>NC_060278.1:78423035-79023035 GCF_021613505.1 Equus quagga
GGCAGGGCATAAATTTCCCTTTGCAAAGGTCTCTCTCTGGCCCTTCCCAGCACCAGGAGGAGGAGAAGGGCTCTAGTCACTGGAAACAGCACCGGCTTGAATCTCTCTAGCAAAGCTTACTGAAAGAAACCTTATCTTCCACTCATTTCCCCCATATATTTGCCTTATCATAATTTACCACTCCTAGAAGCCCAACTCCCTGTCCTTTGCATTGTCACTTCTCCACAAATTTATAGTTCTTTGCTAAAACAGTATATAAGCCCTCAGGCTTAACTGCTTCTTTGGGTTTTTCACTTTCTTTTTTGCTTTTCCTTGAGATCCCATATACATGTAAAAATTAAAATATAAACATCAAATAAAATGTGTGTACCTTTTCTCCTGCTAATCTTTTGGTCAGGTTAATTTGCACAGCCCCAGACACTGAATCTAAGAGGATAAAGGACAAAGTTCTTTTTCCTCTCCTACACTTGGAATTGATGTGTTTACAAAGGAAAAGCAGAGGAAAGACCACATGCGAAGCATGCTTGATAAGTTCCTTAAAGAAAGTGGGTTAAAGATTCTAAAAAAGTAGTCACAGAAACACTAGGAAGACTTTTGGGGTGGTCAGTCCCTCAGGCTACTGAAGGAGTGGAAGAACGATAACGGTGAATAACCACCATCCAACTGAGGCAAAGACGAAAAGCCCAAGTAGCAACTACCTTAGATGTTGTATATTGAAAGAGACAAATGTCTTGATGAGAGTCCCACAATTTTTCTGGCTGCTTGGGCATTCTTTAGCCAAAATCCCTAACTAGAACTTGATTACTTGATAAGAACAATTTCATAGGGCACAGCACATCTTGACTCCTCATGTGGAAGGTAAATGAACTTCCAAATGGGGAGTCTGGCTAAAAGGTTGTCATTGAAGGAATATATGGTAAATCCTTCAAAGAGTTAGAATTGAACATTGAGTTTCTTCATCTGCACATCTCTGTAAAAGATTTATTTCATTATTCAGTGAAAAGAAGGTAATTTTCTTTCTGTTTCTGTTTACCTTTGGTGCACTTCGCATTTGACTAGACGTCTCTGGGTAGTGAATCACAGCTTTTCAGGGATTGATGTTAACCACTAAAGGGCTAAGAAATGGTAGCTAATTACAATTAAGCTCCTTAATCCTGATATTAATGCTATAGATAAAGAGGATAGAAGGAAAAATAAGACCTAATTGTTCAATGAATTCTTTTTGAAGAAAGGACACAATGTACACATTCAGTATGCACAAATTACTTAAGTAATATTCTAACCTTAAATTACTTTCTAACTTTATTTCAACCAGAAAAAAGATTCTTGAGATAAATGAAATATTTTCTAATTTCCACTTTAAATAAGTTCTAAATAAACGCCTTCATCAATTTTCTTAATTTAAACTTTAGAACAATTTTAGTTAATACTCATTGTTCTTAGAAAATTAATCTTCTTCATAATTACTGGCATTGAGCTGTAAGTTCTGAAATATAAAATTTTGATAGAAGTAGTAGACATAAAATTCTGTGGGGAAGAAAATTATTACTCACAGATGTCATTTGATAAAGCGTGTCCATTGCCCTTGTTCAAAAATAACCCATCCCATCCTGAGATAATCTCTTTCAACTTCCATTTGGGTGGACTTCTTACTTAAATTAGGATAAGACTATTCCATTTGTGATAGGTGTGATAGGTGTTGAAACTATCTGGTTTGGTAAGTTTTAATTACATTTTCCTGGAGAGAACAGAACTGGGGTGTGGGGGGAGAGCACTACTTGTTTTTATAAACGTCTCCCTCCCTTGTTGACTCATAAAGGGACAATCATTATTAGCCTTAAGTTCTGTCACTTAAGGTGTTTAGAGAGACTTCTCTAGGTTCCGAGGGCAAGACTTCCAACAATCTGAGTCAAAAACTGTTCTCTCTCTCTAGATCAAGTTGAAAAGATCACCTAGAATATATTATTAGATTTATTTAGAGGGCATAATCACCAAGTTAGTCCAATCTGTGATGAGAAACCAGAGGTTCAGCTACAGGCAAAGGTACAGCCACACATCCCTAATGAAAACAGAATATTAAAGATTAAGTAATGAAAATAGAAAACATGACTCATTCGTTGAAATATAGTATATCTACAAAGCCACCCTTCCACCTGGGAGGCAATCATCTAGCGTAGACCAAGAGTGACTAAGTGAGAGTAATTTGTTTTAAAAAATCAATATGGGCTACACTGTGTTTGACAGCATTCCTTTCTATTTGATCTTCTAGCTTATAAAAGACTATGCCCTTAATAGTAAGCATATTTACATCGACCTGAGCATGGGTCAATAGAGTTCCAACTGCCTTATGGTTCCTTTAATAATTCCAGAAAGATTAATTGAACACCTACTTAATGAGAAACACTATACCAAGTCTTGTAACATGCATCAGAATATACTATGTCCTAATGTATTGTCAGGAGCTAATAAAAAATGCCTGAAATGCAGTCACTTTTAGGCTGTGATCTGAATGCAAAAGTGTGAGAGATTCCTTTAGGCTTTGCCTTCAGAAAGAGCGACCCCTATGGGCAAACGTGGGAACTAAATCTTCCAAAGAAAGGAAATGGCAAGAGCCAGAGTGGGAAAGGAAAGGGAGCACTTTCTGGATGGCCAGAGTGAAGAGTTCATAAGGAGAGATATGGATTTTGAGGCTGAAAAGCCAGGGAAGATACAGTGGAGGACTTTGAATATACCATTAAGGAATTTAAGAACTGTTTTTATTCTTACCTGCAGTACTTCTCAGAGCCTCTAACATGTGACTCTCTAAGAAAGAACGTGTCGTGCAACAGTCTCGATTTCTTTGCTCATGAAAATTTGAGTATGAGGTGCAAAGGAAGCCTTGCCCATCTGTGACATACACTCAGGGAAGCCCTGTCATATCCTTCCTTTTCCTGCGATAATCTTTTTAATCTTAATTCTGCCACCCTCCCAGTTTCAAGTCATCTTTAATTTGATCAGCAGTCTTCACCTGAGACTAGATAAAATATTAGATAGGAAAAGACTAAATACAAAACTTTGCAATCAGACCAAACACTCCTGTTCAAGAAGCAATTAATCTGTTGATAACTTGTTTTACCAAAAGTGATCACCTAGACTATAGGAGTTATAAGAAACTAAGGTTCACTCGAATCTACTTATACCACCCCTGCCCCATTGGGCCAAGAAGAGGATGATAAAGGCCATAACACAGCTAGTCAAATATATCTGGTTATCTCCTCACTTGATACCACTCAGCTTTCAATAGGTCTCAGAGCTTGCCCTTTCCTTTTTGAAAATTGGTGCTTCTATGTGTAGAATTCTAACTTTTCTCCTATTCTCCATGATTTGGTAAAGTTTACTGACAGCATTTCTGCCATCTTGCCTCCATGTTCTCTTAATATCATGCGTCTTTCCTCACTTGGGACAACCGTGGCTTTACTCTTTCCCTGAATGATAATCTTTTCTTTCTGTTCGAGCAGGACTGCTTAGCTGAGCATCATCTTTTAAACTAATGCTACTCTCCTCAAAGGAAAAGAAAGATGCATTCCCTTATTTGTCTTGCTCTGAACCAGCGTTTCTCTTTCTCAGCACCAGCGACATTTTGAATCACATAATTCTTTGTGGGGTGATGTCCTGTGCAATGTAAGATGTTTAGTAACATTCCTGGCCTCTACCTCTAGATACGAGTATCTACATTCTTCTCCCAAGTTGTGACAATCCAGAATGTCTCCAGACATTGCCACATGTCCCATGGTTTGCAGGGTGGTGGTGGTGGAATTGCCCTGGTTAGGAACAACTGATCTGAACAAAAGTAAGTTAATGAAAAAGAATAAGCTTTTATCTATGGCTTTTCTTACTAATGTGTACTCTTTTTATTTAATTCCATTCAAACTAATTCAGTCAATGAACAGCATACAATTAAAATAGGGAAATATGTCTAGAATTCTTGGTTTAAAAAAACCTGTTTATGGCCTTAGAGCAGAAAATTAGAAGGCAAGTGTTACACATTTAAATTAAGGAGAGCAAAACTATGGGCCACGAAGTATCAAATGTGTCTTAGTTCAGGCTGCTGTGACAAATACTGTCAACTGCATAGCTTAAATAGCAAACATTTATTTCTCATAGTTCTGGAGGCTGGGAAGTCCAAGATTAAGGTGCCAGTCGATTGGGTTCATGGAGAGAACCCTCTTCCTGGTTTGCAGATGGACACTCTCTCGCTATATCCTCTGTAGCAGAGAGAGAGAGATCATTTCTCATATCTCTTCTTCTAAGGGCACTAATCCCATTCATGAGGGCTCCACCATCATGACCTAATTATCTTCCAAAGGCCCCACCTCCAAATACCACCACATTGGGATTTGGGGCTTCAACATAGGAATTTTGGGAGGGGACTCAAATAGTCCATAGCAAATAGTAGCCACAAGAATCATAAATACCAAAAGACTAATATGTATTTTTCTTGATATACATTTAAGCCTCACATATGGCTTTCAAAGACCACATAGTCTACAAAATGTCAGTTGAATTCCCTACCCCTCTCACTGGTACCACCAGCTTTCACACTCTTCCTCCCTTTCAATCCCAAAGCCTTTTTTGTCATTGTTTATTTCTCTTTCCAGTACTATTCCACGAGGAAGGGCAATGTTTTTCCATGGAGACAAAATGTCCCAGGGATAGCAACAAGAAGGAGAATACAAGAGAAATGGCAGCACACCCAGTCCCTTTGGGGATATCTCCATTGGAGCATCTATCTCCCCCTGGTGGTAAGATAAGGTATTTCTTTCAGGTTTTATTTTCGGCTTAGACTTAGGGGCGAGGACTTATTTTCAAGGTTGTTTTATATCCACTCTGTCAAGGAACCAGCAGGAGGATGTCATATATTTTTTTTTCCCCCAAGAAAAAGATCAGGTCAGAATGAAGTGAGGCACTGCTTATTTTGGCGAATGGTCACATTGATTTTCTTCAGTTAGAAAGATGACATGTTTGACATGTTTGTGTCTTTTGAATCAAGAATAAGGTTAAAGTCAAGTTTTGATCCAGTGTCTATGTTCTCATTTTTTAATTATAAAGTTAAAATTAAAAATTCACTCACAAGAACAGGCAGCAAATTTCACAGGTCTCCTTAGGTCAACTTTATTCTTTTTCTTTAAAAAATGTTCTAGTAAATTGGAAAAAACAAAACCCAAAGGCCACTGTTCCAATTGTGGTAAAGGTATCAAATATTAGATCAGTAAAAAATTCTTCGAGAGCTGACAGCAAACTGACTCTTCTGCTGTTGTGCTCTCGTGGATTCTGTTCATGAAATGGAACTTGACATCTGTATATTGGTAGGTTAACGGTAGGAGAAAAAGAAAATCCTTGCTTTGTAAGATTTTAATTTTTATTGCTTCTAGTTATTTTAATATAAACTTGGCAAAGGAAAGGAAATAAAAAATCAGAGAAAATAACCTGTTTGAGTTAAATATATTGGTCTGGGTCAGTGAGAGTTTCAATGCCTGCCAAAATTGATTTTCAGCAACATGCAGCATTTTCAGTGAAGAGAGGATGGTGCTACTGAATGGATTTAGCATCATTTTAAAGTTTATTCCAGACAGACTATGAGACTTGTAACTTTGATTCTTTATGCTTTAACATACTGATCTACAAAAGAAATGCATCAGCCTTAAACCTACTATGTCCAAGGCTGTCTCTTAGGCCCTGGGAAATAACCTCGACAACTGCTCCTCCCTTCCAGAAATACAACAAAGACTCTTAAAATAAATAACAAGTGCTTCTCTTCAGGGAATAAGTTCTTCTTCAAAACAAATCCCTCTCATTGGGAGGTGGCCTAAGAGTTAAACTTTGCATTGACCCAAAAAAGTTAATTCACTGTAATTCTAGATTGGCCAAGAAGCACTTTGGCAACATGGAAGAAAGACAGTGTATAAATCCAATTAATGAATATGATTATGAACCAGATCAGAACTACACAAACATGCCCCCTTCACAAAGGCAGAGTCTTGATGTATCAATCCCCAGTTCCTTCTTTGCCAGAGGATAATTCTATGAATACTGACACCAGAAGCCTCTGATGTCATGTGCATGAAACCTTGGTCTCCAAATCCCTTAAATAAATGTCACACCCTGGCACATGTGTTGGCTGGCTTTGAGGCACCAAGCTCTACTAAATTTCAAGGTGCAAGGGAGATCCCACCCTGCGAGGTGCACTGGAACTCCCATAAACCACTGGCCTCATTCTGGCTCAGGGGTTTAGAGAAAAATCAGCAAGCATGAAAGCAGGTGGAACTCTATCCTCTGATGTCTATGGTCTGGGGTGGGGCAACAACACTCTAGAGAATTCTTTTGTACAACTTTTATGGGTCTGGGAGTCCTCTTTACAAGCATTTTTCCCACTCTGAGCAGAGGCAGGTTCACACACTAAGCCGTGGTCCTATACAGGCTTCGGTCTTCCACTCCATATCTTCTGTCTGTATTTAAGTTGTAGGAGAAACAGGATGAAGAGATAACATGGAACATAAATGATGAGATCCAGGGGTGGAATCTTAAAGTAAGAGACCCTGAAAACCATCTGCCTTTAAACAGCAGCCTATTCAGGAAAGGGGGTATTGAGTTCAGGGGACTAATTGGACATTTGTAAGGTTATCAAGCAAGAATTGAGTCCACTTTTGGTACCACTTTTTGCACAAACTGGTCCAAAATAAATAATAAGCGCAGCTGTGATGCAGAAAACCTCCTGTGTAAATTATTTTCATGTGTGTGGTTTTTTAAAATGAATTTCCATCAATCTTTCCATGGGTTTTGGTCCACATTAGTCCTGACTATAACTGTGTTTTTCCAAAAAGTTAAAGGAGGTGACTATCTATCAGGGACCATCTCTATTATGGCCTCTTTTTTGTTGTTTTGTTATTTTTTTTTTCAGATTGGGTTTGAGGCTGGCCACATATTTACTCGATACTGTTAATATGCTACAGAAGTTGGTTTGGTTTGAAGCAATGCAAGTGATTAAATTTGGGTAGCTTCCCACCTCTCCCATTCTATCTCCCTCTACCTCCCCTCCGGAACACTCAGAATCCTTGGCTTTACTATTTATAGTTACGGGGCAGCTCTTGCTTCTCCCACCCACCACTGCTCCAATTTGAAACACATGCAGCCAAAGAGAGGAAGGGGAGTTTGTGGCAGGAGAGATGGAAGAACCACACCCAGGGTGAAGCCACCATCCCATCCTGTTTGCGTGTGGTTAAGCACCCAGAAAGAGACAGAGTTTGCCGGGACTCATTTCAGCACATCCATGCTCATTGGTCCAAATACACTTTGGTTTCTTATTGTCTGACTCATTCTGACTTTGGCATAAATCAGTTTCTTGATCATGATGGAGGAAAAACCAGTAAAGGGAAATGCCTCGAGTCATAACCTCTAATACTTGAAAATAAAGAGGAGAAGCAGGGAAGAATAAAACCTTCTCTTCATCGTGTTCTCAGGAATTAGCGCATTCGGAAAGTCCTGCACCTGGTATCTCATAGCAAACCCACACACACATACAGGCATGCGTGCACGCACACATGCACACACGGAAAAAGGATAAGAAAGTCAGATGGCTTATACTCTAAGGTCATTTAAACATTTTTCTGGAAGGTGAGAAGGTAAGGAATCTGAGAGGAAAAAAAATCCGTAATAGTATTTTGGCAAACTCTCCACGCTATAAACTCTATCCATAGGCAATTATTGGCTTATGCCAATTTTGCTTAACTACAAATGACTCAGGTTAAATGTTAGGGGTGAATGTTTGGCGACAGCTAAGCCTATATTCTTTTTACTTTTTAAAAAGAATCCTAAAAGAGGATAAAGCGTCCTCTCTTATCGCCTATGTGTTGTGTGCCTTCAACAGTTGCTCTGGCTTCCTTCGTATCTTCTGTTTCCTTGAAACTTCGAGGTTTTGCACCTACGTCTGTGACTTTTCCTTCGTGTAAATAACTGACTGGAGTAAGAATCATTTGTGCAAAAGTTAAAGAAAAAGAGCAAATAATTTGCGATCATTACTGCCAGCGACAGCAGGTAAAAACTGGAGAGGAAGGCGATGTTTGACATCAAAATTGGAAGCAGAAATCTAGGGTCAACAGACCGGGGTATAAATTCTGACTCTTCTCATTTCTAGCTGTGTAACCTTGCGCCGGTTATTTAAATAATCTTCCTAAGGCTCAGCCTCCTTACCTGCAGAATGGTATAAGAGTGTGTACTTCATAGGAGTGGTATGAATTATATCACTTAAAGACCTCTCCAAAAAACTGACATTTAGTTTTAAAATCAACCACAACACCTTAAACTGGTTGTGAACCATTTCTCCAGCCCTACTCTTTCAAATCAAGAAGATGGCTCTTGAACTCAATGTAGTGATTTAGCGATGGTATAAATTTCCACATTGTTCTACTCTCAAAATCTGTTGTGCAAAACAAAAATCTAACAAATATTAATAACTACTGTTTATTCCAGTCTGCTTTTTAGGATAGGACATGGTTACAAACATATAGCCACCTAATTAACCTCATCCAAGAATAAGAAAGATAAAAATATCATGTGTATTTCTGTTTATTAGTATTTGCTATTGAAACAATGAGCCCTCCTCTGGGGTTTGGATGATTTCCAATAGGAAGATCAGGCCAGTCCTCAAAAATGTCAAACCACAAGGGAGTTTCCAAAGCTGATTGATAACAGCTGATCACACATCCTACCCATCTGTGCCAGCCTTCCCCATCCACACCCGGAAAAGAGAGAAAGGCAAAGTAAGCACAAAACACAAACTCTGTCACTGGATGTGCCTTTTGTCAAGTCCACTGACTATCTTGTTTTCCTCCAAGACTTGTTTGGAGTGTTGGGTTTCTTAACATCCCAAGCACTCCCCAGATGCTAAGACTAGTACCATATCACATTGAAAAGCTGGAAGATGGAAATATTTCTTCTCCGAAGAAAGTAGCAAATTAAATCCTAATCTTGAGGTTAGTTTTATTTGTCTCTGAAAAGTGTTTCTTGAGCTGTAACGCTTGCTCATGGGTTTTAAAGTATGGCCAATAATATATTACCCATATTTTTATCTGATGAGCAAAGTAAATAAAGTCCTAGAAAAAAGTTAAATTCATAGAGGCCTAGCCATTTTCATCAGTATTCAGTATTCTTAAGAAAAGTTGTTATTTTAGACCTTTATAAAAGTCATGGTATTTCAGCCCTGAAGTCACAGGTTCAGACTATGATAGACATGTGATCATATTTCCATTTTTATTTCCACATTTAGCTGTTTCCTTCAATATTAAATCAAGATCAAGAGGCGTATTATTGAAAGTGATAGAGTAATTCAAAGTCGGGTAAGGGTTTTGTTTTTGCTTCGTTTTTCCACATGCTCAGTGCATCATCCTTGCTTCACACATCATTACAGCCTTGTCATGATATATACCAATCTACATCTTGGCTCTTCAAAAGAATCCCCTAAGGACTAAGAAAAATTTCATCTCCCGTAAAATAGATTTTCAGTAGAGCACTTTGCTCGCGTATTTATCACACGCATGCTAAGAGTTGACCCCACCCTGTGTATTTGAGCATGCCCAGCTGCTCTTTCCCCTCCTATGTGTGTAGCTCTTGGTTTGGTGTCATGTCCTATAGTACCATTTGATAAAATAATGTTTTCCGATCACTTTTTTGTGATAGACCACTGGTGAACTTCTTATCACACTGAGAGACATTGATGTTGGAGACTAGTCTAACCTAAAGCAATTATAGAATAGTTTCCTCTTACTGTTTAGGGGCTTAAAGCAACAGCAATCAACTGTTTTTCAACTTTTTTTCATTAGATTTACCTTTTTTTTTGGAAGAAGATTAGCCCTTAGGTAACATCTGCTGCCAATCCTCCTCTTTTTCTTTCTTTCTTCTTCTTCTTTTTTTTTTTTTTTTTGCTGAGGAAGAGTGGCCCTGAGCTAACATCCAGGCCCACCTTCCTCTGCTTTATTTGTGGGACCCCTGTGACAATATGGCTTGATAAGTGGTGTATAGGTTCATGCCCAGGATCTGAACCAGTGAACCCCAGGCCACTGAAGTGGAGCACGCAAACTTAAGCACTATGTCACCAGCAGGCCTCTAGATTTACTTTTTATTCTATACGTGTCTGCACTGTTTGAAATTTTAAAAGTATGTGATCATAATAAATTATTTAATAAAAAGTATGCAAAATTATTGCAAATAATATTATATGATCTATATACATACATATATAATTTAAAATTTTAAAGTATCAATGAGGGGTGTATGTTGAGGATAATTGAGGGGGTATGAGTCTGATTCCTAGTTTGGTCACTTTCTGCCTTTGTGATCTTTTCCAAATTAGTTAAAGTGAGTGTATTTTACTCCTCGTTTGTAAAATAAGGATGGTAATGGGCCACCTTCTGATAATGATTCGTGGAGGGCAAACACGCTACGGTTCCAGTTTTTCTTGTGCAATCAATGGTAGATGTCATCATTGCTATCATAAAGCCCCATTGTCTTAGTGGCCTCTGATTCCCTAATCGCCACCTGCACAGTGATTGATTTTTAAGTCCAATGTAAAATTTTCTAGTCCATCAATTGAAACTTTACAGTACAGACTCTCATCAATCGTTCGCCACCTTTGCTTTGCAGTTCTCCAAAGATCGCTAGTAGCTGTTGACTCATCCAGTCCGCATATACGGTCAGCACCCTTGGATCGCATTTTGCTTGGATGGGAAATGCTTTATTGTTATTTGTTTTTCTTCCAGATACATAAGTAGGATAAAAGCTGTTCAACCTTGGAGAAATGTTTTAACACACGCTCATCTTTCTAAACTAAATTGAAAACAAGAAATATGAATAAAAATACCTACCAATTGAGTTCTAAACGGCTAGTTTCTAATAACAGTCACTAATGAAAACCAAGTTTAACCTGTGTCCTGGAAAGGATTCTCTAATCATTGTGTTCATATCCAGAGATCCTAGTCCAGACATATTTTTCAACAATACTTCTCCTCTATAATCACACTCTAAGGTTTATTTTCAGGGCCAGGATCAGACCTCGGCATATAGTTCAAATAAGTTAATGTGTCCTCTGAAATATATCATTAGGGGAAAAGGTTTGGGGAAACAATTAAATGGAAGACCTTGGCAGGTGGCTGCGCTTCTTTGCAGAAGGATGTGCACCAGCATGTCTACATGGATGAATAAGCTTCCCCCAATAGGCAAGAGTTTGTGCACAATTTAACACTTAATTAGAAAGGTTGCAATTAAGCTGTGAACGTGTCTAGAGCTTTGCTATGCATTAACTCAGAGGAAAGGAGAAAAATCCCCAGAAACTTCAGGAGAAAAATCAATTGGAATAGAACAACAGGACAATGGAGATCCCTTCAAAAAAAATAACGGAAGATAGTCGTCCCTAATAGATACCGCAGAAGAAAGAACCTCGGATAGGAATAATTGTAATAATTGCCTGATTATATCGATAGGCAGTTTCAAAGGAGTCAAACTCTTTTGAAGGTGCCAAATTATTTGTGTGGTATTTTTATTTTTTATTTGCAGCATAATTATCCTCTAAGCACTGCTATATCTATCTGTAGGGCAAATTGATATTTTGCCTGATGCAACATTTCCTCTTTTTTAAAAGCTTCTTTAAAAATTAAAAAAATACAAACTGTGCATCAAAATCTACACTGAGACTCTTAGGGGGGGATTCTTACGGAAGTATGACCTCATTGCAAGTTGTACAAGGAGAATCTGGTTCCCAAGATAGTACTCAAAGTCTAAAGCAGACATTGACCCATATTTATGATTTGGCAGCTTTTCAGGTATTATGTATTTATGGATATAATTGTGCCCTCCAAGTTCTCTCTCTCTTTCATTTTATATGTATATATATATATATATATATATAAATGTGTGTATGTACTTATGTATACATACATATATATATTCTTCTATAATGCACTTATGAATTTGTTTTGGTGAAAATTTTTTAAATAATACACATTACTAATATTTTATATATAAGCTCTCAATTTTCTCCTTCATTAGGTATAAATTATAGCCCCAGACACACCATTTATTTGTGTAGGGCAGATGACAAGAATTAATAAAGATGAAAATTATTCCAATGTTAACCATGATTCATGTGGTGCAAAACCCAGCGTATTGCATGGATCAGTTGAGCCTTCTGGACAGTAAAGTCATATTTTTCACAATCCATTCTAACTTTCAGTGTGCATTAAACATTGCCCACACAGAGCTGAAAAGCAGTTGTGTTCCTAACAGAATGGAATTTAGGAACCAAGAAGAACTAAATGAATGGCCAATGTCTTCTCCTTCTAAAATAATTGAAGCCATTAATTTACATTTCTGAGCTTAAGTGGCGGTCTTTTAAGATCCCAGAAAGATAAGGCTGATTTGATTTTCGCATTTTACTTAGGTTAATTTAGTCCTCATCAGATTAATGTGAAAGACTTTCTATCAGGATTGCCTTCTGCTCAATGAGACTGGCTCTCCTTCAACACACTCCTACACACACAGCCTCGGTTTTCCAGCATTTTAAAGACTGCAAACAAATTATTCCAAGTGGTACAAAAATGAGAAAAGTGGAGTTTGCTTAAATAAGCTCTTTTTTCTCATTCTCCCCACAGAGATTTGTAAGGCTGTGTCCTTGGCCTCTGGGTAGGTGTTTATCCAAAGGAGGTGGGCAGTGAAAAATTGAAAGTAAATGAGCTGGGCACCAGCACAAACGTTTAAAACAAGGGTCGGGGGTGAGCCTCAGAAAGTCTGATCTCAGGAAAGTAGCAGCAACAATTTTCTTTATATCAAATTGAAGACCAAAGATAAGTTCTATGTGCCCCTACAAACAGTACAACATGTATCATTGAGTACTGTGCTCTGTACCTGTTCTGTCCCAAGCTCACTAATTCATATTATCTGATACAGAAAAGTGTTGTGAAGTAATAACAGGGCTGAAGGATGGAAACTTTCGTAAATGCTGTTTTGTTATTTTTTAAGTATTAGTAATAGCTAAACTTAAATAACCAAAAAAAATTGCCTAGTAATTACCCTAATTTAAATAAGAGTAGTTACTAATTATTCTAACATGTAAACTGGTACCTCAAAGTATATGAATGTGCTTGAAAATGGTTTGTTCTCCTTCCCTGACTTATTAGCCCTGGAATCCCGGTTCATTCACTCTAAATTAAAAAAAGAAAGTTAATGGAAAGCCAACCTCTTACTAGATATTAGAGCCAGAGAGATTTAAAACGACCCCTCTAAGCTTCTCTTTTGTATTCCTAGTTAATTCATGATAATTTAAAATCTTTCAAAGCCAAATTGTTACACATTTAAAATTAGAATCATTTGAATGTATGAGGTTGGGTACATCTTCAAAATAGAGCAGTAGTATCTGAGTCATGAAGTGAAAGTAAGCACATGGCAAGGGTTTGGCTCTTTGGCCCTTGTCCCTAAGTCCATTCCATTTTTGTGCATCAACAGCATTTTGAAAACAAATCAACCAGCCTAGAAGTATCTAAGACACCCCTACAATGTTATGCATTAGTGCATTTATTTATTCAAAACACATTTGTAAAGCATCTACCACGATCCTGGTTCTAGTTAGACAATGGGATTTAAGAAAGAAATAAGTGTTTGAAAGTGTGTGTGTGTGTGTGTGTGTATGTGTATAGGATGGCAGGGTGTGCAGACATGTAGGCCTTGCCTGTAGTGTGACAACTACATGTATAGATGCCTTTCAGGGGCTCAACAAAGGTAGGTATAATTCTCTAAATTAACTATGTCAAGTTTTCCTACAGAAACTGCCTATGACACATACGGGGCTATGTATTCCCAGTGACGCTCACTCCTTCATCTCTCATTTACCATTCACTCAATTGGGAAGGGGTGTGGGGAATGAGTGAGATAGAAACCACTTTTTTCTATTTATATTGACTCATAAATGAGACAGGAGAACAAGGGCAAGACCAGGAGGGCCCAACCCTTCTAAGTAACATATTGGGAGTTGGCTTTCCACTTGGCCTATTCTAAGAGAACTCTTCATGGGTGAATTCTGAGACCTGATCTCTCCTCAGCCTTAATCTGCGAAAAGCAATCAGTCCTGTTCCTACATGACACGTTGGACTGGAGAATAAAAGACCAGCACATCCTTGGCAGGGAATCAAGAATTAGGAAAAACCCTAAGAGTCCAAGGTCATGCCAGCAGGTCAACTGATAGATGCTACGTGGTGGGAACCACTGCCAGAGGACGACATGCTTGTAGATGGAAATGGCTTTTGAAAAGGACTGAATTTTTTGCAACTGTTAGAAAAACATCTATATATCAAGCGTGTGCTTAGATCCCAAGGGCAAAGCATAGCACTGATGAACTAGAATACAACTTCCACTTGTAACGTCAGTAATAGTGTCTACCATAAGACCTCTGTAATTCAGGAACTCTTTGACTTGGAGCAGATGAAATTTAAGAGAAACATTTCCAAAGCCAAAATGAGTTATGGTAGACATTTTGTTGGCCAGTAAGAAGAAAATCTCTGTTAAAAATAAATGGCCTAGGGAATCTTTTTTCATGGTAATCAGTTGCATAAGTTAGAGTTGGATGTTATTTTTTTAACTTAAATTATAAAATCATCTGTCATATGGAGGGTATTATCAGGAGATAATGTGATACAGAGGCTATTACTTGGCTTTCATATCTACTTAGGCTGCAAATAAATGCTACTTTCTCTTTAAATCAGAAAATTGATCCCATCCAACTTGTTCTCAATACATTTTTCACTTATTGAAGACAAGGAGGGTTGGGGAATCTCTCTTTGCAGTGGAAAGCACACAAAACTTTCAGCGTTGGTTAAAAAATAAATCAATGCCAATTTGTTATTTCTATGATGACAGAGAACATGTAAGTGAATACAGTGATCTGGAAGAAAAAGGAAATACACTTTTGACTGGGCTGCAAACATACATTTCAGTTAACTCCTCAACAAAGTAGCTGAGTGAGGACCCGAAGCTAAAGCTTGGCAAGCGAAGGTTTAAGAAAGGAGATTTGGTCTCCAAGTAATGAAATATGAGGGGTCTTGCCTCATGCTGTTGACCTATGGATAGCTTGAGGTGGAGGTAATGAGTACTCTTGACTCCATGGTGTTAGTGTAAACAATCCCCTGGGCTCAAGTATCAGCCATTTAAATAAATTTAGGAGACGGAGGAAGTGATGTTTATGGGCTAGAAGTCTGGGCTGCTTTTTAAACAGCCACGGTATACAGATCACAGAATGGAAACCTGATATAATGGGAAGAAAACAAGAGGAAATAGCACAGGGTAAACTTGAAGGGAGGGGTTAGAAATCCTGAAATCTAGTTCTGAGGAAAGAAGAAAAAAAGGACTTTATCCATTTAAGACCAATTGCCAAGCCCTACCTTAAAAAGTTAGTGTATCACTGTTTATCTGAGATTGCTAAAAATCTATTTTCTGTAAGACACTTTTAATTTTCAAAAGTATAGTCAATTTTCATTTATCTGTGTAAATAATAGAAAGTTGTAATGAAAATTTGTCTTACTAAGTCAAATTTTTAAAACAACTTATCTTTTAAATATCAAAAATATTATATGCGGTTACATTTAGTATATTTTACTATATCCAGCATAAAAATTATTGATAGTGTAAAAGAAGAGTGTGTAAATATCCCTAGTTTCAAGAGTGACCTGGACTAGAATTCAAACATGTAGTTGTTAATTTCCTAAGTGAATAAATATTGACACTTAAATGCATATTATTAATTGAAAGAAGTCATTCTGAAAAGGCTACATTCTATATGATTCCATCTATATGACATTCCGTAAAAGGCAAAACTATGGAGACAATAAAAAGACCAGTGGCTGCTACGGGTGGGGTTGGTGGAGAGAGATGAATAAGCAGAGAGCAGAGGATTTTCACGGCAGCTAAAGTACTCTGTATGATATTCTAATGATGGATATTTGTCATTACACATTTTTCAAAACCCATAGACTATACAAAACCAAGAGTGAATCCTGAGGTAACTATGGACTTTGGGTGATTATAATGTATCATTCTAAGTTCATCCTAGGTAAAAAGTGTACCATTCAGGCGAGTGCTGGTGATAATAGGGGAGGCTATGAATGTGTGGAAGAAAGGGGCATATGGGAAATTTCTCTACCTCCCTCTCAATTTTGTAAACTTTAAACTTGTCTAAAAGAAATAAAATCTCTAAATAAATAAATACATGCGCACGAGATGGATGGAAACAAGCAAGAAGTAGATTTGTGTAACAACTAATGGCTTTGTTTCAATCCATGAATAAATATTCTAGATTTTCAGGGGAGAATAAAAATATATCCATTCATACATATGAGGAAAGAGGGCCCAAGTCTTTTCCGGCCTCATCAATGATCCAATACGTTGTCTGTAATTTGGGGCTTCATTCTTGCCATTGCTATAATACAAATTGTAGTTATTGCCCTCTAAATTCTATTTGGAGCACTAATGCTCTTTTCATCGGCAGGTTCCGAAATACACTCTTAGCCCTAATGGAAAAGTATACTTAAATTGAACAAATCACCTTTGCAACTTGAGGTCTGAGAGCTGAGGTAACTAAGGCTCTAGTTCCAATCAGATTTGGTCTCTTCAACTCTCTTTCTGTGTATAATTCCTCGACATCCTTGTTTCCCATCAGCTCAGATTCAGCACTACCATAATCTAAATCACCATCTTTCCTTCCACCACAACGAGCGCTCCCCCAGAGACCCTCCTATTTCTGTAAAGAGTGCTGTCAGTCTCCCTTGCTGAGCTTGCCCTCCCCTAACAAGCACCAACACACATGCACACACACCCCCCCCAATAAATATTCTTCTAAGTCCTATTTTACTTTTTTTGCTATTTATTCTATATCTGCTCTTTATATCCTGTCCCCAAGGCCATCACTCTATTGTTAATAGCCACAAATAGGTCTCGTTGTCTCTAATCACTCTAGCCCCTGTTCTGTCTGAGATTCTCTTAGCAAATCATTCTTCAGATATGCCTGTCTCTTGATCTGAGCTTTCGGGAGTTCTCCATTGCCTACAGACAAAACTTCAAAGACTTTAACAATCTTTTCCACCCAACTCCCTATTATCACCTGTTTTTACCCAACTCTCTAGTCTAGGCTGCTGACACTTTCCTTCTCAGGTATAATTTGTGTTTTCCCTCGCCTGTGCTGTGGCTTCAGCTACAACTATCTCCGTTTGAAATGCATCTGTTAGTGTCTCTACTTCATGAAATCCAGGTCATCTTTTAAGCCCAATTCTAGTGTCGCCTACTCTGTGGAATTCTGTTCCGGTCACCCAGGCTGGTCTCTCTTCTCAAGACTCCCTTAGTATTTTATCTGTATCTTTCCTCTGGGATTTATCACATACCTCCCTATATCGTGTTTGTTTGCGAATGCACTTTATCACTCCTTCTCTTTAACCAGGTTGTGAGATTAGATCCTGTCTGATTCATTCACCTTGAAAGCCCCCTGCAGTGTTTTACACTTAGTAGGAACACAGTAAATATTTGTTGGGCAAAGAGCAAGCAGCCCCATGGAAAGCCTAGAGTTTGAAGACATTTATAAATGTCCCATTCCAGACTAGTCACCCAAAGTTTGGCCCCCTTCTCAGGAGATTTTAAAGAACCACGTGATGAAATTCCACGTTATTATGACTATTCTTTTGAAACACAAAGAAAACAAAAATAGACAGAGACATTAGAACTTCCATGATAAAAAAAAAAATTGAGAAGAATGAATATGGTAGATGTGATTAAAGAAAGCTTTTAAAAGTGAGGCATAATCAAAGCTTACTGTATGACTAAAATCCGCCAAAATAAAAAATTAGCTCAGGTTTCACAACCTTAGACTGGATCTCAAGTAGGAAGGAGAAATTTCATGTTTGGATTGGTGCATATAATTAAATCTAAATACCTACAAATTCCTTGTTAAGTGGGTCCTATCTAACTGAGAAACTGTGCTAAGTTTCAACTGCATATCTCTTCAGTCATACGAACACTATTTTTGTGAAATATAAAGTTACAGACAGGTTTTCATAGCTTATAATTGTAGAAAAGCTCATTTTAAAGATGTTCTCTTTGGGGTTCAAATAAAACATGAATTACTTCAACAGATTATTAATCGAACTGCCTGTGGAATGACAGAACCACGTTTCCAGCTCATCTGCTCGAGGCTTCTGTTCTTTTTGGAGATTAGAATAGAAAGATTTGAAAATATGTACTCGTTTGTATAACGTCGTGATTTATATCAGTTTTCCTTTTTCTTTTCAAACCCCCAGTGAAAGAGCAATCCAGTTTGAACCACTTAAAAGGAAAAATGTATCCTAAAAATAAAATCATTTTCTGAAGGCTTGGTCAAGGTTCAGGGGCAGGTTCACCTAAGTGTCAAACTTCCATTAAGCTGTCAGTCTAACAAATCCATCGTGCATATGGGGAAAACAGGCTGTATGCACTTTACCAACCTCTATCTCATTATCTCACATGGTACCTGCCTTCTGCTTCCGTGGTCTTAATTTTAGATAAGTGGCTCAGGAGCTAATGGTGCTTTGATCTTTAGCAATCTATGCCTAACTGGAGGGTTAAATACATGTATATCAATTGTGGCAAAAGTTCCACAAATAGTAAATGACTGTTTCAGGGGAACCTTTTTTTTTTGCCAACTCTTAGAAAAAAAGGAATGCCGCAACTTCCATCTTGGTTCCACCACTTATCAGCTGTGTGATATTCAACAAGTCACCTGATACTCTACAGAGATATAAAATAAGGATGAGAATGGTTCTTCCCATTGAGGCTGTGATGAGGGATATATGAAAGAAGACAAGCCATACATATGGCACAAATTTTGAACCATAATCAGCACTCAATCAAGTTTACTTGCCACTGCTGGCATATTTATTGTTGTATTGTTATTGTTATATGGTCCAACTCCTTTATTTTACAGATTAAGCAGCCCAAGAAGCATCAGATAGCTATACATTTATGACCAAGAGCATCTGTTCTGACATCACACTGCCTATGTTTGAATCCCAACCCCTCTGCCAACATGCTGTGTGGCCTCCATCAACTTAATTAATATCATTGTTGCAGTTTCCTAATTTGTAAAATAAGCATAATGGTAGTTTTCACCTCATCGCATTGTTGGGCAGATAAAATGAGTTAATCTATCAAAAGTAATTAGAATAGCTTAAGTGCTCAATAAACGCTGGTTATTGTTAGTATAATACCATTATCATTACTACTAGCACCATGGTTATTACTAACAGACCTGCACTGCATATTGCAATAGTGGTTAAAATACTGGTTAACATATGGTAAGCACTCAATAAACAGCTAT
The DNA here is from genome assembly GCF_021613505.1 of Equus quagga. NCBI lineage: Eukaryota > Metazoa > Chordata > Mammalia > Perissodactyla > Equidae > Equus > Equus quagga. The sequence continues at coordinate 78,442,447 of NC_060278.1, forward strand.
CTAAAGGTGGCCAGGAGAAAAAAGGTCTATTCTGACTACAGCACAAAGGTAACAATAATCTGAACTTTCCTTTAAGTTCCAGTACTTGAAAAAACATCAGGCTTTAGACCATGGGTTCTAGAAAGAAGGAAAACTTCAACTGTGTCCTGTACTCCAAAGTTTGCTGAGTCCATTGCATGTCCTCACCTGCAGGGACTTTTGTCTTTAGCAGGCTGACCCACAAGAAGCCAGTTTGAGCCAGTTCTCACCTAACACTCAAGGCTGTGTCCACATCCTCTCTCATGAAGCCAGCTGACTTCCGGAGCTCTTCCTGATAAAAAACTGCTGGACTGAGATTAGGAGGTTCAGGAAATAGAGATGAGAGACACTATAACAAAGAAGGGATCAAAATGGGACCACTGTTGCTGGTTGGGTTTGTCAGCATGGCTGGAGGTTTGCCTTTCAAGCCACGTGGACTGGGAGGAACATCATCTACACATCTGCAACTTGGAGAGTAAGGAGATCATTACTGGAAATTGTGTTTCTTTTCCATTTCCCTCTTTTCCAAAGTGATATCATAAACACTGTGAATTGAGAGAGAGGTTAAACAGCCTGAATATGCATTGGATGTATAAATTTGACACATTAAAAAGAGCTTCAATGTTGCTTGCCACATCTATTCCTTTAGAAGTGATCTTATCTAAAGAAAAATCATTAACACTATTTAGAAAGAAATCTATAATATAAAGCAATAAGAAACCATAAAGATTATGTGGGTAGGGATAGACTTTTGCATTCCCCTTAAAATTTTCCAGCAACTACTGAGACTGTTCTCGTCTGGACAAGATGGCACAGACTTATTTCTACCCATTCCTCTCTGCTAAATACAGATATAAACCCTGAAAGCAATGCAAGAGGCAACCTAAGGGAACTCTGAAAGGTGAAAAGAGGGAGGAAGACTGGTGAGGGGCCCAATCACTGAAGGAGCAGTGTAGCAGCAGGGGGTCTCTTAGGTACCCCTGCCCCAGTCATTCACCTAACAGAAGAAGGTAACCAAGGCCCAGTGTTTCCCGATTCCCAACTAGCAATAGAAGGTAGTCCAGGTAGCCTCATACCTTCACCAGATTGAACAGAAATTCCTCCAATAAAACGATGTGAGCTCAGCACCACTAGTAAGAGGAGTATATCGGGAATCTTGCTAATAAGGGCCTGGTCCAGGAAGCATGCTCCTTCTCCACTGGACTGGAGAACCCATTCCTCTACAGAGAGACACTAGATGGACTGATGGTACCACCCAGGGTTTCCTACTTCAACATGAACCTGGTCTGGGAAGCCTCTTTGTCGTAAGACTCTCTCATCCACCCAGAGACCTTGGGAGATCAGGTGCATAGGTGGGATTGTGCAGTCCCACTACAGGTGACCGAACTGGGTAGCTTCTTTGCCCCATGGGCCTGAGACTTCCCTGACCTAATCAGAGACAATGGGGCAACTGGACATCACCAGCAAGCAGGATCCCACAGATGCCTGATCAGGAAACTGATTTGATCCCACAGGCTTAACTCCCTTCCCCACCTAGAGGCACCAGGCGCCCTGGCCTGGGAATAACCCTTCCACCTCCTTAGGCAGCACCAGTAGGGATCAATGGGAGCCCCAGAAATACCAGATAAGCCCAGCAGACCAAAATAGCCCTGCAAAGGTTCTGAAAATTAAATTGTTATTGCAACCACAGCCCGCAGAAGTAGATCAGGTCTTGTGTGCTAAACCTAAACAAAGTGACTGCCTACTAATATAAAAGATGTAAGTAGGACCCAGGTTATAGAAACATAATAGCCAAAATGCCCAGCACACAATGAAAATTGCATCTGTCATATCACATGGACATCACATATCACATATCACAAGACACAGAAAAATCACAACTTAAATGAGAAAAGATAGCCACCTCATGCCAGTACTGAGATGAATCATATGTTCAAATTATCTAAAAAGTCACCATAAAATTGCTTCAACAAACACTTACAAATTATCTTAAAACAAATGAAAAAATAGAAAATGTCAGCAAAGAAAAAATCGTAAAAAGCGAAACCTGTAGAATTGAAAAACACAGTAACTGAAATCTTTTAAAAACTTGCTGGATTGGTTCAGTAGAAGAACAGAGATGAAAGAGGATAGAATCAGTGAACTTGAGGACAGATGAATAAAATTTACCCAATCCAAACAACAGAGGAAAAAACTAGACTATAAAAACAAACAAACAAAAAAACAAAGCATCAGGGACCTGTGGGATAATAACAAAAGAACCAAAATTCATATAATCAAAGCTGCAGAATGAAAAGAGAAAAATAATGGGGCTATTAGGATATTTGTAGAAATAATGGATGAAAACTTCCAGATTTGGTGAAAGGCACAAACTTACAGATTTAAGAAGATGAATGATTCACCAAAGAAGATAAACCCTAAGAAATCTACATCAAGACACAGCATAATTTAACTTGTGAAAATTAATAGGAAAAATATCTTGAAAGCAGCCAGAGAGAAACAATGCATTATGTAGAGGAAACACCAATTTGAATGACAATGTATTTCTTATATGAGATCATGGAGTCCAGAAGGAAGTGGTAAACATTTTTCAAATGCTGAAAGGAAAGAACTATTAACCACAAATTCTATACCCAGTGAAAGTTTTCTTCAGAAAAAAAGAGAAAATAAAGGAAAACTAAAAGAATTTGTCGTTAGCAGCCAAAAATTAGAAACAGAGTTTTTCAAGAAAAAAGGCAATCATGAAAGAAGGAATCTTGGAGATGAGAAAGGAAGAACAGAAAGAATAGAGGTATGGACAAATAATGCACTATTCTTCTGCTTTTCAGTTTTACAAATCATATTTGATGATTCATTCAAAATTTGCCACATCATTTGGAATTCAAGACAATAAGATTTAAAATAAAGAAGGTAAAAGGAACTAAATGCAAGAAAGATTTTCATACTTCACTCAAAGTGGTAAATGTTGATATGAGTAGACTGTGATAAGTCATACATGTATGTTGTATTTCCCAGAGAAACTACAAAGAAAATTACACAGAGATACACTCAACTCAAAAATACCATGAATAAATCAAAATGGAATACTGAAAAATGTTTAAGTAACCCATAGGAAGGCAAGGATTGAGAGGCAGAGGAACAAGAAAGAGAAGAAACCAACAGAAACAAATGGAAAACAAATAACAATATGGGAAGCTTAAGCCTTAACATATCAATAATTACCTTAAATGTAGATAGTCTAAAAACCAACTAAAAGGCAGAAGTTGGCAGAGTGGATAAGAAAATCATGATCCAACCATACGCTGTCTACAAGAAACTTCAAAAATGATGACATAGGTAAATTGAAAGCAAAAGGATGGAAAATGATATACCATGCCAATGCTAATCAAATATTTTTTTTAAAGTAGGAGTGATTGTATTAATATCAGATAAATTACACTTTAGAGCAAAGAAAATTAAGAGCAAAGACAAAAAGAACATTACATAATGATAAAAGGATCAATCCACCAGGAAGAAAAAACAACCCTAAATGTAAATCCATCAAAAAATAGAGTTTCAAAAAACAAAAAGCAAAGGCTGATAAAGCTGAAAAAGAAATAAACAGGTCCACAATTATAGTTGGGGATTTCAACAGCTCACTTTCAGCAAGTGGTACACCTACTAGACAAAAAATCAGCAAGGATATAGAAGAAATGAATAGCACAATCAACTCACAGGATCTAATTGACATATAGAGAACAATCCACCTAACAACAGCAGAATATACATTTTTTTCAAGCACAGATAGACTGTTCGTCAAGATAGTCCATATGCCAGGCTATAATTACTCTTCAACCAATTTAAAAGAAATTAAGATCACAGAATGGGTTGTTGGACCATAATAGAATCAAACTAGAAATAACAGAAATGCAACAGAAAATCTACAAACAGGTAGATGTTAAATAACCCACTTATAAATAGTCCATGTGTCAGAAAGTCTCAAAGGAAATTAAAAATACATAGAACTGAATTAACACGAAAATAAACCCAGGTGGTTTCATTGAAGAAGGTTACCATTGAAACAACTAACACAAATTTTATAAAATCTCTTCCAGAAAATAAGAGAAAATACTTTCCAAGTCATTTTATGGACCATTATGAACCAAGTTGATATCAAAACTAGAGAAACAATAGTAAAAGAGAAAGCAAAACAAAACATAAAACTACATACCAAACTCCCTCATGAATATGGATGCAAAAATCCTCAACAAAATATTAGCAAATTGAACCCAAAAATGTATAAAAAGAATTATACACTATGACCAAGTGAAATTTATTCCAGGTATGCGAGGCTATTTTAACATTCTTGTGAAAACCAATATGGTCCATAATATGAACAGGCTAGAGAAGAACGATCATGTGAGATCATATCAATTAACACAGAGAATGCATTTTATAAAATCTAACACATATCCATGACAAAAATTCTCTGCAAATTAGGAATAGAGGAGAATTACCTCAACTCAAAAAAAGAGTATCTACAAAACAACCTATAGTTAATACGATATTTAATGGTGAAAGATGGAATGTTTTCTTCTTAAACTCAGAAAGAGCAAAGATGTCAACTTTCACCACTCTTACTCCACATAGTACTGGAAGTTCTCGTCTGTGAAATAAGGCAACAACAACAACAAAAAGTATATAGACTGGAAAAGAAAAAATAAAACTCTTCCTACTTGCAGATGACATGATTACATAGCAAATCAAAAAGAATCCGTAAAAATCTTCTAGAACTAACAAGTGACTTCAGTAAGCTCACTGGATACAAGATCAATACTTAAAAACCAATCATTTCTGTATAATAGCAATGAATATGTGGAAACAGAAATTAAAGACACGATACCATTTACAATCACTCCAAAGAAAATTAAATGCTCATACATAAAGTTAACAAAACATATGCAGGACTAGTATGCTGAAAATTACAAAATGCTGATAAAAGACATCAAGCACAACTTAAATAAATGTTCCTGGATTTGACGACTCCACACAATAAAGATGTAAATTCTCCCCAACTGAATGGTAGGTTTAGTGCAATTCCTATCAAAATCCCAGCACGATTTTTTTGTAGACATATGCAAGGTCATTCTAAAATTTACGTGAAATGGCACAGATCCTTGTATAGCTAAAACAATCTTGACAAGGAGAGCAAAGTGGAAGGAATTATTGGACCCAATGTTTATGCTTACTCTATAGCCACAGTAATCAAAACAACTGGCAGAGGGACAGACACATAGATCAATAAAACAAAATACAGAATCCAGAAATGGATGCACACAAATAAGTCTAACTAAATTTTGACAAAGTGCAAAATTCGTAGGATGGTGTTTACAAAAAACAGTGACAAACAGTGATGGAGCAATTGGACATCTGCTGGCAACAGATGAACTTCAACCTAAACTTCAGACCGTACACAAAAATTAACTAAAAACAAATCATGGACTTACACGTAAAACATAAAATTATAAAAAACTGATTAGAAAGGATATAGGAGAAAATCTTCAGTATCTAGGACTAGGCAAAGAATACTTAGACAACTCCAAAAACACAATCCATAAAGGAAAAAATTGATAAGTTGAATCTCATCAAAATTAAAAACTTTTGCTCTGCAAAATATCCGATTAAGAAGATGAAAATAAGCTACAGACTGGGAGAGAATATTTGCAAATTACATATCGAACAAAGAGCCAGTATCCGGAATATAAAAAGAATGCTCAAAATTCAACAGTAAAAAGGAAACAATCGCCTAAGAATAGGAACAACATGAGGGATCCTGTGGTAATGGAACTGATCTGTATCTTGACTGCAGTGGTAAATACACAAAGCTTTACATATGATAAAATTGGATAGACCTTGATACACACACACCTTATTACACTTTATTACAAGTAAAACTAGGAAGTCTGAATAAATTCAGTGGACTGTATCAATGTCAATATCCTGATTGTGATGTTCTATTACAGTTTTGCAAATATGTGAGGAACACATACAATTCAATAACAAAAAAAACAAATAATTTGATTTTAAGATGGGCGGAGGACCCGAATAGACATTTTTCCAAAGAAGACATACAAATAGCCAACAGGTACATAAAAAGATGCTCAATATCACTAATCATCAGGGAACTGCAAATCAAAGCCAAAATGAGATATCCCTTCACACCTGTTAGAATGGCTATTATCAAAAAACAAAAAAATGAGAGAGAGAGACAAGTATTGGTGAGGATGTGGAGAAAAGGGAACCATTGTGTACTGTTGGTGGGAATGCAAACTGGTGCAGCCACTATGGAAAACAGTATGGAGGATCCTCAAAAGTTTTAAAATAAAACTACCTTATGATCCCACAACCCTACTTCTGGGTATATATCCAAAGGAAATGAAATCACTATCTTGAAGAGACAGCTGCACCCCATGTTCACTGCAGCACCATTCACAACAGCCAGGACATGGAAATGACCTAAGCAGCCATCAGTGGATGAACAGATAAAGAAAATGTGATGTACATATGCACACATATACATACAATGGAATACTATTCAACCATAAAAAGGTGGAAATCCTACCATTTTTGACAGCATGGATAGACTTTGAGGGCATTATGCTAAGTGAATTCTAAAAAATAACCTTCGGATACAGAGAATATATTGGTGGTTGCCAGAGGTGGAGGGGGGAGTGGGCAAAATGGGTGAATCTGGTCAAGAGGTAAAAAGTTACAGTTATTAAAAAAAAGGAAAAACTGTTGCCATAGTTAGACGCAGATGGCGGCAATAACGTGAGACAAAGTGGCAAGAGATGCCTCTATTTCTGCATTTGGTTAAGCTGTCTTTCACAGCCACTCGGCCACAGCTAGTTTAGAGGTGGTCCTGGGAAACGTCTGGCTGGGTTCATAAGGAGGACTGCGTAGAGTAACAGAGAGAGAAATGAAGCTGTGGTATGGCAGGAAACAGCCTTGCCCAGGGTCCCAGAGATTTCTAGTAGGGGCACCACTGAACAGTCCACATCTTTGTAGCCTGATGTGCACTCTACTTGTCCTGTTTCCTTTGAGGACTCTGATAACTCTGGATTTCTAAATCCACTCCTAATTTCTTTCATCTTGTTCTTTATGATGCAATGTGTGTATTCATGACATGTCACATACAAAGACGTGTGCTTTAGGTGTTTAACAAAAATTAGTTGGATGATTCCAATTCAAGAAATATTTTTTTAAGTTGCCATGTTTAATAAATACGCTATATAGAAACAAAAGCAAACCAGACTTAGTTTATTTCCTAATAGATAATGGAGTAGGTAAGCTCGTAGACAATGCAGGAAAAGGCAAAATTAAACAAAGGATATGAGGTGAGCAGATAACAGAGGGATGATCTTCAGCCAAGGGGATCAGGGCAAAGCTTCAAGGAGGAAATGAAATTTAAATTGGCCCTTAAATGACAGGAAGGACTTGAGGAGGCAGAGGGCGTGAAGGTGTTACTGAAAGAGAGGAAAAAGTGAATAGAGCCAGACCTGGAAAGGGCAAGATCAGAAAACTCTTCTCGGAAGTGGGTGTGTGAGAGAGGCATACACAATAGGCACAAAGAGAGGAAAGATTGAAAAGTGTATTGGAGACATGGCATTAAGCAGGCTTATCTATCATGTCAAGGAGTTTGGACTTTATATGATGAAGGGAACCAGGAAATGTATGGTTTAGAGCTTAATCTCCCAGTGTTGCATAAAGACGGTAGAACCGAAAATGACTGAGAGATTTTGGGTCTGAATGACAGGAAGATGGGATGTACTTCGTGGGGTTAATGTTTGGGGCAGATGTGATATTTGCGTAAACTATCTGGATTATCTTTAGTTGCCTGAAAATCAAGCTCTCTCTCTATACTCTTCCCCATCTTCAGTTACTTACTCAAAAAGGCAAACTCTTCCTGATGTCCTTGGTCATCTTGGGGCAGGGGAGGCAGCCACCAGTAGGATTTTCCTGGTAGAGTGTTGAACATCCCGCGTGACCATTCCTATCTCCTTCCACGGCCTGCTAGGTGGAACTCCTGCTCCTGCCAGTGGTCCGAAATTTCTTAGAAACATCCCTGTGTGAACTGAGTTAAGATTTACAGGGGAGGAGTAATAGATTAGCCGGCTAGCACATCGGCATGAGTAAGTTTATCTAAGTAATCTTTCATGAACCCATTGTTACCAGGAGGATCAGGACAATGGAAAATAAAAGCTAAGTAAATGTTTAATTTAAGGAAAGAGAAAGAAGCTTGACCGGCTTCCTAGATTCTGACCAGATTTTGCTGGGTGGCAGGATGAAGGTTTACCCACGTGTTCTCCAAACGGAGGCCAGAGGTTCTAAGCACAAACACACTTCAAAAGGACTCTGCCCATGCAAAGACTTGAAGCCAACCAACACTAGCAAAGGTACTAAATTGGAGAGCATGCCATAAAAAAAGTCTTTGGTGTCAATTTCATATTTATCTTTTTAAAAAGAAACAATGATGAGAATTAGGAAGAAAGGGAGAAAGCTAGCTTTCCACTTCCCATAAAGGTCTTAGGAAGTGCCTTGGCAGGACCTGCCAGTGAGGCAGCTCCTTCTGGGCTATGTTTGCTCACAATATGACTCCCAGGGGGTCACCTGCAGCAGGAGAGACTCCTTCTCACCCTGGGTTCAGAACCAAATAAACAAAGCACACCAGCTTTGGAGAGACACACGTCAGAGCTAAACATGTAATTTGGAAAATTATATGTGGCTAATTGCCCGGAAAAGACCTCTTAGCTCTTCACAGAGATTCATAGGGAAGATGTTGGAAGCCTCATCAGAAAGGCTTAGAACATTTCTCTTCCCAGGATAACGGTGAGAAAAAATTATTCCAGGGACCATACGAAAGAGGGGGCACAGAGGTATTTGTATTTGCTCAAGGGGAACACCGCCAGAGGATAAACAAGAAATGCTGCCATAAACCCCTTACTTCAACTGCATGAAGAGCTCACAGGTCTGCCAAGGCAATATCCTTTTTCTAATCGTAGAGTTCCTTGAGATAAATAAATAAATAGAGACTTACTTAAGTTCAGATTATTCACAGATTTGTATCTCTGTATTATAAATATGGCTCTGTTCTAGCTGAGAAAATTCTTTTCTGTAGATATCAAGTGAGTTCTTCTTATAAAATCAGAACATTTAGAGTTACAGATTTGAGCCCTGAGGTTTGTGTCTCCATCTTACCAGGAGGCATGAAAGATTCCAGAGGTCTTCCTGTTAATTCAAGTTTCTTTACCTTAGGTCTGACTCCCTCAGCTTAAGGTGGTGACATTGATAAATAGATAAATAAATAAAACTAAACTAAATACAGTCACCTTCTTGATGACAGGCCTTGGCTAAAACAAAACAATGAAACTGTGCATATAAAATGATGAAGAGAGTGCTGGAATGTTAGCCAAAATCATCCTGTCATAGGTGATTTTTTGCCCCCCTCTGCAAATGGCAAAAATGAAGAAGAATAAACGAATAAAATACTGTCATCTCTTGATCCCTTCAGAAGGTCTCCACTCCCTAACTGTTGAGGTAGAAGTTGGAAAGTGTTTGTGTCTTCAAAGCAAGTGGAAACTGCTAGAGTTTTAGGCCCCAATCTTACCCTTTTCACTGATGTGATCTGCTTTTAGCCCCACTGAAAAGCTTCTCCTTGGTAAACATGATTCTGTTAAAGTGTATATTATAAACCTTGAATCAAAAGCTCAAGTCTCATCTAACAGAACTTTCTGTAACAATGGAAATATCTTGTAAACCTTGTTGCCCAATATGGCAGCCACTTGCCACAGGTGACTGTGGAGCATGTGGAATGGGCTGGTCTGTCTGAAAAATCCTTAATCTTATTTAATTTTATTAATTGAAATTTACATAGCTACATGTGGCTAAGGGCTACTACACGGGACAATAGAGCAGCACAGAGGGCATCAGTTGGCTCCAGTGGCAACCTCAAGATATCAACACCTATTAGCCTCATTTTAAACACCTTTGAATTAGTGTGGAGGGCCTCTCCGGTAGCAGATTAAAGAGAAGTTAGAATTGCAATCAATTTTCTAAAACAAGGTAATGATATTACTTTCAGATGTGTATGATGACTGACACAAAGGTAGCCAGTTTGCTAAAGCTCCAGTCCTGCTTTGATAATGTAAACATTATTATTTGCAATTAGCCTTTCACACACCCCAAACTGGATCTGCCTTGCATACTTTGCTGGTTCATTGTCTATATGTAAATGGTGTTTTATGGTACTCTTATCTTCTCATAACCCAGTTTCTCTTATAGTGTACATTTCTTCAATGAAGGCTTTAACCACTAATTGCCAAAAACTTATCTGGACAACTGCTTGCTTTGTCTACACCACCAAAGAGCCATGGTCTTCTTTGTTGGTTGATATGGCTAAGCTCTTAGTGGTACATCGTATTGTTGGTGACTTTTACTTTATTTTTTGCTTCCTGAACATGTAGCAACTTCCTTGATTTTAAACTAACTCTTTACCTCTTACCTCTATTCTTGATCCACGTAAGTGAAACTTTACCACATTACAGGATGGTTCTCAAACTTTAGGGCACACTGGAATCACCTGGAGGGCTTGTTAAATACAGACTCCTGGGTCCTAACCCCAGAGTTTCTGATTCAGTAGGTCTTAGGTAAGGCCAGAGAATTTGCATTTCTAGCAAGTTCCCAGGTGCTGAGGATGCAGCTTGTCTGGGGACCACACTTCGATAACCACTAACCTAGACTCTAAGAACTCTTCTTGGTTTCTTGGACTCCTCCGCCACCTACCTGAACCCCATGGTTGGTCATTTCAGCGTAGACTCCAGCAACATCCTTTACAAAATTTGGTGTGCATATGAATCAGTTAGGATATTGTTAAAATGAAGAGTTAGAAATAGTGGGTCTGGAGTGGAACCTGACAATCGGCATTTCTAACAAGCTCCCAGGTGATGCCCATGCTGCTGGTCCAGACTCCGAGTAACAACACTCTAGACTTCCTCAACTTAACTTTTTCCTTGCTCATTTTCAACCCTGTGTCATTCTGAGAAATAAAAGTTTCCTGAAATCTGCTACGGAACTGGACTCTTCACACGCAGTATTGCCTAAGAGCTCTTCCTGCTAGCTAGCACTGGGGCTGCCACACTCCATCCCATGCTCAAGGCCGACGTCATTGATTCATCATGGCAATCCTGAATGCTGAGTCTGGATGTAGCTTCAAAACCCTTCTCAAAACAGTTTGTGCCAGGCAGCCATTAACAAAGCCCAGTACAGTAACAGGAGACTGACTGTCTCTCCTTGTTCAAATAAATCTCCCAGAATAGTTATACTAAATTTCACCAGGGATTAAATTTTTGCTGCCTTTTAGTGTCAATAGATAACAATACTTTTTATGTATCTGAGAATATTTAATTCATATGGCTATTCAGTTCCTTTTTCCAAATAACCTTGTTAATTTTGATATATCCATTTCTTCCTATAGTTTTCAATCATCATCCCTAATGATCCCTTATCTTGGTGGAAGTCATATTCTGCTTTATTAATACTAGATTCTTTATCTTCTAAGGGGATACACATCCTACTTAATGTCTTTAATATTTTCTTCTTTTTATTTTCTCTCTCCCTTATCTAAAATAAGCTCATGTCTCTTATCTCAAAAACAAGTACCCTTGATGCTGCTATTATTACGTCAAAATGCCTGTCTTGTTTCTCTCTTTGCTTTGACTTTTGCTCCTGAAAAGTGGAGTGTATATTCATGGCTTCCAGGTTCAAAGCAGCCACTCGTTCCTTCACTTCCAGAAACTGCTTCCTTTCTCCAGCACTCTAAGCAATGGTGATTCATAGGTTTTTACTCAAAAAATTCAGTGATTTTTTTTCCTTAGTTCCCATTGCAGTAGTTACTATTGATTAGATACTCTGAAACAAAAGGTTTGACTTTCCACCAGCTCCTAGCCCACTTTTTGTTTATATCCCTGACTTCACTTCTCCTTCCATCACTTAAATATCTAGAGACCAAAAAGGCGTTCTGTCTCTAGAGTGCTAGAGCTTTCTGTATCCAGTCTCCTTCAGAAACCTCATTGAGTTTCATAGCTTCAGAAAACACCTCTCCTGTGGGTGATGACACCCAAATCTATTTTTCTTTCAAGTTTCAGTGCTGCCTTCCCAAAGGCCTAGTAAGAATTTCCACATGGATTTTCTCAACATGCCTAAAATTGATCTCATCTCTTCCTCATCTAAGTCAGTTTCCTCTTTGGGTTTCTTATTTCGTTCTTCAAGTTAGCTAGGCTCAAAGTCCTGGAATCGGCCTGCACCTGCCCACATATCACTCCCTACACCCAATAAGCTCTCAGGTCCTATAAATACTTCCTTCAGAACGTTTCTCTAAACATTCCATTCCTTTTTATCGCTGCCAATTCCAACCCAGTGCAGGTCTCTCATTAATCTTCTAAGTGTACAGTAGATTTTCAATTCTCTCCACATCAGTTAATCCAAGAGGCTATTGTAATGGAATTTCCCAAAACCCTTCCTTCTTATGTCACCTTCATGTTCCCAAAGGCTTCATCTTACTGCCATTTCCTGCAGCAAAAACCCTTTAATCCTGTTCTAGAGACTCTCTAATCAAAACCCTTCAATCCGTATCTCCTCTACTCACCTCCATGAACTCTCCACCTCAGCCGTTAGTCCACTTTTTCTCAGAATACACCAGCCTTTGTGCAGAGAACCACCCCGCCCCACCCCTACAGGCTGCCAGATTCCTAGGCCCTCCCCTCCTCCATTATCTATCCCTAACTCCAGCTGCTAGGTAGACTTCCCCGACTACTTTGGCCCCAGGATGCTTCATATACCTGAAGCTTCCTTTGAACAAGGTTAGCACTTAGCTTGTCTTTTCTTCTATTGCTATTTACCTTTTCCTATAAATCTTGAATTCCTGCAGAGATTCAAAGCTCCCTGTATGAGGAACTCTTACATCTGCTCTGCCTAGAACGGCAGCCAGTAATAGACCAGCAATGTCATCAGACAGCTGAGTTTAAAAATAAAAATTTTATTCTAATTTTGCCTATTTTATGGATTAGCATTAGAATTTCTATGCAGTTTGAACTGAGCATTGCCCTCAGGGTGATAATTTTATACAGCGCCCTGAAAAAGATACACACAGCAGAGCAGGTAGATTTTCCTCTAATGACGAGACCTCCACACACTCAAACTCTGTAGTGGGACTAAATCCTGTTTCATACTCTAGTTAATAAATGCTCCTAAATATTTTCAAGCTTCCCCACCGTCGCTAAGGCTTAGCGAGGCTATTTGTCATACTTGCGAAGGCTTCAAATGAGGCATGATTTCCAGAAGAAAGCAGCTGTGTCAAATTGGGCCGCAAACAGAAAGACGGCATGGCTGCGGGACACCTAGCCTGCTGTCAACAACCAAGACCTTCACTGGCGCTGGTAAATGTTTTATTGGTTTAATATTAAATTAACTGCTCCTGCATACAGACTGCATTATGTTTAATGGCATTCTGCTATTTGGAATTGCAGTTTTCTCTTATGCACCTGTAAAATTAGTATTTCATAATATTCCACTAAGTTTGTAAAGCTTCGTTTGTTTTATACGCAGTTTTCAAAAGCTTGACATAGTTCGTGGAGCTTGGACCTGGAGAAGATCTGATGGGTAAACTGTTATTCATTACCAAAGAGGGACATTTTTTTTTTCTATCTACAACACACACTATTTGAAACAGAGATTGTAAGGTTTCTGTTTATCTTGAGTCATCAGTGAGCGATTAATGCACTTGGGTTGCCCTTTGCGTTCCTCAGGGAAAGTCTAGCTGAGGAGATGAGTAATTATAGGTTTACTAAGATCAAACCCAAGGACCATTCTTCAGGCTGCTCCTGTTTAAATACCTTAACTGTTACTAAACCTTGGGTAGGGAGTCATTTCTGGTTTTGCCCAGACATTTTAAGCCTACAATTAGAGAGGATTATTTACAAATAGTATTCATTTAGGGGCAAAATTTCCCCGATTATAAAACAGTTAAAAAGAAAATCAGAAAACAATGAAGCTTAGATTCTGCACTTCCCTTATTGAAAGTCATTGTATGGCTAACCTAGAACTCGCCTTTCACATTAATTCAGCTAATTTACAGAAACCATTATCATCCTCTGATTCTGCTCTTGGCACACAGTGCAGTTTGAACTAAGGTACAAAATAAAAACCAGTCTTAATAAATTCACTTGGCATTGTGGCCATCCAACCTTCATCTTTATAGGACTCCCTTTCCAAGGTAAATTGCCTATAGCCTGACCTCCTTCAAACTTGCCCTTTCAGAACTGGATCTTCATTCATGTACAAGCATTTGTTTGATTACCTGTTTTCAATTCTTTTGGGTACATAATCTAGATAAATCCATAGAGAGAGAAAACAGATTGGTGGTTGCCAGGGGCTGGGGGTAGGGAAGAATGACAGTGACTGCTTCATGGGTGTGGGGTTTCCTTTTGTGGGAAGAAAAATGATTTGGAACTAGACAGAGATGATGGTTGCACAACAGTGTGAATGCACTAAATAAATGCCACTGAAATTGTACATTTTAAAATGGTTAATTTTATGTAGGTGAATTTCACCTCAATTAAAAAAAATAACGCTGAATCTTTAGCACAGCTTTGTTGAACATATAGCTTACAAGCTCCGCTCAGGGCAAGTCTGCAAATAGTACTGACCTGCCCTAGAAATGAACTGCAGAGCCTGTGTTCTAAAAGAAATACAGGGCTTCCACCAATTTCTTACATATGTAATCGAAATTGCCTACTTCTATATAGAGCTATTGCACCTGTCTCTATTAACAGAACTACGTAAAGACTCAGTGACCATCTTCCTTCTTGAAGACCCTCCACCCATCTCTGATTGTCTCCCCCACATTGTGCTGCTTTTCTTCATTTCCTTTCATTTTCTGAGTGCCCATAGGAGCTGGCATCTCTCAGGGCTCTGCCTTAGCCCTCTTCTCTTCCTTTCCTGTGGGATATCTGAAGACTTCTTCCCCCCTGCCTGGCTGCTAAGGACTCTCAAATCTGGACCTGCAGCCCTGCCATCTCTCCTGGTTCCAGATTTGTGTGGCACTAGTCACCTGCATGTCCAGAAGATAATCATGTCCCGAAGGGAGTTCATTATAAAATAGCTCCCCTTCATATGGTTTTCAAAAAATTCTTCAGAAAGTCCTCTCATAGACATATCTCTTTAAATCTTCCCAACATCTTGATAAGATAAATAATATTGCTTCCCCCTTCACCCCTCATTTTACAGCAAAGGAGGTTGAGGTTCATAAAGGTGAGGTGCTCAAGGTCACTGAGTTGATAAATTGCAGAGACGCCCACTGTTCAGCACCCCAGTTCCTTGCCCATCCCACTGTGAGATAGGAATGCCTTTACGTTTCTTCAAAAATGGTTCCCTCTCCTACATTTGCGGTCTTTCTTGGCCACATCGTTCTCTCTCCACCCAGACCCAGGAACCAGTCTTCCAAGTCATTCTTGACTTTCTTCTCCCTCACCACCAACATCTAACCAAAGTCTCTTACCCTGACTCTTAATCTATAGCCATGGCCACCACTCACCCCCTCTTCTTTCTCACCGGACTACTCCAAATTTCTCTTAAGTGACCTCCTAGTTCCCAGTTCAATCCCTACAGGGCCCCATATGATTATGCCCCATCATTCATCGCTAGTCCAGAGAGCCTTGGTTAATCAGCACTGTCTATAAGACCATATCAAGGGTTTTAGCACGGCATTCAAGGCCTCTTCATATCTTCTCACTTCCTGGGCCCATCATTCAGGATTGTTTTCCATGTCCACAATCCAGGGACACTGCACTGCCTTCTGTTTCCTGAAGCCATTGCATTTCACTCTCCTATGCCTTTCCTTGTACTGTTTTTTCTTCTTGAACGCCCTTCTTATTTATTTTCTAGCTAATGAAATCCTTCGCAATTCAATTTGAACATCACTACCTTTGTGAAATATCCTGAGTCCCCATACCTGGCCCAGGGAGAATTAGTCAATCCTTAATTGGTGTTCAATAGAGAATATTGTGCATATCGTGCATATCAGTTTCCTAGGGCTGTCATAACGAATTACCACAACTTTTGTTGCTTAAAACAACAGATGTCTATTCTTTCACAGTTCTGGAGGCCAGAAAAATTTTTAAAAAGGTGTTGGAAAGGCTACACTCCCTCTCGAGGTTGTAGTGGAACATTCATTCCTTGCTTCTTCCAGTTTCTGGGGTGGCCAGCATTCCTTGGCTTGTGACTGCATCTCTCTTTGCTCTGTCTTCACACTGCACGTCTAAAAATGACTTTATTCCGTCCTAACACTTGAATGACAGGTCTGCTGGGTATGGTAGTATGGTTTGAAAATTATTTTCACTCACGATATTAAAGGCCTTTTCCATTGCATTTCAGCTTCCATTATACTGTTATCTGATACCATTCTTATGCCTAATTATTTTACATGATCTCATTTTTTTCACCTCTTGAAACTTTTACCATTTTTTCTTTATCCCTGATTTCTTAAAATATTATGAGGATGTTACCTTAGTGTGAGACTTTTTATTCACTATGCTAAAAACTTGGAGTGATAGTTCACTGTCTTTTGTTCTGAGAAATGTTGTGATATTTGGTTAATAATGTCCTCACTGGTTTTTCTCTTATTTTCCCAAATGCTTATTAGTTGGATATTACATCACCTCGAATAATCTGATTATATTCTTATAACTTCTGTCCTGTGACTCATCTCCTTATCTTTTTATTTCTATATTCTGAGTATTTTCCTCAGTTTTATCTTCCAACATTTGTACTGAATTTTTAAAATTTCAGTTATCATATTTTTAATTTCCATGAGGTCTTTCTTATTCTTTGCTTGTTCCATTTTTAGCAACATTTTAAGATGCAATGGTTACAATATCTCCATATATCTTTTTGAGATGATTAACAATGTCTTTGAAATTTTCTTATCTCCATTGCCTCTTCCTCCTCTGATTTCCTTTTTCCTGTTTGTTTTGGTACTTATCTTTCCTGTAGTAGGGTTTTCTGAAATGTCTGCTATTGCTTGGTTATCCATTTACATTTTACAGCAAAACACTAAATAATTGAATAAAAGCTTTTTGTGGCTTTTATGGGGTTTGGACATTGGTGAGGTTGACTCTGAGGAGATCAGATAAAAAGATGGCTAGCTCATCTGGCAGGCCGGATACATGTATCTGCTGGTCTTCTTTCCGGGGATTGTTTTGGCTCACCACAAAAAGAGTCTCCAAGGTTCTCTCTGGGAAGGAGTATATCTAAGGCCAGGACAAGACACAGGAAGATTATTTCTCAGCTTTTGGTTTGCAGACTTTTCTTTAACCCTGTTATGATCAATAGAACACCCCAAGCTCATCTTCCTCTAGGCTTCTTATCCCTAATCTTTGAGATTTTTCTGATTCACTTTCTCTAGAGAATAAACTTCCAGGCCCTTGCAGGCACAGGGAGTGGGGAGAATTTTGTCTTTTTATTGCAAATGGTGGGGATGAGGGCTAAGAAGTTGCCTGTTCCTTTAACTGATTTTCAAAGAAATCTTATTCTTTCCAGCTCCACAATTCACACTACTCTCTTCACTCTTGCCAATTCCTTAGCCATTTTCTGACTTGCAAACAAACTGGATCAGGTGACATCAATTTCCATATCACCATCTCCCAGCCTTGCCCCAAAGGCATTTTGGTTTAACTTTCCTCTTTTCTAACTCATTTCCACTTACTTCACACACTTACTCTCTATTACACACAAATATTTGCCATTTTCTCTGCCTACTACATATTCAGGGTTCCAGAAATCTCCCAGTTTATTCAAAGATTGAGTTTCTCACTCTCTCTTTTTTTTTTCTTTTTGAGAACCTCTAAAGAAGAAGAACCCAGAAAATGCTTTATTTATTCCACCATTTGGAAATAAAAGCTCTCATCTCTCATTCAGGCTCATGTCCTTTCTCTCTGCTCTTTCAGGTCGTACTCTTTATTTTCTTTCTTGCCCATCACTATCTCCAAACTCTTAGACAACCAGTTTTTTCCTCAAAAATCCCATCTTCGACCTGTAAGTCTCACAGTGAAATAATATTTGGTTCTTTATTTCCTCGAATAGGATTAAGTTGAATTTTCTCCATCTACTCCAAATTACCTCTTATCTCTCCCCCCGCTTTATAAATTCCGTCTATTCCTTTACCTAATAACATTCATTGTAGAATTCAAAATAGGAAAACTAACAAAATACGACTAACAACAAGTTGCTCAAAGGAGTGGAGAAAAGGGAGCGATTACTGTGTATCCAGACTTACCAGTCACTCATTAAACTCTAAACTGATCCCCTCAAATTTTTCCTCGGCATTTTAAACTTCTAGAAATGCCTAATGGAGCATCACAGTATGGATGCGCAATGATTTCTAGCAAACCAAACAGGCCTCAATTGGTCTGAGTACAAGTTTCTGGGACTTGTACTCTAATAAATAAATCGATTTTATTTAACAATAAAAATAAACTTCGTTTCCATCTATCATAATTATGCATTTTATCCTTTGCTTTGGAAATAGTATAAGGCAAATTATATGTCCCACAGTGTCAGTAATAAGCTAAAATCAATTAGAAGTATTTCATATTATTAAATTGTTCTGATGGTTGCTGTCGTTACTTGGCAGATTTATAAGTAGCCCTACGATAGCATTGTGGAGTCATTTTATTTTCTGAATGGACAAACTGAGGCGTGAGATAATAAAATATGTTTTTAAAAAGACAGTTTGAGGCCAGCCCAGTGGCGCAGTGGTTAAGTTCGCGCACTCTGCTTCAGCAGCCCGGGGTTCGTGAGTTCACATCCCAGGCGCAGATCTACACACACTTATCAAGCCACGCTGTGGCAGGCGTCCCACACATAAAGTAGAGGAAGATGGGC
Organism: Equus quagga; assembly: GCF_021613505.1. NCBI lineage: Eukaryota > Metazoa > Chordata > Mammalia > Perissodactyla > Equidae > Equus > Equus quagga. The sequence continues at coordinate 78,461,440 of NC_060278.1, forward strand.
ACAGATGTTAGCTTAGGGACAATCTTCTTCAAGCAAAAAGAGGAAGATTGGCAACGGATGTTCACTCAGGGCCAATCTTCCTCACCCAAAAAAAGAAAAAACTATTTGTAGAAAGAACTAAGAGAATTAAGAGATTAATCTGGGCTTGGCTTAACCTCATGTTTATCAGCCACATGATCTTCCATATAATATGTTCTTCCTGGCATTGCTGAGCTTAAAACTTCAAGACATTTTCACATTCAACCAGATACTTAAAAGTAAAAATTGTCTATTTCCTGATATTTATAACTCCCATTCTATAACATTAAATATATTTTAATTAAAGCAAATTTAATTGTAAAAATGCCTGTAGTTTAAATGCTGTATGTTTACACTCTGAAATTATTACATTACTGGGTAAATGTAATTAAATTTGGTTCCACATTAAAACACAGAACTGGTCATGTATTCTACATTAAATGTGTGCCTATTTTAAAGAACACTTCCAGTTGTAAGGATTCGAATCCAAAGAATAATTTGTTGAGTGTAAGACTATACCATGAGCTTCATAGTTGGATAAAAATCATTGGACTCAAAATCATTCAATTGCCTGCACGAGCCAGAGTTTGGATCAGATCTTTGGAAAATGTGGTCTACTATTAAACTCTGAGTTGAAACTTAGAAAAAAAAATACAGAGGAACTAAAAATTTGATGTGAAGAGGAGAGGAAGAATAATATTTTCAAATTATAAAGGAGTCATGTTACAATGGAAATGATTCTTCCTTAAGTATGGTTAGTTCTTGATTGTACCATAGACCATCCCTCCCTAAACCTAACAGCCGCACAGTAATGCCTACCCCAGAGTGCTGCCAGAAGCCTGGACCAACCCTGCTACCTCAGAAAGACGCTCGCACAGAAGATGGGGGAGACCCGTCACATTGCTCTCATGCCTGCCTGTAACAGCCTGAGACCGGAAGACTGCAACCTGCTTTACTTAGCCCTTCTTTGGTCTCAAGCCAAGAAGAACCCATGGCCCTCGTGGTATACCAAGAGCCCCTTTCCCCACCAGTGGGCACAACCTGGAATTTGTCTCTGGTGTAGCCTTTTTCTTGGACTCACATCATGTAGGCAGTTCTGCCCCAGTTCTGGATTTCCCTCTGGTACTTAATGAGGGATTGATTATCCCGTCCAGCTCCTTTCAGCCCCATTTCTTTGGAGGTGGGACCCCGCTCCTTACACTAGCTGAGGTCCCCTTTCAGATAGTCTTCTTTCTTGATAGAGTTCTTAAACAGTCAGCAGAGGTCCCCTTTCAGCCTGAATGGATTCCTCTAGACCACTTCCTTTATCATGGCACCATTGCCTGTAATACGATCAATGACAGAAGCTTGTCCACAGCTCCCACCTCTATACTTGCTTTTCAGGTCCACACTCCACACACAGCCAGAATGGACTCAGTTACTCGTCTGCCTAAAACTGCTCAGAGGGTTCCCCAGTCCTCTCAAAGTGAATTCCAACATGTTAACTCCTTTTCTAACTTCACTTCCTGTCTTGTCCCAACTTAATCTCCATGGTCAACTCCTATTGAGATACTTGCAGATCCCTGAACTCAGGTCCCTTCTGCCCTCTGGCCTATGGAATTATCACAAACTGTACAGACCATAGCCTGAGGCAGGCTTCACGCTGGCTCTAAGCTGGGTTTTCTGAAAACCACTTTCCCTAATACAAATTCATTTAGAAATTAACACCTTTCAGAAATTTTAAATACATTTTGATACTTTAAGATTTTTCTCCCCCAACTTGTCTCAGGACTCAAGTGAATACTTTAGCATTTCTAACTATTTTTTTAAATGGCGTGATTTTATGAAAGATGAGATTTTAAATTTGTTTGCAGATGTCTCATTGTTGTGGTGGTAATTACTTTTGAACACCTTAAGAACATTCAACACTTAAAGGAATTTTTAAACTAGTAACTCACGTTTCTCAGCAGTACACAAGGCAAGAATCACAATAACTTATCTTTTATATTTTTTAAGCTATGTCACTAAAGTCAGATGGCCAAGATTTGACCGATGTTTTAGTTGATGAATATTCTAGGATGCAAGCAAGGAAACGCCCTTAGATCTAAGAGAGTCATAGGAACAGTCCTAAAAAAAGAAATAGAGAGTGAGTGAGAAATGATTTAACCTATTATGCAAATATGTAAATTCACTAAGTACATGTTACTGAATAAGATATTTCAAGGAAAGCTTATTTAAATGAATTGACTAGTAGTCAAGGATGCTTTTTTGTGTATGATGTATTTTGATTTCACTGTAGCACCATGAGACAGAGCTCTTATTATCTTCACTTTAGAGAAGAGAAAACTAAAATTCAGACACATTAAGTGAAATGTGGTGTCACACAACTACAATGGGTGGAGGCAGGGTTTGAACCAATATCTTTCAAGAAGCTCACTGCTCTTTCCACTGTGCAGCCCATGAGTCTTGACATCTGAATGATGTCATGAGTCCATGAGTCCAAATGACAGAGTAGAAAATGTCACCACAATGTCTGCTTCATTTTTTCACAGTTGGGTAACTTGGAAGGAAAACAGATTTGAGAGATGTCTAGAGCCATGGGGAGCATTGCGTCAGGAAAACTACAACAATACTGTGTACAAACCACCCCGAAGCTCGGAATCTTAAAGCAAGAATAATTTATTACAGCTCACACATGGCTGCAGGTCAGCTGAGGCTTGGCTAATCTAGGTTAGGCTGGTTGGGACAGAAATGGTTTTAGCTGTGGTGTCTGGGGAGATTCTGCTTCATGGGGCAGGTCAGCTGAGGTGATTCAGCCGCAGGGGGAAAGTCCAGCTCGCTCAGATCTTTTCCCTGTGGTTTATTCTGCATCTCAGAGTAAAGGGGCAGCTGTGACTTGGGGGGTGTGGTTCTCATGACAATGGCAGAAATGTAGGGAGGCAAGTATCATGAGCCTGAGGGCCTAGGATAGAAACAGCATGCTGCGTGCGCACTTCGGCCTACGAGACATTGGACAAAGCCAGGGCTGAGTCCCAAATCAAAGGGAGGAGAGGTGTACTACGTCCTCAATGAGGCAATCAAAAGATGAAGATGCAAGAGAGGTAAAACAATAGAGCAGTCATTCATTCTGCTCTCTAAGAGGTTGCTTTCTACGTAACCACGGATTTGAAAATCTATGATCAAATGCATTGCTTTGACGGTGAAAATAAATTCACCTTTCTTTCTTCCACCCATCCTTCCATTCATACATCCTTCTTCTGACAAACCTTGAGGGCCTACAGGGCCAATTAGTGCTACAGGCACTGAAAATGCAAAATGAATTAAAAATGTTTTCTGCCCTTCAGGTAAGATAAAACATAAACAATATCTTCAAAGCCCATGGGAGCTTTCATACACTCAAGGGAGAGTAAATTAAAATAACATTTCAGGATGTTAGCTTCAAATATAAATTAGAATGTCAAAAAAGTTACATCATTTGATACAACTTTTCATCTCAATATTTAGCTTAAGAATAATTGAATAAGTATACCCAGGTGTACATACAAGGGTATTGATCAAATACTGTTTTAAAGAGCAAATATCTGAAAATAGCCTAGATTCAATATTGTCAGATGGATTTCTGATACTAGAGGTAGTGTATCTCTAGTTGGTAGGATTATGGGTGATATTTTTCTTGTTTCTGTTTAGTTTGTATTTTTTCTACAGTGAACAGGGACTAGTCATATAAAAGTAAATTAAATTAAAAATATGACTAAAGAAACAGAACTTGAAATCGTAGTCTAATTACAACTAAAACAGAAAAATTACAGTTGCCAATGACACAGAAACAAATAGTTAAAATAGAGTGTAAATTGATTCATAACAGTTTGCTATGTATCAGGTACAAAGAACCTAACTCTGCCTGGGGGTGGGCAGGTCCTATGGAAACTATAGAGAAGATTCTATTAGATCTAAATCTGGAAAGATGTGTGGGAGCTTGCCAGGAGGAGAAAGGGCAGTGAAAATACATGTTCCTGGTAGAGGGGAATACTTTGTAGAGATAATGAACAGTGAAGTCAAGTTGAAAGGAGGACAACCCACATTTCCATAGTTATTCAGAAACCTTTAGTGACATCGATGAACGAAGGAAGACCTGAATACGTTTATGGAATTCTTGCTACCAAAATCATTATGTCAATACATTTTCTTAATAGAGAAGGTACCAAGGAAAGAAAGGATAGCATATTTTCCTAAGTGGAAGTGGAGGATCTTAGGTTTACGCTATTGAGGAAACAATTGTAAATCAAATGTCCACTTTCTCATGGTCCTTAATTAAATGTTTGACTCAGCATTAAAAGCTTAGGTAGCTACTGAAAAGACTATTGATTTGAATAATGTTTTTGATTTGAAAATGACAGATCACTCATAATCAAGACATTTCTTCTTGGGAAAGGCAGGATAGAGGTTTTCAAAACCATTGGGAGGATGTGGTCCATTTACTGATTTCCATTTCTGGCCTTGATTTATAACCATATGATTTCATCAAATTCAAGCTTGAGAGGAGAATTTCTGCCAGGCAGATATTTCAGACAGGACCAGATTCCTGAACATCATTAAATTTCAGGATTGCTACATTTTCCAGCTACTATCCTATTCATCCATGCTTTTCATGTACCTACTCTCTTTTTTCTTTTCCGAAAACTTTATAAGTGATTATTTTCTTCTGTGAATACATAAATTTGAACTTTTAGACTCCCAGCTTTTCATAGAGTCAAGCACATTTTGCTTCTCTCTTCAATCAATAACTTTAATGGAAAGAATATGAGCTCAAGGGCAAATTTTAAATTGTTTGTGCTGTAAATTTTGGCACAGGTTCACCTCTATTCTAGACGATTTATATTTGATCTCAAATTATTCCATGTATATATCTTATACCCTCCTTGCAAAAAAATTAATCATTTCCTTCAATGCGGCAACTGGAGCACATCCTTATTTTGTGTCTTTTTCCTATTCCCCCTACTGACAGACATATATAGCACGAAGCTATGTAATTTGGTCAGGTTGGTAAATTTAGAGAAACTCGTGCACACTCTATTTTTCTTGCTCTTCTAAAATGTTTCTATCTATGTATCTTGAATTTTCAACTTCTTAATAAAGTTTTCAACTTATTCCTACAGGGAAAATCATTTGCCAGATACATTTGCACCTAAATCTTATGATATTCCTTGACAGAAAGCTGAATTTAGAGGGCAAGATGTAAAAGGAGGCTGAAAGAAAATACACACACAAAGAAAGTTAAAGTTCTTTCCTTAAATGGCTTTTTATTTACACCTGTATTTCAGTTCTTTCTGTTTCTCTTTAGAACAATAGTTTCTATCTTTGCTGAACATTAGTGTCATCTGAGAAGTTATTAAAAAGTTCTCATATGCAACCCTCATCCCAAAGCAATTGAATCTGAATCTGTGGGAGTGGGACCCCGCCATGAATATTTTACACATCCCCTCAGGCAATTCTAAAGGGCAATTCTAGGGTCAAATGCAGAGTTCCTAAACTAGATTTCTCCAAAAACAGAAAAGGTTTTGATTTATTCAAAGAAATCAAACTGATAGTCAAATTAATTTTATCATCAACTCAATCCAACAGATGTGTTGAGATTGCCGATTAGGCACAAGGTACCGAGTGAGTCAACAGCAAACTTTAAGACCCGAGACTCAAAAATGATCATTCCAAAGAGTCTACCTGTTCAGCCATATCAGTCCACTCGTTTTTTCAACTTAAGGCCGTAACACCCAAACTCCCTCAGTTGTACATGTAGGTTCTGATTCCTTTGAATTTGAATAAAATGGTTGAATTAACCAGATGTTCTGTCCTCTCAGTTAACCAGGTGATCTGGCACCAGATTCAGCCTCCATTTCAAGATGGGCACTGGTAGCCTGCCAAAGCACTTCCTCAACCCAAAGTCTTTTTCTAAAGGTTATCCTCACAGCAGAGGTGAGACAATGCTGCTAGTTCTAACAACACAGGCTAGAAATAAACCCAAGAAGGAAATTGTGTTCCCAGCTTCCGATCTTGACGTCTATATCATTCTGTTAAGTGTGAACACTTGTATTTTTCCTTCTCTAGTGCTCCCTTTTTCTGAGATGATATGCCCTCTGGCTTCATATTACAAACCCCTATTTTTTTTGACCCACTGTTTTCCATAAGTTTTATCTATGTCTTTGAAATATTTTAAGTGCTACGCTCATTTCAACTAGTAATTGTGTTTACATCATCTCTGAGAATGGCACATAGTTCAGAGAAAAACAGCCAAAGCAATTCAGTGTTTTTGGCTTATTGTTTGAATATCTGAAAGCATTGCAGCTGGAAGGAATTCCATTAATTTGTGGCTAGCACCGATACATCAGGCTCAAGAGCTTCCAAGTAAACAGAGGGAAATTGGCATCGCTATCTTGTGGCAAGAAGCAAAGAACAGCGTGGTACAGAGTTCTCCAAGAAAGAAACATTAACCCAGATGTGAACAAGACAATGAATGAATTGTTCATCGGAACTTTTCAACCTTTCAGCTGTGAGCAGCAATTATAATCACCAACGCGTCCAAACTCTCAAAGGGGACTTAAACCTGAAAATCACCCATCGCGGCCCAGCTACAATTAAGTCTCCACAGCTCCGTGAAGTACAGGCGTCCCAGCTTAACTTAGACACTTAAGAAAATTAAACTTCTTTTTAGGGGAAACCCAGAAGAAGCGCGTGGTGCCCTAAAAAACACACATACTCACACACACATTTAAAAACAACTGGCATTTGTCTTTGAGTCAACTCTTCACACTTATTGCATAACACTCCTTTCACTTCTAATCAGAAAGGCAATCTTTCTTCTAATATGGTAAATATAATTTATTTGCAAATCCACCAGAAAGGATTACAGCTGGCTATTTTAGGCCTGTGACTTCACAGAGTTGTGTAGTACCATAACTTGTTTTGCCCTACCAACAGACAGAAGTGTTTGTATGTTCCTTGCCTAGATGCTGAAGTTCTGAATCATGTGTTTTATTAAGTAGCTTAAGTTATTTTAAACAGTGACCAGATAATCAGACAATCTCTATTTTGGGATGTGCAATACATTTTTGCTCTTATTGTTTCTCTATCATGTAAACCCCAAGTCAGTTTGTTTTAGTGTTCTTCTTCTTAACTGGTTGTGTTTCTGCATCATTAATAGTTGAGCCAAAGTGTTCCCTCCCGTGTGCCACAAGGAAAGTTCCTTCTAGTAGCATTTAGTTTAACCAGCCAATATGAATTTTAATATAATTTGTGTGCATATCCCATAGAAATCTATCTGATGTTACCTTGAAACGTATAACGTAAAAACTTCTTGACTATATCATCTATCCATCTTCTGGAAACTGTTCTAACATTATTAAACTGTTAAAAAAAAATCAAGTGTATAAAATATCTTTACTGATTTTGATTAATTGAAAGTATGTACACATTATTTTAGGGACCATTTTAGAAGTGTGTAAGGACATACGTAAAATGCAGTCATACATTTTAATATAAATGTTCACCAAAGATAAAGCATCGAGCTTTTAGAAAAGGGAAGAAAATGACTACTACAAATATTATAGCTTAGGGAACAGCAAATGAATCTTAATTCATGTAAGTCAGAGCATAATAACTGATTCTGATAATACGTTATTACTTTATTTTTTAAAAAAACTTTTCATGCACAAGCTCCTACTTATAAACATGATAGCATATTGGCTCTTGGCCAATAAATATTTCTGTGAAATAGCTCTTCTAAAGAGAACAGAATGAAAATCTGAATAATTGCATATCATAAGGCGTTTTGATACATTAATTCAAAGCTGTAGGCACAAATGACTCCACCTTATTTTTATGAGGAAGAACTTCACTGTAGTAAAAGGGAACTCTCTGCACTATTCTCTACAAATTTTGGGTTGAAAAAAACCAAAATGCCTCTTGCCATTAAACGTGGCAAGCTCATGTGAATTTGATGATAAATCCAATGAGGATATTTCCAATCCTTTCACACTCAACTAACAAAATGTTACTTGTAGGAGAGATTTCATTCCCAAGAAGTTTTCTGGATGAAGTCTTAAATCTGACTTTCTTCTTATAAATTTGACATGATACTTTTGTCAGAAGAATGCCCAAATAATGGATGGCTATTGCAATTCAAGAATCATGAGCATCAACATTTCCAAAATTCTATTTTGTTCTCAAAATCCATAGTTCTAAGAACTAAACCAGGAACCCATGTGCCTGAGGAAACACTGCGCTAATAGTGGATTTCCTGTTATGACCCTTGTACAAATTGTGAATAGTTTTTGTGTAGAAATCGTAACACATAAATATCATGGATTTTCATCTCAAACTTCTAATATAAAATATAGCCTATGATATTTCACAGTGAGTGAACCTCCTTTATGTCTCTACGTAAGATTATATTCAAAGGTATACTCTAAGGCAATGACTTTCAAACTTTTGACTGGAGGCCAATGCAAAAGAACGCATTTTGCTTTGGGACTTGGTATACATATGCATGCATATGTATCATTGAAACATAAGTTTAACAAAATAAAACTTTGCCTTACTACAAGTACTGCTTTCATATTTTCTATTCCACTCCATTTATTTCTGTTCTCAGCTATTCCGCTGTATTTTTGCATGCTGGTTATGATCCACTATATTAATTTTATGAACCATCCAGGGTTCCCCAGCCAGAGTCTGAAAAACATTTCTCTAAGAAGAATCTTGGCCCTGCCTACCTCTGGGCTGTAGGTGGAAATGCCTTCTGTACACACTTATGTCCCCAACAGGTCCCCCATTATGTTCAGGACCCCAAAAAGTATAAGTACAATCCAGACCCTTGACAGAAAATACAAGTGGAAAATCACTGATGTTCAATATATAAACTCTTGCCTGTGAGAAGCTGTATTTGCGGAGATTGTCTGAAGGATGAGTAGACCATTCATGTGAGTGGATAATGTTTGACATCTATCTCTGGGTTAAGGCCGCATCAACAAAATTCATGAAGTGATTTTCGTGAAGCATCCATCAGCATAGTTCTCTGAGAGATGCTGAGAGAATCGAGCCTCAGGAAAAAGTGCGTCTAACCTAGGAATGCTCTAGTTCAGGGCATCTCACCCTAGAATGTGAGGTGCACAAATTCCCTGGGGGCTCTTGTTAATGTGCTGATTCTGGTTCAGGAGGGCTGGGGTGAAGCATGAGATTCTGCATTTTTAACAAGCCCTGCGGTGAGGCCAGTGCTGTTGGTACAAGGACACTTTGGGCAACAAGAGTCTATATGAGATGATGTTATTCTTGAAATTGGGCAGTTGAACCTCTTTTTGAGGACTCTCAAGACAATTCTTTTTTGGATACGTATTAGGAAGAACTGTTATTTTCTAGATCAATTGCTTTGCATTTGGGAAAAAGCTAATTGCATTTTATTAAATTAGACTCATTCCTGGATCTATGTTATACACGTGCCATTCATTTTCCATTAATTTCTTCTTTTTGCTTTCTCAACTGTTACCAATGTATTGATGCTGCCTCTTACTTGTCTATATTGTTAAGAAATATTTCATATATGTTAAAATAAAATATTGATGAGACAGCATTGTTCAAGACTCCAGGATGTATGGGAGAAATGAATCAGTATCCACAGGTCCATGATCTGTGCTCCAGCGATTTGTGAGTGGTACTTCTCACCGGTACCTGGTCCTGCTGAATTTTCACGGATGCCAAGTGAGAACCCCTCTTTGACAGAGACCAGCATGCCATGTGGCCTGTACTCAATATTAGAACCTTGAGCCTGTAGAGTAAGAGACGGAACGTGGAAGGAAAAGCCTCTCTACCTCCACTTGAGGATACTGGGCACTCAGTGAAACTAGCTTGAGATCCCTATTTCCCTACCACCAGAGGAGGAAAACATCCTTCTCGCTGATAGTTTTTAAAATGAAAGCATGATTACAGCTAGGCAAAAACTATGCATGCCTTTGATTCAGGACATGAAAAAAAACAATGAATTTCTTTATTATCTTTACAAAGAATTAAATTTAAAATGACTTTTAAGTTGAGTCTTTATTGATAGTAAGCAACAAAAGCTCATAAATTTTCATTTTAACAATAAATAAGATCTATAGTGGTGAAAAGAAAAGAACTAGTTGGAAAAAAACAGAGGAAGAAATTATTTATAGACACAAACCACAACGATGTCCTAAATTCATGGACCCATCTTTTACGTACAAAAGTAAAAAGTATTTCTATGACTGGAATGTATGTCAGCCATATTAAAAAGAAAGAGTCAGCTTATTAGAAGGAACATATAGGAATTGTGAAACAGTCTTTGGAATGTACTTGGTGTAAGTCAGATTCTTATCTAATTCTTGCTGATTCCCACCCACATCAACATTAGAGAGATGCTACCGAGAATGTAACTTTAAACAAGAAAGAATAACATGACCAGCTTGTCCCTTTTAGCTTGAAGAAGAAAATAGTGAAAGAAATCTGAAAACCTCTATTCCCTAAAGGGCTGTCCCCATAGTGATCAGTAAGCAGGTGATCCTTTTCCCCTTGGAAAAAGAAATGGGAAACAGGAGTAGAAACAAAAAATAATGTATCACAGTGGAAATGGGTGGAAATTGGAGCTGCCGGACTCTGGTATCTTCTGTAAATGGGCAATATACAGGCTGGACTCTCCTCTGAGCAGTACGAGAGGGCTATGGCATTAGCAATCAGGATACCATTGGAACTAACTCTCTATTTCCATTTTTGCCAAAGAAGGAAGTTAGACTCAATATCTAAGACTTGACATTCTAGATAAGATACCACCTCATGTTGAGCAAAATTCAGGATAGACTAGATCAGCAACTCTAAGAGGATTAGGGTTTTGTTTTGTATATTTTAATCTAGCAAGATCTCATACTTCATATCACTCATATACACACACACGCACGTGTGCAATGCGCAGGTGCACTGACATAGCCAAAAGAAAACAACAACAACACTTTTCACGTGAACTTAAGAAAACTTTATAAATGAGCTGCATCTATTTCCTCATCTGTAAAATGAGGGTGTTGGGTTAGATTAGATCACCTTCACGATCTCTTCCAGCTCTAATGATATGTCAACTAAGTGACCTCAGAACAGGAAGCGAGCATGTGGGGAAAGGTGCATGTGCTTCTTAAGGATAAGACTCCATGAGCCCTGAAGAAATGTCATCATAGCCCTATTTTGACATCTCTAAGATTCTCCCTGGCCCTTGAACCTGGTGAATACTGTAATGTAATAGTTCATTTTGTGAAAGTGCACAAGGTCTTTCAAGGCCTAGGCTAGGAATTGGCAGGTCATCACTTCTATTGCCTTCTTTCAGCCAAAACAAGTCACAAAGTCAATCCAGACTCAAGGCGTGGGAAAATAAACTCCTCTCTCTATGGGTGGAGCTACAAGTACATATTGCAAAGGGCTTGTAGGGAAGGGTGGAGAATCTGGGATATTTTTACAATCAATCTACCCCATGCATCATATAACCATTACAAAAAAAATCTGCATGCTGCCAATAAATGTCTTCATCTTCATTAGTGGGGCCTCCAGTCTCATATTTTAAGTCCATGAGGACTCACATTCCATTCCAAATACTGGTGTACATATGGTTGTAAATTATGCCCATAGCCAAACTCATGGACTCACATCCTTTGATTGTTCAATCTTAGTAAGACAAGCATAATATTCCCCATCCCTAAGGGCTCTCTACTGTTGGAGACAATGAACTAAACGTCATCACATCTTACCGTCCAATATATCTTTCCGCAATCTAGGCAAAGAGATCTATATCTCGACCATTTCAAGATCTCATTCTCCTGGAAAATTAATGGTGAGCCAAGGGATGTGAGAAGGAGTGGTAAGGGAATTGTTAGAAGCCCACTTTGATTTCTGTAAGGAGTCTTGTGCTTTCCTTAACCTCACACATTCATTGGCATCTGTACGACAAATCTTCCACTTTTCTTTTTGAATTAAAAATTAAAGTTCCCTAGGGAAATTATGCAATGGGAAATTGACACTTCAATAAACTTGGCTCACACATTTTATTGATTATGGTAAATCCAATTATTTCAATAAAGCCTGGGAAAACCAAAAAAGTTATCCTTTTCATGCTCCACTGGTATATATTTCTTTCTACTAGGGTAATACCTGCATGATCCTAAAATCGACTTCCTCAAAAGTAATAAATAAATCAGAGAGTCATTCCAAACTAAGTTTGCCTGAATTGTCTTGCAAAAATCTTGATGAGTTTTTAACTATTTTTGTGGACTGATGGACACTAAATGTGATAACACTTTTAAGTACTCACTCCCATAAACATTAAACTTAAAATATAATGCATGAACATTTTAAACTAAAAAAACCTATCAAATTGCACACTTGCTGCTACTCAGAAATGTGGATTCTAGCCTCTTTTTTCTTTTCTTTTCTTTTTTCTTAATTAGAAATACTGAAGTTGTGCCTGATGCAAATCTTATTTTTCTTGTGGCAATTGCCCTGGGCTCAGTGACTTGTGAAAAGGCAAACCCTTGGACTTCGAAGACTTCTTTTGACTTCACGACCTGGGACTGACTGCTGTGTGATTTCTCTGCCCACTGGCCTGTCTCTCTCCCACTGCCCTCATCTTCAGCAGGTCACATCAAGAGGTTGTGCCACGAGGTTGGGAAATAAGGCTGACAAACAAGGTCCACCAGGGGTGAGAAGATCCCTGCCCTTCACCAGTGTTGGGGGTTTAATCTGCTCTAAGATCCAAGTTTTTATTCTTCTTTGAAACACAACCATTTCTTTTTTTTAACTCTGATGTTTTTTTCAGGGATAAGAGAAAAAAACACAATAGAATACAATAGAATACAATTTTATTGACTTTATGACAAACAAAAGAAAGGAAACCCTCCAAACTATTCTAGACACCTATATGTGAAAAGTCAAAAATGAGTTTTTAAATTCTGAAACCTCTTCCAAGGAAAACATCTGTATAGTACAGGTCATCAGTTCAAGGTTCAGTTAAGATAACTTTAACATTACTTCTTTGGTCACTCAAACTTTCCACCCACAACAATGTTGCTGTTGCCTATTTCTCAACAACGCTTTTCTCAGTAAGGTGAATAATAAAAAATAAATGAGAGCAAGCTGAAGGTGTGGAGTACATTTGTATTATCTGCATGCAATGAGGTGTGATAGAAAGCTCAAAAGCAAAACACACTCCATTCCCAGGTCTCCCAGTCATCAACTGTGAATCTTTAAGGAGGTTACTTACCATTTTTGAACCTCAGTTTATGCATCCATAAGAAGGAGATAACAAAAATGGTTATAAAATAAGATAATGAGAAAAGTATTTTTCATTTTTTACACTGTGGTAAAGCAGCGTAAGAATGTTATTTGCTGGAATTGTTTGTCATGAGCCCAACCAGGGAGGCCCTGACAATGGAGGATGATTTAAAATCTCGTGAAGGTACACTTCGCTCTTCAAAGTCAAGACGAAATAGACTCTTCTTGTGTCTGTCATGAAAACACTGATTTATGGGCTGGATTCTTAAGTAAATTACAGAAGTTGCTCGATACCCAGTTTGACTTTGGAGGGACCATAGAGGTAAAGAAGTGGGTCTTGGTCTATATTGGTCTAGGTGGAGAAAAAATAAATGAAGTAATCATATTTCCCCATGTATTGGGAATATAGACTGCAGGTCTCAAAGATTGCTTTTTGATTGTTTTTAATAGCCATCTTTCAGGGCCAGCCCTGTGACCAAGTGGTTAAGTTCGTGCGCTCTGCTTCAGTGGCCCAGGGTTTCGCTGGTTTGGATCCTGGGAACCGACAAGGCACCACTCGTCAGGCCATGCTGAGGCAGCATCCCACACGCCACAACTAGAAGGACCCACAACTAAAAATACACAACTATGTACCGGGGGATTTGGGGAGGAGAAGAAGAAAAAAAGCAAAAGATTGGCAACAGTTGTTAGCTCAAGTGCCAATTGTTAAAAAAAAAAAAAATAGGCATCTATCATCTATAAAAAGATTCTTAATGAATATTTGGGACAAATTAAAATCTATTCCTAAATATTCTGTGTTTTTTAACACTAATTTCTATTAATTCGAGCCATCTGTTTTTCTCTATCTGGACGTTCTCAAGTCAGGGCCATATCTGAGACTGTCATAATTCCTACAGGTTAAAAGTTTTGCCACATTTATTCCTTTTCAGGGTGCTACAAGCATAACTATAGAAAACTGTTGTCTCCATAACTCAAAATTCCAGAATTCTTCCTGGATACGGTGCAGCGCTAGTGAAACATTCTGCAATTGTTAGAAATGGATGTTGGCTTTGAAGAGGAAATTGAATGTCCCTCTTAAGTTTGAGGTGAGGGTGACAGTCAAAAGTCAACGTCAGATGTATTTTTTAAAATTTCTTCTACTGCAGTATAAATGGAAAAAGAGAAATGTCCTTAATTTCCTTTGAGTTTCAAATGAAAAATAAAACACAAATTTGAGATAACATTTAAAATCAGGAAGAAACTGCTTGAATCTTTGCTGGAAAGGAATTATTTCTGGAATGGGCTTTGTCAATGTATATATCAGTGAATCTTTTCCCTCCATTGCCCTGCTAACCACAGATATGTTAATGCTATTTGAATTTCGTATTTCTCTTCTCTTTATAATGTCTTCTCGACCACCACATTTGTCCTTCTCCTTGGATAATTGGTCACTGCAGAAAATCTCACTGCTCCTCATTGTTTGTCAACAGAAGGAAAGCAACTAATTAAAAATTCTTGCTTCCTCTCAGCAAACCAATGGCTGATCCTATTCTTGTGACCTGGATGACCAGGAATGAAAATCTAAGTCTGGACCACAAGCACCCCTTCCTTCCCTACCTTATCGTAAGACCCACCTTATTGTAAGACCCACTAAAATTCATCCACTCCTTTACTGGGAAGCATATAACTCAGAAATGAGTAGTGCACAAAGCTGGAGTAAAATATATCATGGCAACTGGTTCACAGAGCCATCAGTGGACACTGTTCTGTGGTTCCTTCTGTGAAAACCCTATTGCTCATTTCTTGGAACTAACCAAAGTAAAATGACTTAATAAAACCTTCACAGAAGAAAAAGACAAATAATACCCATAGCATTTCAACTAAATTACCCTAATGTATCACTGACCAGAAACTTGCTAGTCTTCAAATACAATTTATCTGTTAGAATCTAATTGTTCGTCTTTATGCAGAGTTCTTTTTGAAGTTCTTCGGAGCTCTGGGACCAGAGGGAACCAGCAGGACATGAGGAGTAGGATAATCACTCTTTAAACAATCAATTATATCTCTGGCATTATTGAAATAAATTCTTTCCTGGAAAAGACTTAAGAAACCTTGTGTCAAGTGACGATGCTAACAAGAAGTTTCTGTTCCTTGAAACCATGCTGAAGGACATGCGTAGCTGGCAGGCTCTTGATCCTGGCACTCAGCTTCAATGTCATTTTGATGGTGGGTCTTCTCTTTCAAAACATTAACTGTTTTGGCTGTAGAGCAAGTTGAGAAAAACAAAAGCCATCACCCTCCATGTCACGGCTTCTCTGTGTTTGTGGAGTTAACCGCCTCCAGCTGGCATGTTAGGTTGGCCGTAGGCTACTTGGTACCTCCACCGCACATGAGGAAATGGTGATTTTTCTCAGGAATAGTTTGGGATGAGGAAAGAGGGTCCACGACCTTCCCATTAATTCATTCTAAGTCCTTGAAGTGATCATTTAACTTCTCAGGGTCTTACTTTCTAACTTTGAAAAAGAGAAAGCAAAAGCATTTCCTCCAGCCTACGTGCTGGACGGGTCTGAAATTTGATTGAGTTATGTAAAGTGGTTTGGAAATTATAAAGATTTGTGTAAATGCAAGAAATTATATATCACCGGGCCATATTCACTTCCTGTAAATGCTAAATTATTTAGCCTTATTAAGAGGGATTAGCCATTTTCTGTGTGATGCTAAAGTTCTGTTAGAATTCAGTATCTGAAAGAAGCAAGCCCTTTTTTGAGAATGATGACATTTAATCTAATTTTGTATAGTTTACTCATTCTCCAATTAGTCTCTACAACACGCTTAAAAAAGTATTTACTAACTAAATAGTTCAACCATGCTTTGTCTTTCCTTTTGTTCAATGTTCTTAGGCTGATATTTCTATGGGTCTAAGAACCCATTCATTTTCCTCACATTAGAACCCTGTCAACTGTTCATTTGTAGTCTGATAAAAATTCAGTACACGATATTTCTACATCACGTTTTTCTTTCTCTATCCATTCATCATCCTATTTCCTCATTTTCCCTCATATTCTCACACATCTAAGGATGGATCCAGCATTTTCTCACTTACATCTCAGAGCTCATTTCCTGGCAAGAAGTTCAAGCTCTCATTTCATGTTCTGCACCTCAACCCCTTAGTCCCTTAACGGCTCCTGCGCCCCAGATTCCTAATTCATCTTTGTAGTCACATGTAACATAGACTATTCACGACTTCACATGGAAGGTGATTTCTGACCCATATTTAACATTGGGGGGACCTCATTTGAGTCATAGTCCCCACTAATTAGTGAAATAAGACAAGGAATAAATTCTAGAGAATTAAAGGACTGAAGTAGAGGATCAGGTACAAACATTGCCCTGGATGTCAGAGAACAAGAGTGTATACTTCTCCCCTCACTACAACAAAAGAGTATATGACTATTAAGAATGGTTATTTCAGGTGTAAAGCTGCCTCTAAAGTTCTCCAACCCATAAGGATATTTGACATGTATATGTTATATTAGTTTCCTCAGTCACCTCCAATAAGAGACAATTCATGAAGTGTACTAACTAAACACCCAGGATCTTTTATGTGCCTTGGATAGGAAACAGCATTGAGTCACCCAAGCTGCTTGATTCTGTAGTTTAGAGGCGTCAGTTACTAAACTGCTGTGATATCAAGCACGTGCACAGGGAGAGCATTTTGTTGAGTATTTTTATAAGGAATTAGTCAATGTAATTGCGGGCTGTAAAGAGATTGTTACACAACCTCATTACATGTTGTAAACACTTCATCACATGACATCTTTCCATGTCATAAATACATCATCAGAGACCATTATGCTCTCTAATGATGACTTCTCACATCCATTCATCATACAAAAATGAATAAATGCCTAAGGAGAGCATAATCTGTGCAGTTTTTCACTGCTGTGATAACTCCATCTGTAGAATTTCTTATGATGTGCTGTATATTTACACATGCTATTACACAGCAAGAAGATAGATATATTTGCTCTTTGCTCTTCATTCTTACAATTACCTTTAGCTAAAGGGAATAAAATCTGAGCTCACCTCTATAGTTTGTAAAAGAATATTTAAAGAAAGAGGAAGAAGAAAAGAGGAAAGAAGAGGAGGAGAGGTGGGGAGGAGGAGAAGAAGGAGAAGGAAATGGAAAAAAAACAATTTAAAATAATTGTGTAATATAGACCTATTTGTGTGTTTATGTGTTAATTCTTCCAGACATATTTGACTTTAGATATGCTTTACAATTAATTTACATACGGCAATAGAAGTGGTCGCTCTCTGTACATAGGGTTTTAAAGTTAATTTCAATTTATTCTCTAGGGCTGCATGGTGTCTGTTGTCATTCATTCACATTTCCTACCTTTTTGGACCACTCCTTCCCAATACCCATTTCTCAGAGTATCAGATGGAGGAAGACATCTATAAAACAAGATCAGACTAAAGCAATGGTCTCCAAACTTGTTGTACAAAGCCATTTGTATTATTCTTGGGTCTGGAAAGCCTCCTAGACATGAGGCTGGTGAGCTAGGTAGTCTCAATACCCACCCCTTATCTCAACCAGGAAAGGTCCACTTTCATCTGTTTTCTGATGTGAGTATCAGAGCATAAAATCCACTGAACTAAATAATATCTGTGTTTCTTTAAGCCTCAGCCTGCCCCGATCTTTCAGTTCTGTGTCGTTACTGGGGAGTTTCATGGGACGCTGGAGGTGGGCAAGAGGAGCTTTCAGGCTGGCCCGTGGTCTAAGCCTCTCCTTCACTCAAGCCTATAAATTTAGACTTATGATGTTATGGCAAAGTGAGGTCTTATATAACCCACGTGTGTGTGTTGTATGTGCGTGCCCATGTACGTATGTGATGTTAATTTGTTAAACACAAACATTAAAACATCTCGTTATTTTTATGACCATGAATTGGCATTGCCTCATTTTTAAATGTACAAGGAACCTCAAACCATGCAAATTGCTTATCCATTTCTTGCCCTCTGAGGTGTTCCAATGATCGCTCAGCAGTATGTTGATAAAAGCCAAGCTATGCCATCCATCCTCAAGTCTAGGATGTCATCCATGGGGGCTGTGACTTTCCTTTGCTAATCAGAGCATGCTCCAACACTAACTGAGTTCTTCTTCAGGGCTAAGAACTACACAGATCACTTCACTAGGTTTGTTCATTTCATCCTCACAACATCCTGTTATTATCTATTATCCCAATTTTCAGATGAGGAAGGTGAGGAATTTTTAGAGAGTTTAAACAAGCCAAAATCACATAGCCAGTAAGTGGCAGTGTCATTCCAACCCAGGCAGGCTGCTGCTTAGACCAAGAGATTAATTACTGAGTTCTAGTTGCATTAATGTTAACACAAATCACTTCCCTTTTCACTTTGGAATATACTGGAAATGTCCAAGAATTAAATAATCCAAGAAAGGGGCAATTTGCTTTTTGTTGTTTATATACTTTTCTTTTAGTCTCTTTAATGGAGGATAGTAAAATGAAACAAAAAAATAAATTTAAAATTAATTTTCTAACATTCATGAAAATAAATAGGTATAAATTAAATAACTAAGTGTCCAAATGATGTTTTGGGTTGTGTGCAATTATTTAAGCTTAAAACTACACAAATTCTGTTATAATTGTGTATATACACATATAATATTATGTACATATAATACATATGCATATACATACATATAATACATACGCATATAATACATGCATATACATATGTATATATTATGCATATACATAAAAATACATATATGTATATAATTGTACATATGTATATAAATACATATACACACATATATACATAAAATTTACCTACACACATACATATACAAAATAACTTAATAACATAGTAAAATAATTTCTTTAAAGAAATTCTTTTAGAGGTAGCATAGAAATTTCTGACTAAAAAGAATCAATGGTCAGAATATATAAAGAACTCCCACAACACAACAAAAAAAGAAACAAACAACCCAATTCAAAAATGAGCAAAGGATCTGCAAAGATAGTTCTCCAAAGATGATATACAAATGGTCAATAAGCACATGAGAAGATGTTCCTCATCTCTAGTTATTAGGGAAATGCAAAACAAAACCACAATGAGACACTATTTCACACCCATTAAGATAGCTATTATAAAAACAAAAACTGAAGATGTGGAGAAATCGGGACACTTAGACACTGCTGGTAGCAACGTAAAATGGTGCAGCTGCTGTGAAGAGCAGTTTAGTGGTTCATCAGAAATTTAAACATAGAATTATTATATGATACAACAATTCTTCTTTGGGGTATATACTCAAAATAATTTAAAGTAGGGACTCAAACAGATACTTACACATCAATGTTCCTATCAGCAGTATTCACAACAGCCAAAAGGTAAGAACAGCTCAAATGTTCAACATATAATGGAATATTATTTAGGCATAAAAAGGAATGAAGTTCTGATACATGTACAAGATGGATGAATCTTGAAAATATTATGCTAAGTGAAATAGGCCAGACACAAAAGGACAAAATACTGTATGATTCCAATTATACAGTAATTTGTATAAGAATGGGCATATTCATAGAGAGAGAAAGTAGAATGGTGGTTGACAGGGGTTGGGGAGATGGGGATAAGGAGTCATTCTTTAATGGGTACAGAGTTTCTGTTTGGAAATGACAAAGATGTTCTGGAAATGGATAGTGGTGATGGTTGCAGAACATTGTGAATGTAGTTTAATGCTACTGAATTGTACACTTAAAAATGGCTAAAATGGTGAATTTTATATTACCATTTTATATTATTTTACCACAATAAAAATAAAAAAGAATCCCGGGGCCAGCCCCGTGGCACAGCCGTTAAGTTCACACGTTCTGCTTCTCGGGGGCCCAGTGTTCCCCGGTTCCGATCCCGGGTTCAGACATGGCACCACTTGGCAAAAGCCATGCTGTGGTAGGTGTCCCACATATGAAGTAGGGGAAGATGGGCATGGATGTTAGCTCAGGGCCAGTCTTCCTCAGCGAAAAGAGGAGGATTGACAGTAGTTAGCTCAGGGCTAATCTTCCTCAAAAAAAATAAAATAAAAAAGAATCAATTGTTAATGTTTTTTCAAAGACTCCTTCTGAATTAATCAAAATAATATCCTCTAGGGGGCGGCCCGGTGGCATAGCTGTTAAGTTTGCGCACTCCACTTCAGTGGCCTGGGGTTTGCGGGTTCGGATCCTGGATGTGGACCCATGCAATGCTTGTCAAGCCATGCTGTGGCAGGCATCCCACATATAAAATAGAGGAAGATGGGCACAGATGTTAGCTCAGGGCCAATCTTCCTCAGAAAAAAGAGGAGTGTTGGCAGCAGATGTTTGCTCAGGGCTAATCTTCCTCAAAATAATAATAATAATAATAATATCCTCTAATTCATAATCTTGTTATTTTCTTAAATTCTGGGCATATATGTATACATGGCTGAGATACTTCAGGTTAAAAAGCTCAGCTCTTCCCTGAATAAAGAAATCATGACCTACCTCACACAGTCGACTTGCTTGCTCTCTGTACATTTAAATTATAATGTTACCACGAAGAGGGAAAATTATACCCTAAAAATAGATTCATTCAGTATGTACTGTCTATAATACATTTATAGCTGTGTTCTTCTCTCACAGCTCATTGGAAAGGAAGAGAGAGAAAGAAAAAAAAAGAGAGAAAAACTTTAGAAATGAATCGCATTGAAAGTTAATAACCTTTCTTATTTTCCACGCATCCTTAAATTTGAAGAGCTAAACCCAAAGGACTATATCATAGCTTTACACTTCCTAGTGGTGACAGACGAAAATAAAGTTTGACTCAGCCTAACAGGAAAAGCCTGACTCATTAAAACTCAAAGCCCTGACTCCTGCAGGAGGTGTTTGGGGCAAATCCTTGATGTTGATCCCTAGAAGAGAAGAACAGATGGGGGATGAACTCACACTAATAGATGAAAACGATGAAAGGAACACAATTATTAAGAAAATTACAATGAAAGGAAAAGATGAATGAATCCATCGCAATATTGATATTTTGAGGAGTTGAATATATGCATATTGATATTTAAGAAGTATATTATTAAACAATTTCCAACGAGAATTTATAAGACCCAAAAGTAATGCTACTCATAGGCAAGTTTGTTAGCTTGCTTTGTCTAAAGAACACTGCTCGAAGGCCCTAAATAAGCACATGTCTCTTGACTTAGTTTGGCTGTACAAAGTAGACAACGACAGGAGAAACTAATTTACTAAAACTGGTCTATGCACTGTTTCATCTCCCAGTATACTTTTGTGTCCCCAGGAAGGGGTACAGTAATTATCCATTCCTGTGGCTTCTCTCACAAAACGGGAAAGAGAAAGAAGAAAGTAGACAGACAGCTTTGCTTTATGCGTACGTGGTTTGAGGGGATTTCCTTCAGAGCAGGCTTCTATGTGTTAACTCTGGCGTGCCTTCCACTCTAGGGCATGGATAGGGGCCAGACACCAGCACAAGCAATGGCCAAACCCTTCACTCACATACGCACACGGGCACACATACACTCCCTCTCTCTTTGCAGGTTTTCCTCTCTCTGCTCGCTGCGTAGCTTTTCTGTACTAATCCACTGATTGCTGCTTTACTGTGAGGGAAGCATACCCTCATAAAACCACCTCATCTTTTCCTACAGAGAGTCCTACTCAAAGCCTTAGGAATTCTCCCCAAAGTATTCAGAGGCACACACAAATGAGAATGACCACAGAGACTACAGTAAGAAAGAATCCACTATTAGCTTCAGTTCAGGTAAAAGAAGAGGTTCGCAGGGCCCCAGGCTAACTCTGCACTCTCTGCTTTCCTTTCCACCTACACTCCCAAATTAGAGGGTGGCTAAAGGAACGTCTCTCACTGGGAAGAAGGGACGGTGTTGCTATGGGCATGGCTGCAATGCTTTGGGAGGACGGGCTTGTGGAGGAGGGGAGGAACTCTCTGGAGGGAGTGGGGGCTGTGCATGTTTAATGAGTTCAAACCTCTTCCACAAATTAAGTGAAATATTTTAAAAGGAAACAATATTACTTAAGTTTTATTTGTTTCAGCTACTTGGTTACAACTCCACACGGACACAATTAATGGAGGAAATAGAGTATTTTATAAGCCCAGGACTCTCAGTCAATCTGTGACCAAGAGAAATTCTTTGCCTTAATCACCATACATTCCTTTTGGATAGCTCTTATATTGCCAAAATAATTATCCCAGGCTTAAGAAAAGATTTTGTCTAGTCATTCCCCGAAAAGTTATAACATTTGGGAAGTAGAATGCTTCAACGTGTAAATTAATAATGAACTTTGTCCTCTTTTCCAATATTTGCATGTGTATTTTTGAGCAACCCTTAATAATGTACTATTTTATGGGTACGTGTGCACACACACGTGCGCACACACAGGCCATTGAAAGTCAAGCTTCCCGGGGCTGGCCCCGTGGCCGAGTGGTTAAGTTCGCGCGCTCCGCTGCAGGCGGCCCAGTGTTTCGTCAGTTCGAATCCTGGGCGCGGACATGGCACTGCTCATCAGACCACGCTGAGGCAGCGTCCCACATGCCACAACTAGAAGAACCCACAACGAAGAATACACAACTATGTACCGGGGGGCTTTGGGGAGAAAAAGGAAAAAATAAAATCTTTAAAAAAAAAAGAAAGTCAAGCTTCCCATAAATCTAAGAATTGAAGGGCAGCCTAGATGCCCTGAAAATTCTGTTCCCAGGAAATGAATCCCCTTGCCCAGCCTAGAAGTGCTCACCAATAAAGAAGCAAACAGCTTTAATTGATCATGCAAATAATGAAATGCCCTGGAAACTAGATATGTTAAGAAGCAAAGGAAAGAAAGCAAAAGAAGCAAACCAAATTGCTCAATTTTCCCAAATTTTAAGGAAAAGAAAACTAACTTTAGAAACTACTGAGTGGAGAAAAACATCAAAAGTTTATGGGAACAGAATGCTGGCTATTTCAATTCATGAAGACTTTTTTTTTGTAGTTCTCTTCCGTCAGATGGAATGATGAAAGACATTTTACAAAATTCCTATATCGTTTTCTCAGAATTTTCCACAATTCTAATCTTTGAAAATAAACTGTTTGACTATTTTGTTCCTTCTCGGAAGGATAATCTTAAAGATAGCATATAGCCTTTATTTTCTTTCTTTCGTATTCAAAGAAAACCAGAAAGAGAGATCTCAAGTTAGGGCACAGTGAAGATGCAATGTCAGCAACCCCTGAGTGACAGAGACAAGCTAGGGTGTCATTTTGAGTATTATTACCTTCAAATGTAATGCCATCCTAGCATTCTGTTCAGACACCATAAAAGGCAGCCGGTCCAAGTTCAGCAGCTGAGGCGTAGACTGTGCGAACATTCCTAATCTCTGAAGAGCACAGCAAAATAAATAATCACTCGACCCACTTTGTTTCTGCTTTACCCTTCCCTCTACACCTATAAATATGGTTTATTGTATACATAGCTTTTGGGGTCAAGTATTAATGGTGAGAACCATTAAGAGGGCAAAGGTCAGTGGCTCCTGACTTCAATGACCCCTAAATTTAATCTAGCGTGGTAGGAATAGAATTAAAAGTGATGAACTTGCAAAGTGTGATAAAACCTGCTTTACTCACACAATTGGGCAGCAACAGAGGAAAGAAAGAAATTTAAACAATAAAAATGAACTTCATAATCTAATTACAGCCCCAGAGTTAAAGGTGAACATTCACAGCCGACTGCCATGCATGAGGGCCAAACTCTGACATCTTTAAAATACCATGTGGTTTCTGGACTCCAGCAGCCGTTTTGGAATTTTATCAAACAAACACTGGTCTTTATTTTTATTTAGCTTTATGTCCTCTTCAATAAGAGAGATGACAAGATAGCATTTTGGAAAATATTGAAACCAGTTTCTTCAGCCTGGCCGAACTTTATTTTTCAAAATAAATCCTTCAAATCGGCCACATTTACACCAATTTTTTAATCCCTTTTCAACTTGAGAACTTAATATTCTAGTCTTTTCTCTGGCTCTCCCTTTCTCCACCTGTTTTCATTTAAATATATCAATTATTTTCCCTTGTGATTTGAAAGATAGTTTCAACTTATCCGTTTTTGAAAATACCAACAGTGCATTCTTTCTGATTTTATATTATCATTTCCCTTCAATAATTCTTTTCCTGAATTTTTTAAACCTATTCTAAGAAATCGACTTCCTAGAGTCTATTAATTTAGGAGTGGTTTTCAATTTTTTATTTTGCAATAATTTTAGGTTTTTAAAAAGTTGCAAAAATAGTGAAGATAGTTCTTACATATCCTTCACACAGCTTTCCCAAATCTTAACAACTTATCTCATTCTGAGGAAATTAATATTGTTAATCGTATTAACTAGTCTACAGAATTTATTCAGATTTCACCAGTTTTTCTGTGAAGGTTTTTTTCTGTCCAGGACCAATTCAAGAGCCCACGTTACATTTGTTTGTGGTGTTTCCTTCGACATCACAGGTCTGTGACAGTTGCTCCATCTTTCCTTAGCTTTCTTGACTTTGACGGTTTTACAGGCAGTTATTTCACAGAATGTCTCTCAGTGTGAATTTATCTGACGTTTTCTCAGGATTAAGTTGACGTTATGCATATTTGGCAAGAATATCACAGAAGTGATATGGTGCCCTTCTCAGTGCATCATATCAGAAGGTGCATGATGTCAATATGTGTCATTACCGGTCATGTAACATGCATGTAACTGGTCACGTAAACCTTGAGTGTTTCGCTACCTTGTGTCTGCTGGATTTCTCCATTGTAAAGGTACTGCCTTTCTTTTTGTAATTAATAAATATTTTGTAGGGAGATACTTTCAGACTATGTAAATATCTTATTTCTCATCATATTTCTGCCCACTAATTTTAGCATCCATCAGTCATTCTTGCCTGCAATAATTATTATTATGGTTGCTTAATACTGATTTTCTATTTCCCTCACTCTTTCTCTATTTGTTGATTGGAATTCTACTGTAAGAAAGTGCTGTCCCTTCTCTCTTTTTATTTGTTATTCAATTATTATTTATATCTGATGCATGGATATTTATTTTATTCTATGGATTATAATTCAATACTATCATGCTTTTGGCTCAGATTAGTCCCAGTTTTGGTGAAGAGCTCCTACAAGGATCCTGTAGGAGCTCTTGGCCAAAAAGTAGATCCTGTCTTTTTGACAGGCTGCCATCAATTTTTCACCACTTCCTAACTTTCTGGCACCGGATGATTCAGCGTTCATCTTGTATTTTCTCTACCCCAACCCTGGAATCAACCAAGGAGCCTTTCTTCCTTTATTGGAAACGATATTTAGAAACTAAAATATTGATGGAAGATATGTTTATTGCTACGTAGGAAAAATATATATGCATACTAACCTACATATATACAACCACGTATATTTATTTCTGTATCTATCCTTCTGTACATGTATATGTAAAACCATGAATTTATACTGATACCTCTGATTTCAACCCACCACCACAATGTTCATTCTAGTCCCTATTTCCTTGTTTGTGGCTCCTTTCTCTGCCGGTGAGAAATCTAGCTCTCACTATCAATTTATTTATTTATTTGTTCAATCTTAGTATACACATAAAGTAGTTTCAGAGCTGCTAACCTATACATACATCAGAAACAAATTTACTAACTAGAGTGACAATATTTGTGGATAGTTCTTTTTGTGTTTTACCTTAAGTATACAGACAAAACATTGCCTTTTTAAAGTTACTTAGCTCTTTTCTTCTCCACCCCTTCTGCATGATTCTGTTATCCATTTGTAATAGTTAGGTTCATTTGTTATTGTTTGTATTCACATACACACACACACACCCCGATAATTTTAATCATTCATGTATTTTTTGATCATGCAAGCATTATCATGGTTTAGAGTCAGAGTTGTACAACAAGATAAACTCAGAGAAGTGTCACTTATCCCCTGTGCTATCCCATTTTCTCCACTCCTTTCATGCACGCACACATACAGACACACGTATGTCATAGGTAACCAGCCTTTTTATTTTCTGGTTTATCCTTTATATGTCTTTTTTTGGTGCAAATGAGTAGATATGTGCATATTTTCTAACATCCCTCTCTTTCTTATGTGAAGGTGAGCACCCTCCAGGTCTCCTCCGTGCTTTGCCTTCTTCGCTTAATGGCGTATCCTGCAAATCACTCTACAGAAGTTTTGAGAGAGTCTCATTCTTCTTCACAGCTCCACAGTCCTCCATTGTGGGGCTGTACTGTAGTTTACTCAACTATTATAAATGGGCATTTTGATTTACAATATTTTAAAATTATAAACGATGCGAGAATGAATATCCTTCTTTGCAATTATTTTTATGTCATTGGAAGTGTGTCTCCTTGTGGCAGAACTCCTGGGTCGAGAAATGAGGGTACATATAGTTTTGTTAGTACTGCCAAGATTCGCTCCAGAAGGTTCTTCTAGTTTGCATTCCTACCAGCAGTATAGGGGAATGCCTCTTTCCCTACAGTTTTGCCAACACAATGTGTTGCCCTAGTTTTAAATTTTCATCAGTCCAATAGGTAAGAAAAAGTATTGTTTTAATTTGTGCTTTCCTAATTATGAGTGAGTATAAACATTTTTTGTGTGTGTTTAAAAGCCACTTTTATTTTCCCTTTTTTTTAGTTGTCTGTTTATGTCTATTTCTCATTTTTCTATCAGGTTTTTAGCTCTCTGAACTTCAATTTTTAAGAGTTCTTTATATACAAGGAATATAAACTCTATGTCTATTCCAGGTTTCACTTGTCTTTTGACTAGTTCATGATTTTTTTTTCCTGAAGAAGATTAGCCCTGAGCTAACATCTGTGCCAATCTTCCTCCATTTATATGTGGGTTGCTGCCATAGCATGGCTGTTGAGTGGTGTAGGTCTGTGCCCGGGATCTGAACCCGCAAACCCTGGCCACCAAAGCAAAGCACGCCAAACTTGCCACTATGCCACAGGGGCAGCCCCTTGACAAGTGCATCATTTTTTAATGCAACTTTTATGTAGTCAAATTGATCAATCTTTTCTTTTATTACATCTGGATTTTGAGCCTTGGTTAGAAAGTCTTTTTTCCCTAAGCTGAGGTTAAGAAGAAATTTATCCATGACCAATTGTCCTTACACCATAGATCAAAAAGTTAATTTTTGCCCCAGTGGTTTGAGATGCTACTTTTATCATGTGCTAAATTTCCATATATACTTGAGTCTATTTCATGCTTAATGTTATATTCCACTGATTAATTTGTCTATTCATGCTTCAGTACCACATTGTTTTAATTTTATAAACTTTATAGTATATTTTAACTCTTGGTAGGGCTACTTCCCCCTTGGGTCCAGATTCTTCTTTTAATCCATAGACTATAAACTTGGGTGTGTATAGGGCCAAGAAGGCAACACAAGTAAGTGATGCTGACAAGGCTTAAGTAATAGGGAGTGGTGGAGACTATGGAAAATAAGAGAGTCATTTGCATGTCCAAACTAAAGGAAACAACTGCTCTTCAGCTCCAGCCAACTGTTTCCCAGTGGGAATGTAGGTCCAATATTATAAGATCTTCTAATTTTTCAAGATGAGATAAGACACTAGACTTTTATGAGAAATCTCCCAATTTTAAAATGTTAGTTCATTGGCAATGAATTACATTTTTTTTTTCAGTTTTATGTTAAGCACTGTGGTGAGTCAAAAAGTAGAGCCTACGTAAGCTATATATGGCCCAACGATTTCTAGTTTGCACACTCTGCTATGTACAAGTTGCTAAGGAGTGAGGTAAACAGAATTTTCTGATAAATTTTGCCCCGAAGTGTTGAAGAAATCAGTTTTTCAAAAGGTACTACACTTGTCTCAATGATGAGCAAAGGGAATAAGGGTGTCCATAGATTATTCAGATTTGTAAATAGTTCCTATCCTTGTATTTCAGAAAGAAAAGGCATAAGTTATCCTTATGATTGTTGTCCTGATTGCTGTCTCAAAATGTTGATTATACAGATTATAATATACAGATTATATAAATAAGGTTAACTGCAAGAGAACTTTGAATGAAATTTTAGTATTATTTATAGTTTAAATGAAATGCATAGATATAAGTCATCACACATGGGAAGAGAAAGACTAATAGTATTTTTTATTTCAGATTATTTTTCAAATATATTTTAAAAGCTTCTAATCATAAACTATGGAATAAAAACTAAATTTAACAATACCATATAGGATAAAATGAAAAGTCTAAAATCTCTTTACCTCACCTCCATCAAAAACACAGATTTGTATGAATGCTTCCATGCACATACTTAAGCATAAATGAAAAAATATATATCATCAGAAATGCATTGTTCTGTATCTTCCCTTTTTTTCACTTCCATATCACTTTATATTGAGCTACCTCATTCTTTGAATTGTTGCAAAACATTCTATTATGTGGATGGTATTTAATGAATCCATTAATCAATGAATATTTATGCTGTCTTTAGCTTTTGCTGTTTCATACAATGCTGAAATGTTAATCACAATAGTCAAGATATGGAAACAACTTGAATGTGCATTGATGGAAGAATGGATAAAGAAATTGTGATATATATAAAAGATGTATATAAATGCATTTCACATACATATATACATATTCGTACACACACACGTATACTGTTAGCCTGCTGTGTGATAGGTATCTCAATTTTATTGTAATTGCTTCTCTTTCTAAAATTAAAAGCAAGTATAGAAAACTACAAAAAATAATATAAAAAATGCTATTTATCTGCCATCCCAAAATAAACAAAATTGGGTCATACGTGCTTTAGATATTTTTAAAATAAAACATTGCAATTAAAAATAAGGTCTTTTATACTACCCTCCTCACTCCTCTCTGCGTCTCTCTCCTTTCCACATGCAAGTATAGTTGTAAATTAGTGTGTCTTTGATGTACGTTTTTCTATTTTACCTTATGTATATGAATTCAAAACCATATATTGTACTAATTTATGTTTTCAACTTTCACATAAATGGCTTTTGTGCTGCAAAAAGCTTTTAAAAATCTCAACATTGTTTTTCTCTCTTCTGTGTATATATTAGACTGTACTACAGTTTATTTACTTTGTTTTTAAGTTCTTTGATTATTATAAAGTAATGATAGATCTAGTCACAAAATGACCCTTCTTCTTTTATAAGCCATCCATTGCCCACAATTATCTTCTGGCATTTAATGTATCAATAAGATGCCTGAGATCACCTTGACTTTTATAATTTCCTCAGGTGTCCTTCTGTACCTTTCCCATGTCTGGATGTTTGCAAAATTCTTTAAAGTCCTCTTATGTTTGCCAGGACGAGATTAGGTGCAGGCTCTCTTTGCACTGATTTTGCCCAGAACATCATAGTTATTCATGAGAAGGAAAATGATGATTTCTATAGTTCTGCAAAACTCCATCTTCAACTCATATCCCTTTGATTATTGCTTCTGGTTATTATCCCCAGTGGTTCATTCGGGAACTCACATTTTCCAGAAGTCGTCTTTCTATTCACTATTCTCCTTATTGATCGCTTATTTTCTCATCATTTTCATTTTGTGCCCTTTGTCTCTAACTTCTCAACAAGCTTCTCAAATTTATTCATCCACAAGTTCAAAGATATTTCTTAGCATCACCTCCACTGCACAAGTTAAAATTTGTTTCTGATGTTGTGTTTGGTCCGTTTGTGCTACTTTAGATACCTCCTTTTCCTTGTAAGAGTTACCTTTTCGTTATCAGGCTATATGCCAGCTTCATGGAAATCATGTCTTCCTAGATTCTATAGAGGAAGCAAATTTCCTGAAATTTTCTTCTGTACATGCAGGAGATTGTTTTCAGAGGTTCGCACTATTTCTGAGTCTTCTAGATCCTACTCCATTTCCATTATTCTAAAATGTAGTTTAGTCAGTTTTATCAATGAAAATACGGGAACATATAAAAATTAATTAAAACAACAATAAGAGCCAGAGATTATATAATACTAGCTCCATTTAACTTAATAAATATTTGCCATATACTCTCAATGTTTCAGAGACTAT
The DNA here is from genome assembly GCF_021613505.1 of Equus quagga. NCBI lineage: Eukaryota > Metazoa > Chordata > Mammalia > Perissodactyla > Equidae > Equus > Equus quagga. The sequence continues at coordinate 78,491,829 of NC_060278.1, forward strand.
ACCACATTAGTAATGCAAAGATTAAAAAAGCAATTTCCCTGCACTTGAAGAATTTACAAGCCAATGAGCAAGATAACTAAGAAATGACTCATCATTCTGCTAATCAGACTAAGAGGAATGCTTTGTTAGAAGCAAAAAGGAGAACACAGCTCAACAGGTTTAGGGAAGTTTTCATAGATGAAATATCATTTAGTTGGGTTGTAAAATAATATGCATTTTAACAAGCGAAAAAGAATTCTGCTGAAGATCATTTGAATAAAGGATAAAAGTGTTTTGATATTAGAAAAATGTAATTATACATATACATATATGTATGGGTGCATATATATTTATATATATAATTACATAACTATAGATATATAAAACTTGCAAACGTTTCTATATATGGAAACACAAGACTTTATGCCTTATTACAAGTTACATTATTTGCAAAATATATGAAAGATTCACCTGGAAGCCTCAGGCCTCTGGTTCCGGAAAGTATTTAATTATCCAGACCTAAGTATTTCAAATTTTACCATGTTTTTATTATGTTCACTTGCACTTCAACAGCCCTTCTGGAAACAAAAACATTTTCAATGTCCTGGTCTTGAGTCACTCTTTGAGGAGACTAGACACTCTGGCTGGAGTTTCTAATTCTTCAATCATTTGGACCATTCTTGCAAGTCAACGACATGGCCCCTCTACACTTGAAGATTTGGTTGCATAACATGAAAAAGCAGGGAGTCATGAGTTGAAATTTATTGACAGGAAGAGTCCTCGGCTCATATGCTTAGTATTGCATGATGCGCAACCAATTCTCATGTGAACTTCTCTTGCTCCACAAACACCGAGTCCTGTATTCACACAACCATCAAATGTTATAGTCAGACTCATCAGGAATCATCGGTATCAAGACCCTGAGACCTAAAGAGGTTAATCGACTTCCCCAAGGCCACCAGCTGATTGGAGACACAGAGAAGAATAGAAATCACCTCTCCCAAATCTACATTCAGTGTATTTTTGCTATGCTCAGCAACTTATTGCAGTCTACTATTTCTTCAAATGCCAGAATTTGACACCAAGGATCCGAGGACTGTTAGATGTCAAATACTGCAACCATCAGCCGGTGATGACTCAAGGAGAATAAAACTTCAATGTGCATACAGATCACGTGGGGATCTTCAAAATACAGATTCTGATGCCAGAGGTCTGGGGTGAGGCCTGAGATTCTGCATTTCTAACAAACTTCCAGGAGGTGATGTCAATGCCACTGGGCCACAAACACACTTTGCCTAGCAAGTAGTCTGCTGACCTTTCAGGGATGTCTGTAGACCAAAGTTGTAGGTTTCTGGTCTTTATCAGACAGGATGAGGATAGCGTGTGGGATGAGAAAAGAGAATGAATAAAAAGCCTGGGAGATAAATGGAGCAGGGCACTCAGGGAGAACAGAACTGAATATAGAAACCTCACACTGGCTTTGGATTTACAACTATACATTAGAAAAGAGGGGTTGATTTACTACCACCCTCCAAAACCTATGTACCAATCGCCTCATGTGGAACTTATAGAGGGGTGTCAGTTTTAAGTCTGCTTCCCAATAAGCATTTCAGTAAGAAACACTTCCTGTTAGTGTTTTCTCACGATGAACCCCACCCTGCTGCTCTCTAAGGCCATCCCTTCCACACCTCTGGCCCTGCCTCGCGACATACCCAAGGGCACGCACACAATGAAAAGATTATTAGGGGGGCAATCACAGCTATCGATGACCTCCTCCATGCTGAAATGCCCCAGGTGTGGGAGAAAGATAGAAATCACTCAACTTCACAGACAGAGGGTCCATCACCAAGAGCTGCAAAGATAAACCCTGGAAGAATCAGAGCTGGCTTAGGACTGACTAATTATCTTTACCATTATCCAGCCAGCTTTATCTTGGGCCATTGAGGAATTTATCTTCATTTTGTCTCTTGTATTTAACTTGTTTGAATAGGAAATAAACTGCTTGAATTTCATGGGGCTGAGTGTTTCACCTGAATGGAATCACATGGACTAACTGCAAATACTGAAATGCTAACGGTGACTCAAAATAGGAGATTCTTCAGTCCTGCACTTGTAGCTAAAGACAGAAATGCTATTTATACCAAGTCAGCTGGCTTAAAGATATGTAAGTTATCCACATGAATTACACGTGGCTTATAAATAAAATAAGAAAAAAATCAACATGGTCCCTTAGGAAATCAGGCAGTATGCTTAAAAGAAACTTTAATGACCCTTGCCTTCATTTATTAATGTGTTGCTTTCCTGAGAATTTGGGTTTTGGAAGGAAGTTCTATCTGTGTTAGCTGTGAACACACCAGGTCCCTGCAGACTCAGACCACAGGGCAAAAGGAAAAGGGCATTTGTGAGAGAGAACAGGGATATGTGGTTTTACTCCAAAATAAGAGACTGTTTTGCAAAAGGAGTTTGGCTCCTCTATCCCAACAGAATAAGGTTCATAGCTCAAAGTTTTCCTCAAGATGGCTGCCCTCATGCAAAGCACAAGAGCATTTGTATTCTTCACCAGGGTAACTACAGATAACAGGACAGAGAACTTGTGTATTGAAGCCACATGGGACGTGAAATGACCTTTTCTCTTCCTTAAGGGAGAAAAGAATAATTACTCTGTGGGTAGAAGACAGAGGAGTCAATGGCCTAATGGATTGTTCAATTGTATCCCCAGAGCATAATTAACTACATTGATTTATTATGGTCAGGCAACTAGAAACCAAAATAATCCTTGTAAAAACAAGGGGCATATGTTGCTTGTACCACAAGACACAGGCAACTGGCAGGGCCCAAGAGAGTTATCCAGCCCAGGAGGAGCAACCATCTGATTCACTTCCCTGTATTTCTAAAAGGTCCTCTCCTTCTCTGTAGACAAAAGAGCAAAATAAAAGGGGCTGGCCCTGTGGCATAGTGGTTAAATTCAGTGCATTCCACTTTGGCCACCCTGGTTTGGTTCCTGGACATGGACCTACACCACTCATTGTCAGCCATGCTGTGGCAGCAACCCACGTACAAAATAGAGGAAGATTGGCACAGATGTTAGCTCAGGGCAAATCTTCCTCAGCAAAAAAAAAAAAAAAAGAGCAAAATGAAGGATGAAGGATGCTGTTTCCATGTCAGAGAAGGATGCGTTCTTCCATCTGATGACTAAAGATGACCAACTTAAACAATACATTTTTAAGCCTCTTTTAAGTAAAAACTCATCACCTCATCTCCTCTCCACAATCCCCAGAGAGGAAGACCTAACAACCACCCAAGCAGGTTAGTACAAACCAAAGAGACCCACCACCCCTTCTGTCCCCGACATAGGAGCCTCTTCCTCTCAACGGCCTTTTTTCTGAACTCGTTCAAATATTTCATACCTATTGTGCAATCCACCTGGTTTCCAAAGTCTTGTAATAGGCATCAAAGAACAAAATTCACATTCAAATTTCAAAATAGAGTGGTTTTTAATTATATCAAGATTCTAGCTCATAGAATCACAGGATTCCAGGGTTAAACCAACCCCTTTCATTTGGCTGTTAAGGAAACTGAGCTCCAGCACTGTCAGATGGCTTGTTTGGAACACGATAACCATCATAATAAAAATAATCATTGTTAGTATTCGCTGCATGTTTACTATGTCACTGGCACTGTTCTAAGCACTTTTGTGAGGATTGCCTCATCCCTCACGACAACCATTGCTTGAGGTTCTGTTATTACATCCATTTTGCAGATGAAAAAACCGGAGCGCAGAAAGCTCAAGTGACATGCCCAGGGTCCTCCAGCCAGTGAAGAATGGAGCCAGAACTGAGGCCCAGGCATTCTGAAACCAGATCAGAGCCCCACTTATAACTTGAAGTGTAGCAGCAGAGCTGGGACTAGAAAGGAACTTCCCTCTCTCCCTGTTCAGTCTCTCTTGCATCTCCCACGTCCCATCCCAGAACCCATAGCTCAGCTCAAAGGAGAACCTTCCTCTTAGGAGCTGAAGAGACCTGAGATCTCATTAATCTCTCTGGTACTTCTCTCAAATGGCCTCATGGGTACCCATAAGTATTATTTTAATTCTGGCTCATAAACTTTCCACCAGGACAGGATACCACATCGGTGAGGTCATTAACTCTTTATAATAACAATATTATGCTAATGGAAATTATTAGTCTATTCCTCATCCCCCAAAAACCATCTGGTAGGTTTACCTGGCAATTACTTGGAGATGTCATGGTGGATCTCAAAGCATAAAGAATATAGGGATTCATAACTTTCTCTGAGCAATGGAGTTTTCCATGTAGTAACAAGCTGGCATGGCTGGACTATTGGATTTAGACATAAACAGGATACTGGAAAAGACTTGGGGAGAGCACACGGCAGCTCTCAGATTAGAATTCAGGTGGTAGAGTAGAGAACATTGGTATTTCCAAGCCTAAGCTTTCTGCTGAGAGAATTTGTTGCCAATATTTTGATTGCATTATGAATTTCTTTTTAAAATGGTTTGTTCTTTAATATCAAATAATAAAACATAGGTATTAGAGCCAATTTAAGTAATTTAGGATAATTAGAGTCTTAAGTAGGCAGCACATGTTCTGAGCAGAACAATCTGTCTCCCAACAACAATGATGTCAGAGGTTTTTGGTTTGGGTCTGTTTTCTCTTGCTCTCCTCCCTGCGGCTCAAACGCGTGGCGTAGTTTCCCTTCCTGGAGCCCAGTTACCCAGTAACTCCTGAAAGGGCTGGATAAACGTTGGCCGCCGTGCACGTTCAACCTTGAAAGCACAACAATCTGGGATTTTAATTCAAACAAATGTGAAAATGGATTATAAATAGGATCCAGCTGCATTTCTAATAGTGAAGAGAAAAAGTAGCTGAGACCAAAAAGTCAGAAAAAGGAAAATGAAAGCACCTTGCTCTCTTTTCCTATGGCCTTCCTCCATGCTGCAATCATCGACCTGTGGAAAGAGGCCTCAAGAAGGTCTGACATGTTTTAATTATATTTAATTAAGTTGTCATTTGTTACTGGGCTTCCTGAAAGTTGCCTAATTAAACCAGCCTCCGTTTTTCAGATCTACACATTCACCTACAGCCCAGCATTTGGTCAATGAAAAAGAAGTGGTTAGCTGAGGCTGTCTTCTAGAGATTTCCCATCCTGCTGCCAACCCTGCAGTTGATATATTATTAGCACAGATGCTGGCCAACACAACCCAAGGCTTCCGCAGGGGTGTTGACAAAGATGATCCCTCTCTGACTCCCAATAATCCTTTTCTCTTTCCCACAGTAGTTTTCATATAAGTCAATATTTGAAGATGGAAAAATTGTGAGCAATTCACCTCAAATCATTAGCATCCCACAAAATGGAATGATGTTACCTCCAGCCTGGATCAGTGGGGAAATCCAACTCTCTCAGTTCAAAATGTCAACCGTCTAGGTTGAAAAGGCCTATCAATAGACAGTATTACCAGCACTCACTATTTCTTAAAGGTCAACCTATACCAGATGATTTGATTAAGCCTGGTAACAACCCCTACAGGGCCACTGTGTATGATCACACAAGTTACACTCTGCACAACCATCTAGGGTGCCATCTGTGGCATGGTCATCATTGGTTTGTATTTTCACTATGACGATTTTCTGGCAGATGGCAGTAAAGCTTCTTGAGGAAAAGGCTCCAATTTCTAATTCATGCATTTGGCCTAGGGCACTGCTGACCCATAAGATTTCTCAATGGACTGAATTTTAAGCAAAGAACAGGCCATAATGTACTTTAACATTTTTCACATCTAAGAATTAAGTCTATTTTTTCATCAAATGAAAACACTATTTATTAATAAATCCCACTATATAATCATAGGAAACAGTAGGAGTTTTCACACTGACATACAACTCCTACATTTATTTTTGAAGAAATAAAAAGACTTCACCTCCGAATTAAGTAATTAATCTTGAAGGAACCCGTAACACATGTGCAATGCTCACTAGACTACTTATCTCCCGTTTTTGTTTTTTAGTTTAGTATAAAAACCTCTCTTCTTCCCCTGTTTGCTCACAAGAATCAACGATACAGGTCAGACACCGAATTTGCCTACAATGGCAAATGCTTCTCAAACATTCCAGCAGTCTCTAAGTTTGTCTATTCCCTTCCAAGGGTTCTTTGTTTTGCCTACAAACATTTCCAATGTGAAAATGTTTATCCCATTCTTTGTGGGGAAGCAATTATTTGTTTGAGAGGAAGCTTAGGTAGATAGCAGACAATTTTGCAAACAAGCCCACAGATCAATGGTGACTCAAAAGCCTCCTCTTCCTCAATTCCATCTCCTGGAAATGTTTCTGTCTGGGGTTTTAGCAAATATTCTTGTGGGGCCTGTAAGATGCAATTATATATCCTGTGCACAGGCAGGGTTGTCCAGTGCATCTCCAAAAATGTGTATGAGGCTTACAGACCCACTAACATCTAGGGATCAGTTTTGAAAAAGCACAACCCAAGTCCATGTATGGGACATTGAGAATCTACAACGACCAAAGTCCCCAAGCTGCTTATATTCAAAGGCATCCAACACTTCATTGTAGACAGGAAATAAATCTGGAGAAACGAAAACGAAGACAAAGACAAAAAAAGTAGGAGAAAGGCCCAAGGACATCAGTAGATACATTTCATATGTGTTAAATATGGGACTGGTATTTTAAAGGAGGTAAGTTAAAAGATGCCAACATTGCTGTGATGGACAATCAAACCTCATTTCTTCCTATTAAATTTATTTGTTAAATTTATTATTACATTTAATTTTCTTATTAAATTTTCCTCTAATGAAGACTAAACAAAAAAGAGATAATAAAGAAGAGAAAGAAGAAGAGGAGGAAGAAAGAGAAAGGAAGGAAAGAATGAGTGAAGGTAAGGAAAGAGGGAGGGAAAGAAGCTAAAGTTAAATTTGGTTAAAAGTTCTAGAAGATCTTATGCATCAAATTCATAAAAAAGGCAAACTCTTTGGCTAATCAGTTTCACTTCCAGTAATTTATTCTATAGAAATAAGAATATGTAGAAAATATATTCATAATGTATGTATAATGTTTCCTACAGGATTGTTTATAATAGTGAGAAACAAGAAACAACCAAGACGTCCAGCTAAATGGGATTTGTTAACTCTACTATGCTATAAGCCCCCACTGACCCCTCCTTGCTACTTAGCTACTCTTGGCTCTCTCCAACTTCCATCCACTTCACTGGCCAATTTTAGACCCCTTCACAGTTCCAAATACCCCATTCTCAAACGCTCTGCCCCATTACTTTGTATAGACACTCCTCTCATCCTTCAAATCTCAGGTTTATATCACCTTACATCTTTCCCATTAATTATCCAAACCAGCATGCAGTGCACTCACTTCACCATATTTTTGCCCATTGTAAGTGCATATTTTTGGATTTATTTGAGTGTTTATTGCCCAATTCCTCCCAAGAGCTAACATCTCCGTGATGCCCAGGACCATATTCACTACGATGTGCCTTGTGTCTATACTATAATCTGCCCCAAGGAAAGGGTTCAGAAAATGTTTATTGAAAGAATAAATCTACAAAACAAGAATATTAAGCATGATATTGCCATTACAGGACCTTTTTAAACATGAAGAGTCATTAAATCTGATACTGTAGGAGATTATTGAAGACCAAAGAAATAAATGAGGAAAGCACAATACAAACCAATATCTCAACACCGTCTAAATTTAAATTTTTTAAAAATTCCTTTGTGTACATTCCTAAACTTTTTGTATCTATCTTCTATGCTGAATATGTACCATTTTTAGAATCAAGAGGGAAAAGTTTGAAAATGTCTTATTTAATTCTATAATCTACTTTTATGCTTCCTATTTCTCAAGGTCCTAAATGGTATCTTGGTCATAGTAGAGTGGCTTCTCAGTTGATCTATTCGGTCCTCTACATTGAAGATTTCTATCTCTGCATCAGCTATCTATTGCTGTGTAACAAAATATCCCAAACACAGTAGCAGAAAACAGCAAAAATCATTTTATTATTCTCTCACAGTTCAGGGAGTTGACTGCTCAGTAGGCAGTTTCTGCTCAGGGTTTCCCAGGCTGTCGTGGTCAGATGGTGGCTAGGGCTGGAGTCATTCCCAAGCCTCCCTCACTCACATGTCTAGCAGTTGATGCTGGCTGTCAGCCGGGAGTTATTGACCACAAATCTACACGTGGCCTCCCCATGTGGCCTGGGCTTCCTCACAGCATGGTGGCTGGAATACAAGAGTCAGCATCCCAAAGGAGCCAGGAGAAAGTTCTATCCCCTTTTATGATCTAGCCTTAGAAGTCACGAATGATCATTTCTGCCATAGTCGCATGCTCACAGATTCAAAGGGAGGAAACAGATCCCAGTGCTCTATGGAAAGAGTATCAAAGTCACATTATAAGAATAGCATGTGGGATAAGAGAGGTGATGATGGCCACATGTAGAAATACAATCAACCACACGTAGAGATACAATCAACTCCTTTAAACTTTAATCTGTAACTCCTCACTTCTATCCTAAATCCTCACAATATGTAAGGAATGCACAGTGGAATATTTTCAAGTAAGCTAATATTTTTGTGTCATACACTCACTAAACATGTCGATGAGCATTAGGTGGCAGAAGTAGCACTGAGTTAGCTGTCTGGAGCCCTGGATATTCATTCAAGAACTATCACTGTCTAATCTTGCATCTCTCACTCTGACTTTTACAATTTGTCTACCGAATATCAGCTTGTCCTTTTAATATCACTGGATAGTTTTGAGAATAGAAAAAATGGGGAAAACGTAGCATTTCAAAAAATGAGTTCTTCAAAGTGTTAGTTTCAGGGGATGTTAGAGGTGTTACATTTAAAAAATAATAATTAGGAAATTTTGGTTTGGTGCATTTAATGTCCTGGCGTAGATCTGAAATATATAAAGGAGGGATCAGAATTTGGAAGATAAAACAAATAATGGAAGTTTCAGCCTTCCCACACTTTTTTGAACATAGAGTCATTTTTTTTGATATAGCATCTTCCAGAATTCCTATTCTGTAGAAATTCAGTTGCATAATCCAAAGTAAAATAATGTATGATAAATTATTACTTAAAATACGGTGATATGTTGTTTCCATTAATTAACTTGCTCAGTCCCTTTTCTGTGAGAAGTGAGCAAAGTATGTGAACATAGGCATGGTATATGACCTTCTGAGTTTTAAACTTTTATCTGTTAAATGGAGAGAATAATAACCACCTTGAGTTTATGATATAAAGGTGAACATCAGTGTACTTAATGTGCTCAGAACAATATGTGAAATAAAATAAGTCCTCGACTGGTAATAATTTTTTCTACACAAAGAAAATAAGATCTTGCGTGTGACCTTTGGGAGCTTACAGCCTGCTAAATAAATGTTATATAAATACAAGATATTACTGAAATGTCTATCATTTATTTTCATATCTGTCCTCATAAGCACACTATGATGAGTGACATTCATTAATCATCTTTTGAAATGAAGAATTCTGTCTGTTGGCCTAAAAAGATGGTAATTTTTGTTCTATCTTGGGCTTTTGGCAGAAATCAAATCTCAAAGTGATCTGAAAACCATAAGTCTAGGACACGTGTGTGAGATTTGAATTTATATCCCAGGCAAATTGGGAGAATCTCAATCCATGGTATTCGTCCCAACCATGAAGCTGCTGGGTCCTGGGCTGACACAGGAACACAATCACAACCCATCGCCTCTCTCAAAGATAGGTTCACTATTAAAAATCACAAATCATAAGAGGAAAACCACCATTAGAGAGTTATTACATGTAACAATCAGGACAATTAGCATCCTAAAAACGAGAAATTATAAAACAATCTAAAAGTCTACAAAATAAATGTGTTTAAAATGTTTAAAGAGCTAAAAGTAGAAATAGAAAATATACTGAAAAAAGAAATTCTACAAATAAAGAATACACATACTTTAAGAAGCACTAAATGGAAATTCTAGAAATAAAAAAGGAAAATGAACTCATAAAAAGTAGGACATAAGATACAAATTGGTAGACATACAACGATGTAAACAGCAATCATTGTATATTTACTAATTTAAGTGTGCTTGAAATCAAGGAGAAATTAAGCAACAAAATTAAGGAGGATGGGAGTGAGTTCATCAGCATTATTTTTAGTTCCTTTCTTTGTTTTGTAGGAGTACTGAGATATTGATTAACTCTAGACTTTGTCACATGAATAAAACATGCTTAAAATAAAAGAGTGACCACAGCAAATAAAAACAAATAATGCATAATATCCAAACTAAAGGAAGAAAAAATAAAATAAAGAAATTGATAAAAAAAAAATTAATGAAGAGGGCCAGCCGTGATGGCCTAGTGGTTAAAGTTTGGTACACTCCACTTAGCAGCCCAGGCCAATTCCTGGGCACAGAACCACACTAAGTGTATAGCCATGCTGTGGCAGTAAAAAAAAAAAAGTATTACATTCTGGAAAAAAAAATTAATGAAGAAATCTCAGTTAATCTGATAGAAATCAAGAAATAACAAAGAATATTCAAATTAAAGGGAAAATTTAACAGCAGTTGGTAGAAGTTAGTCCAAATATAATAGCAATCAATAAAAACGAAACCGGATTATACATCCCTGTCAAAGGTAAATATTTCAGAATGTATTTTTTCACATATATCTATAAATTTTTTACAAGAGATACTTCAAAATGTATTGCTTGTTTTCATCAACTATACTGTTATTCTTTGTCATTTAGTTTTCAATCTAGCATATCCAATTAATTTTAGACATTCCTTGTTTAGCGAAAAACTGGAATTTGAATAAATTCTGTAAACAACATGGATCCCTTTTTAATTCTTTATTACATCACAATTCTTAATACACAAAGAAGGTTATTTGGGGTTAATCTCTTTATTTTGTATTTATTTATTTATTGTTTTTGCTAAGGAAGATTTCACCTTGAGCTAACATCCATTGCCAATCTTCCTCTTTTTTTTTCTTTTATATGAGCTGCCACCTCAGCATGGACACTAACAGATGAGTGGTGTGGGTCCACACCCAGGATCTCATCCCAGGTCTGAAGCAGAGTGCACCAAACTTTACCACTAGGCACTGGGGCTGGCCCTCAATCTCTTTATTTTTAAAATGAGGACAAAAATACTTGCTCATTTTATCAGGTAGTTGAATGTAAAATAAAAGGGGAAAATGGACACAAAGAATGGTAAATTTATGAAAAAAAATTTTTTTAAGTAAAATATTCAAAACCAAACAACCCAATTAGAAAATGGGTAGAAGACATGAACAGATATTTTATATGAAGGCATATACAGATAGCAAATATGGACATGAAAAGAATGTTCAACATCTTTAGCCATTAGATAAATGCAAATTAAAACTATAATGAGATATCAACAACATCTGTTAGAATGGCTAAAATAAAATATAGCAACACCACTAAATGTGGGGAATACATTCCCATGGGAATATAAAATGATACAGCTACTCTGGAAAAGAGTTTAGAAGTTTCTTATAAAACTAACAATGGTCTTACTATGTACCAAAGCAATTGCAATCTTGAATATTTATCCCAGAGAAATGAAAAATTATAATTATGTTCATGCAGAAACTTATACGTGAAAGTTCTTAGCAACTTTATTCATAACAGCTGAAAACTGGAAACAACCTAGATATGTTTCTGTTGGTGAATGGTTAAACAAATTGTGGTACATCCATATTATAGAATACTACTTAGCAATAAAAAAGGAACACATACTATTGATACAACCAACAATTTGGATGGACCTCAGGAAATTATACTGAGTGCAAACAATCAGTCACAGAAAGGTTAATTACTATACGGTTCCGTTTATACAATGTTCTTGAAATAACAAAATTATAGAAATGAAGAACAGATTAGATGTTGCCAGGGGTTTGGAATGTGGGTTGAGGAAATGACTATAAAGGGGTAGCACGAGGGAGCCTTGTATGTCTTGATTGTGATGGTGGTTACAAGAAGCTACATGTGTTATAGAACTCCACATTGACACACACACACAAACACACACGCAAATGAGTGAATGTATAACTGGTGGGATGTCAATTTCCTGATTTTGGTGTTTACTATAGTTACACAAGATGTTAACATTGAGAGAGGCTGGGATAGGGTGCTCAGGACCCCCTCCTGTACATTTCTTTACAACTTCCTGTGAATAAATACTTATTTCATAATGAACTCTTAAAAAAAGGAAAGTATTGCTTCCTCCTTTTCTTCTTAAGACATAAGGTTGGCTGCAGCATTTGGCTAACTGACATCAGATACCAAAAGTAGCCCTCGTCACTCTCTTTCTTTTCCTCTTTCTACCCTCCTGTGGTAAACCAATAGGACTATTTATCAGAACCCCCTTAATTTAATTCTCTTTGAAAGGTTTTTTAATCCATTTGTGTATTCTAAAGGAAAAAATTATTAAATGTTATCCTTGGAAAAATTTTGAAAAAATTTTAAATTCCAATAAGATGGAGGTGTTGGGGAGGGGGCATGGGATAGACAAAAGAGGAAAAGAGCTGACAAAGAGAACAATCTGTCATATCAGCTGGTTTCAGGAAAGATCTACTAGAGAGCTTCACCAAGGAGATTCGAGCATAAGTATTTTATCTGAGATGAGATCCCAGAATATACTCATAAGGATGTGGGGAAGTAAGATAGGGAAGAGAAGATAACCAATAAAATGTGCATTATCAAGACAGTTACCACTGTGGGTAACTAGAACTTAATCTTGCTAGGAAACTCTAGGAATCAGTGTAAAACATGCACCTCAAAGTTGCCCCCAGGCAAGGGGCAAAAAAGCCAGGGTGTTGATACGCCAATGCCTGTAGGTCATTGGTCAAGAGCGCTTCCTGGGGACATCAATTGCCTGATGCTTCCAGCCTGCAGTGATCATGGTCCCATGGTTTTGGATAGCATATGACAGCATCTAATATTCACCACTTTTGGTTTCTGTGTATCTTTGTTCAAATTTGAGCAAGAATGTGATTGGCTCAGCTTGGATCATAGGTCCTTTTTGGTCCAATTAACGTTAGCTATTAGAGCAAGGTCATCTGACATGAACATGTCCACATAGGCTTATCTCTTCAGCAGGGGCTTTGTGGCACCTCCAAAGAACAGAACAAAGCCTGGGAAAATTTCCAAATGTGTCTACGACTATAACACCCTCTGCCACCATAACTAGCCTGTGTTTTACCACCACTTTATCTCTTTGGTTGCCAGGTTACCACAGTGAACATCCATTCCTGCCTTCAAAAACAAGGCAATAGTCTCATGAAACGATCTGCCTACGCTCTGCACAGCCTGTGTAATTACCATACGCATGGCTACCTACTCTCTTGTGAAGTTCTCCTAGCCTCAGTTCCCTTGGGCACTATTTCTGTTCTCTACTATGTGCTGCAAAGATCATCTTAAAGAAAAACAGTACCTTCACATAAAGAATCCTATAAAAGAAAGAATAAAAACAGTTTGATGACTGACTTTGAGCCAAACCCTGAGTCCATTCCTGTCAATATGCACATGGACCTTCCCCATGCCCTTGGATATTTCATAGTGCTTGTGGATAATTTCATTCTTTCAGCAGTGAGTTACACATTTGATGGAAAGAAAGACTGGAATTCTCACTAGTGCAGAAGATCAGATAAGCAAAGTGGTGATTGTTTCCATAGTTTACCTCTGTTATGGGTACAAATACAAGCAGGTCCGGCTACTAACAGAAATTGACAACAGTGCCATGTTGTACTGCTCCTTGTTGGCAAATGAGGATGATGTTATGAGAGAAAATACATGCCAAAGATGCCCAAAGTTTGTACTGGAACAAAGGAATTCACTTGGCAGTGCTTGCAATGAAAAGTAGAATAACATCCTTCTTAATACTGGCTTTCCACAATTCTCTTCCTGTTAAGAGAATCATCTTAATAATATTGCTTTCACTGAGCAATGATGTAAATGATTTAATTTCATTGATTCCATAAGGTTTTAATCATCTCGAAATTTCTTAATATAGGTGGAAACAGATAGTATCTTATGTTGTAAGCCCCCAAATGGATAAGGATCTAATTCTAAAAGGAGCTCCACTTGTAAAGTATGTAAGTCCAAAATTAACAACTCCAGTACACCTTCCTAAGAGGGAAAAGTCATCTTTAAGATCTTCATCCAAAACTTGCTATTGAGAAATAAGCTAGAGCTTTCTTTTGGAAACAATTTTGTGCTGCATTAGAAGTTCTAATGATCTTAACAGACTCCATAGGCTTCAAAGTGCCACTGTAGTTTCAGAAAAGTTAGCAATTCAATATCATCTGAACAAAATACTTTATTTCAAAATAATTTTCATTTTCTTGTCATATAGACAATTTACCACTTCTTCTTAAAATAAATTTTCTCCTACATCTATAGGTTACTCAATTAATTTTGAAATTATAATCAACATTTTACCCAACTGAACTCAGCTCTTCTATTTTATGTGTTTTTATATTTCATTTTTCAAGAAATATATTGGAGGTAAAAATGCCAACACAAATGAAACAAACATAAGACCTAGTTTTCAATTCTCAGACCTTAAAGAAAAATCATATAAGACCCTGGCACCATCACAGTTTTTCTGCCACACTATCTAGAGTAGAAAACTTTAATAAAGCTCATTTTCAAAACAAACAACAAAAAGCACTGTTGTTCACTATAACACTGGAATTCTAGATTGTAAACTCAGACAAAATTTACATCTAACTTCTTTACCAATAAATAATCTATAAGATTTTATTGAAAATGGTAAACTCCACATTATTTCATAATTGTTACATTTTGGAGCCTAAGACTTAGAAAATTGAGATTGAGAAAGATTGTGTAAATAACTTATGTTCCTTATACTTGTTTTCCTAATTTGGGTGGGAGGGTACTGATTCAAACTTTCTCATGCATGCCTTGCTAAATACAAGTCCTTTCTCTGGAAATGAGCCACACCATTTCATGTGGCACAAGTACACTTTGCCCAATGTTTGTCCAACCTTTCTTGAGTGCCTACTTTGAACCAGGGACTTGTCTAATGAATGGAGATATAGAACAAGACATAAGACAGCTGTTCTCACGAAGTTTATATTTTCATAGAGAGAGAGAATAAATGCACAAGCAATATAATTTCAGATAAGTGCAATGAGAAAAGTAAATATAGATATAATTTGTGGGGCCAGCCCCGTGGGTGAGTGGTTAAGTTCACACACTCCGCTTTGGCGGCCCAGGGTTTTGCTGGTTCCAATCCTTGGCACAGACATGGTGCCGCTCACTAGGCCATGCTGAGGCAGCATCCCACATACCACAACTAGAAGGACCCACAAGTAAAATATACAACTACATACTGGGGGGATTTGGGGAGAAAAAACAGAAAAAAAATAAAAGAAGATTGGCAACAGTTGTTAGCTCAGGTGCCAATCTTTAAAAACAATAAAGTAGTTTGTAGTCAACGGGGAGTGGCAACTTTAAGATCAGGAGTTAGAGAGAATCTGTATCAGTCAGGATAGGCTAACATACTGTGTAACAAACAATCCCTAAAATTTCAATGGCTGAAATCAGTGAATGTTTATGTCTTACTTAGGCAGAGTCCCCTATGAGTCTGGGAGACTCGGTGACTTTCCTGCTATGTGAGGGCTCAGCATTGTTCCTCCATGTCAGCAGAGACTTCCGGTGTCCCAATGACAGAAGAAGAAAACATTGTACAGTTTCACACTGTAAAGTAAATGCTTCTACCTGGAAATCAGATGTGTTAGTTCCACTTATACTACATTCACCAAAGCATGTCATCCAACGTTCCCTAACATCAAGGGGCCAGCAAGTTGGTATCTCCCCTTTGAAGTCAGAAGGAGGAAAATTGGAAATATTTGCAAGTGGCTGCTGCATTTATTCTGACACCAGAGTGATGAGGATGAGTTATTATTGAAGACTCTGAGGGAAAAGCATTCCAGCCAGAGGGAGCAGTGAAGATAAAAGCCACAGACAGGTGAGAATGAGCATAGAGTGTCAAAGAATGGAGTTGAGGGGATAATGAACATGGAGGAGAAAAGGAGAAGGTGTCTGAGGAAGGCAGAGGGCCACAGCATAATGGCCTTGTAGCCATTCTAAATGGTTTAGATTTATTCTGGGATGCGTTAGGGAAGCACTGGGAGTACTTCAAGCAGAGGACTGACAGATCTGAATTGTACTTTTAAACCATACACACCTGCCCATACAACTCCTCTTTGTCGGTCAAGTTCCAGCTCAGGGGCCTCCTTCTCTTTGAAGCTTCCTCTCCCTCTCTCAGCCAGACTTGAGCAATCTACTCCCCATGTTCTCTCTCTTCTTGGCATAGACCTCCATTTAATCAATAGCCTTGTTGCAGCACAATGATGGATTTGCCTGCCTTTCTCTTCATTTGACTATAAAATCCTTGAGGGCAGGGATCATATCTTTTCATTCCTTTATCCCTAGGGCCTAACGTGATACTCATAATACTGGACTGTGTTTCTTCTTCTGGGAATGAATAAGCTCTGAACCTGGGTCTGGCACTCAGGACCTCCAAGGATAATAGATCCAGAGGAGAGTTTCAAGGCCATATAGTACACTAGCTTCCAAAAAGGTTAAGTGCAGAAGTTGCTGTTCAGAGTCCTACACCAAAACCCAAAACAGGAAAGAATTCTCAGTGAGGTGGGGTATAGGGAGCAGAGTCCTTCTCACTTGCCCTATTTGTCTACCAATTCTGTGGGGACCAGGGAGATCTTCTAAGGTTCCTAAGGACTGAAAGACCTCCAAGGCTCACAGTTATAAAGCTCCTGATTTGACCCACCATTTATATTTCTTCAAATGAAAAAGCAGAGAGAAAGACGGGTTAAAAGAGTTGCTCAAGTCACAAAAATAATAGCATGACTGGGTCACATCACTCTGCCTATGAAACTCAAAATAGTTGAGATTCTGAACCACCGTTCTCTGGTTTAAGGAGATCTCTCAGGAGTAACACAATGCTCTCCTTGATCTTCAGAATGAATCTTTAGAAGTGGGAGGCAGGATATTCTCCCAGCAAGGCCATAACTTCAGGATTCTTCTCATTTCGTGTTCTGACAGATCCCCTGCTTGCTGCCACTCAGGGCATCCATCTATTCACTCGGGACTTCTCCAGAGGGAGGTGCCTGACTCAGTTTTCTGGGCTTTTTATTGTTCTCAACCTGTGTGTTTGTTCAGTGTCTTCACACAGCAGTGAAGCAACCCTCCCATCCTAAAAATAGAAGAGGAAAAGGAGATTTACAAAAATATATCAAGATTACTCTCCCCTTCATAGCCCAGGAAAAGTGGGCACATGGTTTAAATCTACTTGCCTCCACCCTCAAATTAGAATGCAGAATCGTGCCTCCACGTGTCTGGAATCATCCTTCCCAAGCAATTATTTTCAAGTTGTGCTTACCTGGTTTGAAAAGTGTCTTATAAACAGAATCACATTCGTGTATTAACTGTATTATAGATGTTATCATGGCTGTCATCCACATTATCACTCATAAATTGTTATATAGTAGAACAGAGACATGACAAATTCTGAGAAGCTATTTTCACTCTTCGTTTCTCTGAGTGAGAGGAGACTATATTACTACCTCCAGCTACTTTCCACTCATCCCTCAGTCCAACGTTACCTCAATTCAAAGTAAAAGTTAAAAAATCCTCTTTTCCATCCAAAGATTTTAACTACAGAACTCTGCATCCAGATACATGAATTCAAGTAGAATTCCAATCTTAATGCTGCTGCTTGCTCAAGAAGTTTTTCTGCTTAATTGTGATCATTTAGGCAGCCTGGATACCAACTGTCAGAATGCACACAAAGCCAAGAACAGTGCCACCCTTTAAAATCTATTTTTTCAAGTGATTAGAAAAGTCTCCAAATCTAAACCACCCCAAAAGCTAGAGGTCAAAAGTGATTTCAAGAGATTACCCGATTCAGCCTCTGTTTTAGACAGTTCAGTTACAGGATCGCCAGGACGGGCAACTAGTCTGTTTTTGTTTTAGTTGAACTTTACAACTGTGCTCCCTCAGCCACAGGCTGTCTAGAGATCTTTTCACGCAGTAATGCATTAACTCCTCACAATGGATCCACAGCGCAGGACAACTGTCTTCCCCTGTACATGACAGAAAAGTGACCCCAGGTGAGTCTCACAAGACCCTATTTTTGACACATGACCAACTCAGGTTGACGTCCTTTCTCTGGTCCTTACCAGAATTTTGGAATTTGGCCACATTATGTAATATCACAGAGCCTCATTTAGCACAGTAACTGAAACACAGGAGACACTTGAAAGAACGACAGCCATTATTATTTATGCATTCAGATATTCTCCTTTAGTTATATACTGAGTGGTATTTACAATATTTGCAGACTGTGATACAAAAATTTCAAATTAAACAAATTCTTATTGAATGCCTACATCATTGATAGCTATATCTTTCATATGACTGAAATAATTCCTTAGTCAGAAAGAGGAACCCATATGATGTTCGACTTATTTCAAAACTAATTTCAACATTATTCATATTAGAAACAAGTCAGAAGCTTGAATCTTTCAGGAATACACAGTTCTCAGGGCTAAAAAAAAATCAGTTGTCATTGTTACATTAACTTGTTTAAAATATTTTGCATGGTTTGTTTAAAACACTTTACATTATTTATCACTATATTTATAGCCCTGTAGATTTAAAATTACATGATTTGATAATAAGTAGTTTTTATTTCCTTTGGTTTAAATTCGGACTGTGGTAGATTCGATTATTGTTCACCAAATATTCACTCCTTTCTCCCCACCTCCATGGAAGTTGCCTTTCCCCACTCCTTTGATATTGGACTTGACCAAATTACTTGTTTTGGCCAATGCAATGCTAGCGAACATGACATAAGCAAAGGCTTGAACTATGCTTGTATGTTGGTATCACCATCTGGCATTCCTGAAAGTCACTATGGAAAGAGCAATATGCCCCAAATAGCCACCTATCCAAGGAGGATAAGAGACACATGGAGTAGACGTGACCCAATCCCAACCGGAAGCTTGGCACCAAGCCCAGTCGAACCCACCTCAGACTAACCCCATCCCAGCTAACTCACAAATATGTAAGAAAGAAAGAAATGACCTTTCTCAGATGCTTCTAAGCTTTTTAGTATTTTGTTATGCAACATTATTGTGGCAATGGCTGACTGATACACAGGCTTTATAAAAGACGGTATATTATTCAGAGCACTTTCCACTGCAAGTAACCAACTCAAACAGGCCTACATAAAAACAAATCAATGAACTACACCACTGGCTGTAGGCAAAGCTGGACTGAGATCCTCATTTAATATGATACAAATGGTGTTATCAGGAGTACACCTCTCACTGTCTCTCAACTCTGATTTCCTCTGTGTTGGCTTCATTCTCAGACAAGCTCCCTCCACGTGGTGACAGAGATGATCTCTGGGAGTGCTAGGTTTGCATTCTATCAGTATATCTACCCTAGAAGAAGGACAGCATCCTTTTCCTAAAATCTCTAGCAAAAACCCTGGGGCTAATTCACCCTGATTGGATCGTAGATCATGACTGATCTGATTAGAGATCTAATTGGTCAGGTATGGGCTATGTGACACTGACTGGAGCAAGTGGAGGTGGAAAGAAAGTGAGTCAGTCCCATCCAAACCTCGGGGACTGAAAGTGAAAAAGGACTCGGTCCCCAGGGAAAAATTAAGACCCAGTTACCAAAATGATGCACAGAGGCAAAAGTAACTGAAGAACATAAAAGATAGAGCTATACAGTATTTGAAATTTTTTCTGATTTAATGTAAACAGCCCCAACGTTCGAGCTTCATATAAGAAGTGCCATCAAGCTTCTTAAGAAATCTCTTAGGCATGCCCTAACATTGGTTTTACACTCTATGCCTCAGCCTGGCTGCCCTAAATGGCACTCCTCGTTTCACTTGCCCTAGTATTTTCCTAGTGTCTTGGCCTATTTGGGTTGTGGTTGTTTGGTCAGAACAGAAGGCTTTAGTTCTCTCCACACTAACCAGAGGGAAATGATCAAATCTAGGCACTAAAAAAAGCTAGAAATCAACCTAGAATTCTGCCAGTTTAGCATAAACTAACCTAAATGCATAGCCAAATCTTGGATTAAAAAGCAGCAAATCGTAATTCAAAATCTCTGAGCTGTTCTGGCCAAGCACAAGAAATGAGCCTCCCTCAAAGCACAGTTTTCAAACCAAGCCTGGATGTTGGCCACCAATTTGGTAAAGAGCTCTGTCTTTGTGATTTCTCAAGAGGTACTCTGCCAATAAGTTATCACTCCTAACTATTTTTAAAGCAAGCACAGCATCACTTTGAATCAGGAAGTGTCAATGCAAACTAGCCAGTACTATTAATAATAACCATCGTGAAACTAGTCCTGGGTGAATCATCCTGCAGGCGTGGATACATCTGCCCTGCTGCCCCTTCAGCTGCCAGTACAGATACAGGTAGGTGAAAATCACATATTCGGGAGCCAGTCAGTTTCTTCTCACTGGTTTGAGCAGGCCCTGACAGCCTTTTAGACAACGGTTGATCATTTTATTCCTAAAGGCAGAATCACATCTTAATTCTCTTTGTTTTCCTTCCAGGATCTTATTCAGTCAGTTTTGTACACAATACTATGGCAAAATGAATCTCCCTATGAGATTTCTCTGCTCACAATCAAACAAGTTGAAACGTCTCAGTCCAAGAGTAGTTGAACTATGTTTTTTGTTGTTGAACTCTTTTAAGAAATAGGAAACAGCTTAATCTAAGCTATAAATAATAACATGTAAAATATATTTATTGGTTTAAACAAGCACACAGTCAATTCAAAGCAAGGCAGCCTTCATTTTCACTTTAGTCCAGGTCCAAACAGTACCATGGAAGAAAACTGGAGACCATTATGGGGGTTTTCAACCACTCTCTGAACTTCTTGAAAAGTCCTTACTAAGATATGAATAGATTTAAGAAAGGTGTTGTTTTATGAAGGAGATTTAGATCATCAATTATTGGAAGAAGCAAGAGGGTATTTGCAGGACCACTCAAAATTTCACCTGCCATACTCTCCATCAACCACTTTTTAACATCATTCTCCAAGAACAGTTATAAAAAGGCTGACCACGGGTCAAGTCCAGGATATTCTTGTCCCCAGAAAAGCAAGATGAGATTCTAAATAATTCAGGAACTTCCCTGGTTCCTTGGTGATCATCCGGGGCTAAAGCCTATAGATCTTACACCCTCCAAGGAACTTAACTTCTTCCTTGAGAGTGG
Organism: Equus quagga; assembly: GCF_021613505.1. Lineage (NCBI taxonomy): Eukaryota > Metazoa > Chordata > Mammalia > Perissodactyla > Equidae > Equus > Equus quagga. The sequence goes on from NC_060278.1 coordinate 78,513,154, forward strand.
GCTAAAGGATTCCAGAAGTGCAATTTCCCGATGACCAAAATATTTTTATTTTGAACAATAATAATAAAAATAAAGCTTAGCTTTTAATAATGTTTTCTGTTTACAAGACTTTCACATGAATTATCTTATTTATCAGTTAAACGATTACCCCATTTAAAACATTAACTAGGCAGGCTACATAGAAAAAAAGCCCGGTACAGATATGCATCTCTATACACATTTACCTTAGTGCTCACACCCTCATTATGAGAGTAGTGGAGTCGCTATCTTGACTTTGAGAAATAACATGACTTCACATACACACTAGTTAATCTAGCGTTTGAGATAGGTAGGTATTAACTGTCATTAAGACTCTGATTTTTTAGTTAGAAAAACGGAGACAAGCCAGTAAGTCAATAAAGCAACCAAGATTACTAAGAGTAAAGGAAGGAAGCCAGGTTGCTGGCAGCCCAGTGTAGACAGCAGCCTCTTCCCAGTGGAGCAGGATTGGCTGGTTGACCACAGGGACAAACCCAGCAGATGGGTCAAGATAGCAGCTGCTTGCATGCTTGCCTCTTCCTGCTGACATATTCACCGGGTCTCAGCACTACCCCTGCAGGAGCCATACTCTATTAAGTTCTTATTACATGGCACCAGGCACTGTGCCAAACATCTTGCACATCATATGTCACTGAATTTTCACGATGTCTCTGTAAGTTGGTACTGTTATTGTGTCTGTTTTATAGACGTAGAACTGAAGCTCAGAGAAGCTGAGGGACGTGCCTAAGACTGCAGAGCCAGGCAAGTTGCAGAACTGGATTAGAACCCAGCTCTGTTTGACTGCAAAGTCTGTTCCTGTCCCCCACTCCCCATAAACTTCACTGCCCACTTTCCTCCTCCCTTCCTTTCTCCTTCCCACCACTTTGCAGAATCAGAATATATCATAGAAGGAAAAAAATAGCTTTTCCTGACAAGGCCTCTTCTTCTCAATATTATTCTAATGAGGATATTCTAACAGAAACTCTGGGGGTACATTACATCTCATTAGACCCACTTGATGTCAATTATTAACTCCCCAGGTTAATTTAACACATACAATGGCTATCAGCTTACATCCCTAGGCTCTGCTGATGTAGGGCTTACAAGTAAACCAACTTCCCCCACAGATAATCCTAACTCTAGTAGCGAGTTGGCCTTCTGTTCTTGCTGTAATACCAGAGTCAGGCAGGACAGCTTGTAAGTGTGCACAGGCTCAGGAAAAGGGCTCAGTCAACGGACCAGCAGCTTCGCCTACAAGTGCTTCTGCAAAGTGACATCGAAGCGGTGAGTATCTTCTAGAATACAGAACTGCTTAAAGAAAGGGAGTTTGGGGATTGGCGCCAGGAAAAATACATATAAAAAGTGAGAAGAAATGATAAGAAACTTTGTGCTGTAGGATTTTCAGTGGGTTTAAGTTTTGTTTTGTTTGTTTTGTTACTTCCCTAGATGCTTCTGTCTAGCATAGGCTTTTATCTTTCTGTCTACCTTTTGTGAGGGTTATTCGGATGTTTAGCTCCGGACACAGGGCCAACAGAAACAAGCAGAAGCTCTGCTAGGCCCAAGACAAACTCCAGGGTCCCCTCTCTCCTCTTCTACGCTGCTCCACTTCCCCCAAGTCAAGGAACCACAAAATGTCTAGCTGGAAGATTCATTTAATCTCCAGACCAAGATTCTTCAACTTTATCATGCCACGGACTCTGACAATCCAGTGAAGGCCGCTGACTCCTTCTCAGAATCATGATTTTAAGTGCATTTAATAAAATGTATGTGATTGTTAAGGAAAACAATTACATCGGAATAGTTATAACATTTTAAATTGTCTGAAAGTAATATATGTGCTCCTTTATTAAAGCTTTAAATAGAAAGAGCTAGTGGTGGATCTAATATTTACCACGATTTCGAAGTAGTAGTGAGGATAAAGGACATTTTGAGATGCCAACAACAACTGTAATGTGACATATGAGAGAGTGCTGATATTACAATGGGTCTTTGTCCATGTTTATAATTGATGGGAAAGCTACCTTTCTACTAAAGCATAAGAAATACAAAGAAGTAACTTTTTTCCTATCTAAGTTCCTGGACACCCTGACTTCTATCCATGGATCCCCTTGGACATCTCAAGATAAGAATCCCTTTTGTAAAGATCTAAATACTGCTTATAAATCTTCCTTCAATTTTTTCACCTCATGAGCTCTGCACTCTCTCTGCCGTGCATCCTTGACCTGCAGAGCAACCCTCTGTAAGTGAGGAGCTTATGTTTCATACCTGGATTTCTAGCACCTGTCAGTAAGGCTGTTTGAAAAGGCACCTTGAATATAATTGAACCTCTAGGAAACCTGAAATGAGAGAGATTTGTGTTAGTATTCTCCAGCTATTAAATTTAGAGCTTTGGAAATAAAAGTCAGCCTCCAAAGGCCTTGATGGAGAAAAAAGCCCATCTGTAGGCAGCCAGAATAAACCCAACTGAGCCTTTACCTACAAAAAGTAAGGTGTCAGTGTAATTTAAACTTTGAAAAGAAAGAAGACAGAGAAAAAGGTTTTTTTTAAAAAAAAAAAAAAAGGAAAAAGATAAAGGCCAAGAAATGGTAAGGACAAAAAGAGAGAGAGGAAGAGAAAGTAGAAGTATACAGAAAGAAAGAGAAAACAGAAGATTTTAATAAGACTCTCAAAAGTGTGACAATCTAACAGAAATGAACAAATCGTCATTGTTCCTGGAGCTTTAGGCAGTCAAACAGCTCTGAATATGAGCATTCCGTTTTCCAGGGAGACAGTTTGAGATCTGGCTCCTTAATACCAAGAGGACTGTGCAGAAAAGCAACCACCACTCAAGTGAAAATTACACTCCTTATCTCGGAGGAGTCCACGAAATTCGGGCAACTTCAAGTAAAGGGTCAGCTCTCAAACACAGTGTTTTTGAAAACGACTATGACTATCTTAAACATATATATATAGCTATGCAAATTCCACGTTTCCTTTCATGCTATTTTCAGATTGTTTTTCAAATTGAGCATTAGACTCCGCAGCACACAGAGGATGTTAGATTAAAGGGCCAGTTGCCTTCCACAAGGTTTGGGTTTTCCGCATTTGCCTAGAAATAGCTTTTCGCTGGGTGGGCCAGGTGAAATGCAACAAAGTTATTGTTACCTCACTTCCCTTGGCTTTTTGGGTGGAGAAGCCAGATGAAAGAGAAAAAGAGAAGAAGAAAAATAAAGGAGAGGCCAGAGAGAAAGAACGAGGAGAGGGAGACGCCGTTTTGGACTCAATGAGGTCAAATCCATCTACCACCAGATTTTTGTTGTTGTTTAAAGAGTAAATAGAGAAGAGGTTAAAAAAGAAAAATCAGGCTTATAACTATGATGAAAGCAGAAATGTTCGCCCCTCACGTTGGACGTCAGTGCCGGTTTGCTCAAGATGCGACAAGGCAAGTGCACATAGACCCCACGCATTCAGGTCCCATTTGACTTTGTCCTGTCAACCAGATGGCGCTTTTGGCTGCATTGACTTTATTTACACAAGAGCGATGAGCTTTGGCTGGGAGTTAAAAGAGAAATGTTCTGTTTGAGTGGTTAGTATTATACCAAAAATGAATGCACCATCACACTTTTTAAAGGGCTCCTTCTACAGTTTCTTCATTAAATTATATAACCTGGCACAACTAGTCCCTTTTCTTTAATTTGGAGTGGACTGGCAGATTTTTTTCCCAGTCAGAGGAGTATGCTTCTAATTACGTGACCAGTTCAGTTACTGAAGCACACCATACTATTAGCAAGGTGATTGAAGAGCAGTTTTGACAATCTCGGAGCCTGTCAGGGACGTGAACTTAAGCCCTTATGCCAATATCTGACTCTTTCCCGCCCCTAGGATCTGAATAATTCCATTTTATACTGAGGGGGTGATGCTTACATATTCCATAGACCCTATTTTTAGCAATCTAACAATTGCTGGAAAAGAAGCAAGGGCTTTACACTTCTGCGGAAAAGCGGTGCTTCCAAAAAGCCCTTCCCTCCATCTCCTGTTATAATTGATGTTATGACGAAGCTATAAATCAGTCATCATGCCAGTTAATTTTTTTTTTTTCCGACAGCGATTACATCTGCTAGTTTTGCTTCAGGCCACGAAGTAACAAACACAATTGTTATCAAGGAATGAATTGTGCAGAAGAAGAGCTTTGCCATGCTGTTTTCTCCAGGAAGCTGGTGATGGAAAGAGATGCTCCGTGCTCACGCCATCCGCTCCTTGCCTCCTCCTCCAGCAATAGCACAGAGAAAGTCAGCATTGGCTTCTTGAACGCTGAGCTCATGATTCTTTTCATGGTTAGATGCAGATGCTCAAAATTAAATCTTTCAGAGACCTCAAACAAGGACGTTTCCCCCACCTCTGGAAATCCCTCACTCAGCTTGAGTTGTTGTTGCTTCTGAAGGAGGCTTGTCCCCTCAGTGTTCCCCTCAGCTGCGCCCAGTGCCATAGCTGGCTGGTCAAGAAGGGATTTAAAGGGGCTCTAAGTCAGTGGGTTTCAAACTTGACTGTACTGTAGAATCACCTGGAAAGTTTTAAACAATACCCATGCTTGGTACCACTGCCTGAGATCCCAATTTAGTCTGAGCACTTCTCTCTGCTAAAAATTGGGCAGAATTGATCATTTCAAGACTTATTTTGGGAATAATTGTGCAAGATTCCTGTTAATGGGATTTCTGGGAAATCTGAATGGACACAAAGAGTGTGCGTGTGTGTGTGTGTGTGTGTGTGGTTGGGAGGGACAGGGAAGTTTTAGAGGTCCCCTAACATCAGTGTCCTGGCGATGCTTCAGCCACATTTCATCCTTTCAGGTTGCATGACTGCACACCTTCCCTTGCTGTTCCCTGTACCTGAAAACCTTTCTCTCCTGTCATAGCCCCACCAGAGCCTTCTATCTTGCTTCCTCCAGAAAGCCTCTCTGGGTCCCCTGGGCAGGGCTGGACCTCTGTTATTCCCCCAAGGCATTCTGGGCTTCTCCTTTAGAATCCACGCCACATGTTACTTGATACCTATTTCCACCCCCAAATTATAAGCACCAGGAGTACAAGATCTACCTCTGTATTAGTCAGCTTATATCCTGCTGCCCAGCACTGTGCCTGGTACACAATAAATGGTCAATAACCATTTGCTGAACAATTGAATGTGGATCATTATTTACTCCTCCCACTATTTAGATTGGAAATGTCCTTGCTTCCAATGGCCATGTGACACCAGTGTCTATAGGATCCTGTATTCCAGTGGTGGCAACCCGTTTGGTCTATCTTCAAGGGCCCCTCTTGCTGACCTTTGCCCTCTCTGTGTAAAGCAGGTAGCAGCATATAGAGATCATCTCTGAAAGTCTGACCTCACCTTGGGCTGGAAAGAGCACTGACAAGTCTAGAGATGGGGTTCAAGCTTGCCTCTCTTAATATAGTCTACTTGAGGGGTTGTGTGAAAGGTATTTGAGAAAGCCTATGGAAGTTCTATTTAAGCAGCAAAATGTTGAATAAATTGCGTTAGCCACCATGTTCAGCACAGCGGCCCTACTCTCAGGTCAGCACCTAAAGGACCTGCAGGCCCCATTTATTGGGTGCCCACCGACCTGTGATACACAAGAACATACTAAGGGCTGTCTGTACCCTGCAGGAACCACCAGTGTAGTCTCACCATTTTGGGGTTAAAAAGTTAGCTACCCCAAGAGTCTGGAAGTTATGAACATCCTGTCTTCCTTGGGATTATATCTCCTCGGGTACATTTTACATAGTAACTATTTCACCTTGTAACTGTGTCTTTTCCTGGCCAAGTCACCTCCTACCTTTGAAACACCTTGTTTCTGAATTAGATGCATACGTTGTTCACTCCTTTCTATCTTAAGCACATTTTTCAATTCCTTTTACTCCATCAGCCACCTGGGTCTGGACAGCCTGGGGTCAGGGTGGCAGCTGGCTTTGGAGGTGGTCATCAGACTGCTGACCAGTTTTATGTCCAAACTGAAAGAACTGATCTCTCAGCAGAGTCAAAGAAGTTACGACATCCTTTGGGCTAGAATAAGGAGTCAAGCTTCACATAGAAATTTTGACACCCAGGAGTGGGTGCAATTTTCTAGCTCTCCTCAAACTCCTCCCACCTCCGCAAAGGCCCTCACTGGGAACAGAATCCTTGACTTCCGGTGCCCCCATCCTGTGCGTGAACCTGGCAGGAGTTCACTTAGGAGCAGCAGGCTCCCCTCTCAGAAAATGCCATCAGTCCCAGCTCCTCCAATGCCGTCCTGAGCAGCGCCTGGGAGGGCACTTCATTTCTGTGAGCTTCTGTTTCCTCATCTGCAAATCAGGAGGATGAGCTCCCTTGTCCACAAGGCCCCCTCCATTCCTAACCCTAGTAATATGTAATGACACTCGCACACCTATGGCACTGATTGAACAGACAGGGCTTTCCTTTTTTCTCTTTTTTTGACAATATTTGAAATGATAAAAAGACTATTTTCTTTATTCTTGGCTCTGAAAGGGTGAGACAAACCTCTAATGTGTCTACTTAAAAGAAAGGAAAAATGTTAGCTCCTAGGAGAATGTTATATATATACATATCACACTGCTTTAATCTATGCAAAAATATTCAATTATTCATTGAGTTCCTAGTAGGTAGCAGACATGTGCTAAATATTACACAGGATTACTTATGTACATTCTTAATCAGCCTTACCATCCAATTCTGTTCTACCTTACCACCCAATCAGAGAAAGAAAATCATCCCTGATGTGTACTAGAGGTAGGATCTGGTGTAAACGTCACTGAGCCAGGATTTAGGAGACCTCAGTACAGAGTGAACTACTTCTGTCTCTCTTTCTAGCTGGGACCCGGCTCCCATCCAAACAAATTAATTTCGGGCTCAATCATTGCAATGGGCTCCTCCAATCCTTTCCAGCTCTTAAATTATACCATCTGCAAAAGACTGTTGCAAAAGATATCCACCTTCTTTAGCCATTCTTTAATTTGCAATTCTTAATGCAAATTAAAACAATAAGATATCACTACGCACCTGGCACAATAGCTAAGATAAATATTGGCAACACCAAATGCTGGAGAAGATGAAGATAAGCTGGATGCTTCCTACATTGTTTGTAGACTATAACATGGTACAGTGCCTCTGGAAAACAGTTTGGCAGTTTCTTATAAAACTAAACATGCATCTACAATACAACCCCACAATTGCACTCATGCACATGTATTGCAGAGAAATGAAAACAGGCTCATACAAAAACCTGCACATGCCTATTCATAGATTTATTCATATTAGCATAAAATAGGAAACAACCCAGATGTTCTTCAGTGGGTGAAGGGTTAAACAAACTGTGATCCATTCATACTGTGGAATATTATTCAGTGGTAAAAAGGAACAAACTATCGATACATACAACATCTTGGATCAATCTCCAGGGCATTACACTAAATGGAAAAAAACAATGCCAAAATGTTATATACTGTATGCTTCCATTTATATAGCATGTTAAAATAACAAAATTAGAGAAATGGAAAATAGATTAGTGGTTGCCAGGGATCAGCGATGGGGGAGGGGTGAAATGGGAAGCTGGATGTGGTATAGTATGTCAACAAGAGGAATCTTTGTGGCGATGGAATTGTTCTGTATCTTGACTGTATCAACGTCAATATTTTGGATATCACACTTTAGTTTTCAAGATGTTACCATTGGGGGAAACTGGGTAAGGTTTACAGGTTATGCAGTACATAGGATTTCTGTATCTTATTTCTTACCACTGCATTTGAATCTGCGATCCCCTCAAATAAAAAGTTTAATTTAAAACAAAGACTATTGCACATTCTGATTGTGTTGTGCTTCCTGGTTTCAGCTTCAGGCCTAGTAGAAATTTGGAGGAAGGCTGGGGAAAAATAGGCAAGGAGTTGACCAAACGAGCAAGGTCCTTGCCTTTAAGCTCCCTTTGTGATGCCAAAGGTGAGGAATGTGTGTCTGCCTTCGGCAGCTGTGTGGAAGCTCCAGGACTCGGCAGAGACCCTCTCAAGTTATAAGGACGCAGGTGGCCTCTCCAGGGAGAAAAGTGTCCCTTGGAGATAATGCAAAATAGCCCCAAGCTGAATAGAACTTTTACTGTCCGGACCACTGGAAAAGCCATTTGCAGGGCTGTGCTAATGAAGTTAAAGTGGTTACCTTCTGTTGTCAGAAGCAGCAAATCTGCTTCTAGTGGCTTTTCTTCTGAGAAATCCAGGTGCCCTGCATGCAGGACCCTTACACTAGTAAATGCAAATTTATTGAAGATAACACTACACCCCTTCTGATGATAATATTGCAATAAGAGATGTAAAGGCTTCAAGGCCTGACCAAGAAAGCTCACCTAAAGTCCATGGACGGAATAATAGAACTAACAAATGTTAACATTTATTGAACACTCTCAGTGCACTTGGATGTATTATCTCATTTAATCCACATAAGACTCTGAAGAATTAGGTGTAATTATGTTTATGGTTTACAGAGGGGGAAACTAAACTTCAGAGAGGCTAAGTGACATGGCCCAAGGTAATAAGGGACAAGGCCAGGATGTCACCTGCGGCACAGAGCTGAGTTCTCTATCCCCATGCTGAAGAGCAGGCCTTCCTGACAGGTATGTGGTAGGACACAGGATGGCAGAATGGGAAAAGGTATGCCTTGAGACACTGATCCGGTGGAGAAAAAAAGTTAGAACTTATTTTTTATGGCCATTCAATAATTCACAACAGCTGTAGTTATAACAGCGTATAACTTGAATGGCTCCTTCTATCAATTTCTGAATTTAGTAATTATTCTTTTGGGGTATACAGCTTTAATATCTGATACCCACCTCCAGAGAGGGCCCCGGAGTGGCTGCACCCTGTAGTGACTCCCCCCGCCCCTTCTCCCACCTTCGCACTGAAATATTCCAGCCAGTTTGATTATGACTTTAGTCTGCATTTGGACTGGCACCTGGGAAGTTCTTTATTTCGCACGCACATGTAAAACCTGTATCTTTGCTTTAGATATAATCTGGTCTTATTTTCACATTTTTTCTTCTGCTAACAGAAGGTATATATGACTGTTAGTTTGTTATTGCTGTTATTATCATCTGTAAATAGTTGTTCCTCAATTCAAAAAGATCATTTTATTAAATTTCTCAGTTGTTCCTTAATGGCAATAATTAAAGTTTGACAATTGGCAGAATTATAATAAATGACAATTTGCTTTAGGAAATTAAAAACAAGGTGTGTTTCTAAAAACAAAAGTTAAACATTATAGTTAAATTAATTAGTTAATTAATGAGAAACATAAGTTTCTATGGCCTTAGAAAGTGATTATTCAAGATAGTTATTGATCATAGAGGAATGTAAATATTTCACGACATTTTTTTCAATTTTAATTATTAAATTCAATAAAATGAATATACTTTAGTAATTTCTTTGATGTTTACTACATGGTTAACTTTTCAAACGTTGGTGTGACTTGTCTCAAATATTCTGAAGAAAGTGAACTTTTAAATTTTTTAAATCAATTTTCTGAATCTTTAAAACCCTGTAGTTCCTTTAAGTAATTTATATTTAAACAGCTTTAATTTGTGCAAATATTTCTCGAGAACTTGTAAAGTCAGGAGTTTTGCTGGATATACACAGCAATCTCTTTCTGTCAAAAACAAAGTTTTTTACTCACTAATCAGGCGATCCAGGGAAGACTATCGCAAATTTAGATCAGTGCAGCCTGGTAATCCTGATCAGCTTCAACCTAAATGTCCTACTTGCTAGGAAAGTTATCAGATGAAGCCATGGTGGCCAAGCAAACTACGTCAGCAGCTACCACAAAGCATCCAGTTTACCCGGGGGGGAAATTTGGAACATCTTAAACATCTGCAAGTGTGAAATAAGAAAGTATCAGATCAAAGAGGGGAAGCTAGTTACAAGGTCAGTTGAGCAATTAATAGGCAAAGACAAAAAGTCTCATACAAGTCCAGAAGCGTTCATTCTCTCTTCCTGTGTGGAAATTGTCAAATCCATGTTTGGGAACAAAAACAAAGGGAATAGAAAAGGTGCCACTTTCAAATAATACAGTTAGTGGATTGGTGTCATGCCAGATAAATAAAGACAACTATTCTAAAAGTTATTCCTGAAGGATGGATGACTCTTTGGCAATCGGTAACCGTGGTCAGTTAACGGCATTGGTGAGAGTCTTTGTCAAGAAGTCTTGGAAGAGCATTGTTCTACAAAATAATAATAATTAGAGTAATAACAGTAAGTTAATTGACAATTTTTAAAAAAACAAGAATGTATTCAGGTAGAACTACTCAAAGTAGTAAATGAATAATTTGAAACACATTTAAAATATTACGGAACAGCTGGAAAGTTTGCAATAACAGAAGTGTAAAGGTTTACATAAAAAGTTTGTTTTGAAAACTCCAAGATTCCAGTAACTTATTGTTTTACTCACAGAGAAATTCACTGTTTTGAGAACTGAGATCACATGCAAAGGACAAGTTACTAAACTCATTTCCCCACAATTTCCTGATCCAGATATTGAGTGGTGGTTCAGCTCACTAACCCCAGGCAACAAGAGTGTACATTTAACTACTAGTTAAGTAAGTAAGGAATACACATACATTGATTGAGCACCTACTGTGTGCATATATGAGTCAAGCACCAAGAATGGAGTGATGAATAAGACTAACAGGTTCCTGCGCTCATGGAAGTTACTTTTTTAGCAGCAAAGACAACACTAAGGAGAATTAATTTCAATTGTGGTAAATGCTCAGAAGGGGAAGTACCGGGTGATACAAAAATGCATCATGGAGTCCAGATATGGTCTAGGGTATCAGGAAAGATATCCTTAAGGAAGTGACGTTTAGACTCATGTCTGAATAAAACCTTAAGGAGATCAACCAGGTATTGAGCAGGACAAGGTGGCTGGGAGGTGTAGTCGGGAAGCATTCCAAGCAGTATGAATTCTGGAGACATTGTAATGGCTCCACGATTGAAGGAAGCATGACATATTTATAAAACTTAAAAGAAGGTCTGTGTGACTATGGCCATGTAGAAACCTCTAGCAGAATGTCCAGGCAAAAGTTGACGGTAACTTGGGTCATGGTGGCATCAGTGGAGATGAAGGGAGCTGAATGAATTTGAAAGCTATTTTCCAAGTTAAATCAATTAGACTGGAAGATGGCTGAGATGGGGGAATTAATGCAAGGAGATGAAGGTGTCAAGGATGGTTTTTGGATTTCTGGCTTGGCCGACTAGATTGGTGCCATTCAATGATGTAAAGAATACCTAGATTGTGGAAAGAGTCACACATTCAGTTTTGAACATGTTATATTTAAGAAAGTCTCAAAGAGAAGTGCTCATTGGAGATATAAAGTTGGGAGTCATTGTTGTAGAGGTTATTAAAGTTATAAGCATAGATAAGATAACCTAGACACAGAATATGGAGCCAAAATGGAGAGTTTTTGACTCATTCCTGAAGACTTCCAACATTAAAAGACTTAGCAGTATTTACCTAAGGAGAGACGAGAGAAGTAGAAGGAAAAGCAACAGCTTAACAGCATCACCAAAGTCAAGGGGAAATTGAATTAATCCAAAGTCCCAGTGTACTTCACAATTTCAGTCAATTTCTCTTTGTGGTTATCTAGAAACAAGGTTTAGACAACGACTGTGACTGTAAATAAATAGGATTTTTGTTTTCCCAGAAACTATAATTTAAATGAAATCTTTAAAGAAAATGATGCTCTAAGTTTGCAGTCCAACATGGTAGTCACTAACCACCTATAGTTATTTGAATTAAGTAAGTTAAAATAAAATTAGGTTAAAAATTCAACTTTCAGTTGCACTAACCATATTTCACATGCTCAGTAGCACATGTGCCTAGTGGCTACCGTTTTGGACACTGTAAACGCAGAATGTTTCCATCACTGTATAATAGTTCTGTTGGACACTAGTCTAAGAGAATCCTGTGTTGATGAGAAGCCATGATTAAGTGAACCAAAGTGAAGTAATGTCCCAGGTATTAAAATACAGCCCACATTCTAGGTGAGGAAGTCACGAGGGAGGAGAGAGGAGGACAAGGGTCAGAATGAAGACAGAATATGGCATTTGCCTCCATTACGGATGAGAGGATTGGCGCAAGTGACGAATGTGCTTCGGAATGTTTCCAAGAGGAAAGGGCAGAAAGTTGGATTGAGGAACTGTCAACTAGCAACCACGGAATGCAAGGTCTTTCAGTTCAAGCTCCGACATGCGGGGAGAGGGTTTCTTCAAGCAGGCAGATAACCCCCACTAAGATGTCCTTTTGACTTACTTGCCTAAGATCAGCTATGCTTCCTATTTCTGGATAAGTTAGAAATTCTGCCAATACTACCTGTTGAAAGACACATTTTAATTTTAACACTTATGCTATGAAACCCAGAAAAGAACCTTAAAAATGATGATGAAAAGAGTTTTTCTCTCTCTCAGAAGACTCACAGATGAAGTTTGGATGAAGTTTTTGATTTAAATTCCAGGCATTTCTTCCTACCCACCTTGCTATAGTCAATGTACTCTCATATTAAGGGGAAGAGATAACTGAATATCCCAGAACCATAGCTTCAAACAGTGAAATTCATGTTTCAGGGAAAAAAATAGTTTTTAAATCTGATATCACCGCTCATTGAATGCCATTCATGAGTGTACCAAATATTAAGAATTGAGTTAATTCAGTGAAACCATTTTACCATTAACATATTTTTAAGTTACTCAATGGAGTATCTACTTTTTCACTCAAATAGTAACATGTGCAATGGCCTCATCTCTGTCCTAGAAGAGATAATAAAAACAACAACAATAATGACTAACATGAAGTGAGCCCTTATTATGGGCCAGGCTCTTTGTATTTATTAGCTCATTTAATCCTCATAATAATTTTATGACTTGGGCACTATAATTATGCCTAGTTTCAGAAGAAAATACCATATTTGGGACATTTTAACATGATCAGTATAATAGAGTAGTACAGATCAAATTTCCAAGCCTAAACCAACCAACAGAGCAGGAAAGTATTTCATCAAATATTTAATTGAGAGATTAAAACTAGAGATGACATAGGACTTCACTGGAGGAAAAATTCTAGGTGGGCCAGAGTGGTTGGGAAATGGAATTTTTAGAAGTATTTTAAAAGAGAAATGTGTTCATTCATGTATTTAAAAATCATTTACTAACTGTCTGCCATGTACTAGGCACTGGACTATAGGCTGCAGATTAAACAAGCTTAATGAGGTAAAATATATACCCTGCATGCATACAAAAGAAACAGGCAGAAAAGGGAAAAAAGGTTGCAGGTAGAGGTGGGTCACAAGGGATAACAGATAACATGACTTATCATCATTCTCTCTCTCTCATTCCCTCTCCTCCTCTTTTCTCCTCTGCTTCTCTCTGTCCTTCTCTGTTCTTGTCTCTCATTTCTGCATTCACATACTTCCAGAAAGATTTCAGGTGGTCTACTCCTTTAAGCAAATAATTAGTGCAGACATACATCTTCATTTGCCTAAGGCAGTCCCCACTTATGCCTACTGCCCAGGTATAATTATACACAGTGCCTCCTTTTACTCTCAAAAGTGGCTTGATTTAGTTGATAAATAATATGATCACTCTGCAAATAATACTTGCCTTTGCAGAAATTGAAACAAGGAACAGGAAAGTACACATTCTTGTCAGCACATCCACAGTTGATCATCTTCCAGAAAACCCCAAAATTTTGACTTTCTCTTACTGGAAGGAATTTTAGGCAGAAGACTGCTTTCCACTAAGTCAGAGCAAGCGGTGCTTAGGGGTGTGTGACAGAGTCGGAATTAGGGGAGGAAGAAGGCCAACTTGGAAGACAGCAGCTTCCACCAATGTCCTGTTCAAAAGGACTAGGTTCAAGTTCCCTAAATTTTCTCTGGAAAATGTCATCCAAATCCTTGATAACTCCAAGTAAGGCACAACAGCCCGACTCTCTCTTTATGAACCCCACCTCTGCATTTCCAACTGCCTATGAGACATCTCTGGCCAGTATCCCATGAGTATTTCAAAGTCATCATGTCCATACTGAATTCATTATGTTCTTCCCCCAACTTGTTCTTCCTCTTGTCATCCCCATCTCGGAGAACCACAGATCTCTCTATTAGCCACACAAGGCACAAGGGAAAACTAACATCATCTTTGAGACCTCCTGTTCTTTCACTTTCATGTTCAATGAATGACTACGTTCTGTAGTTCTCTCTTTTTTTCTTCTATGTTCTCATCTCTCCAGACCCAGTGAACTCTCAGTCTCAGTTTGGGTTTCTCTCAAAGCAAACCTTGAGACCAGGCTTAGGTGCAAGTGGTTTGAGAGGTGATCCCATGAAGAACAGTGAGAGTGTGGGGGAGGACAGCGAGTTACCACTGTGGCCACTGGAGCTCAGTCGCATTGGCCCCTCTGAGAAGCTGTGCTGAACACATCTCAGAAGTGTCTGCCTGGGGGTCAGGGAGCTGGAATATCTTTCGTCCAGCTCCCATCCCTCATTGCTCAGGGTTGCTCCTGGGATGTTATTTTAGTGCCTTCAGAATCCCCACACGGGCCAAGCATCCTCCTTCTGCCAGAGAACTCCTTTAGGAAGAAGGTTTCAAGAATGCTTTGGTGTGTTCTGGAAATTTAATCAGTAACTTCCAAGTGGGCCAAGCACACTGGTCTGCTGTACCCTTACCTCAGGCCTTCATGACATCAGGCCCTAGATTCTGGCAGAAGGACCCTAATGTCTCCTTATCTCCCCTCCTTGCACTTCCCCTTAACTCTCCACACTGCAGCCCGGAGGATGATTCAGCACGTGGTATGTGGATGTGATCATGTCCTGCCCAGCATGGAGTCCTTTGATGGCTCTCCAGGGACTTACAGAAATACTTCAATCTCACTCACCTGGCTCCTGCCCAGCTCTCTCTGCACCCCCTCCACCTCTCTGTCCCACAGGATGCCCAATCATTTCTCGGTACCTTACTTCCTCCACTGAGAGCCTGCCTTTTCTTTGCTCTACTCCTCCCTCCCTGGCCCTCTCCTGCCCCTACCCCACCCCTTTGCCCACCTCATGGGCATGAGCTTGTCTTCTAAAGCCCAGTTTAGATAGCACCTCCTCTATGAAGTCGTTCCCTACCCCTCAGGTAAGTTAACCTGCCATGCTTTGTGTCCCCAGTGTGCCATGTGCATAATTCTGGCTGTCTCCCCACAGTCAAAGAAAACCCCTTGAAAGTAGATACAGTGCCCTCAGTACCTTGCATAGGGGTTCTTAATGTTTTCTGTGCCATGAACCCATTTGACAATCTGGTGAAGCCACATACCCCTTCTCTAAATAATGTTTTAAATGCATAAAATAAAATGCATGGGATTACAAAGGGAACAAGTTATATTGATATATAATTATGAAAATATTTCCCAAAAACTGTGACATTGCAATATATATACTTCTTTAAGTATATATTGACCAAGCTACCATTTTTCAAGTAGTGATGAATATAAACAATAATGTTAACAAATAATCATAATGTAATATAATATATCCTAATACGACTCCTAGTGTGTTTTTTTGGTCTACTTTTATAATTGAAGAAAACAATACTAAGTCTCAGGTAGAGGTTAGTGAAAATAAATGTGTGATTTTTTCTTCTCAGTCCATGGCGCCATGAATTATACCCAGAGGCCCCTTGAGTTCAGTAGACCCCAGGTGGAGAAGCACAAGCCACATGTGCTTGTCTTACATGTGTTCAAACATGTTTCCAGAGTGGGCTGTTTCTCCTCCTGTGTGCTGAATGAATGAACTTCTGGCCTGGACTTCAGATTCTCTTCCTCTAAATTTCCATGATTTTATGTTTAAATGGTACCCCAGATTTTACAGCCTGGGGGTACAAAAGTGTTCCCTTAATTGTAATATCTCATGTTACTGGCTAATTCCCGTGCCCAAGTGCAACCCAGTATATTGCAGACTCCATCTCAAGTTTTTCTCCGTCATTTCTGAGTCTCCAAATTTGTTTCATGTGAACTCAGAAATAGTACTAAACTTTTCTTCCTTCTTGGCCCTGCCTTATTGATAAATGTGACTTGAGAAGCCACTTGTGTGTCATGACTAGCGGCTTCTGCTGAAGCTGATATTCATGCCAAGGGTGAAACTTCTTAATGCTCCCTACCTTGCCAACCCTCAGACACTGTGGCAAGGCTGCTGTCTCTTTCATCCGCTTTCAGGCCATGTTCTTATTTGAAGTGGAGAGGATGTCCCTTCCCCAACTTCGGGCCACCTTTTGGCATCTGACCATCAAATAAGCATTGCTTGGTGTCCTTGTCTCAATGTCTCTCAAACTAGCTCCCTCATTTCGGTGCTGTGCCAGAACCGTCCCCCTGCCCCACCAGACTCCTTCTCCACAGCCCACCCTGCTTTGTCCCCCAAGAGGTAGCATGTATGGACTGCATAAACTAACTCCCATGCCCTCTGGCTTGTACTCCTTGGTCAATGGGATATGGGAGGGCAGGAGAGGAGAGAAGTCGGCGTATTTCTTCCCCTGCCTCTCTTTTGGTCCGTCTGTGGTTGGAATTCAGTCCTCCACCAGCGGCTCCATCAGACAGCCATCTCCTACCACATCAGTTGCTCAACACAGCAGCTGCTCCCCCACCTTGCCCCTTCAGTCTTACAGGTGGCAATGGCTCCCTGCTGTTGTTGGACCTAAGGATCTTCGCCATTCCTTGCTGGTCTTTTTAAATCTGGCCACATCTTTGTGAATAGTCCCTTCTCTAGATGTTCCTCAAATATCCCCCATGTGAGTCTGCCATCTCTTCCTCTTCCCACCCTCACCCTGGTGGGTCCAAGTGTGTAGCTCCTTCACAGGGCTCTGATTTAACCCATGGCTGTAGATTTATCAGCACATCAGACACACCAGGAAACACGAGTCCCAGGGCAGAGTCACTGGTACCCATCCCTGACAGTCCTACAGAGAGAGGTTTCATTGAGTGCAATTGACCACCCTCCTTTCTGTCTGCTTTGATATCTCATTCATTTATCCATTCACTCAACAAATGGTCCACATGTTTAATATACTTTAAGCTGCCTGTGCTCTTTTTAATTATGAGGCAGCATACAGATTACGGACTTTGAAGAAAGGTGGACATTTTTGCCATTTACCAAGAGGGAAATCTTGGGCAATTTACTTAGCCCGTCCAACCTCAGTTTCTTCAACTGCTAAAGATGGTGATTGTGGAAACTAAATGAAGTAAGGTGTGAAAAGTGCCAAGAGCCACGACTGGCACATAGCAGATGTCACAGGTCAGATTTCCGAGAAAATCTTCTCTAAGATAGAGATCTGTGTAAAGAAGTTATTGAGGAGTGTTCTCAGTATTAACACATGTGGGGGAGCGAGAGAAAGAAGACCGAGCAGAGGCATAAGTTGCAACAAAAGCCTCAGCCAACGCCAAGAGCAGCTCGGAAGCTGAAACAACCCTTCTGAGTTGTCCCACTAGGAGGCAAAGGGGCTGTCTGTTATACACTGATATCGACCAGTCATGGATGTGGGCTGCCCCAGGAAGGGGACCTGTCTTTGGATGTGAGGCTTCCCTCTAGCTGAGGGAGAAAAGACCAGAGAGATATGCAGCTGAGAGATGTTGGCTGCCAACAGGCCCAGCACTTGGGGGAATGAGTGCCTCAGTCCTGGAGGGGAATCTAGGCGGCACACCACAGTATCCACGACACTGAGTATTTATTAAATAGCTGTGGGCTGCCACCACCAGCTCCTTTAATTTGCATCTCTTAAGGAGCGTAAGGGCACAACAACTTTGGAGAGCACCGATATCAACTGAGATAACTGGATAAAATGACTTTTTGCATAAGCATTTCTCAAACTTGATTTGCCAGGGTAGGGATAAAACCCAAAAGGTAGTTGAAGAGAGGTTTCCAAACCACACTTCTTAGAGTGAGGTGGGGTAAGATAAAGAGAAAGACATGAGGATAGTGTCAAAGCTGGAAGAGATCCAGGCTCTAGCTCCGTGCTTGACTTCATCCTACGTATAATTTTTCTAAAGGTTTGTCTTCAAAAGAACACCCTTAGAGTGCACATATGTTACCTAGGAGGGGAGGGAGGCCCCTCATCTTTCTTCAGGCTGTGGCTATTGAGGGGGATGCTAAAAGGCCTGGACAACTTTAGCTGTGTTACCAGCAGGCTCTCTGCCCCTCTTAGTTCACCAGTACACCACAGTGTGGTCAAGGCAGCCGGATGGTGGGGCTGGGAGGACCGGGCATGGCATATGCTGAAAGCTTGAATAGAAGAGATTATAATATTAATTTTTCACGAGGTCATCGGCCCCAAATTCCCACTGCTCATGGAGAACAACAGAATTCACAGAGACTCAAGGCCCTCCCTGGAGCCTTGCACATAAGCAATAGCCATACTCAAAGGCTACAATGCAGGATTGAGCCCTCAAAGAGTAGTTCACAATTTCTGGCATCCTGGATTCCTGTGGACAAGCCTTGGAGTCAGGATGGAAGCAGACCCGTGGGAAGCGGCACCTGCCCAAGGAAGGGAAAAGCTCAAGGAAGTTCCGAGCAGAGAACACGGGTTTACAGCTGGTTTTTTTATACACACATGCTCTGTTCTTTCTCCACACCAACAGCAGGATTGGGAATGACAATTCACCTCAAGGATTTTAAAAGAAAAGTGATGGAAATGAAGGGTGTTTAATCCACCTAAAACTGTAAGCACAATCAACGTTGTAAGTCCACATTGTTTTGCTGTTTTGCTTTTGTTCTTGCCTATCCAGGAACACCCTCCCCACTTCCTTTCTTGCAAATTCTGTCCAGCTTCTGTGGCCTAGCTAAAAACTTCACCACTAAATCTTTTCCAAGTACCCCTGCCCACGCCTGCCCTTCTTGTCTAAAATCTTTCATTAGATTTGGGTCATAGAGTGATCAGAGTCATCATTACAAGCATAGCTGACATTTATTAAGTGCTAATTATGTGCCTGAACTGTGCTAAACGCTTTACATGGATTATCTCATTTAATCCTCAAAACAAGTCTATGAGGGAGGTCATTTTATTAACCCCATATTACATATAAGGAAATTGAATTATTGGCCCTAGATCTTTTCCCTTTCTGTCTCCAAACCTTGGGCCATATGAGCTCTTCCCACTAGAGGAGTGGATTGTGTTTCTTTGCCTGTTGTCTTTAGGCTCAGCCATGTGACTTGCTTTGGCCAATGGGATGTTTGTAGCCATAAGGGGGCAAAGTCTTGAAATGGATTTGCACAGGGAGCTTTTTCTCTTGTGCTTCCACCATTACCGTGAAAATAATATGCTCCAGCCAGACTGCTAATCCAAGCAGGATAACAGAAATGGAAAGCAGACCTGAGCCAAACTGCCAGCAAGTAACCCAGGCTGGTTAGAGCTTCAATTTGAAGCACAGATGTCCAGCCTGTATCAGCTGACCCTCGTGTAGTCACATGAGCAAAAATAAATAATAGTTATTTTAAGTCACTGAGTTTTTGATTGGTTTGTTACTCAGTGATAGCTGACTGATACAGGCACTAAGAGGGTAAGTTAGTTGCCCAAGTTCTCAGAGACAGTGGTGGGGAGATTCCAGCACAGATTGCCTTCAATTCAGGTCCCACCTTTTTAACAACTATGGTTTGCATCTCCACTACCACCAATGTCGTCTTCTTTTTCTTCATTATCCACATCCAATCATATTTATTCAATGCTTTCTGCACTCCAGGCGCCCTGAAAAGTACCATTCATGTGTTATCTCATGGAATCATCAACAACTCTCTGATATAAGTTCTATTACTGACCACATTTTATAGGAGGCTCCGTGGAGTAAGTTGCTTGCCCAAGATCACACAGCTAATATGGGACAGAGCCTGCATTCATCTCAGATATGCCTCATCTCAGAATGTTCCAAACTGCCTTGCTCTATGTCAATGCACTGCTACCTTTTAAGGGAAATCATAACCATCATTAGAGAAAAATGTTAATGATCAGTTATTCCAAGAACCTCTTCTTGCCCAAAATTTTCCAAGAAGCTACCTTAAACCATACAATAATTATTTTTGAAAATTTTTGTCTTGTTTTGAATAGTTTTATGAATATTAAACTTAGTTTTTAAGTATCTTGGAAATCTACTTTAAACTGTTAATTTAGAAATGAAGAATCTGGAGCTTAGAGAAATAAATTTACCGATTCAATTGCATGCAGCAAATTAGCAGGATATTGAAGGCCATAATTCTGAATGTTTAACTTCAGCCCTCTGCTAGGAACGGAGAGGGACAGCAGCCCAAATATGTAGAGCAGAAATGGAAATCTTGTATATAACTTTTCCTTAAATAGATGTTTAGCCAAAATTTCTATGTTTAACCTTCTTTAGCTCTCACATATATAGGTATCTGAAGGCAGTGCCAGCTTCATGAGTGTGCAACCTGTGCAGACATGTAAGGCCCCACACTCAGGTCTCCATGCTTGGCTTAATGCTCTACTGTCACCGTCTTTAAGTCCTTAATAATTTTTTAACAAGAGGCCCTGCTCTTGCATTTTCTGCTGAGTCCTACAGACTATATAGCCAGGCTTATGGAGGTATCAAGTGTGTCCAATTCTTAGCTTTTGGGGGATTCTTCATTATGCAGAGAGTCACTTCGCAGTCTGCTGGCTCTCACCTACAAGACTCCACAAGCCCAAAAAGCAGGATATTAAGATAAGAATTGAAGCATGATCATGCAGCAAACAGATCCAATGGTACCTCCATGCAAATTCAGCCCCACTAACTCTGGGTTGAGGGTGAGGCTAAAAACAGAGGAGTTGGTAGAAACTCTAAGAAGAAATGAGCCTCCCTGGAGATCTCAGTTTCCCCTCTCTTGGACTAGGCCATGGCCTTAAAGAATAGAAGGGAGTGAAACTCAAAATGTCTGCAGTTGCGTTTCAGCCAATTGCTGAAAGCGATCCTTCTTAATTTGGATACGCACTTCTCCTACACTCACGTCATGCTTCACACAAGCCTTTCTTGCCATGAAGTCATTCCGAATTCTCACCATCCCTGAATCATCTTACCTCCACGTCATTTTGACCCTGAGGATAACACAGAATGATTGTGCAGTTATTTTAATAAGAACAAATCACGAATTCGCTCCTCCTTCCACTTTTTCCACCTTCATAAATAATAAAGTTAATATAGGACCTTACAATTAAAAAAAATCATATCTCATAGGACAAGGTAAGATTTATATAAAATATAAATCATAATATCACAGGGATTTGAGTAAGCTTATGTCTCCCCTTTCCCCAACCTTGTTCTTCTATGTGAAACACTAAGAAATGGAGAAATTAAATCAACAGAAATACACGTTGGTTACCAAAAAAAAGTGAGTTTTTTACCCCATGAGATAGGAAAGACTAAAACGGCTATAAAGATGAACTAATAGGAAACTATAAATGAATTGTGTTGCCACATAGAGTCATCTGAAAAAGTTTTATTAAAAATGCCTCCAAAGTATATTACATTTTATATTATGCCAGGTGGGGCTAGGATGAGGGAGAGAGTTTATAGAGGAACTGTTGAACACAACTTTATTAGAATGGTTGTTCCCTTGATTGTAATAAGGAGAGAAATAGGACTTATTGGTTTGGTGAAACACGCATACGCACACTTTCTCCCACAACTCCAGCTCTGAGCAGGGTAAAACTTCCTTTCTTCAGCTGAGACTGAGCTTGAAAATGTTTTACAGGAAACCTGATTTAAGTATCATCTTTTATGAAACGCTCCCATTGTTAAGAAGTATTCTTGGTTCCATTTTCTGCTATTATGATGGTAAATACTGATTAAACGTAAGGGATTGTACATAACACAGAGAAAGACCAACGTGCAACCCTCAAGAAATTTAAAGTCAAAGGTAGATAAGACATTTTAGAATGCTAAGGTAATTTGCCAAATAAAACATGGGGAGAGGGAGAAGAAAAAAGGCATATTCTTTTATGTTTCATTCCGTACGGGGGTCATCTAAAACACATATCGATTCAACATGGCTCGGAAATTAAAGTTATGATATCAATAACATATACCTAACCACATGTTAGGATGAAGAAAGATTGTATCTTGGAATACAGGAGTCTTCCTTGTGCAAATCCCATTAGGACCAATAGGGAGTTATTCATGTGCCCCAATCCCCGCCGGCCTGCTCCTCTCCACCCCCAGACACAGACACCCTTGTTCTGAATGATCCGTGTATTTATCTATTTCACATAAATCAAGAATTTAATTAAAAAACTCCACCAATATGGCCATTTGAGACATGAATCATGAGCACTGTATGTATAAATCATATAGACCTTAAAAGCATTTATGATATAGCCCCTTTCATGCAAACCGCCCAAATGTTTTAGAGAGCTAAATCATAGAGAAAAAGGGAAATGTAGCAAATAAACTGGAAAACCAATGGTTAACCAAACCAATGAAGGAAATGTCTAGATGCCTCTCATCTCTGAATAGATTCCTTAGAAATTTTAACTGGATCAGTATTTTTAAGGGGCCTTTACATTCAGCAAGGCAACTGAATATGTTTGTAGTCAATGATTTCTTTGAGAAATGCTTCTGGAAAAAATTTGAAACTTCTAATAAGAAAAAAAGGACAATGGATTCAGAAGACTATATCAGAAATAAGAAGGGAGAGTCAGTGAGGAAGGGTAAAAATGGTCACTTGATGTTACTGATGTTATGCAGAAATCTCATTGTTTACAATCCCACTAACTTCGAACCTTACTTTAAAAAAAAATGTTGTTTTCTCTGAGTAATGATTTTTAATTCATTCCCTTTGCCAAAAAGAAGCCCAATTGTACTATAAAAATAAGTTTTCAATTACTTACCATAAGTTTTAAGCAAGTTTATTAACTTCGTAACCTCTTCGATTGCTGGTGAACTGCGTATCTTGTTGGATTATCATGAAGACCTTTTATCCCACTGGATGAGAACAAAAGTCTTTCTCGTCTTTTTCTCTTCAACATATGTGCATATGTTTATTTTTTGGTATTTCCTATCTGATTCTTTTACTTCCTTAAGCATTTAGCTGTTTCTGAGCTGATTTTTTTCCTGTTTGTCTCTTTATGTTGTGTCTCCCTCACTAGATAAAGAGCTTGCTAAGCACAGGGACTTAATCTTTTATCATTAGAGCACCTAATATCATTTCCAGCATTATAAGCAGTATAGGTACAATAGATAGATAGAATAATTGAGAATGAATGAATCAATAGTTAGGCAGCAGATTCGACAGATCAAGGCTCATCTTTTTGGATGCATCTAGTTTAGCAAGCAGAAGATGAGGTTCTTAACACGCATTGTGCACAGACTTCAGCTGTCAGCCGTTTCAGAGGCTGGCTCAGTAGCAGTCCGTCCTAGCAGCCACATCAAATGACTGATCAGTGTGGAAGTGCAAAGACCCAGCCATCATAATCAACTTGGGACAATTCCAAAGGGCCATTTTAGCTCCAGAATCCCCCATAAGCTTGGTCAAAGCTGCTGACAGGTCTGCCTCACAGCTCAACTCTTCTACATGCCCACTCCTACTAATAAATAGCCTGCACCCTAAACCAAAGAGGTCAATCTACGAAAAACAGAAAAGCTAAAAAGCAGAAACTTGGGTACAAAAATGACTCAGGTTACTTCTTTTGGCCATGATGTCAAGCACCCTCACCTTCTGACTGTCATGACCACCAGTCAGCTACAAGGACAAAGCAAGGACCAGAAAGAGTATGACAGAGCTGTAGATTTATGGAATGAGATAGTGGGTCTGGATTAGGAGTAGTCAGGATGTGCTATGAGACTCACGGCTGCCAGGGCTGAGGTCAGAGAATGTGGTCACTGAAGTAAATACCCAGCCTGCCCCATCCTGCCTGGTTTAGAGAACTTGCTGGAAGACCTCTGCTTGGAAACAAACGCCTACATCTGGCCTCATCAGAGAAACAGGGGCCTCATATGAGGGTCTTTTCAAATGCTGCACCTGCCCTAGGATGTCCTCAGGCTCTCCTTCCAGTTGCCGGGGCCTCAGTTTACCCACCTGTACATATTTCCTACATTACTTCAAAGAGGTGCTGGGAGACTTAATTAATGTTTGTCAAGCACATCTTATATGAAAGGAATCATGTGTAGTAAGTTCAAAGTAGTCTTGGCCCTGCTGTTTCTTTCATGTGTGCTTAGAAGATTTTTCAGCCTTGATAAGAAGTCAGAAAAAAACGCCACTTGCTCAAGTGCTTGGATTTGGGTCCTCACATTGTGATGCTGTCAGGATTTCCTTGGATACCACAGAAAAATGAATACAAATCAGTCAAACAATTGCTTCCATGAGTCACATCACCATTCTCTAGGTGGTCAAGTTTTAAAAGCATGAGAATCCTTCTAATGTCCCCCTACTTTGTCACTGCTACCCCTGCCACATACAAACACACTCATGTATCACCAAGGCTTATCAATTATTTCTACTGCTTCATTTTTCCCCTCTTTCCTCTCGCTTCAGATCCCCTGGGGGTGACTTCTTTAGGTTTTTATCACTTCCTCCATGGTCTTGAAACCTCCAGTCTGGCAAATTTCTGGTCAGACAAACCCCACACAATGATGAGAGAGCATTTTTTCAAACATATGTGTCTGTTTATGTCCATCTCGTGCTCAAGTCCCTTACAGAATTCCTATTGTTTCAGTCTAAAATCCAAAATTTTAGGAAGACGTTCAAGGTAATTCAGAATCTCTGTCCACATCTCCAACACCCCCTCCAACACATACAGCTCTGCTTTTACTTCTCCAAGCTTCTCAGGGCATCCCCTTCATGGCTGTAGACATAATGCTTTAGTCCTCCTTTCATCATCTAAATCTTGGTTTTTGCTTTCTCATCAAGATTTATCATCTCCCTGATCTAACGTATACTCCAACTTCCCTAACATATGTATATCTCTACCATACCTGGATTGTAGAATAGTCATTTTCTTAGCCAACTTACCCATTGGTCTGTGAACTCCATAAGGAAGGACACGATGGTATCTTTCTTCTCTGTATCTCCAGTGTTCCTAGCAAACTAGAGATGTTCCATACATATTTATTGAATAAATATAAACGAGTAAGTAGGGAGAGGGAGATGAGTTCAGGCATTTCTAAAACCCATGGATTTTAGAAGCGTTCTCATTTCGAAACAAAAATGAACAAGCAAACAAAGCAAGGGACTCTTAGTTTGCTTGTGAATGGACAATTCCAGAATAGTTGAGATAGAAGAGGACAGGGAATCTTCCGATTATTTTAATTTAAAAGTTTCTAAAGGCAAATTCTTGCAAAATATCACCAAGTTTCATTGGCAACATACGAGCATGGCAAGCAGGCGAATCAGCTAGTTTGCTCGAGGAAGGAATAACAACCGATTAACGTCAATCTGCAACTAAATTCCATATGGGGCCAATCATAGCAGGAGTGAGATTATAGCTGGGCTCTAGGCCTTGGGTTCCCAAACCTGGCTGACCTTGAGAAGCAGTTGAAAAATACAGATCCCGGCTCCATTTGTGACCCAATCAATCAGAATCTCCAGGGGAATAGCCCAGGGATTTGTATTATAAAAAGGGCTCCCAGTTGGTTCTGAAGATGAGCCAGACTTAGGAAACACTGACCTATGATTCATTCATTCATTTATTCATTCAAAAATTTACTTATTCACTGTTTCCTTATCCATTTATTCATTTATTCAATGAAGATTGACAATAAAGAAAAGGGAAAGAAAGAGTATAGAAGGAGAAAGGAACAGCCCCTCCTCGTCTTTCCTGATGGACGCTTTCATCTAGGTCTCTTCCTCAACTGCTCCTGCTTTTCTTCAGTTGTTTGTTTTTTTAAAACCCTTTTTCTATTTTTTCATGCAGAGATGCTTCAAAACCACAAATCTTCCTTTCTTTTTCCAGGATTACCTTCCCTAAAGAATGGTCTGAAAGTCAATGCACCTTTTCCAAGTGTCAAAATCCACCACAGAAAAATATTAACAAATCTATAAGCAATTATATTCCTCTGGATGCTCTCCTTCTTTCCCTTCCCTTGCCCCAGGCTGGTATCAAGGTTCTGCAGCCAGAGTGGTCTGAGGGAGGAGAAGGGTTATTACTCCTGGCAGAGGAAGCTTTAAATTACGGTGAATAAATGAACACTTAGCAGGCTGGTCCTGAGAGGGTGCCAACACTTGCTTTAATCATTTAGATAGAAAATGACTGGATGAGTTGTAAAATTCATGGGAGGTTCAATCTAAAGGGAAGGAAGCCGGAGTGAGGAGGAAGAGGACTTTTCAGATAATTAAGGGAACCTAACAGGGCAATGTTTAGTTAACAAGACTTGTACCAGGTACAGTTTCCACTTCTGACCCTTCATGAAGGGTTCCTCCTTCCCGCCAAGAAGGTGGGACTGTATCTATTTGACATTCCAACACCTGTTTATTACATAGTTGAGTACCTAAACTCTTGTTCTCCAGTTTAAAATCCGTCAAAGAGAGGAGAGAGAAGCACCAGAAGCAGGAATTATGAAATCACGGACTTGTACTATGGAAGACACCCTAGGGAACAACCAGCCCACCTCCCACTTTGCTGTTGAGTTTCTGCCATCCTTTTAAATGAGAGATGTACAACATAGTGATTATTTTTAAATGGGTGACAGCAATACTCTTTCTACCTGAATGAGAATAATTTAACCTCATCTTAGGAGTTTCCAAAGGAGGAAGCTTCCTGCTCAATCAACAGAATCTACTCCATTTCCAGAGGGATAAGAGGTCCACAGAAGTTCAACAATTTGCCAAAATTCACATGATCAGTTGGAAATGGTCCTCAAACAAACTTAAATATCAAGATGCCTAACTGAATGGAAGGTGGTGCCTGCTGGCCAGCTACACTAGCCATTCAGGTAGCTGAAACTTGTTCCCAATTGGGTTTGGAGATTTCACTTGGCCTTAGGTTGTTAAGAGTTAGCTTGGCAACATGCAGCTTCTAAGCATGCAGTACCTAAGTCATTGAGGAGGTCTGGAGAACTCATGTACAAGGGCTCACAAGGTTCTGTGGGCATCAAACAGCTCACACAAAACAACATTTTGCAAGGAAAGGAATCAGAACTATGTGGATTCAGTTTTCTTGGTATAGTGACTCCTCTCTGTCCCCACCACCCCAAGTCCTAAAAGGAGAGACTATTGGGAGAAAGATTGAAAAAGAGCTTCTGGGCACGGTGGGCTTGGGTCTTCTTTGAGCCCTAGATGTTTGTGAAAAAAATAAAAATATTAGATAATATCAAAACATGTTCAGCGTGACTTTGCTTTAGACAAAAACACATATTTCAAAGTTTAGCCATGTGTTTCCCAAAAGTACCTCTTGGCGAACACTAACCCAGTTGATTAACCCCAATGAAGTTAGCAACCGAATGATGAATTTATGCTTATGTTTTTAGCAACCAGTGGTTTAGTCTTCAGCTTTGTAACTTAATAGATGGATGTGTGAGCCTTAGAAAGAAATGTATCCAAGAAAGAACTTGATCTATTTACTGCCTGTTATGTGCCCGTTCTGCAATAGGGGTTTTCCCAAGAAATAAGATTCAATCTTCTAACCATCCCTTAAAGTAACCTGGCTCAGTGGTCACACTATGGGCTTTGGAATTATTCTCTTCTGATTTACTCTGAGATCTTCCACCCACAGATGGATGACCTAATTTAACCTCTCTGTGCCTCAGTTCCCTTATCTGTAAAATGTGGATAATCATAAGACCTACTTCTTGGGTTATAATGAGGATTAAATGTGTTAGTACAAGTGAAAATTCTGAGGATAATTGTTTGGCACAAAGTAAGGAGTTAATACATATAGGTTAAGATCTTTATAGTCTTCTTATGGTTAAGGAAACTGAAGCTCAGAGTTGGTAACTTGCTCAAGACTTTAGTAATTAGTAAATACCTTTGTAAGGCCAGGAATTGTTAGTCGGGGGGTGAGGGGAGGCTGTCTCTCCTTTTCAAGTCACAGATTCATTTACATTTCTATCTGTAAGAAATGATACAGCTATTCATATTATAGATAATATGAAAATACCTGAGAAATTATCCTACTGTAACTCTAGCTATGATTTGCATTTTTTCCTTTTCTTCTTCCCCCATACAGCATTTTGCTGTAAACTCAGTATGTAAATAAGCTCCTATTTAACATTTTATCTAGCATTATATCATGATCGCTTTTGCACTATATCCATAACCATCATTTTTCAAGGCTGCAAATTATTCTGTCTGGTGCCTACCCCATGATGGGCATAATCATTTTGGGGATTAGTACACTATTACCCCACCCCCGGAACTCTCAATTTAAAGACAAGTTAACAGAAAGGAAAGTGAGATTTGCTTTGAATGATTCTTGAACTTTTGTGAGAAGCAGCATTGAAACCTTGGTTCCTGACTCTTCATCTAGCTCTCTTGGCACCACTCTCAAAATGTGCAGCAGGATATCTCCTGTCCATCTCACTGGGTTGACGTAAGTGCCACACGAGATAATGCATGTGCTAAAACTTGAAAAGATTCATTGTTGTCTACTTATTTTGGGGTTCTTTGTTGATGTTCTATGCTAAGGTTCTCAAGAGGCAGATAAAGATTTAAATAGTGGTTGGTGCTGCTGTGCTATGTAGCAGACAATGCAGAAAGTGGTATTGCCATTGAGAGTCCAGAAGATCCCCTCATGATCTACTTGGGTTGTCTTAGAACATTAGTTGAAGCTCTGCTCCCACATGGACCATCAAAAAAAACGTCCCAAGATGGCCTGGTGGTGTAGCAATTAAATTTTCATGCTCTCCTTCAGCATCCCGAGATTCACTGGTTCTGATCCCAGGCACGGACCTATGCACCGCTTATCAAGCCATGCTGTGGCAGGCATCTCACACACAAAATAGAGGAAGATGGGCACAGATATTAGCTCAGGGACAATCTTCCTTAGCAAAAAGGGGATTGGCAGCAGATGTTAGCTCAGGGTTAATGTTCCTCAAAATAAAAAAAGAAGTTCCCAATAGCTGTTCTATTTGGTGAATGTCAGTTCAAATGTCTATAAATGTCTTAGGGCTGCAAACAAACAGGTTTTTAGCAGAGTTTGGGAGGAGCCTTCTAAAGCCATCGAGGAGGGGAGGGGAAGACACTCAACTCAAGGCAGCTGGATTTTACTAGCACATAGTTCTGCGTCTCCGTCAACCATTTAGCTCCATGCTTACTCCATGTCCCTCATTTTCCCACGAAGCTACTCTTCTGACTGGAGCTGTAGCCACGTTGTGCCTCTCTGGGCTGGCCCTGGCTGTGGACTTGCCTGTGGGAATCAAGAAGGGCTTTGCACCTCCTTTTCCCGTCATGAAGAGCACCCTGACTACACACTCAGCCAGGTCTGGCATGAGCACCCACTTCCAGTCTAGACGGCAGCCTAAGAGAGGGGCTAATGCTAGGTTTCCCCAGACTGAGCCTCACATTTGTCATGGCTCTGCCCACGATGATTCCTTTGATCTTGATCCTAGCAAACCACAGTCATCGACAAAGGTAGAATGGATTTCTACTTCTGAAATGCTTTGATGGAAATTCCCTTGACTCCCAATTCCCTCCCTAGCTCCTTTCTGCGCCTTGAGATTTACCTCCAACATTTAGCCCTAAATCCTGCTGTAAATCCAGCATTAAAGAGGCTATCAAGGCAGTGTGAGTCATAGGCCGCCCTGTTGTGGATATCCGGGGCCATCGCTGACCCATTTGGGAAAGTACATGATCATCTTTACTTAGCCAGGCATCCTAATCATAGATTCCAGGCTCAGCATTCTTCGTTTAATTTTCTCTGAGAACTGGCTGGGCTGTGATCTGATCCTCAGAGAGGGGCAATCACTTCTAAAGGGCAGATTGTTAGAAAAGTTTGCAATTAAAAACAACAACAACAAATATATGCAGGCTCTTTGTGGTTATGGTGAAGGAATGTGCCCGGCATGCATGCTGCTGTCATCTCAAGGCTCTCCTCTAAAAACAAGACCTAGTCCCTGGGCTCTTTGCAAGTCTGTGCTCTTTTTATTTCCTCTGCGAAGAAAGAAACTGACTTGAACTAGATCTACTTGGTTCATAGGCTTCAGGTTAGGGTCGCTGGCTCCACAAAGTAAGTACGGCCAAATTCATGAAAATCATAGCATTTTGGAGATGGTGTCTAACCCTCTCATTTTACAAATGAGGGCACTGAAACTCAGCAGAGGAAAAAAACTTGCTGGAGGCCCAAGCGAGTTAACAACAGAGTCGACCTTGAACTTAGTTCTTTTGATTCCCAAGCCAGTGCCTATGTCCCAAGTGAATTCCCAATCCAGTGGGCAATGTTTCCTAAGGCAGACCAGGCCAGACCTGCTAAGCCTCTTCGACGTGGACTTCTGAAATGTCCATTTCAATTCATGCCCAGAGCTTTGGGGTCCATTCTTCAATGCCCTCTCACTGGGATCAACCCAGACGTAGCACACCCAGAAATTAAAGAATCTACACAGCATTTACTAACATTTTAACTCAGGACTGAGGAGAGAAGAGGGCTAGTTCTTCCGGATGCAGATTGCAGGTTTCAAAATCCGGATGACAGATATGCATTTGAATCCCTTCCCTCAGCACACCTCACACACACAGTAAGATAGATCCTATGTGCCTCCCCTCCTCCCCAAGAACAACAAAAAATGGACATGCTGTGCTCAATAGCCTCATTTAAGAAGAAAATAAAGACATCATCATTTTCCCTTTTGGGCATCTTTTTTCTGCCAAAAAAAGAGTAAGAGATCGAGAGACAAACAAACTTGCTTAGGGGGTCAAAATATTTGCTGCAGAAGGAATTTAGAGGGATGCTGACAGCTGGCTTTCCATGGAGGGAGAAGGTGGTGGTGTGAACTGCCATTCTTAGAGCAGGCGCGCTGGGGAGGGGGGCACAGGGAAGTGAGCAGCGCAGCACTTGACAAGTGCCTGGCTCTGGCTTCCACCTGCCAGGGCAATCGTCAGCTCTGCTCTGTTTGGCTCCCTTGGACAACAAGTTGGGAACCAGCTGTTTTCTGCACTTGGCTCTGAAATCAGCAAGCCTCTCTGCTCTATTCAGCTGAGGCATCCCCAGCAGGCAGCAAGTTGAGGTACCAGCTAAAGCCTTCATGCCTCATAGTAAGAGCTTATTGAGGAAGCAATTCTGCAGCTGGAACTGGGAAGGCCCTTTGAGTAGAAGAGAAAGAAAAGATGGAGGTTCTTGTCACTTAATGCTTAAAACAGTGATCTCTATGCCTGGCAAAGAGAAGCATCTTAATGTTAGTGGTGCCAGGTGCAGGGATACCTTCTCTCCTGCTCCCAGCATGTAGTTACTAAATCAATATGGGAAGTCTTGTCCACCAGACGCCAGTGTCAATGTCACCCCCATCAGACCAGTAATTTTGCAGTGATCAGTATCCATGATTCTCTTTCATGCCATTTGCATTTCTTAGTTGTTTCTGTGTTCCTGGATGTTCTTCCTTCTCAGTGTTTACCCGCTTAAGCTACTGATTATGGTTGCTTTTTCCCAATTCCTCCACTGTAATCAGATTCCTCCGGAGGTCAACGTTACTGCAGGGCAGGTAGGAGGGCAGTGGACTTTCCCTCTGACACACTCAACACCCTTGGTTAAGAGACCATGACCCAAACTGGAGTGTCAGTCCCTGTAAGAAGGCTGGTTCCTCCCCTTTGGAGAGTCCAGCTCAGAGATTTCTAGTTCCAAAGCTACCTGCCAATCAGAATGGCCACGTTGCAAATTTCATTTTCATTTTATACAAGATAGCCACTTCAGAACTTCATCCACACAAGGCCTTGGAATTTTATCTTTTAAAAGAGTCACAGTAAATGAACTCGTGAAAGAGCCACTAATTTTCATGACTTTGCAAGCTCAGTGATTCGCAAGCTTCTTTTTAGCCTCAGAAAATCTTCTTTAAACAAAAACTTACTCTCAAGAGATAAACTAGGGATGGCTCTGGTTGAGGAAGTAGGGGAATACTCCAGGCTTTTTACCTTATGCCCCACAAAGCAAGGTTCAAGAAACTCATTTGTCCTAGTGACTCCCTCTTTGGGACACTTCTTCCTTTCATACCTCTCTCTTCAGATAGTTTTGTTTATTTCACACAACTTTAGGTTATTATGACTTCTTTAAGAGCGACATCAAACCATTTTATTTCCTCTCCAAGCTTTTTTAAAATAATTATCTGCCTGTTACTCAATACAAAATAAACACTCCTCATCAAGTTCCTTCTGCCTTCATTCAATTTTCTCGTTATTCATCAGCCTTTGCTGGGTACCATGCTTTCTCTTCCCTACTTGACACTCTTCTCATCCAGCTGGGTCTAGCTTCAAAATCACCTTTATTTAGCACTCTCATCATACAGAAATATTTAATTTAGTACTTTGTGGTTGAGACGATCCACAGAGGGTCAGAGAAGTGAAATGACTTGTCAAAGGTGATACCACTAATTAGTGGCAGGGTAAAGACAGAACTCAAGCTTCTATAAGTCTGCTTGGCGCACTCCTTCTTCCTTCTTACTTCTCACATGGCTCTCCAGACTTCACTCTGGTCCACATCTGTATAGGTTCAGTCACATAGCTCCTCCAAACATCTTGACTTCCTCTATAAAATAAGCAGGTTACTCTACGTAATTTCTAATATCACCTTCCAGCTTCATCTTTCTGTAAGGGATGGGAGTGGTTAAGAGCATTGACCCTGGGCAAACCATTCAGGTTTTATTCCATTAGAGGTAAACGTTTTTTGACAACTCTCAAGTATCCAGGTAACTTTCTATTAAACTGTTTCCCCTTGCACGTACTTCTGTCTCCAGCCCTGGCCAAACCCAGGCATGCAGAAGTGGCAAGCTGCTTGGAGAAAGACCTTCCAAAGATCTTGGAAGCTTCAAGAAAGACTTTTGTGGTATTTCTGGCTCAGCCAGAATCAGGAAGTACTGGATCACTCACAAGGAAACTCGTTCTTGCACAATTTCCAACAACAACCCCCCCAATCCACCCCCAAGCCTTCCTCGTGCCACACGTTCCCTCCCCTTGCTCAAACATGGGTTTCTGCAGAGTCAAAACTTTTGATAGTTCAGATAAGGTTCAAATGAGCTACTGAACTCTTCAGGGCTGGAAGCAAACCCAGCATTTTGTTCTTGGTCATCCCCAGTAATGACTATACCAGGCTGTCGCTGTCAAGGTGGTTTGGGTCACAAAGTGAAAATCGACATAATTGAAAGCATTAACTAACAAACAATTACATATAATGGTACAGAATGACTACTTATCAGACCTTACATGATTCTGACGAAGTCTGTCTGTGGTAATAACTGGAGGCACACAATTCTATCACAGTTTTTTGAGAAATAAATGGTATCTTTTTTTTTCTGATTTGTTAAAAAAAAAAAAAAGAGAGACTTTTGAAGTTGGAGATGAGGAGACCAAGATTAATGCTTAGGAAGCCAATGAACTTAAAATTACCCCCCAAATGAAAAGTTCATTCTAGGCATTTTTCTAGGTAGGTAATGCTTCTTAGATTATTTTTTTAAATGGTTCCTTTGGAAGACAGACTTCGTTATCCTTTAGTCGCTTCCAATCATCAGAACTTTAAGGTTGATTTCAAAACACTTATTTTTCTCATGAACTTGGGGAAATAGGGGAAGCAATTAGATCTTGTGATTTTTAAGGCTGCACTAAGGATAAGGTAAGAAAATATCATAAATTTTATTTCATGCTTTCTTGCCAATTGACAGAAATGTGCAGTCCATATGAATTCACATAACAAGGGGTGGAATGTTGGAAAAACCAATAAAGATTTTGTGGTCTGACCTATAATAAATGTAGTTTGATTTAGAGTCTGTTTTTCACAACATGGCAAAATGAATCATAAAATAATGGGCCCTGAAACTCCTGCATTTTTTAACAATAGCCTGGGGACAGTTTACGGTGTAATGAATTGTAATTAACCCACCTTCAAAATCTTTTATGAGTATTTTGCCAATTAGCTCCGCATGCTTGCTAATGACTCATGGCTAGTGCATGTCTTTACAGAACTGGATTTTACAGCGCACATCGCCCTGTTAACTCAGCACAAGTGTGCAGCACGGTAAGGATGACACAGGTAGATTGGAACACCCTCAACAGCATCCCCTCTTTGCCAACCCAATGGACTCAGCCATCATTCCTCCAAGCCGTAATGGCTTGTGGTGTCAGAGGGCTTTAGTTTCTGATGGATTGCAAAGAATGCTTCACTCCCTGTAGACACATCTGTTGTTACTTAGCACTAACATATATAAAGCTACTAATTGTGGAGCCATCTTTGTTTTCTTTACTTAGCACTCTGGTTAGCATTATTTTATCTTCGTGGTTCATGGCTTTCTGCCATTGACAACATAAGTCCACTCTAGAGAAAATAAAACAACTACCAAGCTGTCTCCTTGCATTGCTTTGCTTTGAAATTAGAGGGACCGTGTGCAGCCAAACTTACTTCCTAGGATCCTAGCTCTGACCTTTCTATGTCAAGAGTTGGCTTTTCCTCGCAAAAACTGGTGCTTCCACTGGTCCATGAGCCAGCTGAGGGGACTGCAGCAAGGAGCAGGGGTCTAGTTTTAAACCCTGTGCACTGAGAAAGTTAATTGTAGGTGAGGTTAAATTTTCCCAACTCCTCATTCTTCAGAGGCCAAGCTAACAAATTCTGAAGCCAACTTAAGGAAGCTAACCAAAGGTGACAAAGGAGTTATTCCATAATTTCCTCTACTAAGTATAAAGAATGTTAAGGACCTATAATGTTACCAGTATTTTTCTGCCAGCAAAGCCTTATACCAGAATGAAGACCTAGAGGCTAATTTTCAGAACTATACCACAATAATGTTGTGCATGGGGAAATCTAAACAACATAGGAATGATTTCATCCTGATGCCAGCAAAAGTGAACAGGAACTTTTAAGCTCACACTTTTGAGGCAATGGTGGTTCTAGAATAGCAGAGAACTCTTGGAAATTGGAAAAGGCTTCTCTGAAGAAAGACAATGACAAACGTAGAAGTGTGAGTCCCCCTGAAAAAATCCCCCTGAGGGGGTATTGCCTTAGCAGGAAGGTGAGTGGAGCCCTCCCCCACAACGAAAAAAGGCAAGGGATAGAGTAAGAGGGCAAGAGATCACATTGCAATACTTGGATCCTCTGGAATCCCCAGGTAGGAATCCAGCAAGAAATTCCTTCTCTCACTGAAAGGTTGAAGAGCTATTCTTTCCACTTCCACTCACCTTCCAGGCCCAGCTCCCTCACCCAAATGTAAAGAACCAAATAATGGGAACAGGACTTCTCTCTTGCCAAGACTAACGAAATAAAAGTGACTGTAGTCCTAGGCAGTATAACATTTAACGAGCCCCTATCATACTCAGAGAAGTGAACTGGGCCTTAGATGGCTCCTTCCTTGGCTCTAGACCATATACAGTTCATGTGAACAACGCTCAAGTTGCCGAGAACTGAGGCATCAGGAGTTGACTGACGTCTGTGAATGCTTCTTATAGGCCACCGGCCAATGGCCTGATGATAAGGGGATGGCTGGCTGTAGGCTGCAGTGTCTCTATCCTTAGCCTAGTCAATGGCTACTCTGGTCTAGTCTATGTGTCTCTTGCTCTCTTTCATTTATGGATTGAGATTATGCATCTTAACAAGACAAGTCATTGTCCATCCAGCAACTTATTAGTGATGAGCTGAATCAACTGGGGTTACATCTCCTAAGAATTTTAATTAAGAAACACATAGACTGTTGTTAGCTAATGCACGACCATGTGGAAATCTGAAAGCAGAGAAAAACAACTGAAGAAAGTAAGAATGAAGAAAGAGCTGGAGAGAGATCCCTGATATGATGAAAGATTTGGGCTCCTAATAGCTTTCCAGCTCTCTGTTTTAGTTTCCAATGAACCCCAGCTGGGATTCTGCCCTTGTATAAGTTAGTGTAGATTCCATTCCTTGAAAATAAAGCAGCCTTTACTGGAAAACCAGCATATAAGGAAAAGGTTCTGGAACCAGACAACCTGGGTCTGAATCCCATCTCTGCCAGGTACTAAGTCTGTAGCCTTGGACAATCTATGACCCAATTTCTGCCTCCACAAAATGGGTTATCTACTATTCCTCAGCCAAAGGGCTATGAGGACTAACACATATAACGCACATTGTTTGGAGCAACTAAATGCAGGATAAACGTTGTTCATTGTTAATACTCTGTGGCTGGTAACAGACTTCTTTTCCTCTCTCAAAACTTTGCCTATTTTTCTCCCACTAAAACTCATTAAATTGAGAAATTAACCTCCCCAATTGATAAGGGGCATTCTTTAGACAGTGGTACGTATTCTGCGTTCCCCATATCCACAGCCCCCTACCACCCCAGGGAATCAGCTGACTGATAATTACATAAAAATATTACTTAAACTATTAAATCTACATGAACCTTAGTGATCCATATTGTAGACTTCAAGTTTCAAGAAAAACCCAACAGTAGTAGATTTGCACACTCCACTGTTTCAAATTAACATTTGAAAGACCAAGTCTGGGAATTCATTTTGTGGTTTGAGAATAAAGTGAAATTAACTGCCACATTGTACATGGCTTATGCCCTGGACTTTGTCTAATTAATACCATTTCAGAGGGCATAAGAAATTAAGTTGAGCTCAATATTTTTTAGTTTAGCCACAGAAGAGCAGATCTGCAAGAAATAGCATTTCCGCGATTACTCCATTCCTTGACGCTAAGCATCAGCTTGCCATGTTCAGAGTGTTAACACTGTCCTTGCAACTGGATAGCTTGTCAGTTTCATTTGCATGTGAGCTGTCTGATCTATTAGGTAATCAATTCCAGTTTAGCTCCAAGCAGTTTTGATAGAAATTGGCTGATTTTTTAAAAACCCACATTGTTAGAATCTGAAATAAAAAATACATCGTCATCCCCCCATCCAACATTTAGAGATAGTGCCAGAGTTGACAATTAGCCAGCTTCTATTTAAATTGTTTCTTCTGTTTTAGGTTAACACTTAATTGGTTGGCCCTTCAGAATTGAAGAGAATTCAACTCTCTTAAATTCAGAATGCTAACATCTCCTTTGGACTGCTTAAACCATTGTAGTTTCTCATTCATCTCAACATTCCGACAAATATGAGAAGTTTTTACTTAGTCATAGTTTAACTCCTTTATGTAATTTAATTTCATTTGGTTTCATTGCATTTTGCCCTTAAGGGAATGGAAGAGAAGACAGTCAGCACACTTCATATTATAGCCTGCCTTTCTAAAATACACCGGAATAATTTAGGAGAGGTCCTTTGGGCAAGGGGGGAAAAGTGATGACGATTGCAAATCAACAATCTTGTTGCTACGGGAGTAAAAGTAAAAAGATTAAATCAATCTCAAAAAATGCTATTTATTATTCTGGAGTATTTAAAAACTTTAATAAAAACACATAGATCTTTCCAATTTGAAATGGAAGACTAGTTTCAGGACCGAGATAACTTTTTATAAGCATGCAAAAATATTCATGTCTGAATATAATTTCTGTTTGTTTTTAATCAACAATGGTATAGATGTGTACATATACAGTGTATAGGAAGAGGAAGAATTTGTTTTTCCTTTCAAAACATTGAACTGTGTTTAAATTCCCCTAATTTAGTACCCTCTGTATTTCTGTTCTTTCCATAAGGTTCAAATTAATTCAGGTTTTTTTAAGATGCATTCCTTGATATTATGTACTTCCACTTTATGTGACTTTATTCAGAGCCACACTATATAATCACACCATATAAATAATAAATAACCATATAATCATAAACCAATTTTTATGAACCGAATTGGGCTTAATATCATCCTAGGTATATTATAACTCAAAGGATGTTGACTTTGACACAGCCCTCCAAGAGTTTACAGAGAAAAAACATCCAATGCATTAGATTTGCAAACAGGAGAGAAACTTAAAACCAGTTCAGCAAAGGTCAGCGATGTACTCCCATCATTTACAGGTCAAGAGGGGGTGTAATTAGAGGGAAGAGATAAGGCTGAGTATGTAATTTGGATGGAGATGAGAGAGTAGATAGGAGACTCTTATGTAGGTAGTGATTGTGTTGGAGCAAATTCTTCCATTCCAGTGGAATATTTTTATTTCTTTCATTTAATGGGTTTTTATTAAGCATACACTATGTGCATGACACAAAACGTGCTGAAGGATGAGAGTATCTATCAGATTCACTTCCTATGTACTATACACTTTTAATTTAATAGGAAAGATAAGGATAACACACCAAACAGTCATGCAGAGCTTTAGTGAGAACAGGGTGAGAGATGATGTCTTGTCTACCCATTAACAGTACAGAGACATATAGTAAATATCCTAAATTTTAAAATAAGCAAGATAGAAAATAAGCAATATGAGTTACTTCATTATATGATTTGGTGAGATGAAGAAAGGGGCCTTGAAGAGGTGAGACTTCCCGGAGAAGGAAGAATTGAATGCTCAAAGTCAGAAGAGGAGGTGTTTTCCAAATCACAGAAAATATTCTCACCCCAACAACATTTTAATAAAAGTTTTCAAGTGCAAATCACCGACTGGATATTTGTTTCAGAAAGGGGAAGCATGGCCTTCGTGATTGTGGTATGTTTCCTACTTTTGAGAGAATGTGGATGAATCTGGAACCATGAACTTGTCTTCCTGGGAACCCGTCCCCTCCCCCTGCCTTCCATGCGTAGCAGCCAGGAGGTTTGGGAAGGACTCACTGCCGCTATGGTCCCAGGGTAACCCTGGGTGATCCGTCCCAGAAACAAAGAGTAATTCAGGAGTGGGAGAAGTAGAACGCAGCTTAAGACATTTTTTCAAGGGTTTGACAGAACAACACTTTCTTTCTGCATGACTTATGTTCAGAGTTTAATACACAAATTTGCCAACCTTAGAGAAGCAAGTCTGAGAACAAGGCTACAGGTGAGGGAAAATTGATGAGCAACCTGCTGTTAGAAGGTAGAAGGAACTGTCACAATTTAGAATGTTGATGGAGTTGGTTAGATGAAAGGAATAAATGCTTACCTGATAAAAAGATAAGAATCCATTTTACCCTGCTTTACTCTCTGTCTCTCATTTAGAGATATAGGCGCTTTACTAAAAAGAAAATTGGGCCGCTCCGTGCATAAGGTGATAGCATATCTGAGGCATTTACCACGATGCCTAACAAATAGCAAGTGCTCATGAATGTTGCTGCTTTTATTATTATTGTTGTTGCTACATTGCTGTTGATGCTTGAGAAGGCTAGACTAAGTTTAGCACAGCCCTTACATTTCTGCATTTATTTCCCCTTTCCCAGAAAACAAAACAGAAGTTAGTATAAAGGGGTGGATAGAAGGGGAAGATAAAGAAGGAAGGCAGAAAGGTGGTTCACAAAAATAAGTTATTAGAGGCTCTGGAGGGACTCCATGCTGGGTTACAATTTCTTCTGCGGGTCATGGAAGAGACGGAGCAATATGGCAGAGCCTAGACCGTGGGAAGAGGAAGCACAGGAGCGTGGCCTGGACTGTGTGCATATGAACCCGTTCTCCGCCTTTGCATCTCAGAACGGACAGCACCCAAATAGGCAGTGGGTAAAGTCAAGGGAAATCCACATTCCTTGTCTTTGGTGAGAGCAAACATTAATTGCACCTATCTCAGATGAATAAAAGGAATAAACAGAGTCCAAGAAAATGACTACACAGTAATATTTGTAATGAATCTTACAGAAATTTGGATATTTGACCAGTTTTGGTCTTAAAAGTGGTAAGTTTGAATGATTGACGTTTATAGAAAAGAAACATCAGGCTGGAATTTCAAAAGATATCATCCATGAAAATTAGTTACTATGGAAATTAAAATAGCATTTTAATAAAACCGGTGGCATCTCTACTAGATGGAAGAAGAGACAAAAAGAATTTGACAGACTGAAGTCAAATAATATAGCATATAATGGAAAGGGAGGGCATTGAGGTAAGGGACAACAGGAGGAAAATATTTTTTTAAAATAAGATAGTTAAAATCCATATTGCAAGGTTGGAAGGAGTAAAGCACTGGGATGATGCTGTAAGAAACTAAGTGATATGTAGTTAGGGTAACGAAAATGGCTCAGTTTGCCCAGGACTTTCCCAGTTCTGGTCCTGAACCTTCCATATCTCGGGAAACCTGTCAATCCAGGTCAAACAAGGACAGCCGGTCACCCGAGGGGAAGACAAATTTGCATATTTTTCCTCAGTGTGGACGGCAAGAAACAAAGAAATGAAAAATGAGGGAAAGATGACCCAATCAATGACTTGTGTATTCTCAACAGGAAAATCAGTAAAATTAAAACATAAGTAATCACAAAAGCATTAAAAAATTTGCAGGTTTAGGGGGAAAAAAGTAAGCAAGCAAATTGAAACTGAACCAAGTTTAGTAAAGAGAGACCAGCCAATACATAGACATGTCCTGGCAAATCTTTAAATTGCAAAGTAAACAAAAAAGTCAAACAAATGCCTAGGCAGGAAGAAAAACTTGGTGCATAAATTTTAGTCAGCTAGTAAGTAGAAAAAATTGTAGAATTCACTTCTTTTTAACTTTAGAAACTCTAAATAAATGTTAAATCTTGGAAAAATGAAAAAGATATAACTGAGAGAATAATTTTTTAATTTAAAAGAGAATGCACACAATCATGTGTAAAATTTGAAAATATTTATATGATAAATTATTTTTGAAGAGGTAAAAAATGTTGGCAAATGAAGGACCAATAATAAGAGTAAAATTGATGAGTTATAAAAGTCTTACTTCTAAGATGGGGTTCTTATGAGATATTTCACTGTTGAATTCTGTTAAACAATTATAGGAAAAAATAATTCCTACACTGTATCATCTATTCGAAAATTATGCAAAGCTAGCCAATTAATGTCATACTGCTAGCATAATATGGATATCCAAATCTGACAAATGTAGCCGAGAATAGGCCAATCTCACTTAAGAATACAAATTCACATGTTCTGGCCATTTTTTAAATTGGGTTGTTGGTTTTCTTATTGTTGAGATGTATGAGTTCTTTGTATATTTTGACTATTAACCCCTTATCTGATATATGGTTGGCAAATATCTTCTCCCAATTGTTAGGTTGTCTTTTCATTTTGTTGACGGTTTCCTTTGCTGTGCAGATTTTTAGTTTGATCTAGTCCCATTTGTTCATTTTTTCTTTTGTTTCCCTTGCTCGGTCAGACATGGTACTTGAAAATATGCTACTAAGACTTACGTCAAAGAGTGTACTGCTATGTTTTCTTCTAGAAGTTTCATGGTTTGGGGTCTTACATTCGAGTCTTTAATCCATTTTGAGTTGACTTTTGTGCATGGTGTAAGGGAATGGTCTACTTTCATTCTTTTGTATGTAGCTGTTCAGTTCTCCCAACACCATTTATTGAAGACACTCTCCTTTCTCCTTTGTATGCTCTTGGCTCCCTTGTCAAATATTAGCTGTCCATAAGTGCGTGCAAATTCAAATCAAACCTACAATGAGGTATCACCTCACTCCGGTCAGAATGGCTATAATTAACAAGACAGGAAACAACAAGTGTTGGAGAGGATGTGGAGAGAAGGGAACCCTCGTACACTGCTGGTGGGAGTGCAAACTTGTGCAGTCACTATGGAAAGCAGTATGGAGTGTCCTCAGAAAATTAAGAATAGATCTACCATGTGATCCAGCTATCCCACTGCTGGGTATTTATCCAAAGAACTTGAAAACGCAAAGGCATAAAGATACATGCACCCTTATGTTCATTGAAGCATTATACACAGTAGCCAAGACTTGGAAGCAACCTAGGTGCCCATGAAGGGACAAATGGATAAAGAAGATGTGGTATTTATACATAATGGAATACTACTCAGCCATAAGAAATTATGAAATCCAGCCATCTGTGACAACATGGATGGTCCTCGAGGGTATTATGCTGAGTGAAATAAGTCAGAGGGAGAAAGTCAAATACTGTATGATCTCACTCGTAAGTAGAAGATAAAAACAACGACAAACAAACACATAGGAACAGAGATTGGATTGGTGGTTACCATAAGGGAAGGGAGGGGGAGGGCAAAAGGGGTGATTAGGCTCACATGTGAGGGGATGGACTGTAATTAGTTTTTGGGTGCTGAGCATGATGTAATCTACACAGAACTCAAAATACATTACGATGTATATCTGAAAGGTATATATTGTTATAATCCAATGTTACTGCAATTAAAAAAAATTTAGAATTTTTTAAAAAAGAATACAAATTCAAAACCCCTAAAGAAGGTATTAGCTATTTGAAATCTAGCAAAGCTAGGCAAGGTATGGTGT
This sequence comes from Equus quagga, assembly GCF_021613505.1. Classification (NCBI taxonomy): domain Eukaryota; kingdom Metazoa; phylum Chordata; class Mammalia; order Perissodactyla; family Equidae; genus Equus; species Equus quagga. Next base: position 78,555,541 of record NC_060278.1, read on the forward strand.
GTGTGCCAAGACCTTGAGCCACTCCTTTCTTGGAAATGAAATCCACAGGGGTTAAGCGCCAGTCTGCCACATTTGTATGAACTGATCCTTCTCTTAGAACATGGTCAATTGAATCAGGGTGAAGAATAGCAACAAATTAGATTCTCTCTCTTGAAAATGCACTCATGAGGCACAGTGACTTTTAATTGGGGCTTGAAAGTTATTAGTAGCAGAGTTCTTGAAAGAAGATCCCTCGCTCTAAGGTCTTTGAACTTTGTTCAACTATTCCATAGTGTGCTGGTCCTTGGCTTGTCTTCAGATCCATTCCTTGCTCTTTCTCTGCTCTGCTCTGCACTATGGTGGGTCTGATCTCTGTGAACTCTATTTCCAAGGCTTCCATATCAGCACTTTTCTTTCTGGGTTCAGCCAATAGGAGGCACTGATGGAAGAATGGGTGGGAGAGGGTGGAATGTGATGGAGAAAGCAGTCTCTCTCCTTGGCCATGCCCACTTCTCCTGCCTCAGGTGACATCTATGGCAGTGGCTATATCTCCTTCATGACTCCAGCCCCTATCAGGCAAGCCCACCATGGTTCTAGCTTCTATTGTGGGAACCTCGTCTCTGGGTTCTGGTAGTATCACCTCCTCTCTTTGCTCTTCCAGCCATTGGGGTGGTAATGGCTTCCTGTTGTTGCTACTGTCTGAGTTATCTCAACATCCAACGTTTAGCTTCTTGGCTCTTCCATCACCTGTGCAGCTAATTTTTTCACTGATATGTTAATTGCATTTTGTAAACAATAGCTAAGGATGGATGCAGGATTTTTTAAACTTGTAGAATAGTGACGTCTTCCATATGCCATCGGTTTGGTGATATATGGACTCCTGAAGAATTAACTTATACATAATTCATCAGCCTGTCTCTCTTCTACTCAAGCGCCAAGTGGTTTTCATTTGGCATTCTGTGTCAATGTACTTGTGAGCCGGCAAAGAGCCCCAAATGCAGGTAGGCATTCAGAACTAGCAGATAACACTCAGCTCACCTTAACAATATTAATAACATGTGTGCAGTGCAAAGGTAATACTTGGAGTGAAATGTTTATATAATCCACGTGTTGGAGCGGCTATAATGGAGGCAGGCAGAAGAGATTAGTAGGAAAGACAGAGATTCTAATTTTCTGAGCAATTTATATAAAATATTTCACCCCAATGTTATCGAACATTTTTTACATTTCTGGATAATTTTTTCAAAGGGCCTACTATGTTGTACTTTATTTGTGAATTTCTCTTCCTGAATTTCTGTTGTAAACCGTATACATTATCTAGGTTATTATGTTGAAAATATTGGATTCCGACTTAAATTAACTTAAGCAAATATATTTGACACATCCAAGGCTGGCTCATGGAATCAAAGTGATTCATCAGTACCAATGAGGAAAACAGAAATGATTTTAACTGTTTACAAGGGCAAAATTTAATCTCTAGAATGCCATTCTTCTTTTTTGGCCAGTATATTTTCACAATTTCTTTTTATTCCTTATGACTGGGCTAAAATATTAGCTGCTCTCAGTAGGTGCCTTTGACCCTCCTTTTGCTTGGGAAAATTAGCTATTCCTGCCACAATTACCAGAGAACATTAACACTACCTCTGCACGAGAATGGTCACTGCTACTTCTTCTATTGCTTCTTCTATTGCTGCTGCTACTGCTACTAAATTCTCACTGAGAGCCTATTCTAACTAGGCAACAAGCTCAACCCCTCTATGTTAAACATTAATATTCTCACATTACAAATTAAGAAATTTATTCACAAGAAGAGCTAAGTCTGTCTAATTCAAATCTATGATCTTTTCACTGTACCTTCCTGCCTATCACACATATATCCATTCAGATATTTATCCTGTGCATTTGTTTATTCATTCATTTATCACTTTATATTTATCACTGACTGCTTCTCCGACCTCGTTTCCTATCACTCTCGCCTTATTCTGCTCTAGCCACATGAGCTTATAAGCTTATTCTCAAATGTGTCAAGCATGTTTCCATTTCAGAACCTTTGCACACAATCTTCTGAAATGCTTTCCCCCCGGATATCTGCACAACTTGCTCGTATGCTTCACTGAAGTCAAATGTTCCTCCTTAGAGATATTCTCTAAGATGTTTCAACGCCACCACCTCCTTATATTCACTGTCACCTTTCCCTGCTTCCTCGCGGCCCCATTACTGTTGGAGACAGTCATTCCTCTAGGAAATACCGAGCACCTTCTATACCAGGAACTGTGCTAGATATTAGCAACGGAGAAAACAGTCAAGTCCCTGCCCTCATTGAGCTTACATTCCTCATGGAAGACAATGCAGGGTGACAAGTGTTTACAATGAGGCCTCAAGGCTGTGTGGGAAGACAGGAGGGAGGCTCATTCCACAAACGTGAGAAGTGTCCGTAAAGATTCAAGTTCAAATAGTTCATTTAGGAGATGATCCTAGGAAACATTAACATGGTAGTGGAGAAGTGAGATAGGAAAGAGAAGAAAGCCAATAAAGTATTATCATAGAGCAAGTTATCACTGTGAGCAAATAGAGATTGATCCCCTGAAAATCACCAGGAGGTAGTAAACACCTCTCAGAGTTATCCCAGTAGTGGGAAGAGAGACTTGGAGTTATTATACACAATTTTAGTTAGTGCTTTGTTGAGGGCAGCTTCCAGGGGTGTGTGGGGGAGAAAGTTAACTCCTGGGTATTTCCAGACTGCTCCACTTGTGAGCTAAGTGGGCTCTGGCAGTAAAAGAAAGCCTTCAGGCAAAGAGTTGCAGGTGTTTGCAGTTCAAAGCCCTTGATTTGGTCATGCATGAAAATGGTGAGTGCCAGAGTGTGTGGGTGGGGCACCAACAATGTCTGCTACAGAGTCTGCCAGTTGAAGACATATATTACTGGTATGACTGTAGCATAGCACAACTGCTTTGGAAAATCAATGGACATTATCTAGCACGGTTGAAGATGTGCATACACACGATCCCACAGTCCTACTCCCTTTTATATAACCAAGATAAGCTAGTTTACGTGAACCAGAATAGTCATTAAAAGAATAGCCATAGTACCATCATTGTAACAGCCCCACACTAGAAGAAACTCAAAGGTCCACTAATAGTAGAATGGAGAAATAACTTGTGTAATATTCATAGAACAGACTGAGAATAAATAACTCAGATGTAGAAGGGAAAGGATGAAGCCAAGAAGGTAGAATAATTATCACTTTATGAAACACAGTGCAATAAAGGGAGAAAATCTTAAAGCTCTCGAACTTATAACCTAATTGTATTGCCAAGAGTAATATATCCGTCAGACAAGAACCAGCAGTCATGTAAAGGTATCACTCTGAAGACAGTAGAGGGTCCTTCAGGATGAGAAATGAAACTGACCAAAAGTCATTGGAAACAGTGAAAAGCAGGTTGGATATTGCAGAAAATCAATTAACTGAATTAGAAGATAATCATGAGATGTTTTCTCATAACATAAAGGGAAGGATAAAGAAATGGAAAGCATAAAAAAAATAGGTGGGAAAAAGTAAGTCATTCTGAAGGGTATAGATAATGAACAATAATCACTTCTAAGTTATTTTGATGGTTTCTTTTCTGAAGTCAAGTGGTCACATCACATAAGTTATTTCTCTATTGTAAAAAGATTTCTATAAAATATTACTCATCTGTCATCTAAAGAAAAGCAAGTATGCAAAAGTAGAACTATAAATTTATTCCAAAACATGTGAATGAAGACTATTTAAATTTTTCATGCCCACACTTTGCCTTCGCTAGGTTAAGTTTATCAGCTCACTCAGATGTTCACACATCTTTTTAATCTCAACTGTAAACTCAAAACATGTTCAGTGAAAGAAGACTTTCCTGAATGGGACACAAAAAGGTGTTGCTTTTTGTTTTTTCATGAATCCTCAAGAGAAATCATGGTAGAATAGAAAGATTTAAAATTGGTTTATAATTACTATAGATTCTACGAAATCACCCTGCTTACGTTTCTGCATTCAGTCGCCAGCCAAACTTTGATGGTAGGACATTTCATTTCCTAAAATCAAGAGAAACATTTTAAATGTCCATGAGAAACATCTGTCCCCCAGTAAGAATATTTCGTGTCTTTTGGTAATTCTGCACACTGTGTTCACAGCAAATCTCTTAGCAGTTTACACGATTTGCAGTCAAAAAGAAATATTGTGTTTTCCTTCCCTGTCCTAGATTCTGCTAAAATCCCACTATAAGAATAGTATTAGATAAGATTAGATATAGATTATGTATCAGGTAACTTAAGGAACCTTATTTCACATAGCCCTCAAGGGCTCCAGAAACATTTTTACAAATTTATTGAGGCATTATTGATAACGATAAACTACATAGATAAAGCGTAAAATCTGATGAATTTTGACATATCTATACATCTGTGAAGCCATCACCACAATCAAGATACCAAATATTTCCACCACTTTCCAAAATTTCTTCAATCTCAGTTCTATCTATCTCTCTCTCCACCCTCATTCTTGGGCACCCATTACCGGTTAGCTTGCACTTTATGGCATTTTATATAAATGGAACCATACAAAATGTACCACCTGTTGTCTGGCTTCTTTCCCTTAGCATAATAATGTTGAGATTCATCCAGGTTGTTGCATATATCACTGGTTTCTTCTTTTCACTGCTGAATAGTATACCATTCTATATACATACCTCAAAAATCCCGACTTTAAAAAAGTGATCTCATGAAACACAGGCTAATGAATGCCTGTCCCTCAAGGTTTAAATCTGTTGATCTTTAATGAAGAGTTATATATCCAGATATGCAAATAAAATTAAAATTTTAACATCACAGAGAGTGCCTGGCATGTAAAAGGTACCCAACAAATATTTGTTAAATGACTAAAAACACTTTCTATATAGACAACTTTCACATTGGAGTCACTAGCATGGCATCCCTTTAGACCTTTCAGAAGCCTGAATGGCCCCTAGAATTATATTTCCAAGCCATTTATCACTTTTATTAGCAATACCTAGTTTTAGTAGACAAGACCAACTTAGCCAGTGTCCAGCTAACTTGACTAATCTAATCACAATGAAATAAGGGCAATATCATCCTCTCCTGATGTTAGTTTCTCTCAGTTTCATGAATGAACACTCTTCTCTGCCATGTCTATCAAGGGTGTGTCAGTTCAATTAAATTCCATTCAACCTTTGAAAGAAATGTAAGAAACTGGAATCTATTGAGGACCACTATGTCAGACACTTTACATGCATCGTGTCATTTGATTCTTACAAAATCCTGTAAGGTAAATCTTATCTCACAATAAATATAAAGCAGCTATAGCCCAGAATGGTTATGCGACTTTCTCAGAGATACACAGCTAAGAAGTACTGTAGATGGAATTCATTCCCAGGTGTGACTTCACTGCATCTTTCCCCAAAACTGTGGGAGTGAACTTTCTTGTACTAGTGGTCAGTGATGTGGGCACAATTTGAGAGGGAATAAATAATTGGCTTAGTTTATAAAATGCCTATTTCTGAGGAATAACTCAGGAATATATGCCTCTGAAAGCGTATAATAATTATTAGCTAGAGTATTAGTTATCTGTTCTTCTTTTAAAGATTGGCACCTGAGCTAACACCTGTTGCCAATCTTCTTTTTTTTTCTTCTTCTCCCCAAAGCGCGCCCCCTCTCCCCCAGTACACAGTTGTATGTTCCAGTTGTGAGTGCCTCTGGTTGTGTTATGTGGGATGCCGCCTCAGCATGGTTTGACAAGTGGTGCCATGTCCGTGCCCAGGATCTGAACTGGTGAAACCCTGGGCCGCCGAAACAGAGCACGCAAAATTAACCACTCGGCCACAGGGCCAGCCTCTAGTTATCTATTGCTATTTAATCGTATTATCACAAACTCAGCATCTTAAAACAACACATATTTATTATCTCAGTTTCTATTGGTCAGAAATCCATAGCTTAACTGGGGCATCTAGCAAGGCTCAATCAAGGCAGCAGCTAGGGCTGCATTCTCATTTGAGGTTCAACTGGGGAAGGATCTGCTTCTAAACTCACATGCTTCTTGGCAGAATTAAGCTCCCTGTAGACTATCAGACTTAGGGCTTCAGTTTCTTGCTGTCTATTGGACAGTGGCTGTCCTCAGTTTCTTGCTATGTGGCCTTCCCCAACATCGCAGCTTACTTCATCAAGCCAGCAAGGAAGAGAGTCAATGGAGAAAGTCTGCTAACAACATGGAAGTTACAGTATAATGTAACATAATCACATAAGTGACAAACCGTCCTCTTTCCCCAATTCTATTGGTTAGGAGCAAATCACAGTTCCTATCTACAATCAAGGGAAGGGAATTACATGTGGGCATGAAGACCAGGAGGTGGAGATAATTGGTAGCCATTTCAGAATCTGTTTGTCACATCCAATTTATGATGGATAGTCACCAATCACATTTACCTTTCTAAAAATAGTGTCTCACAGAACATAAAGAGAAGAAATATGTTCAACATGGCCTGCCTTTTCCAAAGATAAAGTGTGACACTGAAGGACCGTCTTTAAAAAGATCAGGTCCTCACAAACAGTCCAACTGGAAGACAAAATTCATTCATGGCTATAGGACTGACAACACGTCTCATATTTCACGTTTTATGTTTTGAGGTGCTTTGAGATACAGTGACATTTCATTGATTCACACGATAACTATCATGCACAGTAAACAAAGTGGTTATTATTAACGTGAGAGAGCAGAGAACCAGAGAGGATAAAGTAATTTGCTCAAAGTCATACAGCTTCCTGAGTCTCTGTCTAGCGATTGCTCTAGGCTGAACAAAGCCTCCAGCTGCGGGTCTCAACCCCACCTCAGGGCAGCCTGCATCCAACGTCTGGTGCTTGCAAGGGGTATGGAGGCCCAGCTCTATTTCCACAAAATACATGATTAGAAGTGCAATTGCTAAGTAAAATTGTAAGAACTCTTTTCAGCTAGTCAGATCTATGACTGGCAAGGTGTTTCTGTTTTCCCATTTGGAGAAATTATCCACAGCAATGGTCCTGAGCTTTCTCACTTGCTGGGACTTGCTACCATCTTTATGATGCTGTAAAAGTAAAATAGGTGCAGGAAGTGTACAATAGCTAAGAATATTTTCAAATTGGCAGATTTCTGAAAACCCAGATGGTAATATGCACAGGATTCTTTTCATCTCATGAGTGAGTTATGCTGGGCTGTTTTTATTATTTTATTTATTTATTCAGTCAGTCAGTCACTTTCATAATTTCTAACTTCTCTAAAGTCAATGCTACCCCTCACATGTAATATGCTGTGGCCTTGGGCAAATGACTGTACTTCCTAGAGCCTGGTTTTCTCATCCATAAAATAAGAATAATGATAGCCCTCTAACCGAGTTACTGTAATGGGTTAATGGATATTAAATACACAGTACAGTTTCTAAACATTATAGCAAGAAAAAAATCCGACTTTGATTTTCCCTTTTTCTTTTCAAAAATCAATCACTGAGTAAGTTTTTATTTGCTGTCCAGTTACTCCTTAACAATTCAGCCCAATTTGTGTGAGATAATCCCAGTTTATTCTGTCCTGAATAATTATTAGTAGCTCTTCCTTTCACTCTAAAAAATGCCCTGGTTTTAATGATAAATTATAGAATGACTCCACTAATGGGCTACCCAGTGATGAGGCATAAAGCCAGATGACTTTCTGCAAATGTGTTCCACACATAGATTATTTTGGCTCTTTAGGATGGGACTGCTTTCAGGAAATCAAGACTCAAGCAATGGAAAAGCATATTGTCTGATAAGTCAGCAGCCATTGGGAATTTCTCTCTAGCTTCTGGGAAAGAATGACCCACAGTCAGAGTCAGGGAAAGATTAAGAAATTTTAGACAGGATGTCTGTTGGGGTAAGACGTTATAAACTCTTTTAAAATACTTTCTTCTTACACAAATAATGTGTCTCTTCTTATGCATGTCAATGGTCTCTTCTTGAACTATCATTATTAATGACTGGTTATCTCAGACCTAGTGATGTTTTGACACTATCTTGATGAGAAGTTTCTAGCTTTGTGCAGTAGAAGCGAAAGCAAACAAGGATTAACAGACTCTTATCTGAATTCTTTTGGCATATATTTCATGTATCCTTAGAGCTGCCATCCAACAAATTGATGACGTTACCAAAGGCTATTGAAGTAAAGTAGAAACAATTACACATACCTGGCTTTACAGAGGACAAACTTCAAAACAGAGTCAACAAATGGAGCCAGGATCTGTACAAGAAGAAAAACCATGTTTTAGGTCAAAATTGAAAAGTTCACACCTCCAAAAAAGGATTAGGAGGCCATTCATCCATTTTGCATTATATGAAAGAATAAAAGTCCTGTGACATGAAAACCTGAGCATTTATTCAGCCTGTTGCCTGACAGAGAGGCACCTTAATCAAGTTCATCTGTTCTAGAGAGAGCCTGGAGAATAGAGCCTGAGTAAGTAGATGGGTTTCCTTAAAATCTGAGGGCTTAGTTTCTGTTCCCTTATTTTCTTTTCCTTTCCTTTCCTTTCTTTTGTATCTTATATAAACTTCAAGTTAAGGAATGGCTCAGGCGCCATCAGGACCATGAAGAGGAACAGAGAAAGCAGTATGCTTGTTGACTTATGTCACAACCTGAAACAAATCCCTAAACCAGGAAAACCTCAGCACCCTGAGCACCATGAGCTTCCAAGAAGGTCTTTAAAAACTTTTCCCAATAAGAAGGACTCTAGAAAAGTAGCATTTTACTATTTAAGTGGTTGTATGGAGGGTGAGCAGAAGCCAGAGAGTGAAGTCAGCTAAAGCCAGTTGATTTCCATTCACTCCCTAACTAAAACTATTCCATCCCCATCAGCTTTTCTTCTTCATGACAATAAGAATGATGAAATTTTAGGGCTGGCCCAGTGGCATAGTGGTTAAGTCCGCACACTGTGTTTTGGTGGCCTGGGGTTCGTGGGTTCGGATCCTGGGCACAGACCTACACACTGCTCATCAAGCCATGCTGTGGCAGTATCTCACACACAAAATAGAGCAAGAGTGGCACAGAGGTTAGCTCAAGGACAATATGCCTCAAGCAAAAAGAGGAAGATTGACAATGGATGTTAGTTCAGGACCAATCTACCTCACCAAAAACAAAATAAAAAGAATAATAAAATTTTTATAAGCTTGAGAAAAAGAAGGAAAAGAAACTATTTAAAAATCTCCAAAGGTGTACTCAGAGGCTTTTAAATTACTAATATGTGTATTTTACAAGCAGAAGGGCTCTGAGCCACAAGCAAAACATCCTTGATTTCAAGGGAAGAGTGACATGTGGATTCCAAATGACCTCAAACTGGAGCACTTTAATTAGGCACATCTTGCATAACTGAACGATAACCTACTTCATGACCGCTTGAATTCACAAATACGAGATTCCTAAGACATTTAGGGTATTACAAAAGAAACATGTATACTGCATATGTAAGTGTAATAGCACCCAGGTACTATTTTAAAAATGATGTGTAGATTGATTTGTTTCACTCACATCCTTTGAGATATGTGGAATTATTATCCTACTTTGTAGATGAGCCAACTGGGCCTCAAACAGTTTAAATAATTTGCCCTAAGTCGTACAGCTAATAAGTGGCAGAGCAGGAATTTGAGCTCGGCAGTCTAGTTTCAAAGTACACACCTTTCACCACAACTTTATACACTACCTGTACGTCTACTCCAGGTACTATCAATTGTAGATAATTTGTTGTTATGCAAATGGAGGGAAAAATGGTTGGTTAAAGAAATGCTTCCTTTTTCCCTTTTTTGCGCTTGATTGTGTAACATGGATTTTAGAAAGCTGACACTTGGAAACTTAATGTCTAGGGTGCTTGGTAGATGGATGGATGAAGTGTGTCTGTGGGTGTGAGGTAAGGAAGGCAATTGAGTTTGAAATTTTAAACACTCTTTTGCAAAGGGGGGATGATAAACTTACATTTAATTTTGTTTCCAATGGAAGATCATAGAATGCTCACTATATATATATATAGTACAAAGAAAAAGTAAACTTAAGAAAGTTTAAGTATAGGCAATTCCTATTTTGAAACGACTTGAAATATCCAGTAAGTATCATATCCAACTTTTAAAAAAAACCATTCAGTTATGTTTTGAACATACCAGTGGATAGAATTGAAAACATGATACCAATTTTAAGCATTTAATTATAACTCGATGAGAATAAATGTCACGAGAGTGTATATCCATTTTATTGACTGCTTATGCCTGTTTAATTTGTTTTCCAACTGTTCATTTACTTGATTTTTGACCCAAATCTCAGAATTGAACAGATGTTTAGTCATCTTAGAAGTAAAATTCACCCCAGGCTGGAGACTTTCAAAACACCCATTTTCATGGTTTCCATCCACAACGTAACAAAATTAGTGCACTTGAAAAGACTCACAACCTTGAGAGTTTTAATCAGCTTGGGCTAAGGTTCAAGGTCTTGGTGAAGCTTGAAGCCAGGCTCCTCTTGCTCAGTCCCAGGTCAGGTTACAAAAGTTTCACACAGTGGAGTTTCCATACCCCTCCCACCCCTACCCCACAGGCAAGTATCTGGGAAAAAGTGTCAGCTCTTGAGAGGTGGGACTGGCATTCCCTCCCAGATGCAGATGCCGGGAACCAGCTCTCCTACACCATGTTTGATTTACAAGGGTAATAGGGGAGGAATTTTGTGATAAGGGTGGATTTGCACAGCCCCCTTTAGGTCATTGTGTCCACAGTATCATTGCGGTTAGAGAGAGAATGCAGCAGTTTTTCCAATCCACAACTTGTCCTAAACCAAATCTTCATTTTATGAAGACAATAGCAAATTCAATTAGAAACTCTAAGCGCTCCATGGATCAATCAGGTCATATACAATTAGCTCTAATTGGTACCTCTCCAGAGAGGTACATTCTTTACCTGCAGTCAAGGGATATTCGCAGAGGTGTAAAATTCTTTCTTGACTTTGAAAAACATCAAAGCAATTCCTTCCAATCTAAGCCTTATAGCCGGTCCCGAGCAGGGGCTAAAGCTCCAACACCAATAAAGAAGAACAGAGGATTTAAAAGAAAGAAATTCCATCGAAATTTTCTAAAAGAGTAGATGGGGATGTTGAACAAGAAATTCATAGACACCTAACCTGTAGGATACAATTCCCAATTGCTAAATGTCCCCCAAGAAATACCAAACTTGCACCCCAGATTGCAAAGATGATTTTGTAGGCATTTCATGGAAAACACCATGAGGAATAACCACATATAACATTTCAATCATTGTCTTTCAGGGAGTTACTTTGTAAAGATAACTAACTAAAAGCAAATTAATGATAACAGCTTGTGCCTTGCAGCTGGAATGAAAATGCGGCTTTCTGATCCCTTTGGATAATCAGACACATGATTTAGACTCTTTAAGAAATAATACAACTTATAATAACAATATTGTAATGATAGTAACGAGACATTGTAGTGATCATTTAAAAAAAAAAAAGAAATGCTAGGAGATGAAGATACGACTTTTTAAAGAATTATGCATAATCAGTATAGACTAAAGTGATAAACTGAAGTCCTTTCGGTGGCAGAATGTCGCATGAAGCAGCTGGGGCCTGACCTGGGAATCAGAACTAGATTCTAGTCCCAGGTGGGTAGCTGGGCAGGACATGAACAATCATTAATTACATCGAGACTTAGTGTTTGCGTCTATAAATGAAGATGCAACAATAGGGTCTCTCCAGTGGCCCCTCCAGTTCAGAGAGATTGATGTTACTTAGGATATTAGAAAGCGCTATAGGAAGCCTGCATAGGGCCAAGTTTTTTTACAGTACCTCTACCATGAGATGCCAGAAACAAAATCTGAAATTGAACGTTTCTATTTTTATGCTAAAATGGAAACAGAGGTGGGAAAGATGAAAGGAATCCATCATGCAAAAGAAACAGTTTTTGTTTTAAATTTCAAACCCAATAGAAATTCTAGACCTCCAAGGATATTATGAGGCTGTAATCTTAGCCCTCTACTTACCTGACCTTTAGCAGCAGGGAGGAGGCAGCAGCAAATAAGGCTTGGAAGTCTACTTCCTAAATCAGTCTCATTCCCTCCAACTCCTGCCCTTTCTGTGAATTATTACACCACCTGGCACCAGGAATATTATTGACTCTGGAGCAGGGAGCTTAATTCTGCAATAAATTTTACAGATTGCTAACTGAAAAACAAGAACAAAAATGAACTACTAGGTAGTTGAAACCGCTGACTCTCACTGCTCCTTCCTGTCCCTGGGTAATTTATGGCAGCAGAGCTGGGCTCCCACACTGCGGCTGCCACTTTGGCTTGGCTGCTCTGCTCACCGCGCGTGGGGGCAGCAGGCCAAGGAAGGAAGCCATGCTCCCTCGTCTGTGGATTTCAAACCACACAGTGCATGCTGGAATTCCCACAGCCACCCCTACCGTCTTAGCTCCTGAGATCTCGGAGGTAAAAGTAAGGGACAAAGTTGGGGGCGTAGTCATGACATTTGGTAGAAAGAGAGGAGAGAAAAAATGCTTTGCAACAGATTGAAATTTTCATTCCATTTCTTCTATGCTTTTCAGTTCAACATATATTTCCAGACCACTCACTATGTGTTAAGAATGCAGTTAATGTGCGAGAATAAAAAAAGATGTGTAAGGCACAATTTTTAATCATGTCAGGCATTGCTGTGTAACAAATCACCCCAAAACTTTGCACTTGTGAATTCAGGTAGAGTCGGATAGGGGTTGGATGGTACAGGATGGCTTTGGTTAGGATGACTTGTTTCTGTTCCAAGGAAACTTTCTTCCTCCAGCGGGTTAGCCCTGTGGGAGCAGGAATCTGAGGAAGTGAAAATACATAAGTTCTTTTCAAGCCGCTGTTCACCTCAAGTTTGCTACTATTCCATTGGCCCAAATAAGACACATAGTCAAGTCCAAGTATGCAAGGGCACTACCAAAGGGAACAGATACAGAGAAACATGAAAAAGTGGAGTCCTTAATGCAAATCAGTCTACCACAATGACTTTGAAGAGCTTTCACTATAGAGAAGGAAGTAAACATGTAGGGACTGTCCATACAACGACAGAGGTCGGCACTAGAGCCATAGAGGCAAATGGAGAAGTTCCTCCTGTAGTGTAGATGCATGGGGCATCGAGTCAGGAAAGTTTGCCTGCCTTTAAGGCGGCAATGCCTCTAAGTTTTAAGGGATGCGTAGGAGAATCTGCAGGGGTATAGCGTGGAGAGGAGTCAAAGATAGGGAAAAACAGTCAACGGAGGGTCGAGACGCTCATCATGTGTAATATAAATAGTCTACTGGATGTTTTCCATCTCCACTATCTTCCATGTTTACCATGATGACTTCTGGAAACTACCTCTTTCCTATCCATGAGGCTATACTCTAGTTCCCCCTCCTTCTCTCCTCTGCCCCAACCACCACCACCTATTCCTTCTCTGTATCCTTCCTGGGCTCCTTTTCCTTTGACTTCTTTTACAAGTCGATGATCCTAGTCTATCATTGCTCATATGTGGATAACTTGCCAGCATTATTCCTAAATCTCTCTTTCCTGCCCAGACATTTCCCAATAAAGAAGTAAGAACATGTCTGTATGACAAGGTATGTTAATGAACAAAATCAGTGCCCAGAAAGTCAAATTAAATGTATTGCCTGTACCTTTGCTCCCAGATGCTCACTATCTCTTAACCTCTCTGCCAAGACTTGGTATCACCTTTTATCATATCATGTCCCTTATAGGAAAATCACAGCACAGATCATGCTCCTTGTGACTGCTGGTTTACATATTTAAAAATCACTCATTTGGGAATAGAAGGCTTACGTTGGGTGATACACTGTTTGGGAAGATATCAGTCATCTGGGATCATACAGAAACAAAACTTTGCTCTCCCCAGAGCTATGAAGCAAATCCAGTTGCAGAATATTTTTCTTAGAGTAATTTCATGCATTCCTCACTGCCCCATGATTTAAAAGAAGACAAGCACAGAGCACCAAAGTGTAGAAAGAAAGGTGTTCCTCTCTAAATGCTATCACATAAGATTTCTATTGAGAAATTTATCCTATCATTTAGGATAAATACAAGAGGCTTCGAAATTTACACTAACCTGACGTAAGTCACTTTGGAACAATATAACATATTTCAGAGAGGAAGAAAATCCGAAAGATCCAAGAGATAGATTTTATATATCAAATTGTGCATTTTTGTTTGAATATTTTAGAAATTGGTATTGGAGCTTCTTTTTTTATATAATCAATGACTTTTCCCTAAACCCTTGAAGGAGAACTGGGGTCCTATGAAATCTTGCGTAAGTTAAATTCTGGAAAATGTAAACATTTACTTCAATTTTTTTCACCTGTGCTGTTATTTAGGAGGTGCTGGCTAGTGCTGTCTTCCCCAAGTCAATCCTCACTGGGAAAATTATTTAAGCTCTAGTCTAGGGCTACACTATCCAAAGCAGCAGCTACTAGCCAGAGGTGCCTATCTAAATTTTGGTCACATTAGCCACATTTCAAGTGCCCAATAGCCACATGTGGCCACTGGCTATCATATTAGATATGATAATATCTATATTATATATTATTATATAAATATCATATTACCTATTCTATATTATATACATATTATACTATATCATATTATATCATATTTCCATCATCTCAGAAAGTTTTATTGGACAGCTCTGCCCTAGGACAAGTGTTATAAAAAATGGAGAGGGAAATGAAGGGAATGGATTATCTTCTTTGCCTCTACTCGAAGTTTACAAGTACATGCTGCCCTCACTAAATACGACTCTGCACAGCAAAGATCATAAATCTCTTTGGAGCTACAAGGTGTGAGAGAAGGTAGGCTGTTAGCAAGAGGTTATGACCCTATTACAGGAAATGGGAGTCGCTGCCTGTCACATCCTGAAAACAAATTGGTCTTTGGTACCTCATTTTGACTCAATGTAAAAATCCCCCTCATTGCTCTGCATTTTGTAAATATCTTATTATGGAAATAACGTCCAAGATACATCACTGCCTTCTTCTATGATTTCCTTGCATTTGTGATTACTATTATCAGTACCACTAAATATTCTGGTCACTCTAATTTACTCTGAATACAGGCAGAGTAAGCAAATGGGTTTCAGAAATACAACATCCAAGTCTGCCTAGTGACCAGTAGAACCTGCAAGTTACCCTTGGATTTTCAAGATTTAAAAATGTTAAAATTTCATTGATTCCTAACATTGGTTAGTTTTCTAAGAGTACAATATTTTAACGCCACTCAGTAGTACATCTTTGATCAGTTAGGCATGAGAGAGATCAGGTTTGGTCAAAATCAGAAACAAAGTACCAAACTGTAGCCATTGTTTCACCTGACTGCGAGCAATAGAAGGAAAAGGAAAAATGTGAATGATAATAATGTACAGTCACATTTGTCTGAAATGCGTCTTCTGTAAAATGTATGTATAGAACTGGGAAAATTCTCCATATATTTCAGTCTCCAAGAGTCCATTTCAGTTCAAATCATCTTTCTCCTTAAAATTCCTAGTTATATTTTTTTTTTCCCAGTGGGTCTCTCTCTCTCTCTTCATGTTTTCAATTCCTACTCAAAAATTCAATATGTTCCAGTTTCCCTGCCCATCAGCAATGACAACATCCTTTAAATGTTCATTGGAGAGCCAGCCTGGATGGCCTCATGGTTAAAGTTCAGTGTTCTCACCACTTTGGTGGCCCAGGTTCATTTCCCGGTTTCAGAATCACACCATCTATCTGTCAGTTGCCATGCTTTGGTGGCGGCTCGCATAGAAGAACTAGAAGGACTTACAACTAGGATATACAGCCATGTGCTGGGGCTTTGGGGAGGAAAAATAAAAGAGGAAGATTGGCAACAGATGTTAGCTCAGGGCGAATCTTTCCCTGCAAAAAACAAATACACATATATACATTGGAAAGGCGACAGTGCCCTAGCTGTGCATAGCAGGAGGTTACCCAGGGATATTTGTGACAAGCTTTGACAATGTGTATTGCACTCCAGTGAGGCTTTTGAAGCTCTCTCACAGGTAAGCATGCTGCAAGTCCTCATAGGACTCAAAAATCCGGCCATCAGAGAGGAGAGAACAAGCCAGAGAACTTGCAGTTGTCACCAAGGACTCGACAACTGTTCACTGCCAGGCACTCGCGCCAAGGTACCTAGCAAAGCTCTTGGACTTCCAAGCTTGTGCTGTCGCCATCAGCGACAGGAACTGCTCCAGGAGCAGAAGCCAGCTCACATCCATACTTAACCCAGACTTCCTAACGGTATCACATCATAAAACCATAGCGCATCTGGCACACATTTAAGGCCAAGTTGGCAGTATTTGATATGAAAAAGAAACCAAAGACTGAATTAGCATCCCACATGGTTGTTTTTGCAAGTCATAGATGGAGTGCAGAGGCTTATGAAGCGAAGCCCACAGGACGCCCACAAACCTTTCTTTAAATGAAAGCTGAACTGCCGAGGTCCAGCGAACTCCTGGAAAAGACAAGTCAGCAAACAACAAAACACACAAAAACAACAACATTGGGCGCCCCCACCCCCGGACTCTGTTTCCCTTTTCTTGCCCTGGGGAAGGTCTTGTTACCTGGACACTGTTTTTTGGCTTATGTATGGGTCAAGTATCTGAGCCATCTTTCAGATGGGAACCTAAATTAGGAACAGGCTCTTACCCCTTCCTTAACCTGTAATTCCAAGTCACTCTTCCTCCGGCTTCCAGCGTGAGCTGGGTCTCATCTTGGCAAGTCTGGAATGTTAAGGGGAAATCTGGCTTTCAGAAAACGTTGCTTCACATGAGAATACATTCATTCTGTGCAGGTGGGATCCTAGCTACCTTCCTACTGCAGAGTGTTACCTTCCAGAAAACCGAAATAATGATTGGAAAGTTGTTTTGGGAGCATGAGCCAGGAAGGAGCTGGAGGAACAAGTACAAACAGTTTTGAGAGATGCTTAATCAGTGCAGAGCATGACACAGCTATGTTGTAGTAACTAGAGTTACTGGAAATAGTTGTGCTTTTTCTAAATTTAATTCTGGTGACCTATCTGATACTAAGATGGAATATTTATCATCAGAACAGAGACAGATGCACTTCTTTGGAGGTAAACAAGGAAATCCTAGAAATTTTAGAACAAATAGGTGTGATTTTTTAAATAATTTTGGAGCAGGAAAGCATTCTAAGTCAGACAAAGAATACAGAAGCCACAAAGAAAAACATTGTTAAAGCTGATAAACAATTTAAAAATGTTTAAAAAATTAACAGAATTTTAGTTAAAAAATTAAAATTGAACTGCAAAAAAGAAAGAAAAAAATCCTATATGTAAGCTGTGACATAGCCTCAAAATTACTTTTACCATGGTATCATTTTATTCATGCTCCTCACTAGCATTCAATACTCGCAAAACATGACAAATAATTTCCTGAATTTACACAGTCACCACAAATCAATGGAAATGAGCCAAACAATGACCTTTAAAAGATACAAAAAGAGCAACTTTTGTAGAAAAAGAAATACAAAAAGCAAATTAAACTAGAAGATGTTCAAAACCATTTATCGTAAAAAAGTCAATCAAAACAACGAAACAAAAATAAAATTTTTACCAATAAGATTGACAAAAATTAAAATTCGTCAGTTGCCACAGTGTTTACACGAAGTCCTGCCCTGCTGGGGTCCCTGTGAATGATACAACAGTTTTGGAGGGAAATGTGACAAAATTGAGGTTAAAAATTTACATTCTCTTCAACCTAGAAATTCTCCTACTAAGAATTTATCAAACAGATAAAGCCACAAAAGTATCCCAAGATATATTCATTTTATCATTGTATATAATAGGAAAAAAATGTAGGTAAATTGAATGTCCAGTAAGAGGGACTGACTAAACACACTTTTGTTTATCTGTTGTACGAGAGACCTCTATAGCACTGGTCGAGAGAATAAGCGACATCTATATCCTGAGATATTAGATCAAACCACCAAAACAGCAATTTCCTATAGTTCAGCCTAATAGAAAAGATGTCTCAGATATATTATTAGGGGGGAGAAAAGTAAGATATATTATTATAGAGAAAAAATGCGAAGTACTGTATAGAGTAAGGAATTATTTGTATATTTCAAAGAGCATGCGTTTGGGTATGTGTGTATATCCTCTTCCCCAGAAATATACAAGAAAGAGTTAATAATGGCTATGGGGTTAAGGGTGCAGGGAGTGGAATGTAATTGCTATTTTTCATATTGTTCCTTTCTGTACACTTTGATTTTTTTAACATTTGCGTGTAATACTTTTACTGAAAAAATAACAAAAATAAAATACCCCTGGCAACCTAGCTGAAATGCTATTCAGTGAGAAAGAATTACAGCGGCCTTCAGCTTGAAAGAGCTGTCTTCTGGTGAATGGCAGGGGCACAAAAGAAGCTCATTATCATCTCCTTCAAATCCAATGAAAGGGGTAAATTTGGTCCTTGAGCATAAACAGTAATTATCCATGCATTTCCCTTGCGACTTCTTTATAAAGATTTCAAGAGAATGAGTTACAGTGGATTGAGTTTCATGTAGCAGTGTTTGCCCAACGCAGGTGAGATTCTGAGCCATCTTTGATCCAGGTGGTATAGATACACGAAAACCACAACAGCCAGGGCACGTAGCTCAGGAGATCCTAATCTTGCCAAAAGAAGGAACGTACAAAGGGAGGTAAAACTTCCAGGTGGCAAAATTCCCTTTCTTTTACATGTGTGGCTCAGGAGAATAATGCCTTGTCTTAAAAAAGAATGGTATGAAATAAAATGTATATGCAGGTCCTCTGATTTTTAAATGCATTCTCAACGTGGAGCTTTTTTTTATGTTTTAGGATGTTTAACTTTTATTTAAAAATAAGTTTAAGCCTATAGAAAACTTGCAAGAAGAGTTAGAAGAAAAACCATATACTCTTTATCCATTTTATATATTGTTAGTATTTTGTCTCATTTGCTTTATTATTTGCTCTTTTATATACTTTTTTTCTAAAATACATCAGTGTAAGTTGCATACATCACAGCCCTTTACTCCTAAACACTTCAATGTGTATTTCCTAAGAAGAAAAATATAAAAATATTCTTTTAAGTAACCACAGTCAATTACCAACTTGAGTAAATTTAGCGTTGATACAATACCCCTCCTCCTCTACCATCGATATTCCAATTTTGTCAGTTGACCCAGTAATGTCCTTTATAGCATATTTTCCCCTCCAATTCAGGATCCAATCTAGGTCACGTATTGTGCCTAGTTATCAAGTCTCCAGTGGTGTGCTGGTAAATGTTTAACAATCAGTGCTCCAGTCGATAAATATCCCCATTTGTAATATTTGTCATTTCTGTGATGTAAATACTCTCACTGTAACCAATTTCAAGCTATCAAAATGATATCACTGAATGTGCGGCTGGAAAAAGATATGCAAAATTGGCTGTTGCAAAACAGTGCAAGCTGACTGCCAGTCTCTTTAGTCTGCTTTAATCTGGAACAGTCCCTCAGTCTGTCTTTATCTTTTAGGATATTGACGTTTTTAAGGAATATTTTTCTTTGTTTGAAAAAATTCACGTTCCTCATTGGGGGTTTGTCTGATATTCCTTCGTGTTTACATGCAGTTTATGTGTTCCCACTTGGAATATTGCAGACGGTGTGCGTCTTTCTCAGGCTATCACACCCGGAGGACATACACTGTCCATCCACCCGCATTTACAAGGTTTTTTTTCTTTTTTTTCTGAGTAAGATTAGCCCTGAGCTAACTGCTGCCAACGCTCCTCTTTTCGCTGAGGAAGCCTGGCCCTGAACTAACATCCATGCCCATCTTCCTCTACTTTATATGTGGGACGCCTACCACAGCATGGCATGCCAAGTGGTGCCATGTCAGCACCCGGGATCTGAACTGGTGAACCCGGGGCCGTCGAAGCAGAATGTGCGAACTTCGCCACTGCGCCACTGGGCCGGCCCCTAAAAGGTTACTTGTGATCACACACTAAGGTGTTAACTGATTTCTCCACTATGTACTGAATATTTTTCTCCCTGTCTAAAAGGGGGGCACTTTAAGACCATGTTACTACCCTCCTCCTCCTCATTAAACTTCCTGATATCTTTTGTGCTTCAATATTCAAACACAAAGATCTTAGAGTCCATCCAAAACGAAATGTTATCAGAATGATATTACTTACAGAGTAAAAACTTGTAAACTTCTACTCTGAATGGAAGTTTATGGACATAGATTAATATCCTAATGGGGATCAGAGTTGAAAAATGACAAAACCCAAAGCGATAGATTTTCAGAATGTTAGTGTTTTCCTTTAAATGCAAAGCTGAATATTATTTTTAAAAGTGGCGTCAATAATACCTACCTTGCAGGGTCCTTGTGAAGATTGGAGAGATATCATGTTCCCAGTAGGGACCTGCCACATCACGGGGCTCAGTAAATGGGAGCTAAGGAAAACACGCACTGAAGATAGTTTACGTTCCTCTAGAATTGAAACAGCTCATTATGAAATTATAGGGGAAAATAATGGTTTGGGGAAAATGGATCAAAATCAATTGAATGAAATAAGAATGAATGATTCTGTATATAGGGAACCGTTGGCCCATAAATGTGGGTGTGATATTTAGAATCCCGGTTAACCAATGATCTGACATATTTTCATTGTTCTTGGGAAATACTGGGAGCTGCAGGACGAACCTTAACAACTTAGAGAACGTCCAAAGCCCTCTGAAAAAGGAAACCTGATATAAGAGATAAGTTCCCGAGAACAAAGTAAGGAGCGCTGGGGATGAAAGGGAAAAAACGATAAAAATTAGACTTCACCTGAATTTAAAACTGCTCATCAAAAGACACCATGAAGAAAATGAAAAGCCAAACCAAGGACCTCATGAAAATAATCACCATGCATTTATCTGACAAATATCGAGTCTTGCATTAGTTTTCTATTGGCGCTTTAACAAATTGCCACAAACTTAGTTACTTAAAGCAACGCAAATGTGTTACAGCGCAGCTCTGCAGGCTGGAAGTCCAGGTGGGCTGGACCCGTTCCTTTGCTCCGGGTCTCAGAAGGCCAAAATCAAGGTGTCGGCCATCCTGGGCTCTTACTGGAGGCTCTCGGGAAGAATCCACTTCCAAACTCATTCGGGTTGTTGGCAGCATTGAGTTCCTTGAGACTTTTAAACTGAAGTCCTCATTTCCTTGCTGGCTGTCAGCCAGGAGCCTCTTTCAACAACTTTAGGTCACCTGTATTCTTTGTCACATTGTCCCCTTTATATTTAAGCCAGCAATGATGTGTCAAATCCTTCTCACGCTTCAAATCAATCTGACTTTTCCTTCTGCCTCATCTCTTCACTTCCAGACAGAGAAAGTTCTCTGCTTTTAAGGGTTCCTAGATGAGATTGGGTCCACGCAAATAATCTAAAGTAATCTCCCTATTTTCAGGTCCCTAACCTTAATTCTGTACGAAAAATCCCTTTTGCCATAGAGTAACATATGCATAGAATCCAGGAATTAGGGCATGGACATCTTTGGGGAGCCATTCTGCCTGCCATAGACTTACATCCAGAATATATGAAAATCCCATGCTACTAAATAATAAGACAAACAACCCAGTTTTTTTCTAAAGGGGAAAATTGAATATTTTGATACAACATTTGAATGAGCACATGGAAACATCGTCAAAATCATTCACCATTAGAGAAAGGCAAATTAAAACTACAGTAAGATACTACTTCACACCCACTATAATGGTTAAAAGAAGGCTGGTAAGAATGTAGAACAACTGGAATTCTCATGTATTGCTGGTCAGAATGTAAAATAACACAATCGCTTTGAAAAACAGTTGGGCAGTTTCTTATAATGTTAAGCTTACACTTGTCATATGATCCAGCAACTTCCCTCCTAGGTCTTCACCCAGAAGAAGTGAAAACATATGTCTACGAAAAGACTAGTATTTATATGTTCATAGAGACATTCCTAATAGCCAAGACCTAGAAACAACGTAAGTATTGATCAATAAGTGAGGAAAGAAACAAACGGTGGTAAATCCGTACTAGTCTACCAAGCCATAAAAGGGAAGGAACCACTGATATGTACAACATCGATGATCTCAAAAACTATGCTTAGTGAAAGGAGCCCAGTTGGTAAAAGAATATACTATATGAGTTCATTTATATGAAGTTCAAGAACAGAAAATCTAATCTTTATTGATAGAAATCAGACCAGGGTTGCCTCTGGAGGGTTGGGTTTGAGAGTTGACTGGAAGGTGTCACAAGAGAACATTCTGGCAATGGAAATACTCTAATCTTAATTGGGGCGATTGTTACTTGTGTGTATACATTTGTCAAAGTGCATCAAACAGTGCAGTTAAGATCTATGCATTTTACCCTAGGAAAATACACTTCAATAAAATCTATTTAAAGAAAGAGAATAACAGAGAAGAAGCCACAACCAAGTTGGAGGGTAAAGTTAATATCAAGCTTGATAATTGTTGAAAATTTTGTATCCATAATAATCTTCCACTGGTTTGATTTGTCAGTTTCTGCGAGAAGTGCAGAAAAATATCCTTTCGTGATTGTGGATTCTTTTCTTGTAGTTTCCGGGGGATGTTTTTCCATTTCTCAGCTTTTCAACCTGTTTCATCGTTTTGCTTAAAGTTTGTCTCTCATAAAATATTACAAACTTGGTTGTTTTTTATTCTAGTTATATACTTGTTTTAAATATCCAAGCTAATAATTTTTTATAGGAGAGTTTAATCTATCTGCATTTATTCTGGATCTTAGTCCATTCATCTGTCAAAAAGGAGATCATAACTTAACCTACCTCAAAATTATGGGAGGACATAGACAATCCTTAACACACTGTTCTCCTGGGACACTGCACACAATAAACTTTATTTCATTCATTCACCAAATGTTTATTATGCTTCTTTAAGTGTCAGGCCCTGGGTATATAAGAATAACGAGACAGCAAAGGTTCTGTCTTCATGGAAATTCTTTTCTAATGGAGAAAACTGAAAAAAATGAGTGAAAACACCAAAACGAAACAAATGCAAACATTGTAAAAGAAAAAGAGCCAGGATTGGGATAAAGAAAAATTGGTAGGAAAAATCCTCAGGAATGTTCTGGGAAGAATAAAAATTGAGGGCAAGGTTCCCATAGGAATAATTTATATATAA
The DNA here is from genome assembly GCF_021613505.1 of Equus quagga. Taxonomy (NCBI): domain Eukaryota; kingdom Metazoa; phylum Chordata; class Mammalia; order Perissodactyla; family Equidae; genus Equus; species Equus quagga. Next base: position 78,578,772 of record NC_060278.1, read on the forward strand.
AAAGTTTGGGCAGAAATACGTAAATGAAAGCTGAGGTTAACATTGAAGAAAAGTTCTAAAACTCTATGGACATTTGTAAAATTTTGGTCAAATACCTACGGTGATTATGCTTTGCTGAGTGAAGGTTGTCTGAGGATGGAGAGTTCAAAGTTAATTGGGTTTTCTGTCCTTATTGTTACTGGCTCACCGGGAGACTCAGATATATCATTCCACTTGGAGAAAGCTCCAGAAAGAACCTAGAGCTTACTGTCTTCTAATTCCGTGTAGGCTTATCTGAGTTGTGCTCCTTCATGGCCAGTAATTACCTACAAACCAAAGGAATTGCATCTCCATGCGCTGGATTGAGACAAGAGGTACACAGTTGGGTCCCATATTCGTTACCTGTCCCATATGAATGTGCCACCATTGAGTAACTTCTAGTTGGCTAATTCACCCTGTGAGATTAAAATTTGAAATAGAAGGACATTTTAAAGATGATCTACTTCAACCCTTTCGTTTTACAGATGAAGTGACTGAGATTCAGAGAGGCAAAGCGATTGGCCACAGTCACACAGCAAAAAACACAGAACCCTTTAGTAGTCTTTCTACTCAGTCCATTGGCAAATGGAAGAAAGAACATGAGATTTCCACAAACCTACCACTTAAGTACTGTAGTTTATGTCAAGCTCATAGAGACAAAACTTCTCCTTAATATTTACAAATTGGTCAACACACATCTGATAGCAGTGGATGTGAATGAATAAATACAATCCTGTTACCCAAGGCGCATTGTATTCCTTAAAATGGTACTCAGCAGAGTGAGCTTGTAATTCATAATTTATTTTCCCATCAAACACTAGTGTAGTAAGGGGTCTGATGCCAAATGCCACCAGCCATAAATACGGTACTTATGTGCTCTAAGTATAAAACATTTTAAGATGCATCTAAATTTTTTTTAAAGATTTTAGTTTCCTTTTTCTCCCCAGAACCCCCAGTACATACTTGTATATTCTTCATTGTGGGTCCTTCTAGTTGTGGCATGTGGGACACTGCCTCAGGGTGGTTTGATGAGCAGTGCCATGTCCACGCCCAGGATTCGAACCAACGAAACACTGGGCCGCCTGCAGCAGAGCGCATGAACTCAACCACTAGGCCGCGGGGCCAGCCCCAGATGCATCTAAATTGATTAAACAAGACAGTTCTGGTTTCAAGTATATGAAATTGTATATCATGTAATATACATGATATGCTAGATAGAGGCTATTTTAATTTTATTTCAATTATTTTATTTTAATTTTATTAATACTTTACTTTCTATATTGCTCCAATTTTACTGAAATAAATTTGAGAATAAAAGCGTATCCTTCATCAAATGCATCAGATTCAAAGTGGAGTCTTTACAGATTTTTTTAGGTAAAAACCTGGTCCTCCTCCGTAAGTTTGGAGGCCTTGACCAAAGAATTTTTCCTACTAGTCCCTTTTTTTCCTAATTGTAAATAATTTGTGGTTAGTCATGTTTAAAGCGCTTATGCTTTTTGCAGCCACCATTTCATCAGCACTAGGATGTTTTTACTTCTCCTAGAATTAAATTTTACAGCTTTGTAAGGCATACCCCACTCTAAAATTTACCCTCTGCAAGGAACTTATCATCCTTTGATAACACATCTTATTACTTCCTAGTATCAAAAAGCCCCAAAGTTTCATTTAACTGGTGATCAAATTCCAAGAAAAGTAAATGCACTTGATGGTGCATCTCTAAATGCAAATCATGTCTCCTGTCATCTATGACCTATAAGGGGAATGTGTGTACACGTATGTATGTGTCCTTAAGATTCAGTAGGAGTGATCTTCACCTGACGATGCCAGCAAAACAATGTCCAAGTACATAGTGATTGATTGATAAAACAAGTCTATTAATTGATAAATGCCAATGCTTAAAGGTGACAGGTAATGGCCTTTAATAAGAATTGTATGCATTTCTGAAGATTTATTTACTCAATCTTTGAAAGTAATTTAGAATTTCTCATATTGTCTAATAGCAAACTAGTGTCTCTCATTTGACATTTAATATAGCACATAAGATATTTTTAAGAATCCTATGACTTTCTAATCATTTAGTTACTTCATCAAATAATTGTATGTGTTTTTGAGACTTAAGCAAAGGTTAAATGTTTTAGGATGTATTAAAATGGTTGAAACTTGGAAAAGAACCCAGAGAAGTCAAGAAAGAAATGCTCAGGAAAGATTAGGAAAAGATTAGGAAATGATTAGGAAAAATCACATGGATCATAAGACTGAAATTAACCACTGATTATGATAAAAACCTTCGAAGGAAGACAGCAGTTGTTACTAAAAACAAGATTACCATAGGAATTAAACAAGAAAAGTACCAGAGATGAATAATCAACAAGCAGTAGTGAATATGGAAGAGTATAATTTGAGAAATATGTTACCGCTTTGAGTGTTGCAAGGCAAAACAATTCAAAACATAAATACATTAAATGCTGCCAGGATGCACAGCTTTCATCTGATCTGCTGCTTAAGACTCCTGAGTTTTTAAAGCAGCTTATGAGAACAAGATTGCTGGAGATAAGCCATTGGAAATATAACAAAGTACAAGCCAGCAAGGCATGGCCATCAGTCGACCTCGCCCCCTGAATCCAGTCATAGCCAACTGTACCTTGTTTTCTCAAAATGGTATCATTGAACACTCTAGGTGTTGACTATCAAAAAGGGTAAATTATATGGCATTGTAAACAAATGAATACATATTAAGAGTTAACCTTTTAATAATAACTACTAGTGAATAATAATAATGAATCATGACCACCACTACAGCATTTTTATTTGTTGGCCTTTTGCAATGACTATGATATGGAGCCATGTAGTAAGAAGACAAATCTTATAAGCTACTATTATTAAATTTAAATATTCAAGAGAGTGCTGTCCTTCAAATTAGCACCTTGGAATTATAGAAAACATAAAATTAGTAATAAATTATTATGGATAGATAATAATTATATGTTATATAATAAATAAAATATTAATTTTATTATTTATTAATTATTAATTCTAATATTAACTCTCTCTCCACTTATTCCAAATCCTTTAGCAACAGTATCTTTTATAATTATCAAAACAACTCTAAAATATAGTAACTACCACCTTGAGAGTACATAAAATGAACTAAATTTAGTAGCAATAAATTATTGGTATAATTTTGGCCATTAATTCTACTAAATATTTTGTGCCTATTTTAGGCACCATCCTATAGTAAAGACTTGAGAAACACATCTTAGTTAATTATCAACACAACCCTGCACAATAGTAATTATTATCCATATCATATAGTTAAAAAAATTGAGAGAAAAATAAACCAACCCACCCAAAACCAGATAGAGTAGGGGTGACGGGACTACAATTTTTCCTCTTGTTTGATGCAACCACTTAACTTATTTCAGTGATACTCACTTTGATTCAAACAGTTTTGATGTAGGCTGAGTCAGCTGCAGAATAAAATTAGCCTTGTTACTGTCAAACTCTCCTTTAAGCCTTTCTTTCTTCTCTCTCCCACATTCACTCTTTGCAGTGGGTACCATGGTCATCTCTCTGTCATCCTTCCATGCCTCCCTTCATGTGAATGTGGTTCCAGAAGCACAGACTGAGGATGGAGAAGATACACTCTCTCTATTGCTCCTAGCATAGAGTTAATCTGGGGTGGATGTGTGAACTAAGTCCATCTAATCATAGTGACTTCTGGGAATTCCCTAAGGATTCTGGGACAGTGACTCTTATGCTCTGGGTGGTATAGGCTGTGAATGTGGTGCCATGGTAGCTCTTTTGGTACCCCGAGCAACAAAAACAGCACACAGAAGAAGGCTGAAGTGAGAAACTCACTGAGAAGAGGAGTCTGAACTCTAAACAAACCAGGCTTTAGGCTTGTGATCTTTCCAGATGTAGAAACCAAGACAACTCCATGTTGTTGAAGCCAGTTTAGGTTGGGTCTTCTCTTAATTGCAAGCCAAAGCATGCTGATAATCTCTCTTGCTCTTTCGTTCAGCACATAACCATCTCTTCCCTTCCTTCTTTGTTATAAAGATGAGCTTAAACCACATTCTGAGTGCCCCCCAGAAAAATGTCATACCAACGCTGTGGTCCCAGGAAGGAGAGGCTGTGCAGTATGACAGCGAAGCATGCATCGTTCAAGCTGCAGGATGTTGTATGTCCTATAAGCAACACTGATGGAAGCTCAAATAGAAACCTCAGCTGCCAGGAGTCCAGTGACTCCAAGTTAAAGATCACTAGCACTAGTTCATTTCTTTGAATGTCTTCCGAAAAATTCTTCCCATAAGCCACTCTTCCTCCACCTCACCCTACCCCCAAATTCTTACTAGTGGAAAGCAATGCTGAAGATCAAAATCCAAGTCTTGGACTTCGTAATTTCTCTGAAACCTGTTGACCAAAGATCGAAAAGGAAAATGAGGTCAAAATCTAGGTCAGGGTAGAATATTGCTCCCAGGCCCATATTCTAAAACCTGGGGCTTTCCACATGGACAGGTCAATAGTTAAGAATTAAAAAATAAAATCAAGGAGATTTCCTTCAAACATTTTAATATGTTGGAAAGAAAGCATTGCTAGAAACCCTATTGTTCCATTCCAGGGGTATCTATGGCAACCATTTTGAGCTGCTAACTTTACAGATAGTTATTTGTGTCACCAACTGACGGCGTTGTCCAGCCACTCCTTAATATTGTCTAGACACCTTTCCCTTGGATTTCCTTCAGAACGTTCCCTGGCATACTTGACTCGTAAATTTCCACTCTTCCAACTTCGATTGTGGTACTTTCATTAGTTAAAGTACAGCTTTCCCAGCAAACAGATCAGCACCACATTTGATTCCACTTCCCCTCATCATTCCAAGCAGCGCGAGTGCTACTATTATTTCATTTTGCAACGTACCTTTATTAGAACCTAATTCTTTATGGCCTCAATTAGTTCATTTTGTGAAAACATGTTCTTATGCCAACATAGTGAAACTTCTGAGGCTCATACGAGTGTACAGACCCTGCTAGAAGTGGACTGTAAGCTTCTCGAGGGCAGAGAGAGTTTTGCCGATGGGTTCCCTGAATAGGAGGTTGGAAGGAAGGAGAAGAGAGCTGCCGGGATAATTAACACTGCAGCCTCCTGGCAGGTTACGGCGGGCAGGCTATGGCTTTTGCAAACTTTTAACTCCTGTTGGCTGGCCTGTCCCTCACAGCCCTCTCTGTCCTCAGTTCTGATAACTATAGCTTCCCTTTGCACCCCCAGGCCTAGGATTAATAACATAGACCCAGAGATACTGCACAAGTCCTACGTTTTCTGCACCTTGCCTACTCCTTGGTAAATAGCTCTATTACTAAACTCTCCTCAAATTATCCCAATATGAGTGTGCCCCCTGTTTACCTCTGGGGAGATGGGAACTGCTTTTTTGCAACATGATTACACAAAGACAGTTCCAAATATCAGTGACTTGCATTCTGAATAGAAGTATGTGGACAAAAATATGCATTTTTAATGATTAAAATAAACAAAGCAATATGCAGTGCAATGTGTTAGGGCACCTAAAAGAAAAGAGAACGTTAATAGTACCTACACTCTTAATTGATATTTCTTGATCTTCAGTTATGTGAAGTGTATTGATCTGGGCTCTGGCAGTGACGTGCTGGATGGAGCCAGCTTGCACTCGGAGAGCTGGTGGCGCATATCTCATCTCATTCTGAGGTTAGTAATATCATGTTGGTAGCTTCAAATTAGCCATCCTGGGAGTATTTACACCACAGAAATCAGCAAATGCTACAAATCAGGAGTTTCTCTTTGAGAGAGCTGATAACCAGCACACCACTGTCTGTGTGGGTCATATAAAAGTTGCAATATTGTCTGTGCCCTTACATGTGACAGTTTGTCTCAGTTCGGGTTCTCCCAAAAGAACAGCCTGAGATAAGGACTTAGGTGCAGGGAGCCTCTCTGAAAGGTGATTCCATAGGAAGCTGGAATGATTCCAGGAGAATGAAATAAGGAACGAGGGAAAGCCACTTAAAAGGAGAATTGGTCTGTTTCCACTGTGGGCAATGGAGGGTTCCATCTGATGGGGACCCTTGGATGAACGGCTCAGAATGTGCTACAGCTGAAATCAAGGTCTTCAGAGGGAATGTGGTGTGAGGTACGACACTAACTCCTACACATTAGAATCTCCCTGGACCTGGGGTAAAAGGAGCTTGATAAACAGACACTCTTATTCCTGGAATCTGGGACCATAAGGCCAGGGCCATTTCATTCAAGGAGATGATCTGTAAATATTACAACGTGTAAAAGAACCTGAAGCGTAGAACGCTCTGCTTCATTTCAATACCTGACTCTGTGTCCTGAAATTGTGTATGCTTGGAATTTCATAATGTGTCTGTTAGAGAAGAGAGGAAGCCCACCTCCCAGGGCCTCAAATGAGAAAGGAAAAGTGGTAAGTGGATGTCACCAAGGTCAACCATCTGCTTATTAAAGAGAGACTCAGGTTTCCTTGCCCCCGGGAAGCTGTAACCTGGCCATGGCCACAGATCTCTCCGGTGAATTAACTTCTGTTTTTCTTTATTTAAGAGGGGGAGGGGTGGGACAGGTCTCTACTCTTTGGACATTTAAAACAAGAGGAAGACGCCTCCCCAGCAAAGGCTAAGGATCCCACATCAATAGTGCCTGATTATAACTGGCATTACTTTCAGCAGGAAATAAAAGGGCTTTCTGGGAGAGGCAGGGAGCTGGGAACATTTGTCTGATTTTTATGCCTTAGAATATGTAGTCTTCACCCCATTGCATTTGGAAGATCCAATTAATGAATCAGAGGACAGTCAAAGGCATTTATTCTTCCCTAAGATTGACAAGACTCTGAAAAAAAGGGCTTTGCTCTTCTATCATCATTAGTAATTTTAAAGGAAGAAGCAAAAGAGACTCTGGAAGATGGTTGCAGGGGCTGAGAACTTAGGGACAATGGCCTGTGTTTACCCCAGAGATGTGCTGGGGGAGCTGTAGAGTTTGTGTGTTTGTGTTTCTTGCAGGAAATATTTTTGAATATTTACTACATGCCAGGAGTTCCCTAATTTCTGGAGCTACAACAGTAAATAAAACAAATACATACATGAGCTTCTTCTTTTTCTTTTCTTTTTTTTTTTTTTTTTGGTGAGGAAGATTGTCCCTGAGCTAACATCTGTGCCAGTCTTCCTCTATTTTGTATGTGGGACACCACAACAGCATGGCATGGTCAGTGGTGTGTAGGTCCGCACCCAGGATGCAAACCCATGAACCCCAGGCCGCCTGAGCAGAGCACACAGACTTAACCACTATGGCACAGGATCAGCCTGTATGAACTTTTTTTTAATTTTTATTTTCTTCTACAGGAGAACCACACTGCCCTAAATTGCCATTGTAGGGTTTGCCTGGTGTTCTCAGGCCCCCTTCCCATGACTCTTCCTGCCATAAAATCACAGGTAATCCTCTTTTCAGCACCCTGCTTCTTGCCTGCTGCCTCCCCATCACCACCTCTGTGAACTGGCAGAAGGGCCCATTTACCCCAGGGATGACCTCTCTCAAGTTTTTGTGGATCCATAATTAAGATGGGTCTATGCAATTTGCTGGGCCAAATAAGTGATTGAGAGCTTGTGTTGAAATCAGCAGAACGCTAAGAAAAATGTTGACAGTCAAGGCAAACATCTTGGGAAATAGCTGACAATGTTATGGACCAATATACATCTCCATTTTGCTTTTCATCACCTGAGAAATATTCTGAACAGTGTTATGCAATAAATAGACCAACAATAGTACAAGTAGCCCCTGTGGGGAAGCCAGTTCTGTCCAGCCTCCTCACTGGCTGGCGATCCAGTTCGCCTTCGCACCGAGAGTGCTGTTCTGACCCACAGCGCAGACAGGCTGCCTGACCCTGGTGGCCCCTCTCCAACAAAAGGGGGACTGCAGACACTGGGGAGGGCCTTGCCTTTACGTGGAGGGACTTTGCTTACCGTTGCCTGGCACTGAGCACTCCCTCTGCCCAGATGGTCCCAACACTACATCCACACCTGGTAGGTTGGATCCCTGGGCTACTAAGGACTGTCAAGATGGTTCTTAAAATACCACCCTTCTCTCAAATAAGTTGCTGTCCAAGTTCTTTAGGGGCCAGCCCTGGAGAGCAGCTCAGTCCTGCTAGCCTCAATCTTACCCCTCCTTGGAAACTCACTTCTTTTTACATCACATCTTATTTAAGGCACTTCCTGCCCCTTGACAAAGCGAAGGCTTCCCAAATGATGGTTGTGATTAAACATGGAATTCACACTTGCTGCTTTCATTCCTGATGTGAAACCTCTCAGGATTCATCCATCGCTGTTTCTAGAAGTCTGAAATAGGCCCAAGAACAGTAGCATGTCATTTCCTAATATGATAAGTTGTTAGAAAATTAAACTAATCCTGGGCAGAGTTCCAAAGATTTTTTTGTATTCAAATCATGGCCCAGGGACAAAGTAAAAGCTTCAGAAAAGGTAAGACAATGACTATTCACTGTAGATGGTCCCGGTTTTAAAAAAGGTGGTTGTACCATTTGATCATTAAGTGTTTTTCAAACTCTTTGGCTAAATCCAAAAATGAATTTCTAAACTGTATATAGGTTAGTTATCTATTTCTACATCACAAGTCACTCTAAAATTTGGTAGCTTAAGATAATAACAATTATTTATTTTGCTCATGAATTAAAGATTTGAGATGATTTGGAGGGGACTGCTCATCTCTGCTCCATGTGACTCAACTAGGGCCTGGGGGACCCATTTTTGAGATGGCTGGCTCCCATGGCTGGCTCACTTTGTGCTGGATGTTGGCTGTGAGTTTAGCTGGGGCTAGGGGCTGGGGGCTGTGGTTCCTCTCAAAATGGCCTCACCATGGGCAGCTTGGGCTTCCTCACAGCATGAACATTCCAGATGGTCTGAAGTACACATTTTTATGACCTAGCCTCAGAAGTCACATAGTGCTTACTTTCGTTTTACTTTATTTGTTGAGACAATTACAACGGCCCATCTAGGTTCAAGGAGAGTGGATATAGATTTTAGCGCTTGATGACAGATTGTCAAGATTCCAGAACATGTGGGATGGAGATCTCATAGCTGCCACCTAGAAAAATACAATCTGCACAAATTTCAAATGATTTCCATGAAACAGATTGCAAAAGTTTGGCCGGTAAAAAGTATCAGCCACAGAGAGGTATTTCCAGGTGAACTAATTGAATAGTGTTGCTCAAATGCAGTTGAACATTCAGAGCTGAGGTATGGGTTTTCCTCTTTTGAGATCCATTAAAATGCTCCATAAAAATTTTTGATCTCTGAGTGCTAGAGGATATATTTAAAGAAATATGAACAATAACAATTCAATTTATCTTTAAAATCAGAAAAGGAATATGAAGATATTTGAATATGAAGACATTTGAATTGAAAGTCAGCAATTCATAGTATGATTCAGTTGTCAAAGGAACATGAGGAAGGTATGAAGGAAAGTGGAGAAGAAGAAAAATAAAGACAGAAAATGAGAAGAAAGAGAAATTATACAGCAAGAGGGAAGGAAAGAAAGGCAGCAAGAGGGAAGGGCAAGATGGGCAATTTTATCAGCAAAACACAAGGTCGTTTTTTGAGCAGCTTCCAAATTTCAGACACCACATCTCCAACACAGTCTCTTTCAGCATGCCACATTCCCTTCCCACAAGCCTGATTTCCTAGAATTCTGAGCACGGAGAATTGGTCAGCCACTAGCAATCCCTTCCCTTGTTCAGTGAAGGAAGCTCAGTGACATAAATCCTTGTGGTTTCAAAGATTTAGGGAAGTGAAAAGTGACTATATTGAAATATGATTAGAGAAGTGGACACCCTATGATGCCCAGTATCCACCCACTCCAGGAAGAATTCACATGACTCTAAGAGTGTTCATTGGCTCAAAATGCTTGAGCAGACCATATCTACGTGTAACAGCAGCTTTTACTCTGAGTGACGTGGGAAGCCAATGGAAAGTTTCAGGCAGAGAGGGATGGATCTAACTCAAGTTTTAAAAGAATTACTCTGCAGTGTGGAGAACAGATTATGATGAAGTGGTGAAGTTGGAGGGAGTTGCAGGGGTAGGGTAGAAGCAGGAAGAGTAATTAGGAGGTTCTTGCAATAATCTGGGCAAGAGGTGATGGGGCTTAGAAAAGGATGGTAGGGTGGCCTTGGTGAGATGTGACTGGATTCAGGATTTCCTAATGTTGCTGGAAATCCACATCATATTAGCCTGGTTATGTTGTTTGACTTGATCTCTCTAGGAAGTTTGCCCCTAACTACCAACAATGGGGGAAGAATTCAATATCAGCTTAAGGAGAATGAGCTAATTAGTGCTTCTCAAACTTCATTGTACCTACAAATCGTTTGAGCATCTTGTTAAAATGCAGACTCTGATTGAGTAGACCTGGGTTGGGGCCTGAGATTCTGCATTTCTATGTTCCCAGGTGATGTGATGGTCCAGAGACCACAGAATGAAAGAGTAACTTCCTAAATAGCAATTGGTCATGTACAATCTTGAACCTCTGGTGTAGATACTAAAAATCTCATATTCACTTTTGACTTCATCCAAAGTTTCTGAGGATAAGTCATAAAGACATTCCATTGCTGCTCTTTACATTTTGGCAAGTAGGTTTACATGGAGATAGACTGCTATAGATTTCTATTCTGTTCTTTTTAAAGTAAAGGCTGATTTTCAATTTACAGATGCTTATCTATGCACAGGTTTCTTACACAAATTAGTAGCAGTAAGATACACGAGTTGAGCATGCATATAATTGTATAACATGGCAAATTCAAAACTATGTACACATATTTAACTCTTAAAGATCACAACACAAATGTGAAGTCAGAGCTCATTAAATTAGAGACTGATTTAACCAAATGATTTGTGCAGCCATTACACAGGTGTTCCATTTCAGAAAGTATTAGAGCATAGTGCCGGGGGCCTCAAAGCTAATTTCTAACCTAGACTAATCATGCCAGGAATAATGACCTGCCGTTACTGCCTTGTGAATCAGACCCTATGATATTTAAAATAATTAAGATCAAAGCCGAAGTAGAAGGTCACTGAATTCACCAGTCATAAAATGTTAGTACAAAACCGAAGGCTGTACTTGTTTGCTTAACAATCTTTAACGCTCAAGTTATAAAATGGCATTAGGAGGGACACAAATATCATCTTAAAAAATGATGCTCTCCTCAAAGAAACTGCCAGTGAGCACAAGAAGCCTGTCAATGAATGATTATTCAAAGCAAAGGTATCACTCAAAAGCCATTCTAAGTATGAAAAGAGCAGGTAACCTAAGAGACGGGCCGAGGGGATCTATCAGCTTGCTGGCTGCAAGCCCGATAGATGAACTGGGATGAAGATTTGCTTTCCATTTGTAGGCGGTTGGAAAGAAGTGTGAAATGAATTGGTTAGTCTGGGCTGAGTTCCCAGGAAAAGGGTGTCTTTCATACCAAAAGCTCCCACCCAAACTGGCAGGGTGCTTCAAGCCGAAGATTTAGACAGTCAAATAAGTGCTAATTGAGTTAGAGGTTTGGTTAGGAAGTGGGCTGACAATTAAGTTCAGCTCAGGCCTTTTAATGGCCCAACCACTTGCCTTGAGAGGAATAGCGCACCAAAGCAGAAGAAGGCTTTTCTAATCCACTGCTAAGGCTTTGATTGAAAGTCCTAATCTTTGGCTGGAACAAGTGCGAGACAGCAGAGAGATAAGTGGCCCGTGGTGATAGAGGCAGAGGAAGTTATGAAGTTGTTCCTGAGGATGTGTCTATTCACGAGATTCTACTACAGATATACAAGTCTGCAGAACCACAGGGGAAGCTCCGGGCAAAAGTTCATCTTTAAAAGAGGACAACTCTAGTGAATAGCTTTATGCTGCTGTTTTCTGCGGCCGATTTCACAGCAAGTTTTACTACTAAACAATTACCAAAAAACATCACACATACACGCAGTATTTTTATCTAACAAACACTTTTTATCAGGCTTGTTATTGCCAGACACTGTCCTTATTGCTTTGCAAATGTTGCTTTACTTATACCTCATAACAAATCTTTCAGGTAAATAAAATTATTATCATCAATTTACAAATGAGGAAACTGAGGCACAGAGAAGCTCAAGCACTAATAAGTGGCACACCTGGGATTCAGAAATGGTGGAGGGGGTGTCTGGGTTAAAATAGATGAAGAGAATGTTACAGGAGAAGAAAAGAAGCAAATTTTTACTATTCTATCTTGAAGGAAGGAAGATATATAAAAACCCAAGAGAAAATTTAATAGGCCTCTTCACTGCCCTTTTCCCACAAGTGCCAAAATGAAAGCCCATTAATAAAGCTTAAAACTGAAATTTAGTACAGATAAAAGCAATCCTCATTACCCAACATATAATTAACTGGAGAATTCACAGCTGTGGGATAGTACAGGGGGAGGATGAGGCTTGCCGATTCAGGCTGCTGATTTTCAAACAAGGTGTTAAAACCAAGCCACCAGATCTCTCCATGTGCAGGTTGAAGCACTGCCCACTCTGCCATAGAGGATGGTGAGAAACCTAATGTGGCGGATCCTAAGAGTCTCATGGATTAAGCAAGCTGGAGATCAAACTGTGTCCCCTGCTAACCCAAACCAGCCCTTTCCTAAGTTCGCTCCTTTCCCATTTGCAACTTTCCTAAGCGCAGACTGTTCATTCTCCCACCACGCATGGACGAGTTCAACAGCAGCATTCTTCTTGCTCCTCATTACCTTCCAACCTCCTGTAACACCCCCTTTCCATGAAGCCTTATGACACCTAACTCCATCATTCTCTGTCCCTCCACAGGGTTGATACCTTTCACTCCTAGAACACTCCCTCCAACCCCTGAAGACTTTGGTACTTGGATCACAGCCTTCTTGAATCACTATAGCTCTTGCCAACACGCAACAACCAAGTAAACAATGCAGCCATTATCAGATACCTATGATGCTTTGTCTGCCTGACCCCAATCACTAAAATTTCTACTGCTATTGCTAATCTACTTCCTTGGCCATATCCTGAATTTCAGGATTGTTCCACTTCTGACATTTTAGTTCCAAATACCCTTCCTTCTGAGCACATTCTTCCGTCTTCCTCAGTCGTTCATTCCTTCCCTCACTAAGTCCTCCAGACCTAGCTGCCTCCCTTGCCCTCCATTCCAGGATCCTCCTCCTGGCTTCCTTTTGTAAGCAGTCTAGCCATCCTGGTTTGTCGTTTCAGCTTCTACTTTACCTTTTAACTCCTTATTGTCTTGCCCTTTTACTGCCCCTCAAACCCTAGACCAATCCAACCATACGCTTTCTCTCCTTTTACAGCCAGACAGTCAAATACTGGTGGAAAAATACCATGAAACTTTGCAGATGGGTGACACTGTTGAGAAGTACAAGACTTTGAAAACAGATCTATACAATTATACAGTTTCCAGGAAACATGATTTAATCCCTGGCCTCTGGCAAGAAGTGACTAATTAGCTCAAGACCCCCTACCTCAGTGCCAAAGCTCATGGGAAGTCAGGCTCAACCCAGGTGGATAACAGTATTACACTTCAGATAACTTGGGCACAGTCCAAGTTCTCTTATACAATAAGCTCTCAAGTTTAACCAAGTTATTTTATAGTTCTGGAATTTTATTGTATGCAATGCCATGTAAAATTAGTGACATTTGGGAATCTTTTTTGCATTTTAGTGCCATTTGTTTGAGAAGAATTTGACCTACACTGCTAAATAATGTGCTTAATGATGGGGTCCAAAGACGGTAATGAAATGGAGGTAAAAGACATGCATCACATAGCCGCGAGCCGAAATCACAGCTTCAAAGGGTTGGGGAACATTCTCAAGGCTTACGTTCAAATATCCTTTTACTTAACAATATTACCTAAAGAAAAAAAAAACCTCCTGGGCCTGTGTTAATCGCTGTCTTTCCAAAATCGCCTTCAATTTCAAATCCAACATTTTGTGCTCCGCTAAACAGCTCATAGTAATATCTCATGTATCCAATATCATTCCACGCTAGTAATTTTTCCGCATAATTGAAGATTTCCACTTTTGATGTCATTAAAAGGTATATCTGTTAGCCATCTTTCTAAAGTTGATTAAATTCTTCCCTGCCATCCTAAAGATAATGTATAAACAACATCTAGCTATTTCTTGAATTTCTAAAATCCTCTTGTTAAAACTCAATTATAGAACTTGTAACATCTGTTTGGCGCTCAAAGAATTTTTATGATTCCCTCTGGGTTTTTGTCTTTGTTCCCGAAGTTGAGGTGGCTAGAAAAAAGTCCTAGAGATAGATCTGTTGCTAAATCACAATAAATATGTGCTATTATCTCAGAGGTATCAGGAAGTTTAATAATGGCCTCTAAACATTTCCCTGAGAGCTTTCCTTTTCCAGTTAGCACCAGAAATAGTCTCTAAGATCCATGGAGAGTAACATATTCCACTCAGAAATGTGAAAAATAACTCCTTTGTAATTCTTAAACCTTCTCACACCACTTTTGGTTTCAAAGTAAGGACAATGTTGTTCAATTCCCAGTTGGCTTTGGTGACTTTATGTTTATCTGTTTGCAGAGCCTGGTGAACAGGGTGGCACAAAGGTCAAATGACTTACCGCTCCGGGCTTGAGGTACCTGAGCTCTCAACTAAGGGAGAGAGCCCTGGCTTCTCTGCTCCTTCAGATTCCAGAGTCCACACTCCCAACACTATTGTGCACATGAAAGCGCTCTGAACACCAGAATGAGCTTTCTTGATGGAAGAGCAAAGCCAACTAAGATCAGGAGAGCTTTTGATGACTGGCGAGAATGTTATTCATCTTTTACAACCTCTAACCTATTGTGTGTCAGGCACTCAGTAAATGTTTAATAAACAAAAGAATGAAGGGGCCCACTTTGATATTGCTGTAAAGGAATTAATAACATGAAACAATTTTGCCTCCAAAGCTAGAAACTCCTTCTTAAAAATTTTGAAGCATGTCTAAATCTGACCTGGTCACCAGACACCTCCTTGGAAGGCAGAGTGGCAAACCCTCAAAATTAGGCCAAAGGAGTTTTCCTTAGGAAATTGGTCAAGTAATTGAAATTATCGGCTCCACAAGTCAACGTGTTATCTTTCAGAGGGAAATTAATTTTAAAAGTTCGTTGCTCATCTATGTGAAATCCTAGTACACCCATCAAATACGTTATCCTGAAGACATAATACTACACTGTTCGTTACTGATGGAACAGACTTCAAATATTAAAAAGAGAAAATATAAAGCAGTGTTGACCATGTCACATGAGAATTTATTGAAGAGACTGGGGTAGGCTTGGCTTGTAAAAGGAACAAAAAACAAGGAGAGATGTGGAAACATGATAGCCTCCAAATTAACCTCTCTTAATGAAAAAGAGAGAATAGATTTATTCTAATTAGCTCCAGAAGCAATATGTGAATATTCAATAGATGTGGTTTTTAAGGAAGAGCATGTTAGCAGCTGGAACTGCCTAGGAATGAGACAGGCCCTTTGGAGAAGGGACCTCCCTTTCAAGGTATCAAGCCACAAGGAAAAGGAGCAGCCAGGTGGGATTCCATATTATCCCCGAGCTCATGGCTTTTCTTCAAAGCATTTTAAAAACCACCCCAGTTACGACCCAGAAAATGAAGAGGAGCAATGTGAGGGGCCAGATGAACGATGCTCTCAGAGTCCACGGCACAGACATTTCTTCATTGTTTAAAACTGACCAGGTGAGAACGAAGTGACAGACACAACAGAAACTAAATCTCCAGAGGGCTCCAGATTTGCAGTTCACAGCACACAAAACCAGAGCCCCTCTTTGCTCTAAGCACAATAAATACTTATTGAATTAAAATATAGGCAGAGACCGAAGGCAGGCAGAGTGCAATAGGGAGACCTGCCCTCCTTGACATTTCTAAATATGCCAGAGAAAGTTTCAACCGCATGTTTTAACTTTATAAATTATGTGTAAACATGACCTCTGAAAAAATGCCAAGGTCGATGAGGCTGAGAGTGACTTCTTTCGTGAATCATAGCTGGGACAGTCATTTTCGAGCTCTGCATGCAATTTTCCACATCTTTTCCAAAATAAGCAGTGTAATGAGTACACACACGGTCCAGGCTTCCTCCTGCCAGCTTCCCATCCCCCCATCACACGTCATTTTCCTGGTAATAATTCTCTGCCTTGCTTCAGGATGTCCCACCCTTCCATTCCAATCCTTCCTTTTTTCTCTCTGTCCTTCACTACTGGAACATCTATAAATCATCCTCGGCATTCTACAGGCAATTTACAAAAGGGAAGACAAGGCAAAATCCTACCCACTATTTCATGCTAATTTTGATTTCCGCCTCTGATATACTGACTCCAGCAAGTGGAAGAGACTTGGGCAGCCATTGAGAGTGTCTAGGCTTTCTTGCCTAAACAATTTCCCTGATGATGTAAATAACCAAAATGTTTGGAGCACAGATGTGTTTAGGCAACTCTATAAAACGGGTTTTATTAGGATTTCTATTTTAAAGATAAGGAAGCTTCACCAAAATTACACTCTTAGGAAGTGAAGAAAATGAGATTCAAGCTATAGCTGTGTACTCCACAGCTCAAGCATTTAATCATTGTATTACCTTTCAATCAACGCACAACCCAAAACCTCAGCTTCCTCTCTGGTTTCTCCCGTTTCATTGTCCCTTTCACATAAATGATTTGCAAGTCTTGTTTTTCCTCTGAATCTCTTGGGGACTGTCTCATCTTTGACAATTCCACCACTATGTCTACTCAACACATTTTAATAATTCCCTGTGGACTCGAGAATGGAAGTCTTTTTTTTATTAACTGTTGTTCAAGACACTCAGCATTAGAGTCCTTCCGCAATTTGAGTTACTACCCACCATTTTTCTTGGATTTGGGTGAACAGACTTTGCCAGTCCAGAGTGGAGACGCATGGTGTGACAAGGGGTTTTTGTTTTTATTGATTCACAAATTTATTTGGATGAAAAGACAACAAAAGGGAATATTTGAAATTGTCTGGCCACACACATCTGGGATCCAAACCAATCTATTCGCTTTTTCTAGAACATTCCTCACACTCAGCCTACACATCATTGCTTAGGAAGTCTCCCTCTCACTGAAGATGTAGGAATCTGTACCCATCACTCGCAGCCTGAACCCCGTTTCTCTGCCCACGTGACGCTGTTGCTGACCTTCACGCAGAAGTTGTTTCTTCTTCTCACACTCAGTTAGGGTCAGTTCTACTCGCTCAGAGCTTTATGTGTGTTGAAATTACTGGCAAGTGCTGTATTTCCCATTCTGGATGATAAACTTAGAGGCAAGTTAGATCAGGCCTTTTAGACTTTCGTTGCTCATTTTTTACATACTATTGGCATTCAGTGGGTGTTACTGAACTAATAATTTAAAATATTTAGGGCATAAATTGCTTTTTGGTATGTAGCCCTACACAAATTGTCTATAATTTCTGTTTTAAAAAAACACAACTTATTGTCAATTTTACTGTCCAGAAACTGCATTTCATTGATTTTTCAAGTCAATACTAATTTTGATTACTTTCTTCCACAAAGCCCATAAAATAGTGAAAAGGTCTTGGAAATTTTAATGTTTGGCCTTACTCTCAGCAGCTAATGAAAACTCCTATGTCAGACAGCACGCGCTGACTCTGGATTCAGAAATAAGGGCCAAAGGAGCAGGGCCTGTTGACCGAGTAGCAAAAATAGCATGGCATAGGGTGAGAGTCAGAGAAACAGTCTTAGGCCCAAAGGACAACAGGGAACATGCAATGGGCCCTGAGGTCCAGTCTCCAGGCTGCCTAGACATAGGATTTAAAATGAACTCTGAAGAGAAAGGGGCTACTTAATAATTTAATAGTGACAGCTTTTCTTTTATTTTTAAATATGGAAGAAATAACGCGAATAAATTTCAAATGCCAAGATGGTAGCTTCAACTCTGACCAAAGGTTTATGCTTATACAGAGCAAAGTTCTATAATATCCTGGATTTTATGTAATTGTTTTTTGCACATATACAGAGGAAGATGATCAGAGGTGGCCCTCTGTTCCGGGGGCACTATATTCTGTGGATTGGCATCAAGGGATTGTTTGCACCGGCTTTGTGTCTCACCTAATTATCATCCAATTTGGTAGAATTCTGCACTTCATCCGGGAATATTACAACAAAGCAGTATTCCTGGATATCGCTCAAAGGGTCTGATGATCAATCTGTAACATTCTAATAATAAAAACTATCATTAATTGAGTGCTTAGTCTAGGTCAGGCACAGGCTAAGCCTATTAAGTTCATTTTTTGTCTAATACACCAATCAAATAGAATCATTACCATACGTATTTTACACTTAGGAAACTGAGGCACTGGGAAGTGAACTTCTTGCCTGAGGTCACTGACCAGAAAATGATAGAGCTGGAACTCCAACCGAATCAGAATTCAGAGCCAACATAAGCAACTACTGTGTTATGTGTCCTTCTCAAACAAAAATTACCAAGTGTTCAAAAATACCAACTGTTAAAAAAAACACCTGTAGGGGCTGGCCCCATGGCTGAGTGGTTAAGTTCGTGCGCTCCGCTGCAGGCGGCCCAGTGTTTCTTTGGTTCAAATCCCGGGCGCGGACATGGCACTGCTCATCAAACCACGCTGAGGCGGCATCCCACATGCCACAGCTAGAAGGACCCACAACGAAGAATATACAACTATGTACCAAGGGGCTTTGGGGAGAAAAAGGAAAAAAATAAAATCTAAAAAAAAAAAAAAAACACCTGTTCTTGGTGGGGATTGTTATAAAAAAAGTACTCACATATTGCTCATGGAAATGTCACTTGATGCAGCTATCTTTAAAAGCCATGTGACAATGCTTATTAAAATTAATAGCACACATAGCCTTTGACCTTGCAGACCTACTCCTGGGCGTTAATCCTGTAGGTGTAAAAGCATAATATGCACAAGGGTATAATGTGAATTCTAGTGCACAGGGGAAACGTTGAATCAACTGTGTCATAGTTGTATCATGGAAAACACAGCCATTAGAAGGAATGATGTAGATCCACCCAGTCAATTGACTGGAAGATATTGAGAGAAAAGCAAGATGTAAAACACATCCAATTTTTGTAAAAACGTGATTAGAAATTTTAGGACAATGAGACTCTTCTGTGTGATATTGTGATGGTGGATACATGTCATTATATATTTGTCAAACCCCATGGAATGGACAACACAAGAGAGAACACTAACTATGGATTTTAGTTAATAATAATGTATAACAATATATCAATACTGGCTCATCAGTTGTAACAAATGTAATATACAAGATGTTAATACTCAGGTAAACTGGGGAGGGGAGTTGAGGAGTTTATGCAATCTCCCTGTACTTTCCACTCGATTTTTATGTAAACCTAAAACTGCTCCCAAAAACAGTCTACAATTTAAAAAAAATGATTAGAGACTACTATATATTTATTTAAACATAAATTTAAATATAACAATGAGCACAGAGAAAATTGTATGCTGTTAACCTCAGTTGCAGGTTTAAAAGGCAGAAGAGAAGTGGATAAGAGAGCTAAACCAAAAAAAAGTGTTTTTTTTTAATTTTTAAGCTTACAAGATGAAAACAATAGGCATTCTATGATCTAATTCATCTAAAATCGTGTGTGTGTGCGCATGCACATATAGAAGGGAAGATACAGAGTTGGATAAACTCAACTAGTATTTTTCCAAGTACCTTTAGAATGCTTAATTCTATCATTTCATAAATGGTCCTTTCCTCAACTCACCTTCAAACCATGAGATAGTAATAAGAATAGTAAGAAACTATCATTAAATGAGGAGCTGGATCTTCAGACCATACTTTGTATCAAACAAAATCCCAAACAGTGAATTTGAAGTTGCTAGAGGTAGTAACTTCAGTCATTATTTTTCCTTTTCTTCCTCACTCCAAAGCCAACACAAAATAATAATGAGTACGCTACGAGACAGCCTGAGAACTTCTCCTGGTGTTTAAATCAGCGTACAGTTCTTTGCTTTAGATTTCTTTCAAACAAGATTTTAAGATCTTGCTTGGAGAACTCTACATCTCTCACACACACACCCCCAGCACCACTGCGCTCACACAAAGATCCCCAACAAGAAGAAGCCCATTTATGAAACTTCGGATGTATAGGTATGTCACTTAATTCTCATATTTGGAGACTGAAATGCTGAAGTCCTCTGGTTGGATTTACTTGGACAATCGAATAGAAGTCTGATAGCTCCTAGTGCAGCCTTCTCACCTAGGGCTGTTATAGGAGGTTTCACATACCTCAAGGGACAATTTCCAAGCATATCCTTCAAGGCATATTTTCCTCTAATTAAACCTAATCCCTATTACCTCCTGGTGGCCTCTAAGGGCTCAGTTTTCAAGTCACTGTGTTGTCTGGTTTGCCTTCTCAGATAGTTACAACGGCAGCCGGTCCCACCCGTGCTCAGCTCACTGAACCCTGAAAAGACCTGAGCAGAAACAGCCAGGGCCTCCTCTGCAGGGTTTACTTGATGAAATGCAGCTTACAATTAGTGGCCCCTGCAATTTTCACACCTGGGACTCTGGAGCTTTGCGGGTGCAGGTGGCCTAATGCAGGAGTAATTAGTTCCGTGTCATTAATTATTTATATGGAGCTTATCACTCTGGGTTGGCAAATTTTGTTGACTCAAAACTGCAGGTGCACAAAGGAAAAGTGCATTGTGAACGCCCGGCCTCTTCAAAGGCAGGGAGAAAATGGTGCTCTTTGGGGCTGACTATCTCCGAGGCATGCTCCAGGAAAGGCGATGTCATTCATAGCAACTGCAGGGTTTTGAGAGTTGACAAGTAATTTAGAAGGGTGACTCATCATGGCTACAGTTGCAAAGGTGATTGCACTTGACTCACACAGAATTCTGTTTTTAATATGGATTTTACGGGAAAACAGTCTTCCCATTTTGTTGTTGAAGAAAAGCAAGGAATGAGAATCCAGTGCCACTGTCTTATCATTTCGATCTAATTATTCCTGGAAAACTCAAAGGACTTGAAATAACACTGCCAGACATTCCTATTATTAACTCCACCTTCACAACTGCCAGATGAATCTGATTTCAATGGTGCTTATCAATACGTAACTTGGTTCTTACCAACTAGATTCCTCTAATCTTCGCTTGAGCAATCGTCGAGACAAACCCATCCCTAACACGATGCTTTCTTTATGATTTTAAACTCATCAACTTTCCTCTGTTTTCTTACTCTGATGTTGTTTTTCCATCTATTTTCAGTTACGTATTTCTCCAAAAGAAAGAGAGCAGTGCAGGTCTTCCCTACCCAGAAGATTTCTGGCTCAGGATTTTATTAAGCGTTTAGAGCACAGAACCAGTTCAGATCAATTTGTTGTAAACTTTAATCTTCCTTCCTAGTGGGGCTTGAAAGCAGAGACTCCGTGAAGCCAATATCTCAATGGGAAAGAATTTTTGCGATGAAGACTTCTTGTGATGCCTCCTCAATGTCAGGGTAAACTAGATGTGCCACCTCCAGTTCCGTTACTCGGTTTCTTCCACAATCCCTCACTGTGGCAAATTAACCAGGATGGACTGAGGAAGCTCTCACAGGAGACCCAGCATCTCCTAACTCTGCCTTTCCAGTGATCTCCAGATGTGCTGATGGTTCATGGACACACTGTGAATAGCAAGGTTCTTGAGCATAAATGCACAAGCAATTTCTCCCTTCCAACTGGATAACCTTCCAGTTTCTCCCTCAAGAGTGGTCCTGTGCTCCCTGATGAAAAAAATGATCAGCCCAACCCCACAGCCCCCTATCTTCTTCCATGAACTTGATATTTCAAATTAATTTTCCACTCCACTTCTCTAGGTTTTACTGTGAGAAAATTCTGGCATGTGTAAAATAAATTAGATATTGAGAAGAAAAAGAGAACATTTACAGCTGGGGAAGGGGCGCGCTCACGTTTCTACCTTCACCGTATGAAAAAGTTACTTTAACACCGGGTATGTCAGAGGTTCTCAAAGGGAGAGCATCACCAGGCATCACTAAGCATGTGCTGTCTCGTCAAAAGTCTAGGGGTGTTTGCATTTATCCAATTCATCTGAAACCATGAATAGCAGAAGTATCATAAATTTAACCCTGGTCTAGAAGTTAGAAGAGTTCATCTCTACTTTGCCATAAACTTAGTTTGGTCTAGTTGAAAAACTTCTGCAGTTCTTTCAAGGCTTGAGGTTCAGGTCCCTCATCAGTAAGCTAACTATATAATTTTCACAGGGACAACAGGCATAAATTGGGATTGTCCTAGGCAAACTGGGACATATGGTCCTAAGCAAACCAAGACTTCACTCTTTGGAAAATAAAGATTGGTTTGGACAAAATGGAGATGGTTCAAGTGTCTTACAGGTCTGAAATTTTTACAATAGGGACCCTAAAATTTTCAAGCAGGAAGTCATGCCTAGGCTCTTTTTTTTCATAACTCTGAGTAAGAGGAATCAATGCACCTCTCAATTATGTCAGTACATTTTTAATTGTCTCGCTTAACTCAAAAGTGTCTTGGAAGCTGTAGGATATCAACCTAGTGGATAGAGTGGTGAGGGTAAAAATCCCAAAGTTTCAAAGTCCTGGGTACGAGAAGAATGCTACCTGAGCAGCTGAAATATCCCACTAACCATGTGTTACTTTGATTTATTCAGAAATAGCAAAGAGAACAATTTCATCTAAGAGTGCTGTGTTGGTGTTCGGTTAGAGGGTTTTTTTCTTTTTTTTCCTCTGTTAAATAAACAAGAGTTATGTGATTTCTTGAAAGGTGAGGGCATTGGTAGACTCAAAGATTTTCAGCCTCCTTCAAAAGTTTCAACAGACTGGAAAACTGTGGTAACAGTGCCCCCAGTCCACCCCACAAGGAAAATTAAATCAGAAGGAAAACGCAAATGATGATCATAGAGAACACATAGAGAAGTTCAGAAAATACCTTCTTTCCTTTCTAAATGTTACTAAGCCATAAACCATGTGTGTTCCAGATATTGGGAATATTTTCTACTTCATTTGTCATCATAGTACAAAAAATAGTCCTTGGAAGTTCATCATTCTCACCCTTTCTTCGAGCCTGACCTTCATTTAGAAGAGCCTAAAATACATACTTTCCTCCAGGAGATCCTTAAATTTCTGTGCTTTTCTTAGCAGTTTTATTTCCCAGTAAGCCTCCCAGTCTGAAGTCTAACCTTCAAAGATTTACTCCCAATATCTAAATGACACTTTTAAACCACCGTCATACGAGTACCGGAGAATCACAAAGCCAACAGGCATTTAATGGGCACTTAATCTTTTCATAGTAGTGATCGATAATAAACGAAGCTTTGTTTTTTTAGGTTTCATCATCTAAAGTATGTTTTTTCTAAATAATATTGTTGAAATATAGAAAGGTTTGGTGATTTGTGCTATTAATTATCCATTCTGACAGAATATTACAAGATATATTTAGAAACCTCATACTATGCAAAACAATATGTGGAACTCATAATATGCAAAACAATAATATGAAGTAAAAAATCAAACACAAAATGATACAGATAATGTGAAATGTAGCAGTAGAAGAAAGACAGGAAAGAAACATTAAAACATTAACAGTGCTCATTTTTGAGCTGTAGGGTCAATGTTTTTCTTTTTCACACTTTTTATAAATTTACATGTTTTCCAAAATAGGGCATATATTATTTGAAAGTGGAAAAAATCATAAACGTCATTTTAAAATTACATGGTACAGGGTGATGAGGAACTGCCAGCAAAGATATGTATGTATTTTTACCTCCTATTTAACAAGTATCTTTGGTCAAATCATCAGAGGCCATTAAGAAACGGAAAACATAAAAAAAAAGTTAGTCTTTATAATAATGTGGCACATTTTATAACTTTACCGTGTACCAATTCCTTGAGCCTCAATTAGGCAAATATGGAAAAATTTGATGAATATGCAAAACACTCTCCTTTGCATAATATCATAGGCTGTTATATACTTAATATATAATGTGAATATATATTCAGTGACGGCTACTATTAAGTCTTCAATTAAGACCTTACTAGTTAAAATTCTATCCATGGGCACAATATTTGTTTACTCTGATTAAATATTCCTAATAAATCACCTTGCAACCTTATTCTACCGCATTGATTTTCCCTCTAAGGTTCACAAAACATCTTATAAACTTTGAAACCAAACTCATTTATTCCCCAAGTTCTAGAAATATGTTGGTAAATGGCAAGACACAAAAGCCCAAACTCGTCAAATAAATCAAAATGTTGAGCTATCCTGACTAGGACTTCATGACAGTTGTGAATGTCCACCTGTTTGCAGGCCCATTCTCTCATTCCCGCGGTGAGTAGTTCTATGAGACAGCGTGAATGTTTCCAAAAGCCCGGGGGGTCCTCTCTTCATTTGCTAGTAGACAAAAATGACTACAGAGGTAGAGCAGAAGATCTGGTTTTGAAAATGATCCTTGTAGTGACTACACAATTCCACACGCCGCAAGAATCCTCTTTAATATTAGCTGTCACTGTGTTTAGTTTTAAGTCGAAGGTGATTTTCCTTCATGATTCTTTTTACCTGCTCTATTCTGCTATTTAATCTCCTTCAGATGATTCTGTTATCTGGGTCTGAGAAAAAATATATAATTTTGCCAATCATCGCCACGTGTTCAGCTATTTCTCACCGCAATCCAGAATGTGGAGGTGAAACTAGGAGCTAAGACATTGCCAAGGTTAGCAAACTCCCTCGACATTCCCTTGCTTTTGATCAATTTGAAAGAGTTAAAGGATCACAATTAGGACTTCAAGTCGTCATTGAAGGCCAGCCTGGTGGCGTAGTGGTTGAATTTGTGCCTTCCACTTTGGTGGCCCGGGGTTCGTGGGTTCGGACCTGGGCATGGACCTACACACCACTCATCAAGCCATGCTGCAGCGGCATCCCACACACAAAAAATAGAGGAAGATTGGCACAGATGTTAGCTCAGGGACAATCTTCCTCACTAAAAACAAAAAAAGAGACTTAAAGTCATCATTACTGACAACACAGCAGCTGTCTGGTGTAGATACGTGCACTCCACCTGCCTTCCCTCACAGTTGTTCACATATGTCCAAAGATTTGGACTTGATTCTTGGCTGGATTTCATAGTATTTGGACAGGTTCTTGGTCAACCTGTACTTCAGCATTATCGTCCCTAGAATAGTAGAAGCAATGATCAGGCTCGGGGATGCTTTGCGGACCCATGATGTCAATAAAAATGTCTACAATCAGACCTGAAAGAGAGAAACAGTGGTAACACGGTGCCCACGTAGACATCACCATAAAAAGTCATGTGCCTCATTTTCAGTTGGTGTATGTCTCCAAGTTGCCTAGACAGAAGTCTCGGCAAAGCAAATTCTTTTTCCTTTTCCCTTTGACTCTCTAACATTCAGAGAAGATTTCTTCCTGGAGGTGTAAAGTACAAGATCACATTTAAGAATGAGGTCAACCTCAAAAAATGATGATGTGAACTATTGTGTATGTGCATAAATGCTCACTTTCTTAAAAAAATATTAAGTGGACTATTTGGTCTGGAGAAGTAAAAAGTAAGGCATCATGTCACTCTTGGCTTTCTTGAGAAAAGGATCTTGACATGTAAGAGAAGAAAGAGGTAGATAGGACATTATTACACCATTAGATCTACCGCCAATGGGGACAATCCCAAAGAGTCAAATTTTAGCTGTATATGAGGAAGGACTTTCTAATATCTGTAACTATGCAATCACATAACGCCCCGTTTTGGAAAATAGTAAGGCCTGCAGGAGTGTTCCAACCAAGACCAGGTGGTCACTCTGAGGCAGCTGCAGAGACACAGACCCTAGAATCTCTTACTCCAAACAAAGGAAGACACGAGTACCCAGTGAATGTAGCTAGGCTTCGTTGATGCAATGCCCCAAAAATAAATTGAGAAAACTAAACCTAATATCAGGTGAACTAAATAGAGCTGACAAGTCACCCCTCATCTCTACCACTGATATTCCTTTGCCAACAAAACAAAACCCACATTCTTGTGGCTTAACCATTTTCTGAATGCCGTATTTGGAAGGATTCTGGAGAAATAAATGTGAATATGAGTAGGCCAAAAGTAACCATCCAAACAAATCACCGGATCTTTATTTTATGGAGTAACACTTTTTTAAGAGAAAAGGAATATCATTAATTAAGACACTTTGTGATTTATAATTTGTGACAATTCAAATATAACTTTGTCTATTATCTACATCTCTATGGTTTGCTTTCCTACCATCTATAAAAAATAGATTTAAAGTGCCCATCAATTGATGAGTGGATAAAGAAGATGTGGTAAATATACACAATGGAATACTACTAAGCCTTAAAAAAGACAAAATCATCCCTTTTGCAACAACACGGATGGACCTTGAGGGTATCATGTTAGGCGAAATAAGCCAAACAGAGAAAGACAAACACCACATGATTTCACTCATATGTGGAAGATAAACTAACACACGGACAAAGAGAACAGATTAGTGGCTACCAGAAAGGAAGGGGGTTCGGGAGGTGGGCATAAGGGGTAAAGGGGCACATTTATATGGTAACTGACAAATAATAATGTACAACTGAAATTTCACAATGTTGTAAACTCTTATGACATCAATAAAATCTAAAAAAATAGATTGGTTAAACAAATAATGCAAGTGGAATAAAAAAGTGGAAGTAGGAAGTGTTCAAATTTACCTAAGGGAACAAATTGTTTTCAAACACATTTACCACTACTCAACTGCATACAAACAGTGTGTTAATTATGAATGACCCTTATCTATTCGTTCAACCAGGTCAAGCAGAGTGGTTATTTGGAACAGCTTAGTCGCCTGCTTGCTATTACTTTATATACTGAAAATATTAAAACTGCACTTCTCTTAAAAGATTCCTAGATTCTGATTTTTCATAGTCATATTGACATCTCATAGTTATTTCATATTAGAAAGATAATATTCTCTAAAAAAATACCTGCATAATGATGCATATCTCTTCTGTAATAGAAAAAGATTTTCTTTTATAAAAATAGTTCCAGAAAAAAAAAGTTAGCAGACTCACTTAAATGCGTATTTAAGTAGTTTTAATTGTGCTATCTTTGTAGTAGGAATGAAAAATAAGTTATTAACCAACTTCATCAAGATTTAAAATAAATCTAAATCCTTTATGTGAGTGTGTGTGAGTGTGTATGGATGTGAGAGTTAGTGAGAGATGTGTGTGAGTATGCGGATTTGTGAGTATGTGTGTGTGTGTATAAGATTGTGTGTGGTGTGTACCTAATTGTAGGACTTGTTGTATTGTCATTCATTTACCAAATACTAAATTGAATGCCTTTGTATGTCAGACACCTTCAAGGTACTTGAGATACCCCACTGAGAAAAAATCAAGCAAAAATTCTTGTACTTATAGAACTGATGTTCTAGTTGGGGGAGACGAGACAGACAATAAACTGTAATCATAATTAATAGGTAAATGCTTTGGAATACAGAAAAAGGAGAGCCAGTCATGAGTTATCAATAATGTTAAGAGTGTGGGTAGGGGGCACGTTGCAATTTTAAAAAGTGTGGTCCAGGTAGACTTCCTCGTGAAGGTGGCATTTGAACAAAGAAGGGGAAGAGGTGAGAAATTTCACCATGTGCGTCTCCGGAGGAAGAGCAGTCCAGGCAGAGGGAAGAGGCAAGACAAAGACCCTGTAGCAATGGGGCCAGTGTGGTGACAAGAATGAGTGAAAGCAGAGCGGGAGGACAGGAGGTCGGAGGTAAAGGAGTGGGATCATGTAGGGCCCTGGAGGTGGTGGTAGGACTTGGGCTTGTCTTTGAGATAGGCGGGTGAGGTGCCAAGCCACATGGTCTAGCAATTAGCACGTAAATGAGCGATAGTCCTAATTAGTCATTATCGTTATATATTCTGTAGAGTCTCCAAGGCAGGATGATTACCCTCTTTGACAGATGATTAAATGGAAAGGCAAAAATTTTATAACTTGACAGAAGTTAAAATGTCAGTGACAGGCAAGCCTAAAGCCATAGCCTGACCTCCTACAATGAGATTTTTTTAGATGGTGAGATAAGTACAGTTTCTACCCTTTTAAAAATATGACAAGTCACTGGTCTTAGAGAGCCAGTGAAGTAGGAAGAGGCCTCATGGATGACTGGAACTGCATCTCAGGAA
The DNA here is from genome assembly GCF_021613505.1 of Equus quagga. Taxonomy (NCBI): domain Eukaryota; kingdom Metazoa; phylum Chordata; class Mammalia; order Perissodactyla; family Equidae; genus Equus; species Equus quagga. Next base: position 78,607,062 of record NC_060278.1, read on the forward strand.
GCCACTAACAGTTCAGATTCTGAGTGGACTGGGAGGCAAGAGGTCTCTGCACAATGCTCACATGCTTGTTTTCAGAGGAATGTGAAGGGATCATTTCTAGAGTTGCCCCACTAAGGCTGTGCCTGCAAGCATGGCCTCACATTTTTGGGTTTATTTCCCTTGACACATTGTTATCACTGAGGCCTAACTAACTCATTGAGTCTATAAGGTATTTTCTAGCTCAGAGTAGACCCAACCACAGTGGCAGTTCATCCTCACTCATTTAGGCCTTGTTGCATCCACGGCCATCAAAGGATACCTTCCAAGGGTCTGTATCCCTATGGAGCAGATGTTCCCTTAAGCACACTCACTCCCGGTTGACCTTCCTCAAATAACCTTGCTCCTTGGACCTGAAAGAGAGCTTGAGACCCTCACTGCACATGCGATAAACCCAAACATGTCCACTCTGCCATGTCATGTCTGTCATGACACTAGTTCTGAAATCACAGCGAGGCCACTGCAGGGGGACAATTGTCTCTCTCTGAGATGGCATCCACAAAGAAAGGGGACTCTTCAACAACCAGCTGGAGTCGATGCCAGTGAGCTCCTCTGACCACAGCTGCTGCCAGCCTTAAAACTCGAGTTCTGTGGTTCTTGTGTGTTGGCAAATAACCCAGTCATCCCTTTCTTGCTTTCTGATACCCCATTTAACAGGGGCAAATTAGTTGGCTCTTGCTAAGTCTTCTAAGTAATAAATTATTCTTTGCCACTTGCTTTCAGAGTTTTTTAAGAGGCCCATAGGGGCAGGCAAGTCAGAAAATAAGAATTCTTTAACAAATGCTGGCAAACCACCCGCTCCTTGATGGAGAGGAAAAGATCTACAGGCTGTTAAAGGACCTCCCTCTGGTTAATAGAGTACTGACCAGTGGTCCTAATCAATGTTGGTGGAAGAAAGAAAACAGGCTTTTGGAGAAGTGGGATAGAAGGGTGAAGCACATTTCTTTCTAAATAATAGTAGTTGCTTCCCTTCTCTGTACACTGGCATGCCACCTTTCCTAATTATCCACACAGATCCTGACCTGGGGTTTTTCATTCTGTTGCACTCATTGTTGCCACCTGCTGGTGACATATCATGATCGAAGCACAGGGCATGGTGGTGGGGGTGCTCTCAGGGGAAGCACACATTGCAAATTTAAGGCCAAATCAAAAGTCTTCATTCTCTGGGGACACAGTATTCCTTGACATAGGAAAAGAACAGTCCAGAAAGCAAAATGGAAGGATCCTATTCACACTCAACTTACAAGAGGTTCTGGTATGTTTCATATCAGAAACATATCATTATCCTATTATTTCACCAATACAAGAGATTCCAACTGCCATTCTCTTTCTCTTGACGGGGTATGTTGGACATGCTTCCTCTTGACCACTAGAAGCACAGTACATGTATTAATTTAGTATCTTGAAGACTAAAAGTTTTCAACATAATGGAACTTGACCTCAAATGGAAGATGCTTTTAGTTTTCCCTAAGCAAACTCTCAAGGTAAAAGATAACCTCTTCTGCCTTTTTACAAGGAGCCTGGGGGGTCACAAGTTTCTGGCACACCACAGCATTTATAAAAGACCCCTCAGAACAGTATGTACCGACACTTCTGGAAAAACTCAGGGTAAGCAAGTTGTTTGAAGTAAAGCAAATCTATTTTGTAAAGGCTCACACCAGGCTGTTGTTTGCCAGGGAGTATGAAATAGAAGTACACTGCCCTTGATTTCTCCACACTCATGAAGAGCTAATACCATGGTACATGTTTCCTTGGAAATTCAGACACATTGGAAGACACCGTGCATAGTTATACACATGTAACTTGTAAATTTATGGTCATACAATAGGAAGGTTTCAAGTGTAAGTATACCAAGTGTCAGGAAGTTGAAGAGTTAAGGTGCCATAGCAATCTTTAAACACACCCACGGTGCACAAATGCCACATCATAAAGAGCTTTAAAAGGTTTCTTCAGTAGGAATGACCAGTATTGAATAGGCCCAGCATGGACAGCTGAACACTTACATGTATTTTGAGTTTCAATTTGTAAAATGAGCTGTGTTTTAATACAGCTACTCAGTTTTCATTTCTGAGTCAATGTTCACAATAAGAACAGTAATGTTTAGGGGCCCACAGCCATGCCCTGTGCCTTTCTCGTCTCTATACCTTCACTCTAGAAGGTTATCTCATCCAGTTCCACTGCCTTTAAATCTACCTCTAGAGATTGTTTTATTTTATTTTATTTTTTGCAGGGGAAGTTTCGCCCTACACTAACATCTGTTGCCAATCTTCCTCCTTTTTCCTACCCCACTCCTCTGACAAAGCCCCAGTACATAGTTGTGTATAGTTGTAAGTTCTTCTATGTGAGCCACCACCACAGCATGGCTACTGACAGATGAGTGGTGTGATTCTGCACCTGGGACCTGAAGTCAGGCCACCCAAGTGGAAGGCACTGAAGTTTAACCACTAGGCCATCAGGCTGGCTCTAGAGATTCCTAAACCTATTTCTCAATTTTTGATTTCTCTCCAGAACTCCAGATTCATAGCCAATTGCCCACCTGAGAAATAATCAGCATCTCAAACATAACACTCCCCAAAGTGAAACTCTTCATTATGTTACCCAAATATGCTCTTCTCTAAATTTCCTCCTCTCAGTAAATGGCACTAAAATCCCCCCAGTTGCTCAAGCAAAAATTCTTGGAGCTAACTTTGATCAGACTCTTTTCTCTCACTGCTTATATATAATACGTCAGGAATTCTTGCTGAATCCATAGGCACATGTTCTCTAAAATTCTAATTCTCTCCATATCCACTGATACCATGTATATGAGTCATCTTTTTTGGCACAATAAATGATTCCAGAACATAGTGCTGTAAAATAACAAGGATTTATTATCACACATAGTTTCTGAGGGTCAGGAAACTGGGAGGGACTTTGCTGGGTGGTTCTGGCTCAGGATCTCTCATAAAATTACAAGCTGTCAGCCAGAGCTACAGTCATGTCAACTGGGGCAGGATTCGCCTCCTAGGTCATGCAGGTAGTTGTTGGCATGCCTTAGTTCCTTGTTGGCTGTTGGTTGGAGGGTTCATTTCCTTGCCTCATGAGCTTCTCCTTAGGGTAGCTCATAAGATGGTAGCTTGTTTCTCCCAGAGTGACAGATTCAGGAAGGAGAGAGACCAAGATGGAAGCCATAGTCTTTTATAACCTAATCTCAGAAGCAGCAGAACATCACTTCTGCTGTATTTTACTGGTAACATTGACTAACCCTGGTAAAATGTGGGAAGTGACTACACAAGGGTATAATACCAGGAGGACGGAATCATTGGTGCAAGCGTGGAGGCTGGCTACCATATCATCCTAGCCCAAGCCTCTAGCCTCAATTGCCTAGGGGCCTGAAATATTCTCCTAATCCATCTCGCTGCTTCTCTTCTTGCCATCTCCATTCATTAACCACTCAGAAGTCAGAAGTATCGTTTTGAAAACATAAACTATACCTTGTCTTTCTTGTACTTAAAACCCTCCAGTGGCTTCCCATTTTACTTACAGTAAGATCCAAATTCTTAACCAGGCCCTGCCTACCTGTCAGCCTCATTTCCCATCACACCCAGCCACTGTGGATATATTCTGGTTCTCCAACATGCCAGGTTGGGTTCCTCCTTCTTGGGGGGATTCAGATCACTGCTTAAATTTCACTTCCAGAAAAGTCAGTATACACTACCCTATCTAAAGTACTCATTCAGACACTCCCCTGCCCAATTCATCCCTGCCCCCGGCCCCACGCACAAACACATGGGCGCATCTTACCTGCTCCAAGAATCCTGATTTTGTGCTCAAGAGCAGGCAAAGAGATCTTGTTCTTGGGGGACGCAGGATCCTCTCATCTACAGATAATGACTCATGGTTGTACTACAGTAAGCATGGCAATCCTTTCCCTTCAATGACGAAGCAAAAGGGTCTGGAGGCATCACACGGTCCCACACTAACTAATGAGGGGTGAGAGAACGTCTATTGGAGACTCCCCTTCTAAGACAAAAGGAACAAGTCTGGTGAGAACAGCATCTTTTTCTCGGGCCACTACTTTTCTGAATGTGACTACCATGAGGATACAATAATGTCTGGAGCTATGAGATAAGCAACCATCTTGTGACTATGAGATAAGCAGCATGATAATGAAAACCCAAAACACCAAGAATGGTAAAATATGAAGATACAAAAAGCTCAGGACTCTGATCTTTGAACCATTACAACACTAGTCCTGGTCTACCGGCCTCTAGACTCCTTGGCATGTAAAATAATGATATATCCTTATTACTTAAGACCCTGCTGGTCATATCTTCCTGTTACATGCAGCTGAAAGCATTCCTAATTGATATATTCATTCACAAAGAACCTTCCTGCTAAGTGATGATGAGTCATTCATTAAAAACCTTAGACTCTATAATGTAGCATACACTTAAAAATACCTGATGACACAGAACCAACAGAATTACTGAGGCCTATAATTTTCTTGCTAAACTTTCTTGAAGCTCATAAGTAGTAACCAATGAAAACTGAAGTATAAAAGTGACTTGTTTTATAAGCATTTCCATGGAAAGCTTGCTTTAATAAACTTAAGAATAATAAAAATTAATCTTTAATGAGTCTGACTACTACTGAGAAATGGTAGCATTTTGCCTCAATGATCTGAACTTGTGAATGATCTGACCTAATGAAGGAGTCGGTATTATTAACCCCATTTCACGGATGAGGAAACTGAGGCTCTGAGAAGTGAATTTGCCCAAAGTCTTTCAGCTTCCGAGAGAGAGATGAAATTCAAACTCAGGTCCATGGAGCTTGCATTCACAAATTTATCTCCAGCACCACTTTCCAGCCTCCAGCCTTCAGCAGGGATGCTCGGGGGTGATCAAATCTCTTCCTTCCTTTCTCTTTTGGTCCACAGAGTCAGTATCTTACAACGTATCTTGCCTGAGTGACCTATACATCCACACCTAAGATACAGCTCACCCCTGGGGCATCTCTAGGCATCTGTATCTTAAAGTGTGCACATGGGAGAAAATTTAGAAATGGTTGCTGTTGCTCCCCAGAAGAAATGTTTTGAACCCTTCTGAAGCTTATTAAACACCTGGCATGACAAGGAAAAAGGCTTGTGCCTTGAAGATGGAAGGTAATGCCAGAGCTCTTCAGTTTGTGACAGCTTTTCCTATTCCCTGCTATTTATCTTGGTCAATATTCAATTTTAGCATAATTGCTTGCCCACCTAATGGGCCTATTTGCACATGCCCCCCGCACACCTCTGATTGCTCTCCACATAACAGCCTGAGTGATCCTTCTCAAATGTAAGTCACATTACGTCACTCCTCTGCCCAATTCATCTCATGGTTCTGCATGTCAGTCAGGATAAAAGCTTAAGTCCTTACAGTGGCTGACCACATCCTCTAAAATAGTGCCCCTTTTGCATTCTGATCTCATTGCCTAAGATTCTTCTTGTTGCTTGCTTCTCTTGGGTAAATTGGCCTCATCACTGTTCTTCAAACAAGCTAGCACTCTTCTGCCTCAGGGCTTCTGCATATGCTGTTCCCTTTGCTTGGAAAGTTCTTCCTCCAGCTACCTGGCTCCCTCAATCCTCTACCCAAATGTTTTATTATCAGTGAGACATTTATTGCACACCATCTATAACGTGGCCACACCTCCCCTCCAACACACACACATTTCCTCTTCCCTTTTGGGGGGCTTTTGTTTTTTTAAAACATTTATTACAACCTGATAGAATATAAAATTTATTTATGTACTTATTTATTGACTACCTTCCTCCCATTGTCATACGAGCTTCTCAAAAACAGGGACTTTGTTTTGTTTAGTGTGTTTCTAGAATTTAAGCGTGCTTGTCACGCAATAGGTGCTCAAATGAATATTTGTTGAGTGGATGAATGAATGAATGAATGAACAAATTCATCTTGGGTAGAGAAGTCACATCACTTCTCTGTGACATAGTTTCCTCATCTATGGAACAAAAGAGTGAAGATTAGAGGATCTCCACATTTCCTCCTTGTTCTCTTAAAGCACATAAACCAAAATGCAGGCCTGCCTCCAGCTTGAGAACCAAGGGGATGAGCGTCGGCCCGGAGCCAAGAATGGGTAGCTTCTCTGGACCTTCTGCCCCTTGGCTTCCTGGGTGGCCCTGGGCAAGTCACTTAACTCTACTCTTTAAGTTCTCCATTTATAAAACAAGGCTAACACTTACCTACCGCACTGGAGATTTGGGAGCATTAATTAATGCTTGTAAAGTGCCCTGGTATTTCTCGATTAAAAGATTCAATTAGAGTAAATTGTTACTATTAGGTAAATGAAAATGAAATAACAAGACTGTTCTAGGCACTATAATTCATACATGAAATCCAGCTTTAAAAAATAAGAAGAAACCATCATCTACTTTCTAAAACAATCCACAGAATGCTCACTTCGAAAGACAGTTTTCCCAAAATTTTAATTGTGTAAGAAGAAATTCTGTTTTGAAGAAGTAACAGGTCGTCTTTTACGAACTCAAATGTTCTCTGGTGGCCAGAGCTAGTTCTGTATATGTGACTAAGGTTACAGTCCAAAATCTGCCATTCAAGAACACGGAATATATTTTAGCACATTGCCTACTTTACCTATTTTATCCTTAAAGACAAAAAGGAAAATATATATCTTAAAGCACAAAGTATTTCAAAGAAAAATACATTACACTTGCTCATGTTTGTGAAAACATCCAGGATTATTCAAGAAAAAGAGAAAGCAAGAGCTGTATTTTGAAATACCAAGACTACAAGATACAGCCAGAGCTCTACTCACTGGGTAACTTTAGGTGTGTTGAGGCTCCTTATTTAAAGAGCTTTATTAAATTAAACCTCAAATCATTTTTAATTCACTTTGTCCAAAGAGAAAGTTTGCCCGCATCTTAGCTGCATTTTAAACAAACTTTCTTTATTCGATTGAATTCCCCTAAGACTACCCATGAAAGTCAGTGTCAGAGTGTTTCATCTTCCTTCACACCTTCCTTCTAAACTAACTTCTTTCCTTCCCTCTTGCTTTTCCTTTCTTCCTTTTCTCAGGGTCATGAAGGTCCTCAGAGTGGATCTACTCTGCCTACACTACAGGAAACCTAGGAGACTGCTTCTTTTATGAGGACCCAGTTAGCCCCTTGGGATGCTGGGGTTGACTGGTGATGCCCAGCGAGGACTAAGACTGGGAGTCAGAACACCTCCATGGGGACAGCTGTGAATGTGGTAGATGTGGGGTATGGAGGAGAGGGCCCCCTCAAGGGTTTATCGGCTCAAAAGGCAAGGAATGGTATTGAGTGTGAAGCTGAGCTAATTCACTTGCATTTCTTTAGACTTCATGCCGAAATCTCCAGTTTACCCATTCTATTGAGTTCCTAAGGATAACACATGTGAAGGATTTTCTAAGCAATAAGAATCTATGTAAACCTTCAAAATTATTATTATCTACTCCACCTGCTTTTGATGAAATGGACTTCTTTGGTAACCGGATTAATATTATGGTTCCTCTTCCCAGAAAAATATAAATAAACATAGAATTTTATATATGATTTCGTGGGGATGGGATATCACCAAGATTCACGAATCCCGGACACTGTGACCAAAATGAACCAGATTAGGAAAACTATCTGATGAGGTCTACAGAGAGTTCTTGTGGTACCATGAATTCCCCATATTAAAAGAAAATTTTCCGTAGACAATTTACTGAACTCGTAAGCTTTTATTCAGTGATTTATGAATCGGGCAGCATCCAATCTAGCAGACAGAAAGGAGCTCCAAAGAGTTGTACAAGCCGAGTGATCCTTTTATAGACCGAAGTGCTCAGGATCAAGGAAGCGATACTGGGCATCTGCTGATTGGTTAAAGCAGGGTTACTTTCCTGAGATGCAGCAAAGAGAAGTCTTGGAACCAGATCAGGTAACGTGCTGAGCAGGCAAGTGCCAATTGGTTGACGTAGGCCTTCCTTTTCTGGGAGAGCCAAGCAAAGAATTTAAAAATTTAAGTTTTGGTTTGCTGACATAAGGCTTAGACTCCATCTTGGGCCTAATCTAGTTCCTTTAACATTCAAAATCGTGGACATTTTCCTGAGGGAGTTTCCTTAGCTTCCATCATGCTATCAAGTATCCTTGAAACGCTAATTTTGCTCCCCCAGCCCAAGTTTGAATTTCTCAAGAAGAGGGGCATGCCTTCAACATCTTTTTATTATGCTTGGTACATATATTGTTTAATACAGATTTATAGAATGAAAAACCAATTCAATTAACCAATCAAAAGCCAAGCTGGTTCAGAAGAACAGTTGTTGGCATAAAAATAGAGGTAAAAGAATCATCAAGTAGGGATATGGAAAGCCGTATACAGTCCGCCCTCTGTATCTGCAGGGGATTGGTTCCTGGACCCCCGCGGACACCAATGACAACGGAGGCTCAGATCCCTTAGTTGGCCCACCCTCCGTATCCGCGGGTTCCGCGTATCTGCTGACTCAAGCAATCTCAGGTCGCGCTGGTTGGATACCGAGGGCCAACCGGACGCGCAGATAATCTCCTTCATTTTATTTCCCGGATGTGTCCAGATATTTCCCAGAGTCGGCACTTAAGTCCTATCAGGTATGTTTTAGACTATCGGCTTCATAATCAACATTTCCATATTAAGAAGTGTTATATAGCTCACCGCAGCTTCTCAAACTTTGATGTGGGTACAATTCACCCACAGCTCTTTTAAAATAGTTGGTTCTGATTCAGCAGCTCCCAGGTGATGCTGATGTTACCAACTTCCAGATCACACTTGGAGGAGCAGACATAGGAACAGAGGAAGTGGATGTTAAGGGTTCTAGTCTCTACTCACCCATTCACTACCTTTGGGACCAGGATATAATGGCCACTTATGGATGGATTTAAGGTATGAAAAAGATCCATAACAGGGTAATTGAATAGACTCTCATGCAGAAATGCCAAGTCTCCTCTCCAATCCAGTTGAAAGCACCATTAGAGTAAACCTAAAGTGAGACGTTGATTGAGTTTTCCCTCTCTCCATCTAATTATATTGGTGTAGAATAAGCAAAGATATGGCACTTGTATTTAGGTTTTTATTGACCAGAAACACAAAGGTTATTTAAAACATTTTATCAAACTGTCCAGTCTGATCAGATTGTCAGGGAAGGTAAAAGTTCTTAGCCAAAATAAGAATTTCAGGGCAGAATTTTATGTACATCATTTAACAATGAGTTGCCCTTCTTTCTTTCTTTCTTTCTCCTTTTTTTTTTTTTTTTTTTTTTAGCTCTGGGCCATTTTGCCCCATCTTCTCATCTGGGGAGAATTCCTAGGTGAGGCTCTATTACCCTCAATGTTCTCTACATGGTTTTTCCATGCTCCTGGAATACATTTGCCAAGGGAAGGTATTCATTGTCATCTGATGTACTTGTAACTCACTGCATTAACTTTTCAAAGTTCTTGAAAGGGCAGATTTAAAGAGTTTCATACTCTTGCTTCAAGTACACATGTTAATGGGCATCAATAAAACCAGAGATTCAGGGGTTTTCTTCTGCTTGCCAGATCTTTTATGGAAAATAAATTCCAAGGGCTCTCCTTCCTCTTAGCCTGTGGTGAACTACTTTTCTGCTGTACTTTAAATTGGCAGCAGTTTATATCAAGTGAAAGAAAAATTTTAATTTTTCTATTGACAGGGTTATCCCAATTGCATTCTTATATATTGACCCATTTTCTTCCAAAGAGGTTTGGAATGGAATGTTTCAGAAGGACGATAGAGTGACATTGTAGCAGACAGGAAGGAGCAATATGGAGTCAGAAATTCTAAGATCTAGTCCCAGCCCTACTTTGGAGGAGTGGCACACACGTGGATAGGGAGCAGCTACCCCTCTCAGTTTCTGGAAATGGTGGTAACAGTTTAGAGTTAACACAAAATATGGGTGAGACCTTGGTTCTAGCTCCTACTCTGGCCCATGAGACTAAGAGGATTTATCTCTCCTCCGTAACTTTAGTTTCTTCCTTTAAAGAGGGAATGTGCTAGTCGGTCTCTATTGATGATTACAGCTCTAAATGTTGCTTCTATTGAAATCTGCCTGGAGGCACTTAGAGAACCCAGATCAGCAGACCAACTCAATGCTCAGTGGGTGCATTCCCATAACAAAGGTGTAGGGAGCTTTAGTTTTGCTACCCAATTTTATCAATTATTAGCTGAAAGTGCTACTGATAAATTTTGTAACACACGTTCCAATGTCTTTCTGATAATTATAGAAAACTTAAAACAAACAAACAAAACACTCTTGCATCTAGCTTAAATTGAGTTTGCATAAAGGTAGAGGTCAAAGACAGAGTATTCAGAATTTATACAGATGCTTCATTTCTGGCACATCATGTGAGAGGTCTGTTGTTGTTTTTGTCTGCGGCCAAGTGTAAATGCCCGGGAGCAGCACATCGAGGAAGAAACATTACCATCTCGATGTAATTGTCTAACTCGTGTCCATTTGTCTCAAAAGAAGGGGGATATTCTTACTTATAAGATAAAGTATAAGATAAACAAACAGCAATAAAATGATGCTCATAGTTTTTCATGGTTTGTTTCAGCTCAAAAAGTATTTATTCAATTCCTGGTAAATCTATCAGAAGGACTCTGATCCATCCACTCTTTAATAAAGATTCATTTGAGGTCGACACAAAACAAATGAGTATTTTATTTTCACAAAACCCTCTCAACTTCCAAATGATCAAATCTGTTTGGAAACTGTAACCCAAGTTCGTAGCTTGATAGATTGAAGAGGAGTTAACAGATACAAAGAAAAAAAACTAGACCATGCATAAAAAAATCTCCTAATCTAAATATAAGTAAAACTTATTATCTTGATGAGAAAAACACTTAGAATAACAAAGATAAGCTTCAACATTGTGACTTCTAGCTTTAATATCTAAAGATATATGTTTTTTCTCTTTTTGCTCTTCTAGTAGCTGAAACTACCCATTGCTACACTGTAACTATAATGGAGGAAGCTTTTCAACAAGCCTCTTTCTACAGTGTTTAACTTTATTATCCTATTACAGTATATTGGGCACAAGGGGGCACTGAAGGAGTGAACAATTCCATCTACCATACTGGAACTGAGACACCTAAGTGTTCACCTTTCACTCTGCCACATTGTAGAAGCTGCTTGCTTTCTTACTTTCTTTTATTTTCTTCCTTTTTTCTTTTTTTAATCTCTGTAAGGAATATGTCCAGCCACTCTGGTTACATGAGGGAGAATTCATCCAGGCCACGGACAACATCTTGAATGGCCTTTTCTAAGAGTAAACATGTCATATCATCATGAAACAGCATCATATTTCACTAAAATGCCAAACATTTGTGGCAAGTCTACCAGTTCCCTACTCCATATTCATAATATCCTTCCTTCTTACTAATGAAATCCCCATGTTGGTGGAGGCAGCTACAAACTACATTTCCCAGCTTCCCTAGATCAGTGTGGGTACTGAGAGGAAGAGGAAGTCGTCCTTGTGTGAGACAGCTGGGAGAGTTATCCAAAGGGGGCTTGTTGAATTGGTGGGAGTCCTTTTCCTCTTCCTCCTTCTTCCTGCCCAGAGAGTGAATGCCGTAGCTGGTATGGTAGCAGACGTCTTTCAATTCTAAAAAGATGGCAGAACAAAGAAAGGACAAGCTAAGCCCTTGGTAGGGCTATGGAATTTCCACTTTGTCCCTGCACTGCCTGTTTCCAAACTTCATGATTTGTGAAAGAAAAAAAATTCTTATCTCATTTCATTCTCTATGATTTGGGTCTCTGAAGCATTAAAATAAAGGTATTTGAAAACTGCAGTTCCTAAATGATACATCCTGAAAGTATCACGGTTAGCAATGGAGATTCTTTCATTATATCTAGCAAAGGAATTGGACCCAAGGAAATATTTCACTGAGCTTTCACCCAGTCCCACGAAAATTAATGCATGATTGTGAAAAGTCATGAGCTAAAATGTATATTTAAACATCTTTTTAATTTAATTGGACAAATATAAAATATCAACTAGTGTTCCCGACAGGAAAGTCTTGCACTGATTACAATAAATTTCAGTTCTCCTTGAAATTACTGCTGTTTCACCCACAAAAGCAACTGCTCCTGTTAAGTCATCCACTGGACTCCACACTGGACACCCCATTGGGAAGAGCCACAGTGTCAGTGCAAAGCTTTGTCCACCTCCATTGCTCACTGGAATGGGCAGGCAGCTGCACTTTTAACAATTTCCTCTCAGCACCCTGGTCAGCGGCCTCACCCTGAACTCTCACGGCTCCCAACACCCTTAGCTCTCACCTCACCCTCACCAGGGACCCTGTCTCCAATCCTTCTGGTAAAAGAAGCCTGGAGAACCCAAATATCTAAAAGCAGCTCCTTCTAGAGAGATATCCTGGGCTTCTGAGTTTATTTTGCCCATGAAATAATTATTTTTATCATATTCATTCATCAAAATTTTAAACTTCCCCTACCGTTTATATTATTATTTCCCATGTTATCTCAGTAGGTGGAAAATTCAGTCAAGAATTTTCTTTAATGAGTGTAAATATTTTAAAAATGTGAACCTTTGAATTATCAAAGTTTGATGATCTGCTTTTAGAGAGTCCAGTCGAAGGACATTGTTATTGCAAAGTATTAGTCACTGTTTTACAGAATAAAAAGGGGGATGCTCTAATTATTAGATGAGTTCCAATGGAATGCCCTGTAACAGAAAAATAGCAATGCTTAGGATTATAGGCCATAATATTTTGATGCAGAGTTTGCATCATTAAAAAAATTCATCTTTTAACTCCCAAATGCCTTGATATATTGAAAGAAAATCACATGGCTTAGGGGAAATAAATCATACCCCACTGGGATTTCTTTAAATGGATAGTGGATTTGTATTTTCTAACTCAGCTGAGTCCAGGGACAAAAATCTTTTAAACTGCAAAGTTTAAATTAGACACAGGAACTGGTTTTTCATTGAAAAGATAATTAAATACTGAGCAGGATTTATTAAACAAGGTTCTAAAATTTCAGGTGGGGGAGCTCTTTTAAAGTTCTAAAGCTATCAGTCATAAAAGAGCCAACCAGGAGCTGACTTCCTCACTAGTGATGCTCTCACCTGTCTTAGTTTCATCTTCGAAGTCTGCAGCTCCGACCTCAAACCTTGATATGAACAGTTTCAGTATTGCGCGTTTTTAATGTTAAACTGAAAATATACGTGCATGTATTATAAAGAGTAACATAAATGTTTTCACATTAAAAGTATTTTGTACATCTCTTCCAACGAGCTTAAACATCTATTTGTTGAAGAGACTTATTGACTTAGACTTTGTTTTCCCCCTAACACTTTGTTTTTGGGGGAAGAAACCGGAATAAATGCATTTTCAGCTATTAGCACAAAAAGGCAGAGGTGCAAGTAGACATCAGGACTACTCTTTTCTCAGTTCTCAATCCTTACTCCATTACACTCTGGCTACTGCTATGTAGTCTGCAGACCGACAGTAGCAGCATGACTTGGGAACCTGGAAATGCAGAATCTCAGGTCCCCATTCAGACCTACTAGATTTACATGATTCCCCAGGGCATCCAGTCTCGCTGAAGATTGAGAAGCACCACTTTAGGCTACACCACCACCTAACTGAATCACCACTTCTTCCAGAAGTTGGATGAGAACGCAGTCAGAATGTCTTTCCTCTCTGAGTATGAATGTTACAAAAATGCAAGTTAATGCAAGAAGTATAAATTCACACCACTAATTTAACTCAGGTGTTGACTTTAAAACCTCACTGTGTGTAAGAGGAGGCTCTCCCATTTCTCTTAATCCTCATGAGCAAGAAATCAATTAACATAAATTAATATTGGAGATGCCTAATATTAAAACAGAAAGAAGTAAACTGATGGGCGCGAAGGACACTTTCACCTTCTCCATCCATTCCCCTTTCGCCACTAGGGATGTTTTAGAACACAGATGGTTTGGCTGTCCAGTTGTCTGCATAAAGACTCTTCTTTAATATCTTCTTTTGGTCTGGCTTAGTTGTCCTTTAATTTTAGCTTTAATAAGGATTATTGTTATATTAAACACACATGAACATGTATTCTTGAAGAATGATGTAAGAGATTTTCAATGGCCATTTTTACCATTCTCTATTTTTACTTTAAATACAAACTTGAGCACCTATTCCCAAGTAAGCTCTTATCCACTTACATTTTTGGAAAATTGTATTGTATAAATACTGTTAGGTTCACCAGTATTTCCTTATTACATGTCTTGTCTTATATTGATTTGTGTCACTAAGCAATAGTTCGGAAACATTTAAGCAACAATTAAGCCCCATGAGAGATGGCACTAATGCATTATAAATCAATCATATAACTCAAGTACAGAAGGAAAGATGAGTTTGAATGTTTAAATAGCTTTTATATGAGCTGGAGAGGAGATGGAGATGTTGAAGAAGAAAGACAGAATAAAAAAGAATGTGTGTGGGAAAGGAAATATCAATGGAATGTTGAAATTGCAAATGAAACCCACAGAAGTCAGGAAATTCAAGAGTTAAGGCTCCCACTGCTCCCTTAATTCTGCCCCTGGTGTTGGGCAAATGCATTGTGTATGTATCTTTCATTACCAGATCCCATAACACTTAGCAACAGAGCCCATTTAGGATGGTGATGAAGAAGCATATGGCTCCTTATGAAATGAGCTTTAAATACATCGAAAGGTTAACAACTGGTATAACAAGATACTTTTTCCCATAAAAGTTTAATGTTAATTATAAAATCGGATAACATCGTTATGGCGTGAAATATGAAATACACAAAGCAGCACTCCCCTGGGGCACAGCTGATGTGCACTGTGTTCACAATGGAATTTTCCCACCTTCAGAGTATAAAAGTGGAAACAATTCTTTCTCCTCGGAAAACATACGAAAATTAGCTAATGAAGCAAAATTTCAGAATCTCTACTTTGCTTTACATATGAAGAATAAATTTCAGGGGCCGGCCCCATGGCTCAGTGGTTAAGTTTGCGCTCTCTGCTGCACAGCCCAGGGTTTCCCCGGTTCGGATCCTGGGCGCGGACATAGCACCACTCATCAAACCACGTTGAGGCGGCGTCCCGCATACCACAACTAGAAGGATCCACAACTAAAATATACAACTATATACTGGGGGAGATTTGTGGAGAAAAAGCAGAAAAAACAAAGAATATTGGCAACAGTTGTTAGCTCACGTGCCAATCTTTAAAAAGAAAATAAATAAATAAATAAATTTCTGAGGCTGCAAACTATAGTTAACAATATACTAACAAACCAATGTGGGGCAGGAGATGGGAAATAATAAATAATTTCTCCCTCTCCCCTTAAAAAACGTCTCTGGCTGATTTTGGCAAGCTGTGTAAAGCATTAATCTCCCTTCAGATTTATCTTCCTAATGGTGTTTATTCTTGACAAATCATTGCCTCTTTGAACACATTCAACTAGAAAAAGTATCCCAGGAGTGTGTCCACTTGGAGATTAAAACCAAAGCAGTGTAGGGTAAAAATTTCCACAAATCATTTGTAAAATGTTCCCCCTGGAAGGTACATCAGTGAGCGAACAGTGAAGAGCGAACTGTGTAGACGCATCAGTTTAGTGGTTATCAAGGCATTGCAGAAGCTTTTGAAGAATAAATTAACCCTTCTAGGAGTAGCTATATCATTGTGGGACCCAGTGCAAAATGAAAATATGGGGTCCTTCTTAAAAAATTTGTTGAGAATTTCAAGATGGTGACAGCAGAGCATTAAACCAAGTACAAGCACTTCTAAGCGTGGGACCCAGTGGGACTACATAGGGTACACGTCCTGACCACTTCTTTGATTAAACCAACTTCTCTCCTCTGCCTTTCTTATGGCACCTATCACTTTCTATTAATCTTAGTCCTTTGCAGCTCATCTTTAATTCTCCCACTAGCCTGTAAATTCCTTGTAGGCAGGGACTCTGAAAACAACATGGTTCTCTGGAATCTGACAAATCCGCCTTTACATTTCCAGTCTCCATCACTTATTAGTTGAATGAACTTAATCACATTAATGTCTCTGAGACTCAGTTTTCTCATCTGTAAAATGGGGATGATAGTAATACCTTCAGGACAGGGTTGCTGTAAGGATAAACTAATTCACAGTGTTTGGCTCATAGTGAGTACCTAAAAATAGTGGTTGTTCGTATTACTGCAGCATACGGCTGTTGTGAGGATTATGATGAGAAAATGGAAAGAACTTCACAATGACCAAGGACGTGGGGCTGGTTGGAAACAGTATGATAAGTTCATACAACGGTGTACCATGCTGCTGAAGTGCATCTCTGCATTTGCCTGGAGCTCTCTACCACAGCACTATCCAAAGGATGGTGCGCCAACTGGCACCGTCAGCAGCACCTGAGAGCTAGTTAGGAATGCAAATTCTCGGCCCCCAGCCCAGACCTACTAAATCAGGAACTCTGGGGCTGGCATCCAGTCAGGGGGGGGGGGGGGGGGGGGGTGTGCAGTGTCAAGCCATCCAGGTGATTCTGATATGCTCTCAAGTTTGAGAACCACTCATCTACTACATGAGTTAGATCTGTGAACTGATGAAGCAAGCCCTTTAAACTGTATTTTTACTAAATTACAAAGCAAGGTGGAGTCCCCAAATTGATTTAAGGCCAGAAACTTTCCAAAATTGAGGCTCATTTCTCCACCTGGCAGATACTAATAAGGGTGTTCCTCTAGCCAGGACTGGAGGAATCGCACTCCTATGACCTGTACCCATTTTGCTTTTGGGGAGAGATTTTCCTTTTTCCTTTTTGACTCTCTATACTGTTAGAATTTTTTTAACCATATGTATATACACAGATAGGCATACATATTACTCTTCTCATGTGGTTCTTTAAAAATATATCTGTTTATTTTTTAACAAATATTTTAAAGTAAATAGGCACACATCCTAAATCTGAAAAAAAAAGTATGGCTCTGGTTAACTAGAATGAAGCCAGATTAAAAGGTGTTTGAAAGGCCAGGTGGTGAGGGCTGTTCTTCTAGAAGCAGAGAACCAGCCCTAATCTGTGGACTTCCAACCAATAGAGCTGAGCGAACCCTCCTTGCCTGGGGAAATCCTGACAGCAGGGCCTCTAATTTCATGAAACAAGGCAGGTTGACCTCGAAAACTGTTAGCAAGGAAATTACACAGGAGCCAGGGCACTTCACACAATTCTCTTTGGGTTTTCATTCTTTTAGGGTTAGTTTCCATGGAAATCTGCACCTGCCAGTTCCCTCGGGTCTCTAAGCCTGAGGACCTTGAGGAAACAGGGAGGAGAAAAGTGGGGACAATGCAGATTTTATAGGCTTTTTGCACTGAGCATTCTTGCTTATGGTGTTCTCAGAAGCCTAACTGTGAGGCTGCAGAGAAATTCCATTTGTAATATCCCCTTTATTTACCACTTTCTTGCTTTCTGGAACCTTGAAAACATAAGATAGTAAGGGTTCAGAGCTTAGTTATTTTGTGTAAAGATATGAAATTGGGTCAAGTGCCAGGAACAGCATTGTTTTCAGAATATTTTGGTAATGATAAGAATCCTTTATATTTATAGTGAGAAATTCTTATCCAAAGAATCCAGGGCCTTTAAAACCTTTAAAGTTTGCCTACAGCCAGAGAAGTAAGAGCACATATTTTTACTATTCTGAATCCAGAGTGTTAAAGTCATCAGGACAGGTGGTCACCAGCTGGGAAGTGGTGAGCTCAGCCAGGTGACCTCTGAAAGCCCCTTTTGGAGTAAGAATGTGTGACAATTGTAGTTACAGACCAGAATCGTCTCTGCTGGCCCATATATGAAGCTCCATCCTGATCAGCTACATGGCTCTGTGTGCCCTCCCTCCCCTCCCACAAGAATTTGGGTTGAGAAAGGATCACACGAAGTTCTGCTCCCACTGGGAGGGGACAACAGTCTCTTTCAGGGGCATCAGTCAACAATGACTGAGCTCTGTTTGTGGATTTCTGGGGGGCCATAGGAAGGTGACAGTAAGTAAATAGAAGAAATGAGTCCCTAGAGAAGCTTACAACTGTTCAGGAATACACAGTATGCGACGCACCTAACATTTTCGAAGGGTAGTGCACTTGTGTTCATTTTCACTCAGCAAGATTAGCCTTGTTTCTCAGACGCTATTTCAAAATTAACCAATAGGTTCAAGGCAAGGCTGGAATTTTAAAAAATTTTGTGTATAATATGTATTTGGCTTGCTTGCTTGTTGGTTGATTGGTTTTACTGAGAATATTTCTTTATATTTTTAACAGTTTTATTGATGTATAGCTCACATACCACAAACTGCCCATTTTAAATAATTCAATGAATTTGAGTAAATTTGTAGAGCTATACAACCATCACAAGCCAGTGTTAGAACACTTCCATCACCCCAAAAAGATCCCTCGGGCCCATTTGTGGTCGCTCTCTACTCCAGACAGCCACTGACGTGCTTTCCATCCCTATAGATTCCCCTTTGCTGAGTATTTCATATAAAGAAAATCATATAACATATGCTGTATTTTGGCTCTGGATTCTTTCATTTAGCATAATTTATTTATTTATTATTTACATATTGCTGAGGAAGATTCACCCCGAGGTAACATCTTTGCCAGTGTTCCATTATTTTTTTTTACATGTGGGTTGCCACCACAACATGGCCACTGATGAGTGGTGTAGGTCTGCACCCAGGAACTGAACCTGGCCCACCAAAGCAGAGAGCACCAAACTTAACCACTAGGCCATGGGGCCGACCACTAGCATAATATTTTTTTAAATTCATCCGTGTTGTCACATGTATCAGTATTATTATTGCTGAATAGGGTTCCATTGTATGAATATACCACATTTTGTTTGTCCATTCAATAGTTGATGGGCACTTGGGTGGTTTCCACTTTGGGGCTATTATACATAAAGCTATTATAAACATTCACATAAAAGTCTTTGAGAGAACATATGTTTTCATTTATCTTCGGTAGACACATAGGAGTGGAATTACTGGGTTGTATGATAAACATGTTAAACTTTTTCTTTTTTTTATTTTTTGTTTTTTTGAAGAAGATTAGCCCCAAGCTAACATCTGCCACCAATTCTCCTCTTCTTTTGCTGAGGAAGACTGGCCCTGAGCTAACATCCATGCCCATCTTCCTCTACTTTATATGTGGGACACCTGCCACAGCATGGCTTGACAAGCAGTACGTAGGTCGGTACCCAGGATCCAAATCGGCAAAACCTGGGCTGCTGAAATAGAACATGTGAACTTAACAGCTGCGTCACTGGGCAGGCCCCTATGTTAAATTTTTAAGAAACTGTCGAATTGTTTTCCAAAGTCGCTGCACCAGTTTACATTCTTATCAGCAATGTATGTGGGTCGCAGTTTATCTACATAATTGTCACTATTTGCTATAGTCTTTTTTATTATTATTATAGCCTTTCCAGTAGTATCTCATTGTGGTTTTAATTTGAATTTCATAAGTGACTAATGATGGTGAACATCTTTTCATGTGCTTATTTCCTATTCGTATATCTTCTTGGTAAGATACCTACTTAACCTAAATACCTACTTTGTTTGTTGTTCTTAGTATTGAATTGTACGAGTTCTTTATATGTTATGGATACAAATCCTTTATCTCTGATATGCAAATATTTTTATCCAGCTTGTGGCTTGTCTTTCCATTTTCTTAATGTGTCTTTTGAAGCGCAAAAGTTTTAATTTAGAGGAAGTCCACTTTATGAAATTATTTTTTGGATCTTGATTTTGGTGTCATAGCTAAGACATCTTTGCCTATCCCAAGGTCAAGAAGATGTTCTCCTCTGTTTTCACCTAGAAGGTTTATAGCTTTTTACATTTAGATGGTGTGTTACATTTATTTTCAAGTATTAAAGTAATCTTACTTTCCTGGGAAAAATGTAACTTGATCACAGAATATAATCCTTTATATATGTTGAGGGATTTGGTTTGCTAATATTTTGGAACTTTTCATATATATTCTCAAGGGATATTGGTCTATAGATTTCTTCTCTTGTGATGCCTTTGTCTGGCTTTAGTATCAGTAAGAGTGGCCTCATAGAATGAGTTGAAAAGTATTCCCTCTTCGATTTTCTAGAAGAGTTGGTAAGGGATTGGTAATATTGTTCTTTAAATATTTGATAGAATTCACCAGTGAAGCCATCTGAGTGTGAGCTTTTCTATGTAGGAAGACTTTTAATTACTAATTCCATTTCTCTACTTGCTAGAGGTCAAATTTGATTTTCTATTAGTTCTTGAGTCAGTTCTGGTAATTTCTGTCTTTCTAGGATATGTTCATCTAAGTTATCCAATTTGTTGATCTAAAATTCTTTGTAATATTTCCTTATAAACCTTTTAATTTCTTCAAGGTTAGTGCTAATGTCCTCTCTTTCATTCCTGATTTTGGTAAATAGTGTCTTCTCTCTTCTCTATCAGTCTAGCTAAATAATTGTCAATTTTATTGATTTTTCAACTTTTGGTTTAAATTCCCTATTGCTTTTCTGTTTTCTATGTCATTGATTTCTACTTCATTCTTTATCAATTATTCTGCTTGCTTTGCATTTAGTTTGCTGTTCTTTTCCTAGTTTTTTAAGGTAGAAGCCTAGGTTATTGATTTGAGATCTTTCTTCACTTTAATATAGGTGTTTAAAGTTTTAAATTTCCTTCTAAGCACAGCTGTGGCTGCATCCCACAAATTTTGATATGTTGTGTTTTGGTTTTCATTCATTTAAATATTCATGAATTTCATTCATTTAAAATATTTTCTGATATCCATGTGATTCTTCTTGACCTGTGGACTGTTTGAAAATGTATTGATTTCCACATAGGGGATTTCCTAAATTTGTTTTTGTTGTTGATTTCTAATTTGAATTGTGTCCAGAAAACATAATTTGTATGATTTCAATTGTTTTAAATTTACTCAGTCTTTTTTTATGGCTTAAGATACAGTCTACTCTGGAAAATGTTCCATGTGTGCTGTTGTTGGGTGCAGTATTCTAACGATTATTAGTTGAAGTTGGCTGATAGTATTATTCAAGTCTTCTTTATGTCTGTGGACTTTCTGTCATATAGAACACCATTTTGCAAATTATTGAGAGTATAATATGGAAGTTTCCAACTATTGCTGTTGAGTGGTCCATTTTTCCTTTCAATTCTTCCAATTTTTGCTTCATGTATTTTGTGGACCCATTATTAAGTGTTTATACATTGATAAGTGTTATTCTTCCTGATTAATTGGCCCTTTTACATTACAAAATGCCCCACTTTGTCTCTAGCAACATATGTTGTCTTAAAGTCAATTTTTTCTGATATTGGTAGAGCTATTCCAACTCTCTTAAGGTTATTATTTGCATGCATATAATTGTCATGCTTTTTTTAATTTTAACTTGTTTGGATCAAAAGTGTATCTCTTATAGAGAGCATATAGGTGGAGCTTGAAGTTTTATCCAGTGTGGCAATTTATGCCTTTGATTAGAGTTTTTAATCCATTCACATTTAATGTATTTATCTCTATGTTTTGATTTACAGCTGCCATTTTGCTTTTTGTTTTCTCTGTTTCATGTCTCCTTTGTGCCTCTGACCCTCCGTTACTACTTTCTTCAGTGGTTAACAGATGTTTTCGTATGCACCATTTTATTTCCTTTGTTAGTTTTTTCTCAAATATTTTGGAGTTTTTTTAAGTGGTTGGTTTAGGACTTGCACTGCAGGGCTTAACTTATTACAACCTAGTTAAGATTAATACTAACAATTCTTGTAAAATATACAAACTTATTCCAATTTAGCTCCATTTCTTCTTCCCTCCTTTTTGCTATTACTTTCTTTCGTATATATTACACCTTCATATGTTATAAGCTCAGTAATGCAGTTTTATAGGTATTGTTTTATGCAATCTTATGTATTTTCAACCAGTTAAGGGGGTAAAA
This sequence comes from Equus quagga, assembly GCF_021613505.1. Classification (NCBI taxonomy): domain Eukaryota; kingdom Metazoa; phylum Chordata; class Mammalia; order Perissodactyla; family Equidae; genus Equus; species Equus quagga. The sequence continues at coordinate 78,629,063 of NC_060278.1, forward strand.
GAGAAAAAAATATTTATACAGTCATATATTTTCCTGTATATTTACCTTTTGCAATGTTCTCTATTTATTCATGTGGATTCTAGTTACTGTCTAGTATAATTTCCTTTCAGCATGAAGGAATTCCTTCAGTATTTGTTGCAAGGCAAGTCTGCTAGCAACAAATTCATTCTTTGTTTATCTGGGAATGTCTTTAATTTTTGGAATGTCAATTTTGAAGGATAATTTTAATAGATTAGAATTCTTGGTTGACAGTCAGATTCTTTCAGCATTTTGAATATGTCTTCCCACTGCCTTCTGGTCTCCTTTGTTTTAAATGAGAAGTCAGCTGTTAATCATATCGTTGTTCCTCTGTATGTGATGAGTCATTTTCCTCTTGTTCTTTTCAAGAATTTCTTTGCCATTGGTTTTCGACAGTTTGACTGTGATGTGTCTAGGGTCTAGGTGTGGCTCTCTTTGTATTTATCTTACTTGGAAGTCATTGAATTTGTTGGATCTGTAATTTTCTTTCTTTCTTTTTTTTTTTTTTTTTGGTGGGGAAGATTGGTCCTGAGCTAACATCTGTTGCCAATCTTCCTCTTTTTGCTTGAAGAAGATTGTCACTGAGCTAACATCTGTGCCAATCCTCCTCTATTTGTATGTGGGACACTGCCACAGGATGGTTTGATAAGTGGTGTATAGGTCCGCACCCAAGATACAAACCTGAAAACCCCACACCGCCAAAGTGGAGCACATGAACTCAATCACTATGCCACTGCGCCAGCCTCTGATGATTAATTTTTAATTCAATTTGCAAAGTGTTTGGCCATTGTCTCTTCAAATATTTTTTCTGACCTTTTATCTCTCTCCTCTTCTTCTGAGACTCCAATAAGCATGTGTTGGTATGGTTGCTTGTATCCCATGGGTGTCTGAGGCTCTCCTCATTTTTCCTTATTTTTTTTCTTTCTGTTTTCCAGCTTCAATAATTTCTATTGATTTATCTTCAAATTTGCTGATTCTTTCCTCTGCAACCTCAAGTCTGCTGTAGACACCCTATCATAATTCTTTATTTCAGTTATTTTACTTTTCAACTGCATAATTTCCACGTAGTTATTTTGTAGAATATGTATTAAGATTAATCATTGTTATCATACTGTTTGTTAATTCCTTGAAAGTTACCTTTAGTTGTTTGAATGCATTTACAATAGCTGCTTTGAAGACTTTGTCTACTGAGTCCAACAACTGGACAGCTCAGAAATAACAGGCATTCACTTTTTTTTCCTGAGCGTGGGTCACAGTTTCTTACTTCTTTGTATACATTGCAATTTTTTGTTGTTGAAAACTAAACACTTTGTTAAAAACAGGACGTTTTAGATAATATACTCATGCAACTCAGAATTTCTATTTTATCTTCTTGGGGGTTATTATTGTTGCTGCTTTTTTGTTTCTTTATTTGTTTAGTAATTTGCTTGAACTAATTCTGTGGAGTTTGCCTCCCCCATGGTGTGTGACCACTAATATCTTTGCTTAGATTTTTCTTTATTCTTGTTTTTATTTGTTGAGTCTGGCTTCCTAGGGGTTGCTCTTGTGCTAGCATAGCTTAGCAGTAAGCCAATAATTGGTCAGAGGTTGTACTGAAATACCTTGAGCCATTCTACCACTTGAGGTCAGAGCTATGTGTAGACTAGGAAATGCATTTAAAGTTCAGGTGGTTTAAAAGACTGCCCTGACTTCCTTGCTGTGTGTGCAAAGCCTCTCAATCAGCCAGGATAAATATATAGCCAGGGACCTCTCCAGGCTCTCCTCAGTATGTGTACAGCCTTACCATGCACAGCCTTCCAGATAACCAGAGATATCTTGCAGCTTATCAAGGTCAACTATGGCTGTCTCATTCCCTGGCTCTCCTTGTTAATTTTGTTTCTCCAATCGGGATCACAGCTTCAGGCTAGTTGCAATGTCAGTCTTCCTTGTTTGTTTGCCACTGAGATCATACTATTTTCAATAACACTCAGAGATGTGATTTTTTTTTTTTGTACTCTGTTCCCAAGTCATCCCCTCCAGCAGTGAAGCTGCTGGTTTTTTAACTTGCCATGCCTTAACAGAATTCTGCACTGCCCCCAATGGGTCTTGGGGATGGGGTGAATGGAAGCATCCCTAGGCTAAAATGCCATAGATTTTCACAGTTCTAACCCACGGTTCAGTAGATTTAAAAAAAAAAATAATGCTTCTAAATTTGCTTTTATATCTTTGGTGGATTTATTTCAAGGATTCTAAATGAGTGTTTTCACAATTTTGTCCAGTTTTGTCATTTCCTTTTCTGGAGAGGATTTGCTGTGTTCCTCATTTCTATTTGGAAGCCCTGCCCTCTAGAATAAAATTGTGTGTCTTTGGAATCCCAGAAAAGAGATTATTGAGGGGAATAAATCTAGCAAATATCACTTTATTACAAAATAAAAGATAAATCAGCAATTAACTTGGAGTTTGGAAAATCTGAATAGCAGCAACAAGGAACAGTCAAAAAAAAGTGTTTTCATCTAGGAATTAAGATGACTGGGTTCTGGTTCTGATGCTGCTGTCTACGAGCTGCAAATCCTAGTGTGTTGCTTCATCTAGCTGATCCTCGCATTCCTTGGCTAGCAGAAAAAACAGCTGGAATTAAATTCCACTTAAGGGTCTTTCTAGGTCTCATATCTGAACTTCTGATGAAAACAGCAAAATGTGACTGAAAGTTCTATAAGGACCGTGGCAATAGTGACAGTAAGGCAAGTCTGCTGCACTAAGACATGCAGAGTCACTTTCCTGGTCACAGCAGCTGGTGAGCATGCACTTGGCTCAACACACACTCAGAGAACGTGAATGTGTCACTAGAGCCAAGCACCCATAGCCCTTTGACGTGCTCATATAATCAAAATGTACAAACAATGGCCCGCTTGCGAATAGAGATAATAACTAGATAACCAGGGCCTAAATATCTGTCCATCTAAAGACAAGGTTTCCAGTCTCTGCTCCCCACTTAGTAACTGTGGGTAAGAATCCTTAACCATTCTAGCCCTCAAGTTCCTCATCTGAAAAATGAGTATACAATCATTTATTACTTTGACAGCTAAGAGGATTAAAACAGATGTGGCATTTCAAGTTCACAGCACAGAGTGTGGCACATAAATGCTCTATACATGGTAGTGTTATAATCATTTCATATCTCCAGGGATGACCTATGGGTTGGCAATGGAGGCGGCCGTGTGTATGAAGGTGGGAATCCACACCAGATCTCTCTCCCCTTTACTAGATTGATGCTAGGATAAGCCATGCTAAGAAAGCCCTCCTTAAAACAAATATCAGTGCCCCTTATAGCCTCACGGCCCTCTGATGTGGAATTGGGAAAGTGCAATAGGATGATGTGGGAGGGGAAGTTGGAAAGATGAGAAAGGAGGGTACTAAACAGAAGGCCGCAGAGGGCCACTGATTTGCTTTGGGTGGTGGAAGAAACAAGGTGAGAGCAAGTGAGTGTGGCAAGCAGCAGACAGGGAGCACAGAAGACTGATTCCGCCTGAGGCCACCTCACAGATCCCATTTCAGGAATCCAAGGGCTTCTCTCTTCCCTCTTTCACAACAACCCCAAGCATCTGTATATCTCTATGACTCACTGCTCTCTCTTCTCTATCAGCAAAACATGCAGTTTCACTCCTCCACCTTGCCTCCCAAATTGGTCCCAAGCCCAGAGATTTCCCAAAACTGTGTCTTATTTATCCCCCTTGGCAGGCGGCACTAAGGGTGCTCTCCAGGCTGACGTGTTGCTGGCCAAGTTTACCCACTCTGGTGTATGTTGTTTTCTGACATATGGGCCTTTCTACCAAGGCTCTAGGAAATAGCCTCTCCAAGTGAATCAGTTGGGATGTTAGAAGATATACTGGCTCCTGTAACTGACAAAGCCCAGGGGTAGGGCGGGGAGCAGGCATGGTTCAATCAGATTTCTACTCCTTGTTCCCATGATACTCTCACCTCTGCTCATCCTCATCTTCACTGTGAGGCTGCAGCACTTCAAGAATCATTCCTAGAGCACATAGCAGACGGAGGGATAGAGCGACTACTCCTTCTGACTCTCTGGAAAAAAAGAACTTCCTTTACCAGCGTCTGCTTGAAAACACACCCATTTCTGAGCCAATTTCTGTGGTCAGAGGAATGCCATACACTTGTTGGCGATAGCCAGGGTTCTTACACTGACCCTTGGCAAACTTTTCAGACTTTCACGTCCACATGAACCCTCTGGGAATCTTGTTAAAATGCAGATTCTGAATCAGGAGATTTGGAGTGGAGTCTGAGATTCTGCATTACTAGCATCCCAGGTAACACGGACAGTCTGCACTTCGAGTACAAAGGAACAGTGGCTATATGGACTAGATGTGGAAGGGCTATAAGCTTCCTGAAAACGGTGACTTAGTTTTTATTCACCATTGAATTCCAAGCACCTGTAATACCACCTGGTACATAACAGCTATCCTACAAATTTTTGCGAATTTTTGAAGAATTATCTTCCAAAAAATTGGGAAATTGATGGATAGTCAGGTAACATCTTTCTAATCCATTATCCTTCTCCGGGAACAACGGTCAACCTTTGAGCCTTTCCAGTATTATTTGAAACACTCAGTAGATTCTGATAGCTAAAAGTGAATCAGTGAATCAACACTTGCACTTTGAAGCTGGGAAGTTACAGAAGTCTCCTTCTCTTGGGAACATTGGTTAAGAGATCAGCTCAATCCCCCTGCTGAGACATCAATATTTAGACATGGGGATCTTCTTTCTAGGTGCACAAAATTTTGCAATTAGAAGTACTGTATACAATATTACTGAATGTTTGAACCTCAAAGTAAACTTCATTATTCTTTGCAAACTTTTTAGCTCACCTTCTCACATGGGACAAGGTTAAGTGGCACGTGAAAAAAATTAAAAGGACACAAAGCATCTAAATTCAAACTGAGATACAGAAGTGAATGCTGCAATGAGACACTCTTTTGTTAACACAAAATCCTCTGATTCATTAGAAAACATAAGTGCATGTGATTTTTTTAGATGTGAAAGAACTTGGAATTGTTTCTAAGAAGTTTTTCTGAAAGATTTTTACATCTTTCTAAGTGTGTCTTACTGTTCACAGCAGTCAAAGTGGTTCTGTGTTCTGGAGAGGGAATGGACACACCCGGATAGACGCCTTCCTGAATTTCATACCTTCACCCAGAATGATGGATCTTGAGAGAAACCGTTATCACCAAATGAAAGACTTCAAATGGAAGATAATAAAACATAAAACAAAACAAAAAAGCACTCAGACTTGTGCCTCCTGGCACTTGCCAACTCTGATACCCTAATGAAGCAACTTTTCTGGAGTTAGAGAGAACGACAACCATCCTCACAGCAATCAATGCCAACGTTAACTCTCCAAGGACTCCTCACTCATTTGCCTGCTGGGTAGCAGGTCTCAGATGACTGACAGAGGCCCCGTCTGCTCCTGTGAAAGGATTAATCCTCAATCCTCATTTCCTCCTCTCCTTTCCGTTATCAGGGGGAAATGCATTTATCCCTTCTGGCCTGATTTCTGGAGGTGACAATTGGCCCCAAGGAAATGACCGCAAACTTGTAACTGAAATTTCTCAGCTGCCAATAAACTCCAAGCCTGCCTCCTGCCAAGCTCACAGGACAGAAGTTTCCTCTTTGGCCAGGCAGTTTATGTGTGGCTGTCATTCTTCATAAGAGGAGGATACCTGGGGAAAAGAAAACAGAAAGCAGGACACAGAGAGCATCATCAATTCTTCCTTTCCCTAAGCAGAAAATGTTCTATGCCTTAGACTGAGGAATTGTAGGGAGCAAGACTTACTGATTTCCTGGCAGTGAAAGTAACAAAAGAGCGTCTGCACTACCTGAGACAACTTTGAAAGCACCAACGGAGCCAGGTGTACAACTGAGGGGCTGCAACACACCATGGGCAACTTAGAAGAAAAATTTTTGCAACTAAAATGTCTACAAAAGCCTAGAGGTTGCTGCCTTCAAAGAGACATTTTTCCCATCAAGCTCTGAGGGAACACCAAGGGACAGGATCGAAGACAGAGGCACTCCAGGAGATTCCTGAACAGCAGGTAGCTGAGGTGGAACCCCAAATCCCTAGGTAAAACCAGACTGTCATAACCCTTGACTCTTCCTGGAAGCAAAGAGAATTTTCCATAGGAATGACTATACCCTTACCTCATTCTACCCTGCCAACCGCCCTCTGCTGTGCCCCCATGTCCTTTTTAAGAACATACACAGTTTTGCCCACCCTCTCTCCCTGGAATATATGCCAGGGCCGAACCCCGAAGAACTGGATGAACCAAAATGGCCGCAAAAGGATCAAGTGGATAGGCCAGCTCCCTTGTTCCTAAAAGGTCTTTCCTGTCTCCCATCCCCTCTTGATTTTAGAATCAGCAAGTTTTGAAGAGTGGTGTTAGTGATCGAAACCGAAATAGGGAAGGAGGGTCTGTGAATGCTCTATCTATTCGGAAACATATTAGAATGAGGAAAATTTGCTTGGGGAAGTTAATTCTCTGAGCTCATCATTGCCTTTGCAATTCTGGAAACCTTTCAAGGACTCTAGACAATGGGTTTTAAGAGAGCAGTCTAAAATCATTTTTTTTATTTGGAAATACAAAGCCATCTAGAGAAGTCATAGGACCAAAAGTGTTCACATGAAAATTTTACAAACTTTCATCACTGTGGCGTGATGAGGCATTTTCCCCATCCTTCCCATTGCTATGCAAATCTTTAACCAAGGAAGTGGCAGTGATTACTAAACGCATACCCTACCGCCAATGTTTCAGGACACAGTATAAATAAATGAAGTCATTCATTTACAAGACAGGACATAAACGAGGAACTATGAAGATCATATAGTCAATTTGTGGAAATTAACATTTCAAAGTTCAATAAAATCCTCCTGAAAAGTCATAGTTTTGTAATTCTAAACAGTTGCTGCTTCCAAGCCAAAAAGTAATCCTTTAGTCCTCTCTTTGGTACCTATTCCTTCCTCCCCCAGGCCCAGCACCTCTACTCCCAGTTTTTTCCTTTCTAATAAACATAGAAAGAAAAAGGAAAAGCAAAATAATAACTGCTTAAAATTCCAAGGTTTTACTTCAGACCAAGGCCACATTTCTAAGCAACTTTGATCAGGGAAATTACCCCTAAGTGTCTCAATTTTTCCCTCTGGAAAATTGAAATAATTTATCACCTTTGATCTGCAAATTTGTAAGGGCATTTAGAGATTGAATGAAACCTACCTGCTGGGCTTTCTATTTCTAGGAAGATGGGGTAGACAGACTTTTCCCTATGCCTCCTGCTAAGTTCAATTAAAAACCCTGGACATTATATATAAAACAAACATAAAAAGATGTGAGAGGTGATAAGAGAAAGGCAGGCGAGCTAGGGATCTTGGGACCTGAAGAACATAGACGGTGAGCTCCTCGGAGTTTCTTTTTCACTTTTTGTATTCCAGGCTGGATACTAGAGAAATGGCACCCCAACAACAACGTCAGAGACCAAAAAAGAAAAAAAAAACACAAAGGAAAATCAGCTCTCCTTGGCCAAAGGACAAGCAGAAGGGTAGCCTAGAAAGAAAAAATTTGAGATAATAACCAGTCTACCCCAGCCAAACAATGCAGAAAAAACTGCAGCCCAATCCTTACTTCTTCCAGCAAAAGCCACGTGCAGAGCCTAGCATCCATCCCTGGCAGGTTGAAACAAGGCTCTCCCCCTCCCCCTCCCCCAGGGTCTGTCAGAGGAGGTCTGATGGAGAGTCAGGATCTTCACCAGTATTCAGTGGTAACAAGAACAACCCAAACCACAGTGCCAGTGGAAGCCAGAAGGGGACCCTGAAATCCCACCCCCTCCAGCAGTAACAAAGAGCCTCTCACCCGCTGGGTGTCAATGGAGGCAGAATGGAGACCCTGGTCTTCCATCCCCATCTGGCAGTAAGGAGGGGGCACCCTCTCACTTTGACCACCAAATCAGTGTGAGAGGAGGCCTGCTCAAGCACAGCATTTAAATAAGATCTACAATCTTATAATACCCAAACTGTCCAAGTTTCACTTAAAAAATCACTTTATTATACCAAGAACCAGGAAGAAACTCAAACTAAATGAGAAAAGATAATCATCAGACGCTGCCTCAAGATGATACAGATGTTAAAATTATGTGACAAGGATTTTACAGCAGCCATCATAAAACTGCTCCAGTGAACAATTATAAACATATCTGAAATAAATGAATAAATAGAAAGAGACATGATGTGGTCCATATAGAAGTTGAAATATAATGTACACATGAAGTTTATATAACGTTATAAACAAATGTTAACTCAACCAAAAAAGAAAGAAAGAAAGAAATTATTCCATCTAAACAACAGAGAGAAAACACACTGAAAAAAATGAAGAGAGTCTCAGGGACATGTGGAACTTAAAAGATCTTGTCATCAAAGTCCTAGAAGGGAAGGAGAAAGAAGATGAGGCTGAAAAAGTATTCAAAGAAATAATAGCCAAATATTTCCTAAATTTGCTCCAGAGGGGTGGGGATGAACAGATTCAAGAAGCTGAGCAAACCTCAAATAAACAAACAAAAAGCCCAAGAAATCCATCTTAAAACACAGGGTAGTCAAACTTCTGAAAACTAAAGACAAAGACAGTCTTGAAGGCAGCCAGAGAGAAAGGACACATTGCTGATAGGGGAAAAAACAAACCAAATGGCAGCGTGTTTCTTACCAGAAACCACAGAAACCAGAAGGAAGGGACACAACATTTTGTAAGTGCTGAAGGAAAAAAACCATCAACCCGGAATCCTATACCCAGTGAAACTACCCTTCAAGAACAAAGGGGAAACCAAGACATTCTCAGGTGAAGAAAACCTAAGAGAATTTGTTGCCACTTGACCTACCTTAAAAGAAGACCTGAACAATAGCATACCACTCACTGGGGATGAGCTGAGCACTGCCCTGGCCACCCGGCTCTAAGATGGTGGAGGCACTGCCATGGCTGCTGCTGCAGCTGAGCTCTCCCTCCTTCTGCTCCTGCAGCTGCCACCTCCCCAGGTTCACGTGCATCCAGTCCTCTCCGACCCCACTGCTGTCAACAGAAGGGAAATGATTTAAGAAGGACTCTTGGAACATCAGTAAGGAAGAAAGTCCACAGAAAGAGTGAATATATGGCTTAAGCACAATAGACTTCTTCTCTTGTTTTTTCTAAATTATGTTTGATGATTGAAACAAAAATTATACCATTGTCTTATGTGGTTGCCAATTAATGTAGAGGAAATGTTTAAAACATCTGTACTATAATTGGGGTTGAGTAAAAAGACGTAAAAGGAGGTAAGATTTCTTCACTTTAGTCTCTCCATTTTAGTATATATGTATATACACTAAAAATGCTTTACAAAGAGATGCACTATTAAAAAAAAGAAACTATAGATAAATCAAAATAGGATTCTAAAAGATGTTCAAGTAAGACAGGCAGGAAAAAGAAAACAAAAATAAAAGGCAGTGAGCACAAATATAAATAATAAAATGGCAGACTTAAATTATCAGTAATGTATTACATGTCATTAAAAAGACATTGGAGCAATTAAAAGACAGAGTTTGGCAGAGTGGATTAAGAAACATGATCCAATCATAGGCTGCCTACAAGAGAGTAACTTCAGATATAATGATTTAGGAGGGTTGAAAGTAAAACAATAGAAAAAGATACATGAGGCAGTATATTTTATGCATATGATATATATGTGAAGCAAACCCTGATAGAACTGAAAGGAAAAATGACAAATCCACAATTATAGTTGAATACTTCAACACCCTTCTCTCAACAGTTGACAGAATAACTAGGTAGAAAGTCAGCAAGGATATAAAAGAATTCAACAACACCATCAACCAACAAGGGCTAAAGAAATTTACAGAACACTCCACACAACAGCAGAATTCACATTCTCTTCAAGCACACATATAACGTAGACAGGAGAGAATAAACCTTGGCTATTAGAACAAATGCTAACAAATTTAAAAGATTTGAAATCATATAGAAATATTCTCCACCCACAATGCAATCAAACTAGAAATCAATAGCAGAAAGGCAAAAGGAAAATATTCAAACATTTGGAAACTAAACAGTACACTTCTAAATAATCCACGGGTCAAAGAGAAAATCTCGTTGAGAAACAAATGAAAATAAAACATATCAAAATTTGTGAGACACAGATAAAGCAGTGTTGAGAGGAAATTTGTAGCACATGAAGAAAGAGGAAAAGTCTCATATCAATCAATATACTAAGCTCTTACCTCAGGAACGTAGAAAATGCAGAGCAAAAACAAACCCAAATAAGCAGAAGGAAGGAAATAACAAAGAGCAGAAGTTACTGAAGTTGAAAAAGATAGAGAAAATCAATGAATGAACAAAAAGTTTGGTTCTTTGAAAAGATCAATAAAATCTACAACCCTCTAGCAAGATTGACACAGAAAAAAAAGAGAAGACACAATTAATAACATCTGGGATGAAACAGAAGATGTCACTACAGACCCTGCAGACATCAAAAGGATAAGAAAGGAATATTATAAACAACTCTACACATAAATTTGAAAACAAAAAAATGGACCAATTCTTTGAGAAGTGCAAACTATCATAAATCACCCCATATGTAAAAGATAATTTGAATAATCCTATTATTATTTTAAAAAATTGAAATTGAATTCATAATTAAAAACCTCTCCAGAAAAGAAATCTTTAGTCCAGATGGATTCACTGAAGAAGTGTACCTAATTCTCAAAGAATTAATGTCAATTTTATACAGTCTCTTCTAGAAAATTCAAGAGAAGGGAACACTTCTTAACTCATTCAATAAAACTAGTATTACCCTCATAAAAAAAAACAGACAAAAAATAGTGCCAAAAAAATAAGAAGAAAACTGCAGAATATCCTTCATGAATATGGATGCACAAATCCCCAGTAATAAATTAACACATAGAATTCAGCAATGTATAAAAAGTATACCATGACCAAGTAGGGATTATTCCAGTGATGCAAGGCTGGCTGAATATTTGAAAATCAATGTAATCTACCACATTAGCAGACAAAAGAAGAAAAATCATAGGATCACAGCAATTGAAGCATAAAATGTATTTTTCATGCATATTAAAAACTCTCGAAATACAGGAATAGAGGGGAATTTCTTCAACTCGATAAGGAAACATCTTTTTAAAAATACCTACAGCTAACATCCTATCTAGCGGTGAAAGGAATTCAAGATAAGGGAAACATTCATATGAAACAGGCTGTCGGACAGTCAGTCAACATCATTGAGAAGATCAGCTCCAGTAGAGACACGAGTGGGAGCGAGGAGGGGCAAGGTGGGAGAAATGCCCCTCCTCCTTTTTCTTCTTTTTTTAAATAAAGCAATAGTGTATCTTCTGTTTCAGAGGGGAAAAATGTATTCCACCCAGTGAATGTTTTAAGTTCCTAAAAAGTAAATAACTGTTTCAGCCTTTCAAATTGCATCTGAAATTATCAATGAGTCATGAGAAAAATGCTAACATCAAAATTAAAATCAAATGAATCACTGTTTCTGGCTGCAAAGCAGAAGTACTTTTCTCTGTCCTTACACTCTGCGGAAGGCCAATTGACTGCCAGCTCCCTCCCACTCCACCCCACCACTACCCGCTGGAGCGGCCCTTCTCTCCAGCATCCCAGAGGCTCGGTTATGGATGAGAGGAGAGCAATTTCTCCCCAGCTGTGTGCATTTTCCACGAGGGAAGTCAGTGAAATTACTCCTCTCTCCAAACAGTCCCATCACCATGGAATAGGGAAATCACAATAGGATCTTGTTCCTTGTCCAAGTTGGCATCTCAGAGGAGACCTTCAGCATAGTTTCAGTTGGGTTCAACAAACCCTCAGGTTTGTGATGACATAGGACCAAATTCCTTTCCCTTTGTATCAACTCAGGTTGGCTTCCCAGGTACTCTTTCCCTAATGCATTTTCTTATCTCCACAGAAGGTCCTGAGACCCAGAGGAAGGGAGAGACAGACAGACAGAAAGAGAGCTGAATGTAAAATAGAAATATAGGAAAATTCTAATTGGTTTTTTGAGGATTAGGTAAGTGATGGGGACAAGATTAAAGGTACCAATTTCTACTCCTACCAAACAAGGACCACCATTTATTTATTTATTTATTTTTTCTGCTTTATTTCCCAACCCCCCCGATACACAGTTGTATATCTTAGTTGCAGGTCCTTCTAGTTGTGAGGACCACCATTTAACTTACCTCATCACTGGAGCTTTGTGGGTCCCAACTCCTAGACAGGAGCCCTCCATAAAGTTGTGTTTTGACAATAGCTGCTATGTAGAGAAGTTCTTATTTCTATCCCACTGGGGCTGAAACACCGCTATCCCCCTGAACTTCCTAGAAATGGTATATAATACATGGACTTGTCCCTCATCCTGAAAGTTTCCTTAATTAACTTCCTTAAGATCAACAGCAGTGTTACAGTTTTCAATGTGCTAACTTTAATAGTTCTTGGAAAGGGAGCGCCATGAGACACCGCCCACCATTCTCTGAGAATGCACCTGTATTTTAGGACTGTCTGGCACACCCTCTCTGCGCCTTCACGCCATGTTCTTAAAAGCACCTTCGTGAACTGGTGAGTCCACCAAGGGGTGAGGTTAAAATAAGGTACAAAAGGGACCCTCCTCCTGACATCCAGAACTCAACCTGGCCCTGTCAGTGAAAGTGATCTTCAGGCATGAACGGTGCTCACAAAAGAGAGAGAGGATCTGGAATTTACTTATATGTTACCTAATCTGACAATCTCCCAGAGATGTATTTCCCCAACAAGGCAGGAATATATTTTCCTTTGGGTTGCTATTGTTGATAAGAGGATTCCAGAATTCTTAGCCTTCGGCTCTCTTTCAGCCAAGAGTTGTTCTTCTTTCTCCATGGTTCAATAAAAAGGGAGCCCTCAAACGTAACTACTGAGCCCTTCTCTATAAGGGAGAAGGCTCCGTAGCCTCACCAAGGAAGAGTTATTGTGCCCTGATAGTACTGATAGCATTTAAAGATCACGACTTTGCTCATGAAAGCTGCATTGATCTCACGCATGTATACATTTTTTAACCACAGACAATCCCTACCTTGTCCCATTCTCCCCATTTTCTTTTATTCAGCCAAGCTATCTTCAGGCAGTAAATACATACTGAATCCTATGAGATGAGAAAATATTGGAATATTCTCCTGGGCCTATTCTCCCATTTCTATTTGGCTCACCTATTGATTGTCATGAGGTTTGCCGTCTGATTCGTTTCCGGGCCTTGGTGTTTCAGCATCATTATTGTCGTGCCTTATCATATTGACAATACTAATGAGCTGGTGAGGACTGTAGGCTTACTGGTTAAACCATGTGACTTAGCAATTTTTAGGTCAGTCGTAAGGTTTCTTTACAGGGGAACATTTTGTCAAATTTATACGTGCAGGCCAGATGGGCTTCAGAAGATCCTAATTTCCAAGACAGTCTATGATGAACAAATTTCAGGGCTCCCCGTTTGATCCCCATGCCAGGAAATCCTGCCTGTGGAAGCATCAGTAAAGTGGATCAAGTTTTCCATGGATTTGACTGAATTCCAGCCTGGGGAACCCTGCAAAGAGGAGAGACAGAGGCAGCAGCTCAGAGGAGGAACCGGGGAAAGGGCAGACCCGGAGTGAGAAGGCATGTCGGCTACAAATCGTGTACACATGCAAGAAGAACTTGTGAACACACGTCTGACTTGGCAGATGTATAAAGATCATGTATTTATAACACGCTCCTCAAACATCTTACTGAAATGAGCAATTTAAATGACTTTGATTTAAAAATGAGGCTTTCAAGATTTTTTTTTTTTTAACCTTTCCAATACTATCTACCGAAAAAGCAAATGCAGCTCCCTGGGAGACAGCGTTCTCCGCAGACTGAAGTCTTGTGTTTTTGATTGTTGCCTCCAAAAGCAATCTTTTCTCTCCATTTTTGCCCTGCAACAATCGAAGCAGCTGGGAGCTGGAGCTCAACTTTATTAGTGATTTAAAACACACCCTTGGAAACTAAGCTGGCTTTTTTTGTCCATCCAGGTGGGAAGCATGTTCCAGCAAATGGGAACAACACTTAAGAAAGTTCTCAAACAGATAATGCCCTGAGAGCTCCACTTCAAAAACTCTTCTACCAGTCATCTACCCAACAAAGGCCAGGGTCACCTGTGAGAAACTAAGCTTCCATATAAAGACAAAGATAAAATAGTTCAGCTGCCAAGATTCGACATCTTTAAAAATGCCTTTTCAATCTTTAACTTTTGTCTGCTCGGTTGTCTAGCAACCAAGTGCAGAAAAGACACTCCACCCAAAACAAAGCGAAACAATACAGACACTTCGCTGCAGGAGTGTGTGTGCGTGTGTGCTAAGATTCTCAGCGTGCAAGGATAGAAACTAGCCTTTACACAATTAAAACAGAAAAGGTCCCCATCGTAGATGGCAGGGAAGGAAGTCCGGAGTGAGTAAAAAGCAACTTGAAAATGCATAATGCGGGCTGAGGGTATAGTTTCCACACACCGGGCTAAAGCAAGGTTTACACTCTTAAGTAATAAAAACAAACCATTAAGCTCAGCCCAGCACTGTCAGGAAGTATAAAACAGTTCTTGAAACTTTGCAGTTACTATACAAAAGCTTTTCATAAACTCTGTTTCCTGATCTTCATTAAACGTTCACATCACGTTGCCATGGGGCAATTAGCTTGCCTCCTGAAATCAATAAAAAATCAACAATTTGGAAATAGTTGTACAGTAAAATAGTTCAATAATTATTCTTTCATAGTGTTGTGGCCAAGCAGTTCCAGTGTAAATGCAGTCCAGATGAGATCCTGCTCCTTACGAGGGAAGCTTGAAGCAAATCGCTGCTTTGCAGAGAGATCTCCTTGTCAGAACCCGCTGCAGCTAGGGGGCAGGGGGGCCCAGGGCGCGGGGCGGACGCAGGCTTCAAGTGGTGCTCAAGGCAGGGTCTGGCGTCCTGCTTAAGCACCTCAGAGGGACTCGATTCAAAAGTTAGAGACCTAAACAAAATGATGAACCCAACAGATAAAAAATTAGGCGCCCCACACTCAGCATTTGGATCCCAGACAGGAAGAAATCAAATTTTTTTTCCCTGGGGTATATATATATATATCTTCAAGGGAAAATATATGTATGTGTATATATATATATGTGTGTGTGTGTTTGTGTATATATATATGTGTCTATATTATATATAAAAATATAAGGGGTGTGTTTCAGATTATGAATTCACTCACTCCGGCATTTCTTCAACAAATATTCAAATCTGAGTTGCTTGTAAGCAACCTTCATAGTGCTATCCTAAAAAGTAAAATCGGGCACTAAACGGATGACCCTCCTAGGACATTTTGCTAAAAAAGAGTGGTGCCAACACCAAGCTCTTTCTTTGCCGGCCCCCTTTGCAGAGGGAAACCAATCCTCCGGGCTTTTTCTGGCCTGAGCCCTTTCTCCCCAGCCCCTCCATCAAAGCCAACCTCAGCCTCACCAATTCCGATATCCATTAAGTCAACCTGCAAACAGCAGCTTGGGCAGCTTTCTATCACCCTCTGGGCTCAATGGTGTTGTACACTGAACTGTCTTAGAACTTTAAAAAAAAACCTCAAGCATCATTTTTAGTATAAACAAATGCTGCAAATGTATGACATCGATTTGCTGCCTTCAAAGGGAAAACTTGTAACTCAGACGCTTGGCACTAAGATCACACGGGCTCAACTCCGTGGACTGACTTAAGTGTTAAACTTTTTAAAAGTACGTTCAGGGCTTGCACCTGCTCCCCCATGCACATAGATGTACTGACACGTATTTGACTAAACTGACTGCGTACATGCCCAAGCAAGCAAGCCGAGCCGATTTTACAAGATAAGCAACCAAGTGTTTTCATGTCTGAGGGTGGCTAGAACACAAAATTGCCAGTCATCTTGCGGGGGAAAAGAATGCCTTTGAAAAAAATATGTAGGGCACCATTTCAGAGATGGTGAAATGTCTTCAGATGCCTCCTGTACACGCGTTTTGTTTTGCCATTAAGTACTGCTTCTTACAGAGGGGCCTAAACTTTGTCCAGCTTCCTGCTGCTGTGATCCAGGAGATATTTAATATTAGAGCTTTGCCACTCGAAGGATAGTCCTTGGGCCAGCGGTGAACAGCTTCACCTGGGAGCATGTTAGAAATGCAGAGGCTCAGGCCCCACCCCTGACTCATTGAAACAGAACCTATATTCGAACATGATGCCAAGGGGTCTGTCCACACGTTAACGCTGCATTCTCCTTAGGCAGTACTGGGGACTTGTATGCACACTAAACTCTAAGAAGTTTAATTTAGAGCATCGGTCCCTCAATTTAGTAGAAATTCACTTTGAAGTTTACAGGGTAGGGAGATGGCCAGAAAACTCTGCGCTGGAGAATGCCATAAGGCTGTAATTTATGTCAGCAGAGTGGAGGAAAGAGGAAGAGTAATTTCCCTGAGAGAAGCAGACTTGCATTGTACCCCCTATCTTTATCCAGCCTACCTGCCCCTGCAAAAAATCAATCATGTCACACTTACTCTACACCTTACTTCATACTGCGAGGCTGTGTTCTCTCTGCCTTATAACAGACTGGGGAGCTATGGCATATACA
This sequence comes from Equus quagga, assembly GCF_021613505.1. Lineage (NCBI taxonomy): Eukaryota > Metazoa > Chordata > Mammalia > Perissodactyla > Equidae > Equus > Equus quagga. The sequence continues at coordinate 78,645,769 of NC_060278.1, forward strand.
CATTCAGCGCAGCGATATGCTAGTAAAATAGAAATATGCAATTTTTAAAAGTTCTTTGAATTGCACATTTTTCCACCTCTAATAAAATATGGAGGGAAAAAATATGGGACATTTAGATTATCTAGTGATTATATAGCTTGCAACATAGACCAGATTTACAGATCATCCCTCCACTTGGCCTCTGGAAGTACAATTTAAAGTAGTGATTGGGTAGGAATTATGAAAAGATGGCAGCACAGATAAATTTGTAAACCACTCCTCCTCCCCTCCCCAATTTTGTAGGCAAAAAATGAGCAGAACAATCTGGACCCCGCCATACATATTAAAGCCATGCCAAGGAGGCCGTCATGCAGTCCAGAAAAGCACAAAACCAGATGATACAATTTAATCAATTTAGAAAGGTGATCCCCCCAATTGAGAAACTACTATTCTTTTTAAAGCCGAGTCTAAAAGGATTCGAAGGTTCCTACAGAATCGTGACTGAAGATTCAAGATTCAGTGTCATGGGTTATTCATGATACTTTTTTTCTCAGAATGAAGATGGTGAGTCAAAATGTCTATAAGATGGTAGAATGTATGTAAGCAGACTGTTTCTCAAATGAGCCGCCAAGAGGGTCAGAGTCCTCAATGATTACAAAATCTCTGGAACTAAACTGAAACTGAAAATGCCATCATCTATACATGTGTAATATATATTACATATATCTTCAATGTATATTTACACATATTACATATGTATATATATTTACACATATATATTTGTGTGTATATTACATATATATAAAAAACATGCAAGAGAACACATTTGAGTTGATACCATTGAAAACAATTTTAACCAAGAAAATCGGAACCAGTGAAGCAGAGAAATCAAGAATGGATACAACTGCCAAATGGATGGAAGTTCTTGTGCTATACTCTCCCACTCTCATTTAGAGTCTTTAGAGATGGGAAAACATGGATTACTATTTTCTAAGATGTCAAGACTGTGCAGTCTGTCCCACATTTACATGGCAAGAGAGTGTAGAATGGCTGGAGGACAGATGATTTTGCCCTCCAAAGTTGGGTCTCATACTGATTCTCCCCTATGCCAGAGCAACAGGGACAAGGATAAAAAGAGACTAAAGATTTTTAAACTGGGAGGAGTAAAAGATAACTAGTATCCATTTAAAAATAGGATCTACATAATCTCAAGGCAAGGGTTAAACCTATCACACCCAAAATGTAACTACATTCACGGTCATCCCGTTAATCCCTGCGCAGAATCTGATTATAACAGTCTGTTCCTTTACTGACACAGTATCTTTGCAGCCAATTCCAAGGCAGGGCTAGGAAAGGAGATTAGAACTAGGCCTCACCAAGCATAGCAGGGTCAAAGGTGACACAAAGTCCTAGAAACTGACCTAAAATACTCCCAGTAAAATAGCGGGGAGTTGTGAGTTCCCTGGCTGTCCAAACATACCTACTGAACTCTTCTTTGGGTCTGATTTCAGCCCAGAGCCCAGAAGCCCTGCCACTGGTAAGCAGTCGTTCTGAGCAGCCTAATTTGACTTCATTGTGCTTGGGCGTCAGTCCAACTGGCAGATGTCCTTGTAGAGGCTGATCTCAGACACTCTCCCTTTCTAATTTTTTGGCACCATCGCCTCTGTTGCATGGGATATCATCTCTGAAACTTTGAGTTCCCCAGGTTTTGCTTGTTTTGTAGCTTTGGTTTCTCTTAAATCTTTCTGCCCCAAAGAGGCTCATGTGAAATGCTAAATCACTGGTAATTCCTTTGGTGCAAATATGAATTACCAAAGGACTTGCTTGCAAATTTCCAACCACTCCTTGCCTTTTCCCCACCTCCCTCCGAAATAACTTCAGAAGCAAAAATGCAAACACAAGGTGATCATTGTGAACGCTGTACAAACGCACCATTTTCTCTTATAGGTTGGATTTTATAGAATGAAATGCCAGAGCTTTGATATTTATTATCTGAAATAGGTTTAACATTTGGAGAAATGTGTTCAAACACACAACCTTGGAAAGAAAAGCAAGCCGATCGAACAGAGAACAGGGGGTGGGCGGAAAACATGATGGGCACAATTTCGCTATGTGTTGGGCAAAGTTAGAAAATTAGGTCCTTCTGAGCATAAAGAGCTCCCAGATGAGGTAAAAGTTAAATCCAAATCAATTTCCAACCCTCCATGAGGGCCACTAGATATCAGTTTTAAATATACATGACCACGATATCAATAATGAAGAAATCTTATGTTTTATTTAATACTTTGGCCAGACCAGCCCCTTTGAAGGGATCGCTAGAGTTGAGGAAAGAAGAACAAACCATCATTCACTTTCCTGCAGGTTCGTCATTTGCCGAATTATTTCTATTGGTCCTGCTTGATTCTTTCTGCAAATTAAGGCGTGGGGAGAGGGTTTCTATGTTAGATTAGCAATGGCTGGTTCTTACCCAAATATTCCGCCTAACAAGGACGTTAAGTTCTCATGGACTGGACAACCACTCCGCAGCATTCCTGAGAATTGAATAATATAATAATCTTGAAAGTCAGCAGAGTGGATTATCCACTTTTTTTTTTCTGGACTTGAACTTGTGACCTTAACAGTAGCACTGCAAAAAAGCAAATGTGCTAAGCACTTTGCCAGAGTAACCTTCCATGTAGACTTTTCATCTTAAATACACACAACTGAAAAACAACTACAATTTTTGGAAAATTATGTACAAACCCAATACTTCTTTTGATTACATATAAATACAAATTAGCTATTTTTCCTAAAAAGTGGTTATAATAGTAAATAAATACAAAATAAATCTGACCATTATACTTCATGTGCTGGGGTTGAACCCATATAAAATGTACAACTAAATACATTTTAAAATCTTTAAGGAATAATTCTCTGATTAAAATATTTGTTTTCCCAACTTCTTTTCGTAGATATAAATATATTTTCAAAATAGCTGTGTTTTTTTTTTCTCCATTCCATTCCATAAATAAAGTCTTCATTGGGAAATATTAAAGTGTCAACTTGGTTTTGCTTTTTTTTTTTGCTTTTTTCTAAAATATATATATATATATATATTTATTTTATTTTGCTGTGCTAACGACACCCACAACCCTCCACAACCATGTCCTGATAGTTCTTTAGTACGACCTTTTCATTTTCGTCAAGGTACAGCATGGAGATGGCGCTGAGCTCTGTTGGGACACAGCACGCCTTGGGAATCTTAGAGTTAACTGAGTTGACCAACGTCTGAACAATGGCGTGGTTAGTGGAGTTCAGGTGATCGGCCAGGGGAAAAGGACACTCCCCATGGCAGTAAAAGGCATGATAGCCCGGGGGGGCTACGATCCAGTCATTCCACCCCACGTCACTGAAGTCCACGTACAAAGGGTGTCTCTTACAGCTGGATTTAAGGCGTTTCCGCTGTTTATGCTTTGCTTGACGCTTCTCTCGTTTGTGGAGAGGATGTCCTTTCCCATCGTGGCCAAAAGTTACCAGCAATGGCCTTATTTGTGACCAGCTATGCTCATCTTGGTGCAAAGACCTGCTAATCCTAACGTGTCTCTTGGAGGCACCTCGGTTCTCCTCTAAGTGGGCCACTTCCACCACAAATCCATGGTTGGCGAGGCCCTGGGCAGTCCACCTCATCACAGCAGGGGTGACGTCAAATCTCTCCCACCTGCTTGCGTTCTGGTTCACCAGCCTGGTGTCCAAAAGTCTGGTCACCGGGAACTTCGAGTTGGCTGTTGCAGGTTTTATAATTTCATAAATATTAATTCGGTGATGGAAATTGCTATTGTTTTCCCAAGGGTCTTGCATCTGTTCCCGAAAAACCTGAAGTTCTGCTGAGGTGATAAACTCCTCAGTGGGGATAGAAGTCAAATTAAAGAAGAATCGCCGGGTTGTTTTTCCACTCATTTCTGGCAGTTCTTCCAAAGATTCTAATTTGATATAAAAAGGTGGAAAAAAGAAGGAAAATCATTCAGTGAGATCAGTAAAGACAATCTGATTATATATTAGAATTTGGAAACCTCACTTCAGGGTTTGACTTCACCCATGTTAAAATCTGCAACTGGAAAATAAAACTTTCCCCTTTAGATAAAAAAAGGATTCTCTCCTTTCTGTACGTTTATGGGAACATGCAACATGAAACAAAATTTCACAGTTTATTGTTATGTTTCCAATCCGATCCACGTACAGTGCAACCAGGTGGCTGTAATAATGGGGGAAATGGTGAAGCACTTCTTTGGAATTCACAGACTTTAGGGCAAAAGAAAAAAAAGTCAGCACTATAGTTAGTAGAGGTCTAATGAGTGAGGATTTGAGGAAATTATTGCATTTCTTAAAAAGAAAAAGGCTTTAATGTCAATCCCTTAAGCGGTATTCTAAAACATTACTCTGCAATTTAGATGATTTACAAATCTCGATATACAGATTTCAGGTTCCTAATTAAAGACTCCGAAACTCAACATCAACGATGACATTTTGCAAAGCACACCCTACTATTTTACTCAAAGGTCCAGAGACAAAGGCATTTACAGGGATCTGCTTCTTTGGGAACGTAAGAGTGGTCCTAGGACACTGCAGTAATTAAGGCGAGACAATTTCAAAAGAAATAACTTCCAAATTTTGCCTGTTCTCTCACCTCCTTATGACCTCAAAAATCAAAATCTCATTTTAGATGCTTTTGGGAGAAAAAAAAATGACTCTCTTCTGTTTGTAATTCCTTTATATTTTTTTTTAAAATATACAACTATCCAATAATAGGCTGCAAAATAGATTCAAAACCAAAAAACAATTTTTGTAAAAATCTACAAAAATACTGTTATGATATTCATGATGTAAGGGATAATCTCATCATTCTATACCTATTATCATTATTTCAAAACAGTCATTGAAGTGGGCTGCGCATAAAAGTTCCTTCTGACTGAAGATTCCTTAATTTCAATTTTAAGGAGTCCTGCTTCCCAAGCAAACGAAAACATGACATAGCACTTTGAATGTTGTAGTCTGCAAATCATTAAAGGTACATGCATTATTAAATCGATGGAAAACAGCACTAGGATTTGAGATTCGGGGGTTTATTTTCTTCTAGCTTTACCACATCCTGTCCTTTTCCTCTCCAAAAAATTTACCTGCTTCATTCAGGATCTAACCTAAGTGCTAACAAAATCTATTTGGCCACAGTTCCACCTCCTCACCAAAAGGGGAAACCATATTTTTGTTAATTTTATGATTGTATTTCCCCTAAATCAAACAGCTATACTTTGTTCACAGTATGAGATGCCTCAGCAGAGGAGAATCACCTCAGATCACTCCGTCGACGCTTCCACCTGTGTAAACCTTCATCATCAAAGCCACAGTCATCATTGTAAGCTTCGTGGAAGCACCGAGTTCAACCAGGGCACTTTAAACCAAATTATAGAGTGATGCTTTAAGGTGATGCTTCTCAAACTTTAACCTCCACACAAAACACCCAGAACACCTTAAATCTGCAAATGCAGATTCTGATTCAGTGGGTCTGGAGTGGGGCCGGAGAGTCAGAATTTTTAGCAAGCTCCCCGGTGAGGCGATGCTGGGAGCTGGGGGACTGCCCTTGGAGTGTAAAGGTTTTAAAGGATGCTTTGCATATTCAAGTATAGATTGCCAGGAGCATATTTTAAAGTGCTTTTTTGTCAAATAACTTAAACATGAGTAGAAGACCCATTAGCGCTGGCCAAGGAATGAGAGTTGAGGCCACGGGCGGGCAGCCGGGGACGCAGAAGAGATCTAAAGCTCATCTACTTGGATGTCAAGACTCTCGGGCCAAAAAGTGAGCCCTCCATGGTCCCCTCGTGCCTGCTAATCCACACCTGTTGGGGACACCTTTCGGGAGTCATCCACATTCTAAACTTCACTGTAAGCTAAGGTACTTCAGCTGAGGCACTATTTTTAAAATAACCCTCCCACCAGTGGAACCAGGCCCCTCACTGGCTCCAACAAGCAGCAAGGATTGTATTTAGCTCCTTCTTTCCTCTTCTCCCTGCAATTCAGGAGTCCTCTGATGTTTCCACCAAAGGCATTCTTTCAGCAGAGAAGCCAACAGCTACCAGGGCAAAAAGCAGCGAGGTAAAAATCAGCAGCATCTCCCAGACTCAATGACACAAAGCCAGACCTGGGCCTGAGTGACTGACTTCTCTGATACCAGCACACCTAAGAACACTCTCTTCTCTTTTAAAGAAGGGGAAGGATAGGAAAATTATCCAGAGCATTCGCTGAACAGCTATACTAATGAAGGTGCCCAGAGAAATCACAATGGCAACAAAAACCCTGAACTCAAATCCATAAATAAGAAAAAGAAATTATAAACACACAGACACAGGGACACATACAGACAGCCAGAGGATGACAATGAATGGACAGTCTCCAAGGAAGGATGGGAGACAGGTAAATGAAGCGAAGAAAATGGGTATAAAAGAGGCATAAAATAGAACAATAACCCTCCAAAAGATAAGTATGAAGATGATATTGAATCATATAAAATTGCCACCGTTTAACCAGATTTGACCCACAAAAACAGCAATTGCATGGGCTTCAAAATCTTAATGGAAGTAGCTGAAAGGATAATCATTTAGCAACCTTAGAGAAGGAGGAAAATTGCACATTAAATAATAACAAGTAACGGGAAGACCTTTCTCCAACTTCCCAGCTGCATCTCAGTCAACCTGTTCCTTGAAGGATCCTTATCCCTCCTTAAGACAAGGGCCTCCATGACCAATGGCACCCCTGACTGCAGACTCAGGTCACAGAGGGAAGTCAGAAGTTCACAGAAAGCCCCAAACCCAGGAAAACAACCGCCCGAGGTTAGACGGCCATCTTTCCCTTTGATCTCCAAGGAGGCAGCGTGAATCTTTTCTTGAGGGTAGAAGAAACAAAGTCTATTTGATATAAAGTAAATTAAAGAAAAACCTTCTGCAAATTATCACAGCAAGCCTGGGGATTCTGATAATACAGAGCATCTACCTAAGTAGGTAATGGATGCTTTTCTGGAGGTTTACACAGTTGTCTATTCTCTATAAATAACCCTCGTTGAATAATTTGAACCTGACAATGGATTTGAGGAGTCCAGCCTATTTTAGAACTGAGTTCCTGAACCCCTAAGTTCTCAGCCAAACAAAGGTAGGCATGGATGCAAAAATGTGGGGTAGTTAAGAAAAACAAGGCAACAATGACATTTGACCTCTCCTCCCAAAGTCAAGTTCTAACTTAATCATCTACATCTTGTCAATTATTCATCTATATCAAAATTATCCAAAAGATGAGACTGACTTCCTTCAGCCAGCCCAGGTCCAACCCTTCCCTAGACGAGGGGAGAACGCGACATAAAAGAAGGAAGTCATCGTGATCATGACAGCTAGTGTGCTGAACACTTTTTTGTGCCACGTCTGGCACTGACAGCTTTATATAAATTATCTCAGAACAAATTGATTAAGAGGAAGGAACTGTTATCATCTCTGCTTTGTAAATGAAACAGTTGGAGCTCAGAGAGGTTATGTGACTTTCCTAAGGTCACAGAGCTGGGAAATGAAGAGCAGAACTATGAACTAGAGTCTACTGCAGTTCCCAAGTTTCTGGCCACTAGACGGCACTACATAACATACAGGAGGAGTCAAAAACTCAAACAAGTCAAAACCATGAGGGACACATCGATGTTTAATACAACGATACTCATAGGGTGAGTTCTTCCCCAACTAAAGGGATGGAAATATACTACTCAAATTTGGTGGAGAGCAGACAAAACTACAAGAGCAGGAGAGCAGAGTGGCAGGGCCCGCTGGGACACGCAGATCTTGTTTGGAACCACTGATATTTTGTGGCTGCATTTCTGTCCTACATTATGGCAATTTTTGGCAAAAAAGTGAGTCATTTCTATGTTTTGAGAATTTTGCCACACTCTGGGCAAAAAAAGATCCACTAAGGAAACAACCTCAAGGGGGGTTGTTCTAGAAAATCAGTAAGGTTGGAAATCACTGCCCTGAAATAAAATGAAATGAAAGTGACTTAGAATAATGAACAGTATTTTCTAGAATACAAAATAATGGTTATAGAATTGATACATCAAGGAGAAAAAAGATAAAATACGAAAGGTTAAAAGGAATCCGTTCTGTTTTTGTTCTTTAAAGACAATAAAGGAGATGGCAGCTAAAGGGAAGAGGATGGTCATCATCACTACCCCCGATTTGTCTCTGCCCACCCTTGGCCCCAATGCCTTGGAATGAGGGCATGCTCTCTTATTGTCTTCTGAGTACTTAGTGAAATACACAAAGGGCAAGTTTAAAAAAAGAGACAAAACAGCTCAATGAGAAGGGATCAAGAGAGAATGCAGAGGAACCACGCAAAAAGAGGCAGAACAGAAAATGTTAGTGCATGAACCATCATTGGGCACCAAAGCCACAATCTGTATGAGCATTTCCAAATAGCAGGCTGCTCTATTTAACGGGGCCCTTCGTAATCACTCTCAAATGTAGGGGAATGCCAGGGAAACACACCAGGTAGGTACTGGTTTTGGGGGTGCATGTGTCCAAACGCTTTGGCTGCACTGGGAATTTGTGATACAAGTTCTCCTTCACGGGGCAATGGTTGTTTCTTGAACTTTCCTATTATGTGGATATTTTCACGATAATTACATTGGTGGGAACAGGGTTAATCTCCATTTCAAAGCTTTAGTCATAGAGGCAAATAATTCAGTTATTTCATGCAAAAAGAAGACTGTGTCCTTAAGAGCCTGGAGAGCAAGCACGTGATCCTTCTATATTCCGATCTGACAGGAAAGCATAAAGACTTTTTTGCAGGGCTGATGAAGTCAACCAATTTCATGTGTTTTTAACTAAGGGAAAGCACAAAACACTCTTTCCAGTCGGAGAAGTGATTTTTCTATGCTCAGTGGCAGTTTTCAAGGACCTATGTGACTGAAGTACTTTTTAATGACTGAAAAAAGAAAATTTTCACAGCACTCGGACTCTGGCGGATGAAAGCCATTGTAGAAAGAAGACAGTTTCACAAGAGAAATGACAACTGCTAATTTTGTCTCAGATCGCCTACCAGGTGGTCACATTATCTTCACACATGGGTTGAAAGAACTCCATCATGATGTCTCTTGTCTCATAATTTCACCAAACCATCCAGAACCTACCCACCAATAAAACCAACAGGTATTTCTTGTAATGAGGTCTTGTGGTCCTTTAGCAAATAAATGCCCGTTAATGCTGTAGGAACCAAATTCTGCTCTTAAGCCAGCAGCTTAGTCACATGGTTTACTAAAAGATTTTTAGTGCCATGCATGCCACACAGATATTTATAAAAACCAAATCCTGCCTTACACAAAAAAAGAAATGGTCTTCAAAAAGTGTAATATGTGACCTAATGATGATACACAGTCATAACAAGAAAAGAAATGGATTTGTTGAAATTTGGGGCAAAAATTACATAGCTTTTCTCTATCATCTAATTGCATTAAGACCTGAAGTTACCGCAAGTTGATTTTAAGGAAGCTGGTAACTTCTGTACTATTTTGCACATAACATTTACACTTTTAAAGATATAAATTCTGACTTACAAATTCAAGCATGCTATTTAAGTTAAAATAAGACACTCAAATAATTTGCAGCCTGTTCAGTTTTGATCAAGCCACTTCTAGAGGAAGAAACGTGCAGACTCCACGGAAGGAGTCCTCACGCAGCTGAATGGTGTAGGTGTCAAATGACTTAAAAGTTCTTCCCTTTAAGTTATCAGAGACACACAGTAGCTTCCCGGCCTTCAAAATAAAGTTAAGAATGGTTTCCATGCTAAATTTCCAGGAAAGGTGGCTAACACAGCCATTCCTGTTACTTTTCTCTCCAGAAAAACCATTCTCATCAGCATGAGCTGGGAACGACGAGCTAGGTCTCAAATCATCCCAGCGCTACGCTGACAGGATGTACACGACGAAAAGTTCTCTACATATGACAACTTCTGCTTTCCCTCGATGAGGCCTAAAGGAGTAAAATGAGATCTTACTGCCTTTCAAATCTGACTCTCCCAGCAGAGAGCACCTCACTTAGAAATGTGCTGGAGAATTTATTGATTATCAGTTCTGTGTCCCCTTCATAACGTATGGCTTCCTTGATGAAGCAGTACCTTTTGTTATGTGACCTGCCTTCGGGACTACCTCTCACTATCAAGTGCTGTTCTCACAAGGCTAGGTCATCTTACACACCGGGAGAAAATGTCTGGCTGTGACATTTCTGATTTGTGTACATCAGAGCGCAGATTTCCACTTGAAATTTACCAGCTCATCAGGGCAAGGCAAGAGAAAGGGAACCTCACTCCCATCTCCCCAATATCCTACAAGTGGTTGCCCTGTGATATACAGCTCTGTGCCCTTCTCTAGAACTTGAAGGAAACCTGTGCTCTTATTTATAATGTATTAAGCCAAAGGGGCATATAAAAGTATAGAAAAAGAATTGAGATGGAACATGTTTTTAACTAATTGCTCTAACAACTTGGGTACAACAGATTTCAATAGCTGCTCTAAGACATTTCAAATCCACTAAATGCCTTTCTGATGAAACAAGCAGAAATATCCTACCTTAGAAAAACCACATCCAGTATCATAAAAGAAAAAAAAAGTCCACAATGCACATGAAGGAAAACAGGCAGCTGCTGCAAAAGCTTTTATCTGAAGGCTTGCCTTGTCTCTACTGGGGAGTTCATCTCAGATTTAAGCACAAGACAAGAAAGTCATTGTGGAAACAGTAAGATTGATTGTGGAATTGATCTCCCACGGGGATTAGATAGGGATTCAAAATCTTCCCAACCAGGCCCAGATCAACTGTAAATTAGAAAGACTTTGGGGCCCTGGGCTTTGATTTTTCAATACTATCTCTGAAAATTCTGCCCTTGGCTCTGTCTAGTCTGAAAGCCCAGCCGAAGCAGGAGCAGCAGATTTATAGAGTGAAGGTTTCCAAACAGACTTCAAGAGATCCCAATCGCCCCCTCCTTCTCTTCTTCCCCTGTGGAATTCTTGCACGGTTAGCTGACTAGGGGCAGGCCTTTCGCCCTCATCCTCCCCATCACTTGATTTCTCTCCAGTTCCTGGAGGAGGAGTCGCTCTTCTGGCTGCAAGCCAGGAAAAGGGTGAGGAGTTACCAAAGGGGAATCCCTGGCTCCCCCGCCACACAGGCAGCGCGTGAAAGCCAGGTTCCAAAAGGTTCTTCCAGAGGCAAGCATGGAAATGTCTCTGGCGCCCTGGCCAGGCTGCCCTTCCAGGGATGCCTGCCGTCCGCCCAGGAGGGCGCTCCGCGGGCTGCCTCCCCGCCCCGTCTCCGCCCCCCTCCCTGCCCCTCGCCTCACCTTCGTGGTGGAAGCTGCGCACCGTGTTGGCGAGGCTGGCCGCCCTCTCCAGCCGGTGGTCCGGGGCAGGCGCATCCGGCTGGCCCGAGTGCCTGCGGTACAGGTCCAGCATGTAGGGGGGCACCACGGCGTCCCTGCTGGGGGTGGGTCTCTGCTTCAGGCCGAACATGCTGAGCAGCCGCAACTCGAACTCGCTCAGGACGTCGTCCGAGGGCTGCGACGAGGAGCGGCCCGTCGACGCCGCGAACTTCCTCCGGCCCAGCTCGGGAATGAGGCCGGCCGCGCCGCCCAGGAGGACCTGGGGAAGCAGCAACGCTAGAAGACAGTGGGTCCCGGCCACCATGGTCGACCTGCGGACAGGGCCGACGTGAGTCACCGAGCTCCCCGCCCAGCCCTCCCCCTTCCGCCCCCGCGGCCCCGGCTCCCGCTCGGTCCGCTTGCTTCCTCCTCCAGGGTTCCCACCTGGCCTGCAACAGTTGCGGGGCTACTTCGGAGGAGCTGAAGCCCGAACGTTTCTGAACCAGAAGGCTTCCCCTTTCCATCCCACTCTCAATCCGTCTGACATGATTTGCACACCTCCCCCCCACCCCCACCAGCGCACCAGCGTCAATGGCTGTCACCTTTTTTTCTGTGACACTCGCGCCGACAGCCAGTTAAGGGAACCTGAGGAAACCACCGCTTGGTCTGACACCCCACCGTCCTCTAAACAAACCCAGACACACACTGCCCAGCTCTCGCTTGCACAGAAAGACGCACGAATGGTGCATGTGACTTCCTCAGAGGCACCGTATAGAACTTTCTGATACACACAGTCTATAACTTCCAGACCCAGGAAACTCAAGGCCACAACTTCCGAAGCCACTTGCAACTTGTGGCCCACGCCTCTAACTTCAGGGGTGTCAGGACGGGCCACTCCATCCCCCAACCCCTCCTAATGAAGTCAAGATACACATGTATCTTCCTGGGATTACGTAAATGGCTAATAACTATTAATTCACGTGTCAGTAACAAGGTGGCACTGAAGTACTGCCCCCCTCACATTCCTGGAAACAAACTTCCAGTATTTTCCCAAATGGGACGTGGCGCTGAGTAGAGAGCAGGTCTCACGGAGAAAACCGAATGGAGAAAGGATCGCATTGCCATGGCAGGGCGTACAGGTTGGCAGCTAACGGGTAAAATCCAGGGGCCACCCTCTGGAAGGGATTTGACCTTTTTTTTTAATCATCTAAGTGTTAACAGCCCTAATAAAATGCCGAAAAGAGGGGAGGGAGGGGGGCGGAAGAGCGCGAGCCGGGAGGGCGAGGCTGACGGGTCGCCGGGGGCGGTAGGACTGGGGCATCCCCGCAGGGGCTCGGCTGCACGTGGACCCGAAGCGGGGTCTGTTTACGTCCGGCCTGGCCGGGCCCCGGGAGGGGCTCAGCCGCCGCGGCCGTCCGGGCCCCGCCACCACCCCTCAGCCCAGCCCGGGGCCCACGTCCTCTACCTTTAGGAGACCGCAGCCCGTCTAAGAAGCACGCGGGGACACGTCCATTGAGAGAGCCTCCACATGGAAAAAGCTCTGGCCGAAGGTGCTGGCGCGGGGACCGGTTCCCTTCCCTCGCCTCCTCCTCCTCCTCCTCCCGGCGGCAGGCCGGGCAGTGCCTCTCTTCACGCCGGGAACGGCGTCTCGGGCCCGGGCCCAGCCGCGGAGTGGAGGGGCGGCGGGCTTCGGAGGCGGCGAGGCTGCGGCCGCTGGGGCGACGGCACCGGCGCAAAGTGGGGAGCGCAAGTTATTCTCCCTGCAAGTTCAAGAAGTCTCCAGCCAAGTGCTGACACACAACAACAGCGAGCAGGGGGAGGAGTGCGGGGCAGGGAAGGGAAGGGAGAAAGGAAAAGCTGCTGTGCTCGTCGTCCTTAGGAACCAGCGCCCGCGGGACGCGGGGCCCGGCGCGGGGCCGGCTCCGGGACTCGGGGGGCGAGGGTCGGGCGCTCCGCGCTAGCTCCGCCGCGGCCCATGGCTCGGGGCTGCCATCCTGGGCGACGCTGGGTCCGGGGAAGGGCGCAGCGGCGATCTCGGTGCCGGGCGAGCCGCCCCCCCGCATCACTCTGCCTTCCTCCAGCGCGCCCCCATTAGCGCTAGCCAGTTGAAACCACCGCGGCTCCGGCGCTCCGGCGTCCTCGGGCGCATTCTCCGGCGAGTCGAGCTGAGTCCCAGGCCGCCGAGGCGGGTGGCCGCGCTCTCCCCTCGCTCGCCTAGCCCCCAGGCCAAGCTGTGGTGCCCTTTGTGGCCAGTCTGGAGTCCGATCACACCTCGGCCGGCGCGTCCCAGGCCCCCGAGCTCCGGCGGGAGGGCATCGGCATCGCGGCGCTCGCGCTCGGCTCCCGGCTCCCCGTCGCTCTGCGCGCCGGTCCTCGGCTCTGGCGCGGCCCGGGCAGCCGAGGCCACGGCGCAGCGGCGCGCACGGCCGGGCGCTCCAGCCCGCGCGGGGTGTGCGGCGCGCGGGTGCCTCGGAGCCCCCGTAATCCGCGAGGCGCTCGCCCCGGGGTCGCTGCGGCGGCTGATGTCCGGCGGCGGCCAATCCCCAGCGGGTGTGGGAAGCGGAGCGGCGGGCGCAGCGCGAGCCGGGCGCAGCGGCGCGGCGGGGCGAGGACTCCGGCGGCGGCGGCGGCGCCGTGGCGCGGCGCTCGCGGCTTTTAAAGGGGACGCCGCCTGCCGTCTCCCTCCCGGCAGGCAGAACACCTCCCCCTCGGCGGCGCGGCTTGCCGGGGATCCCCGAGCGGGCGGGAGCGGCGCGCAGGGGTGTGGACCGAGCGCCGGGGCAGCCGCGGCGGGGTGGGGCCGAGGGCGGGGACGCGCGGCCGCCGTTGGGGGCGCTCGCGCCTCCAACCCCTGCACTCCAAGGGGAGGAAAACTGGAGCGCCGGACCCTCGCTGGGACTCCGGGGGCGAAATCCCAGACAAACACCGGGTAGAGCCTTTATTTCCTCACCCGGCCCGTTATTCAACTTTCAGTTTGAAGTTTTTCGGTCATAGACGATTAAAAAAAAAAATGAACTTAGCCAAGTTCCAGGGCATCTTGGCATAGACTTGGGTAGACACTTCTGTGTTTCCCCGGGGTGGGAGGAGGATTAAAAGAAAACTAGAGATTGGAAACTGGGTGTTAAACTTTAACACACAGATATACGTATTACATATGCAAATATATGCATACGCACTTACATTTAGAGAAATATATGTATACATTTATATTTATATAAATACGCACGTATTTATATTCAGATATTTATGTAATATACTAATATACCCGTGTATGTTTCTATAAATATACGCTAACGAAGGCACACATTTCTATACATATATGTCGATATATGTGAAATTGACGTCATCCTGCCGCACATGACTCGCACAATGTGCACTGTGTGTCTGCGGCAGCGTGAAGAGAGGATGTGAGGGGTTTTATTTCTTTTTATGGTAGCTATCACTTCATGCCTTGTGATATTTATCTCGCCCAGCTCAGAGGCAGGCGATTAGCAGCTCAGGGGAAGGCAAAATAATGCGGCGTGAGCCAAGCATACAACAATTCCGCTTTGAGGCCTCAGCACTCTCCGCCCCACCCCCTTCCACCAGGCCCCAGCCTCAGCTCTAGGACTCGTGGTCAAGTCACTTGTCTTCCTCAACTGAAATAGTCCCCAAATCTGCGCCATGAGTTTTGAGGCCAAGGCTTTCCATTCCTCCTAGGATTCCAGAATCCTCCGTGCATAGCAGAACAAGGTTGCCTAAATGATCCCAGAAGCTACCGGCAGAAGATTTTCGGAAAAGCCAAATCGGCAAAATCAAATTTGCCTGCACAGAACCTTCAGCCTGCAAAGCAGAAGGAGAAAAGTCTGAATCGGGAGCTCATAACAATCTATTATACATGTGTATTATTTTTTCAGTTGGGAAACTAAAATAATTCTAGGTTCCGCTCACGTAAATCGGATTAGCAACCCACAGAGGGGAATTAGGCACTGCTGTTTCTGAAAGTATAAAGGTCAAATAAGGTATTTCGGAGGAAGCCTGCCTACTAGGAAAATAAATTGGGGGCGGGGGGCAAAATATTCAGGAACATGCTACTTTATTCACTGAAAATGAAGCGCTGTGGAAGTTGATTGTCACTCTGAATCACTGGACACCAAACTGGCGGACATTAGAACATATTCTACTTGTAGACATTGTCAAAAAGTGTTTATTGTGCTTTTGAAACTATTTTCTTCTCTCAAGTTTAACTGAGAAGTTAACAATTGTTTCTGTCATCAGTGAGATTTAAGAAAAAACTTATATAAGACAAAAATCAGTATGTAACCTTTAAAGAGGAGAAAGTTGATAGCTGTTGGATGCTCTTCAAGTAAACATGGAAAATAAACCTCTGGGGCTGATATCAAGGATGCCTTGCAGCTTTAGGCCTTCATAACTTGTGAAATGGCAACCTTGTCAGTTTATCCAACAATCTTTGACAGTCAACAAGCTAAGCGGATATTGGCTCCTCTGCACACTCTATGTCATTTTAGTGTCTCCCATCACCGTACCTCGTTTATGTAGGATACGTGATTCCTGAGGGGCAGACAGTTGCCTTTCCCAAGCGAAACGTCCTAAATTTTGATCCTATTTCTCTCTTAAGATGCAGGCTCTCTAGTTGTTTTTTAGAGATGGCTGCCCTCTTGTGGTGGAAATGAGTTCAAACGCTTGGGAGAAAGAAGTCAATAAATACAGAAGTAAATAAGTAAATAAATAAACAAACTCCAAAGACTGGTTTGGGGTACAAACTACAGGAAGACCATACCTACCCACTTTCCAGGCAATAGGAATGATTAAAAATGATACATTTAAGTGGAGATGACCTCTTTTTATTCTCTTTGCTAATAGCCACGTTCCCCCTGCAACTCAAAAAGCAGGGTTGTTACTCTGAGCATATGTTTGCCTTGAAAATATCACTTACTGCTAGTCATGGTCAACTCTACTTTTTCCAAAGGTTCATTAAAAGTTTTTCAACCCATAAGGTGAGATTCATTCTTTTTGGGTGTATCAAATTTGGTCTATCTGCCAGATGTGGGGAGTGGCGAGAGTGGGGATGGGGGGTTGTTTAGGGGAGGGGTGATGGTAATGGCAAATTCAGCTACCTCAGAGGGGACAGGCAAGTGACTTAAAAGAGCAAAGCGTCCCAGGTAAGAATTCTATCTAAAGGAGGTTGCTGCTGTTCCCTTCTAGTGAATTCTTGCCAGTTTTCCAAGGGATACCGGAAATCCACATTTGATTATGTGTGGACACGACCTGAGATGAAATTAAGTGCTTAAAGAGTCATACTTTGGTAACTTTTCCTTTAGCAGTTCAGCCCAGATAATGTTTAATTTTATTGCATCCTGCAGCTATTAGCATTCACCATTGTTCCTGGTAGGCTAAACATTATGCAAATTAACATTAAAATGATGATCCTCACATATTGTAAAGGTCACAGTGGGCATTAACTGATCCATCTACTTTACAATTGTCATTCCACTGAAACCTGTGGCAACTCCCCTGAGAAACCTCTTAGCTTTTTGGGTATCCATCACTTTGTTACTAGTGTGACACCCAAGACTAATTCTGCTTACTTCACGGATGAAGTTCTTTTGCAGGAACCAGGAGCCACAGCAAAAGAGCAGCACCTAGTCAATCACCCTTGTACCTGTTTGATATATGATTAGATGTGGTAGGAAGGACGGGCAGGGCGGAGGGACGTATTTGTAAAACTAGCCCTAGCAGGCCAGGTCAGGGTTATTAATTTTAGGCAAATATTAACTACATCTTAACAATAAAGAGAGAATGAATTTTGCGAATTGACTAGATTTTAGGATGCACACAGTGGCATTCCATAAACATGTTGATCACAGCCCAACACATAGTTGAATGACTTAGACTCCAATTCTGGCTTGGCTGGCTGGTTGGATTTAGAAGTCATCTCATGGCCTCATCTGTCGATCAGGTTACATGCATGTTCTGCTGCGTCAGACGGCATGATGAAGATCCAGAGCATAATGTGTGCGGACTTGGAGAATTTTAAAATGCTGTACAAACACAGAATCCTGACTGCTACTTACTCTATGTACCTTTAAATTTATTTTTCAGCTTTCTGCCTAAAATACTATGGCCTGATTTTGAGAGATGGGACTTTGTATGCCGTTCTTTTTTTTTTTTTCTAACAGCTTTTATCACATTGCCAAACAATGGGTATTTCTCGTCAGAAAGGTCACCACTTGGGTTGATCTAAGGCAATAACAAATTCTTATAGACTCAGCTCCCTCCCTCATGAATGATATGTAGAGATGAATAGCCGATCTCACAGAGCTGTTGTGAAAAATAAATGAGAAGATATGTTTCAAGACAAAAAAAAGTTGCAAAATTTGAATTCAGTACACATGCAAATTAAGATCATTGGTTCTTGGAAGACGGATTTTATGTTATTTTCTTTTGCATTTGGTGGATGCCAAAAATGAAAGTTAAATGAACACATGCTTCTGAAAAATAATTATGGTCTTCCAATAAACAGTTTTAGATATCCATTAAATATTATCTCATTATCACGTATCAATATATTTGCATATCTTGTCAATGATATTTAAATGTTTTGATCTTGTATTAATGAGATTGTGAAGAGTCAATGATAGAATTTCTCTTTACATATCCAGTCTCCAAATATTCAATGAGTGGCTATTATGCCCATGGAACTATGTCACTTAGGTCCCAGGAAATACAAAGATACATAATCTCTGCATATAATGCATTTAGAATTTGGCAGAAGAGATGTGACATATTCGCAGGTAAATAAAGACATACAAGAGGAGAACTTTACCAGAAGTGAGAAACAAGTCCTGCAGATTTAATGGAGAGCAATCTCACTTCTGAAATGTGAACTCACTAAATCCATAAAAGGGAGAGAATTTGAGAGGGCTACTCAGGGTCAGTAGAATTTCCATAGGATCAGTAGGCATCTTTATGAACATCAGCATTAGCAGCAGCAGAATTTCCTCTAACACCTTTAGTTACTGAGTTTCATGTACTACCTTTCATGTAGTAAAAGTGTTTACTGTTTCATTTAACCCTCAGAAGAACCTTGCTCAGTGGGTGTTATTTACCTCCATTTTACAGATGAAGAAACTGTGCTACAGAGCTATTTTCCCAAAGTCACACAAGAAAGTAGTACGGTCAGTAGTCTATTCTAGAACTTATGTTTTTGTTCCTTTGGGTCCCCCCCGCCACCACCACCACTACCACCACATGCCAATGGTCTCTCACTTCCAGACAGTAGGAGCAACCCAAAGCCAAGACATCACATGGGAAAATGTAGAATTGTGTTTTGAGGAGCATGGGCGGTAGCTCAGATTTGGAGGTGGGTTTAGTTAGGGATAAGTCTATTCTTCAGGTAGGGTCCCAGCAGGAAAGCGATGGCACATTCTTTAACAAAGAATTTAACAAAGTTTAACAAGGGGACATTGTACAAAGGTGTAGGCAGAGTGGAGGGAAAATGACAAGGGATAGTGAAGTACCCTGGCCCTACATTGGGAAGCCAAGCAAGGAGGCTTTACAGCCTGAGGTCTGCAGGGGCACAGGAGGAACAGTTGCTGGAGCCCTGAGAAAGCCTTGGCTGTAGAAGACAGCCATTGGCAGAAGTGTGTGTGTGGGGAGGGAGCGCTGGTACTGTGTCAGCTGGGAAGGAGCAGGCAGAGTGAACAAATATCTCAACCTTTCTTTTCGCCTACTCTCTGGACATCTGTTGATATCTCCCATTGGGCTCATTTGACTAGAAGGACAAGTGTATTAGTTATCTATTGCTGTGTAACAAATTACCACTTAGGGGTTACTGCCCATTTATTATCTCACAGTTTCTGTGGGTCAAGAATCCATGCCTAGCTTAGCTGGTTCTCTACTCAGGCTCTCGCAAGGCTGAAGTAAAGGAGTTGGCTAGGGCTGCAGACTCATTTAAGGCTCAGGGTACTCTTCCAAGTTTATGGGGTTGTTGGCAGAATTCATTTCCTTGCATCTGTAGAACTCACTCGTTCATCATGATCACTGGATCACTTCCTTCATCAACTCCAGCAGGAGAACATCTTGCTGACTACCAGACCCTCTTCCGTAAGACTCACCCAATTATATTAGGCCCACTCAGGATCTCCCTTTTGATTAACTCAAAATTCACTTGGTTAGGGATCTTAATTACAACTGCAAAAATCCTGTCACCCGTTGCCTTATAACATGGGAGTAATATCCCATCATATTCATAGATCCAGATTATACTCAAGGCGAGGGGATTATGTAGAGCCTGGGGATCTCAGTCTATGCAGCCCATAGAGAGTCACCTCTCAGGCAGAGAGCAAGGTAAAGAGTGGATCTGGGGTACAAAGAGAGAATATCCAACCTAGTAAGTTTTGAAAGGTAAGCAAATTCCAGGACCTTGAGACTCTGAACTGCTACTCTAAGGAATTTGGACTCGATCCTGTATAAATGGGTCACTGTGAAACAGTTTCCCAGAAGAATGGCATATTTGGAGATGCATGTTAGGAAAAAAAAAATCTCACGTTTGGTAGGGTGTAGTGGTAGGGAGTAGAGAGTATAGAGAGAGAATGGAGATGAAGAGACTGGATAGCAGCTTTTGTAATTATACACCCAAGTGGTAATGGGAGCCTGAAGTCCACATGAAAAAGAAGCCAATGTGAAAGTTATAAGGCGATCAGATGGCCAGGTGTGGCATGGAGATGGGTAGTAGAGCTTTGGGGTGGGGAAGGATCAACAATATCTATAGATTTTGGAGCACAGGTGACAAAAAACTAGTGGTGTCATTAACAGAGAGGAGTGTGAGCAGGAGCTGGATTGGAGAAGGAGGCGTGGTCCTTTCTGGAAGTACCTATGAGGTTCTGGTTAAATGTCCTCACGGAAGTGCAGAGCAGGTAATGAAGCACTGGTGTGGAGTTCAGGAAAAGGATTAGGGGACTGGGGTGCAGATTTCTGAGCCAAAGCTTAACTATTTGGAGAAGAAAAGATTGACCAGGAAGGACATAGATGTCACAGAAAAAGTTTCAGAGAATTGAAAAACAGACAATGCTCATTTGTTTTAGAATTCATAAGGGGGATTTTTCCAGAAGAAGAGGGTGGCCCTCAGTCTTAAATATTGGTGAGGACAGGACTGATAGACTAAGAGTCAACAACAGCTCCTTGGTGATGTTTCCAGATCGCAGATACAGAAGAAGAATGAAGTGACAGCATAAATGAGTGAAAGAGCATAAAGAGAAAGAATTATCAGCATGTGAAAAGTATCTCCAAATAGTTCATGAAATAGTTGAAGTCATCTGAAGGCCTTTAACAAAATCAATGAAGAGTTTGTACACTGGATTTGTGGGAGAATTTCTGTGTGGTCATTTACTTTTTACAAGAAGACTCCAGGAGAATAGTATATTTGTAAGTTCTCATTGACACCTGGGGATTCTTCATCTACTTAAAACTTGATTCGCATGTTTCTGCTCCTTTCACAATTTGCTGGATCACACGAAGCTTAGTAAGCCTGGAACAGTTACCTCGAAACTGTCAGTCATGTTCATCTCTCCACAGGGCCCTCCTGGGACCGATTGCAAATTCTTTTCATCTCGGTTATCTATGAATTCAGTAAGAGAATTTCGCAAAGGCAAGAGGGGTTTGAGGGCAGCGACTTTAGAATTAAGATAAAGATACTCAGATTGAACAACAGCAATACAAATGAATCACTTTGACCAGTAATATTCTCACCCCGGGCATATTTCACAAATTGGAAACAAAAGATTTTGCTTTCTGCCCTAATTAATGTAGAACTTGCTCATTGAGCAAATAACATGAGGTTTACGTGACCTGAGAGATTTTGAGAAATATCATATTTCATCCTCTCATATTTACTGTACAATGACCACTCAATGGCACTGAAGACCACACGTAGCAGACATGTCAATGTCATCCCAGCCCGCTAGGCCTGACCACTCCCTTACACACGATTGCCGACTAAGACCTGCTCCCATCTGGGGGAGTTTGCTCTGCCCACATGTGCGGCTGGCCAGACGTGCTAGGGAATTAATACCTTCCAGAAGCAGCCCTCAACCACTGACCAATGGCAGTTAGCATATCAGTACCCCCCCCCCCCACACTTTCTCATGCTTCTGGGCTAACTTTGGGGTGGGCTAATTAGGAGGTGCATGATCAAAGCTCTGGTCACCCACAGTGATAACTGGCTTGATAAATGCATCCTTTATTGGCTGCCTTCCCTTCCCTGCCTCACTTCTCCACTCCCGGAACTGTGTTTTCTCCACCTCCCTGTAACCTACTTGTACTCAAATCCTTGTCGTAGAGTCAGCTTCTGGAGGAGCCCAAGATAAACACTGGATATTCTACCGATCTGAGATGGTGCCTTTCTGAAGTGCCTCAAATTTAAGTCGTACTCTGCCAAGAATTAAATAAAATTGTTGTCTTTGGAGACCTATTTCCTGGGCTTTGTTCATTTATTCATTGAATGACTCTTACTTTTCCAGGCATTGCTAAGTTTCTGGGGCTACAAAGATGAATATGGCAAGTTACACAAATCAATCAAATAGAAGTTTACACAAGATACAAAGATTAAATCACGAATAGAGTCACTACCTCCCCCAGGAGGTCAGAGAAGGTTTCCTAGGAGGATATAATACTTGAGTTGAATCATGAAAACAGAGCAGGTGTTGGGCAGATAGGCAAGGGGGAAGGGAATTCTAGGCAGGAGGAACAGCAGGGGTAAAGGCAGGAAAGCATGAAACATCAAGATGCATTAAAGAAATGGCTGGCAATTTAGTGTGACTGGACAGGAGAGGAAGGGGGTGCCAGGATTTTGCTGGGCAAAGGAATTTGGACTTTTCCCCATAGGATCTACTATGAGAAAAACCTCTTTGGTAGAAGTGAGCATGATGGCTTGGAATAGTGCCAGATTGGAGGCAGAAGGACAAATTAAAAGGTGGTTGTAATTATTTAAGCAAGAGATGAGAGTCCTTGAACTCAGAAGCAGCAGAGGGTGACAGAGAAGGCTATAAGAGATCAAAAAGATAAGATCTAATGGCACTTAAGGGCCCAAAGAGGATGACAAAGGAGTTGGAATGACATTAACCAGTGTAGAAAGTGCAGGAGGAGGAAGATGCTTAATTTACAAACATACAGAGATTGAGAAAATTCTTGAAAAAACTCATGTGGCTTCCAGAGTCTAAAATTTCAATTCCCAGCTATCAATGATTATGTGTTCAAGATTATTCCCCCAAGGTCATCCATGCCAGTAAGTATATATCCAGGTGTCACCTAAGTCTACCTACAATGGGAAACGAATCATTTTAAGCTTAGGGTGCTGTTTGTGTTTGAACAATTAATTAATAAAAAAACCAATTCGCATGCATAAAGTAGCGAACAGATGGGCAATATCTGGTCTAATCCAGAGTAGAAAAAGTTATGACAGCTAAGGAAAACAGCTATCATTACACTAAATGCCTCAAAAATTAATGTTAACAATAGACCTCCTGCTTTTCCAACAATTAATTTTTGCTAACTTGGTATTGATTGAGCAACTTACTGTTTCAGTATCTTATCAGACAAGTACACTCCTGTGTAGAAAAGAAGGAGATTTAGGGGAATCAGTTATTTTAATATGCTGATGAATAGAACTATCACAGGTACCATTTCAAAGGTGAAATCAAAATGCCATTTTACATTTTCCTTATTTATACATTATGCATAATTATAAGAAAATGTCACTGAACACAATTTAATCTATTTTTGAATATTTTAAGTTTGGTTAGGTTCCTATAATGAAAACCTCAGGACCATGTTTATGACCAAGTATTATCCTTGTACCAGCTATTAATCTAAAAATATACAGAAGTTGTGTCATATTTGTCCCAACCATTTGAGATAATACGCATTGCGGAGTATAGTTGTTGGAAAAAAGGAAGGAAGCAAAGAAGGAAGGAATAGGTTCTACTTGTTTTTGTTTATTTGTCTTAAAAGTAGTAAAAGGAGTAAAGATCTTTGATTATTGGAGTGGTGTTGTTATTTGAATTCAGAGTAAGTCTGAGTTTGCTTGACTTTAGCTAGAGAGTTAACTGTGTCCCAAAGTGCCAAACATAGAGTCAGACAGAACCAGAACTATTTGGCTATTTTCAGGATAAGTACTTTTGCTGTATTTTACCTCGTTTATGTATTTGAAGTGATTTTCATCATGGAGCTACTGGGAGATGTCAGAATTGCATTCCCACACGTCCTCGTCCTCTTCGTTTTCAGCAACCAACCAATGAAGCCCTTTTAGATGGGAAGTAACTTTCAGATCGATCAACTCTTGTTTCATGTCCTACATCAGCAGTTAAAAATTGACACTGGCTGCTCCCTCCATTTTACTAATTTCGCTCCTATCTGCAATTAAGCCACAAAAAGATTTGAATGGTAGCAGCTCACTTGTCTTTCCACTTCCTTTTGAAATAACTTGAGCAAGGTGGACTAAGCTTAAAAACGGATGACTAATTCTTCCATGAAATCCTGCTTTAAAGAACATTTTCAGAACTGTACTCTAAGTTCCTTTTCCTCTTGTGCTTCATACTGTTTTCTGAGCTCTGTGGTCTCTCCTCAAAGTCTACTGAATAGGAAAGCCTCCAGGGAGAGCTGTTTTTAACAAAGTTTAAAGATCTCACTTTGGAGAAGGCAGGTTCGGAGTTGAGGAAGTAGAACTAGTGGAAGAGGCCATTGTCCTGTCATCTGGACCAGGCTGCCATCAGCAAAGAAAGAGCATGCAGATGGGAAATATTTGCCTTGCTTAGTCCTCAGAACACCGCTCACAGAGTAAACCACAAGCATTGCTCCCACTTTACTGAATACGTTAGGAAATTCACTTCCATTTTAAAGTAAGAGAAATTTATAACTATTAAAAATTGAATAATTATATCATATTTTATTTTAAATAATATCTTGAAACATTTTAATAGAGGAAAGTAAAGAAAGAACATTATAATGACTCATGATTCTCTCACCCAGATAATGTCTGCTAACTTTAAAAATAATAATCCACACATATGTTAAAAAAGTTTAAATAGTATCAAATCGTATAAAATGAAAACAAAGGTCTCTTTCCTTTTTTTCTACCTTGAATGACTTTTCCTAAAGGTAACCAGGGTTAAGGGATACACACGTAACACTATGGAAATCAAGACATTACACATATGCTAGCACATGTACATACACGTGTGTATGCAAATATTTTGCATAAAGAAGTGACATCACATACCGATATACATATGTTCCTAGTTTTTTTTATTTTTTAATAAATGTATCTTGGAGATTTTTCCACACAGATCTGTCTTATTGTTTTTAAGGGTAGTATTATTGCCATGATTTGTTTAATTTGTCCTTCCTGATGGACATTCGGATATTTCTAGTTTTTCGTTCTCTTATAAGAATGTTTCAATAATAAATTTATATAAAATTTTGCAAGTATATCCAGAGGTTACATTTCTAACAATAGATTTTCTGGGTTACAGTATGTGTATTAAAAAATTTTTTTCAAGGATTGTAGATGAACTGTCCTTCAAAACAGTGTACACTGGGGGGCCAGCCCTGTGGCCAAGTGGTTAAGCTCATGCGCTCCACTTCGGCGGCCCAGGGTTTCACCACTTCGGATCCTGGGCGTGGACAAGGCACCGCTCATCAGGCTATGCTGAGGCAGCATCCCACATAGCACAACCAAAGGCACTCACTAGAATGTACAACTATGTACTGGAGGGCTTTGAGGGGAAGACAAAGGAGGAAAGAAAGTGTACACTGATTTATTCTACCAACAGAATCCTCATCAACCTTGGGTGTCATCAAACGTTGGAAAATGATTTAAGGTAAAAATAGCATCTCATTTTAATTTGCACTTCTTTTTATTATGAATGAAGTTGAAAAACCTTACCTTATACTTACGGAACCATTATATTTCAGGTTTTGATCAGATCTTTTACCCCTTTTTCTAGACTGCTTGCCTTTTTCTTAATGACTTAAAAGCAAGCAAACAAAATCATTATAATACTATTATCACACCTAAATTATTCTTATTAATTTTTACAGGTTATTTACATATTAAAGAAATTAGTCCTTTGTCAGAAATGTATTATAAATATTTCTCCATCTATTGACTGTCTTATGACTTTATGATGTATTTTTTCTGTATAAAAATTTCAAATATTTTAATAATTAAATGTATTAATCTTTAATTTTGTGACTTCTGTGCTGTATGTCTTACCTCAAAAGGACTTTTCATACTCCAAGATTATAAATTCACTAATGCTTTTTTACAATATTTTAATGGATTCATTATTTATCTTTAAATCTTTGACTCACTGGAATCTATTTGGGCTCGCTAGTTTCCCATTACATTTACTGAATTATCCATGTATTATTACTGATTTGAAATGACATCTTTATCATGTAATCTCCCATTTATATTTGGGATTCTCTCATTGATCTGTCCATCTATTTTTTTTTCTTATCTAATTGCTTGGACTAATCTCTTCCTACTAGCATACAGGGTATATAGGAGCAAGAATCTCAGATGCTTTGTTTGAATTTTTTCATATAATTCAGTTGCCATTAAATCTATATGCCCTCTTGGCTTGGTTTAGGATTTTTATGTCACCTCCCCTTTATCCTACCTCCATCCCAAATAACTTGAAGACATTAATTCACTAATTCTGACAATAAGATGTTGACATGGAGAAGTCTGAGGCCAGCTTGACTTTTACCTTTATACTCAACTTGCTTCTTCTACTTGTATTCCTGAAGAAAATCATTTTAATCCTTGAAGTTGAAATTTTAGCATAATGTGTCTGTGTTTGTCATTATTTATTAGTTTATTCTAGAACACATTTCATAACAAATTTAATAGATTTGTTAATTTAAATAATTTTCATTCAGGTAATATTTTCTTGTATTATATAGTTTAGTCCTCTTTTCTCTTCCATTTGTTAGGATTATTTGTCAGGTTCTTTATGAGAAGTTTTCTTTGCATTTTCCCTGGGCTGCCTTCATATCCTCTGAATGCACACTTCTCCAATTGGAGACAGGTGTCCACTTGCAATCTTTCCTCCATCTGTTTGACGTAGAGTAGGTGTGAGGGGTGCTTTTGGCAGATGGGAGGGTCATCAGAGTCTCTAGTTTCTCTGACTGTCACATCTCAAAGGCATTGATGTGAGCAGGGTGCCCTTTCCTTTATTTGATCCTTGGTGATATATTTCTTTCTTTCCCTCTTTTTTTCTTATTCTTATCCTTTAAAAAAAAACCTTATTGCTCTGTTTCACTCTTCTATTTCACTTTAGACTAAGTATATTGACTATTTATTTACTGGGGGCTATTGCACATGCGTTCTGTAGCTTGGTTTAAAAGCAGATGCCACCATGAAAGAATAGCCTTATAATCCCCAAAAGCCTGAGAACCTCACTGACAATAAACGACTTCCCCAAGACCACTAGACATTATGTTGAAGGTAGGATGCATCCCACTTTCTCAGTTGTGGTAGCTAGAGAAATTATGTTGATAAACCGGTGAGAATACCAGAAGCAGACAATAGCATAAGTGATAACCATGTTTATTGAGCACTTACAATGTGTCAGTGATGCTTCTAAACACTGAGCATAAATGAACTCATTTGATCCACACAACACTCTAAAGTATATACTTTTATTATCCCCATTTTATAGAGGGAAAATAAAAAGCACAGAGAGGTAATCTGTCCAGAGCCACCCAGCTCCAAGTAGTAGAAACAGGATTTAAATCTCCCAGGTCCAATCCCAGAAGAGGGGGTCTTAACCCTCACCTTATGCTGCCTAAACCCCAGTCCAAGTCACAGGAAACTTTCTATGCTGCACATGTGGCTTCAAAAGGAGTTTGATTGTCCTAGGAAGGCTGACACAGCTTTCCAATTAAGTCAACCTCATCAACTCCATCCATTCATTCAGATACTCCATGCACAATGCTCATGATGCCTGGGTTTATTCAAGTTCTTGCAGAATTGACTGGATGATTTAATTCATACTGGCCCATCCTTAATCAATAAAAACAACTGATAGCCTCTTTAACATTTTTGTCTGCACGTTTAGGAGTTGCCATAATAATGTAGCAGTGAACTGTTCTGTCGCAGCAGGCCGTCTTTTGTCTGCTTACACCTTGGTGAAAAAGAAAAGGACAGATTTGGCAGCCAGCCACATAACAAGAATTAACCTTGGCCATGAAGGAGCAACAGATGAACCAGCCTCATCCTTCCAACATTTGCCCGTCTGCATGTGGAATTCCTGTCTTAGACCATGGCACAGAAGGAAATGCTCCACTTTTACAATTTTTCTCTATGTACCAATCAAATTGTTCCCTCAGGACACATCATAAAGAAATGTCATTGAATACCCTAATTGTGGGATTCACCAGAGCTATTTTTTAAAAAGCACATTGGTCACAAACTCAGATTTTAATCAAAAACAGAATTCTGGTGAGTTGAGTGGTTTTTTCAATATTTTTCAGCTTAAATTTTTTGATAGTCAGTGGCCCCATAAATTGAACCTGTATTCAAAGATTTGAGCTAAATTAGTTCAGCATTTTACAGTTAAGTTAAAATAGAAAACCTGCATTTTTCTCTGAGGGCACACACGCGCGCGCGCGCACACACACACACACCCCCCAACATCACCTTACCAAAATACTTTTTTTCTTTCTCTCCACTGAGTATTACTCAAAAGTATCTGAAAGTTTAAAATTCAAAGTTGGCAGTTGTATAATCCTCCCAGGGGAGGAAATTCAGGAGAATTTGAAGAAAATTGGCTTAGCAATGTGTTTTGAATATAGGCAACAGAACATTTTCTATTTGGGTACAACTACATCAATGAAACTTGAGTCAGTGGAAGTCTTGTCCGATGCCATTTAGAAAGCTGTCAGAGCTAAGGGAGGCATTAGAAGAATACCAGTTGGAACAGAGAACTGCCTTACGGAAAGACTCTATTTCCTTCCATTTCCTGCTGTAGATAAATGAGGACCAAATATAGGAAACCATAGGGTCATTTCAGCAAGTAAAAACCAACCCACTATTCTGGGTATCATATACTGTGGTTATTGCTGCTGAAACTTTGCTCACTGGGATGGCTTCAAAGCATGGCTGCAAATCTTTGACGCTTTGACACTCCCGTCACACTCCCGAATCTGAGTGGGCTTGTCACTGCTTCAACCAAGAGAGTACAGAGGAAGCTACACTAGGTGACTTCTGAGGCCAAATCATAAAAGGCCAGGTAGCTTCTACCCTGTTCACTGAAACACTCACTTCTGGAGCCCTGAGGTGCCAGGCAATAACTCTGACTACCCTGAGGTTGCCATATTGGAGAGGATGGCATAACTTACTGGTTAAGAACACAGATTCTAGAACCAGACTGTGTGGGTTCAAATCCTGGCTCTACCAGCTATATAGACTTTCATCAGTTACTTAATATCTCTGTGTCTCAGTTTCCCCATTTATAAAATAGGGAGAAATAATAATCTAGTGCATATCACCAGTTGTCTTCCCTGTGCCTTATACAGCTGTTTAACATGCAACAACATCAAATGTGTTAATAGTTTAGAACAGTGCTAGCGAATAAACAGACACTGTGGAAGTATTTGTTAAATAAAACATGCATGTCCTTTCAGATGTGTCTTGCAGGTTTAGAAGCAGATTGCACACAATGCAATTCAAAAGCAAATCATTCTGCATTTTGGATCTCAGAGAACAGGTCCTCACGGCAGGCAGCACAGCAAGCGAAAAGGTTGTTTAAAGCTCTGATGAACTTGAGCAATTCAGACCAAAGAAAATGCTAGTGTCTAAAAAGCAGGGATGCTTCTGCAAAACCTCTTTTGATTGCATTTCGCTTCCTACATTCCGGGCTGATGTTTGCTGTGTTTACATCATTGAACCAGGCACTTCCCTACTCATGTCCTTGCACTGAGTAAGATACTTGAACTTATAAAATTTACAAGTCTAAAATAGTTACCAGCATGTACTCCCCCACTCCACAGCTTGCCTCACCCTGTGAGGGATTAGGTTATAAAAATGAATGAAATCATCACTTCTGTTTACTGGATAATCCCAAAGCTAAAATAAAAAAAGCAAAGGAGACAGAAAAAAACATTTAAGGAAAAATGAAGACATATGGGTACAGAGAGACGTCACTAGATATCTTGCAGGGTAAATTACTGGCAAACACATCACAGCCTGATCGTCTGTGGTTTTTCTTCATTCATTTTTTAAATGAAAATAAATTAAAAAGGAGGTAAAATTTGCTCATCAAAGTCCACTTAAAATATAAAGTCAATTAGCTAATGCAAATAAATAAATATACATGTTTTCAGAAATACCTAACATGCTAGTCATTTGCCAGTCTGCAATACTTCCCACGTACTGTCTGGAAACTACAATTCCCAGGCTCTCTTGCACCTTGACTTCTTGGTAGATTCAGTCAAAGGGAGGCTCTGATGGAAGACTGGGGGATGGGAGATGGGAGAAGCTAGGATATTTCTTCCCTGCTCTCTCTCCTTCAGACTGCATCTCTGGTGACGGCTATAGTCTCTATGATTTCAACTTTCACTGGGAAGACCTTGTCATGGTTGTAGCTTCCAATAGATGCACCCAGATTCTGGTCCTGGCAACATTTCCTTCTGCTAACTTTAAGGGTGGTATCTGCTTCTTGCTACTATGAATCTCTGGATTGCTTCACCATCCCCTGTAGAGTTTCTTATCTCCTCATCTCTGTCCTCAAGTCCCTCTGTTAAATCCCTTCTGTTTGAGACACCTAGAGTGATTCCAGTTTTCCAGACTGGACCCTCATAAAGACCCATAAAGTACAAGAGGAGTATTATCTTATTGACCTGATTTTTCGTAGACAACCTATACCAGTTACCTATATTAAAAATGTTATGACACTCATACTAATTTTTATTTTCTCTTAAGCTAACTTAGCTATGTTTGTGATATACATAGGAGTAATTCTAGTTGCTGACATGAGAGTTGAGTTGCGCAAGAGAATTATCTATTCAGATGCAATCAAATCCTTTTTAATTCACCTTCCTACGGACTCCTCATTGCACATTCTCTGTTTTTGTCATACCAGCTATGCAGTATGTCAAACTTATGAATGGCATATGATGCATAAAAACTCGTTACCCATTTGAAAAAGCTACTCTCACTACCATGATTTGGCAGGTAATAAATCTTTAACACTGATGTTTCTTTTCCTCAAGTAATATTTTTATTAACCTCAGGACCACCAAGACCTGGTAGGAATCCTTTCCCATAAACCAGTTTATCCACTTGCATGGTATCAATTTACAGGCCTGGATATAGAATTTGGGTGCCAGGCTCCACCGGGAAATGCCGCTGCACCCTCAGGGCTCAGAGCGTCAGTAGAGAAGCTGGGATCTGCAGTTAGAGCTGACTGTTTGCACGGAGGCTTTATTGCAGCTGCAGACTTAGCACATATGAAAAGGTTTTCTGTGCTCAGTTTCTGGATGAGGCAGATTGCATCACCAGGAATTCCTGTCCTCTAACACATAGTGACCAACACGCCTTAATAAGCATTTGCCTTTTTATTTTCAGGTCAATAACGTCATGCTTTCTGTTCATTATGGAATTATTTTTTTAAATCTTTTTTTTTAAACTAGAGGGAAAGACATAAAATAATAATTCCAGTGCTGTGGCTCTGGTATGCCCTGTGCACCAGTGGTCAGCCAGTGTAACTCAATGATGGGCAATGCTCAGGTTTAAACAAGGCAGGGTTTCCAAGGCACAGCATCTGGCAAGACGGGTTGTTGTCAGGGGAAGGAGCTTGTGTATCCTTCCATGAGGTAGATGCTCTTGGAGGGGGTGGGAAATTGGCCCCATGCTGTCAAATACAGCATCCTCTTAGCAAAGGAGTCAAGGGTTCAAAGTTAATGCACTTTGGTTGGAAACACTGACAGCAGAGCCTGAGGGAAGCAGATGCAGCAAACAGGATGCAGACCATCTCAGAAAGCCAGAGGATGTGAGTGTAGCCAGCAGGCCAACGCCAGAACAATAACAGCCTCAATCAGACAGTGCCAAGGTAGAAGGAGGGGAGATAGAGGCAGCAGACTAGCTCACAGGCTATAAGTGAGGTGGGCCAAGAGGGAGCTAAGCTCAGGGGAAGGCTGCTTCTGGAATATCGTTCTCCCCCGACCCCAACCTAACTTCAGAGTTATCCTGTTTCCTTAAGGCACTCAGACACCAGAAGGTTGGGAAATGTCCCTTCCAGGAGCAGGAGCCACAGGGCTGCTCTGAAATGCCTTAAAGTACTGAAGGTTGTCTTCTGGTGTATCCAGTTCTTCATGCAGATTTCTTATTGGAGAAGCCTTTATCCGTACAATGAAAAACAATAATTTAGGTGGGTTTTCTCAGCCGGTCAATGGGTTGTGCGATTTTCCTTAGTGTTTAGTACACGTTATGTTGTTTTCAATGAATCTAGATGAGTGCTTACAAATCAGCAATCAACTCACACTACTAGTAAAGAGGCACCTGGGAAATGCTTAGAGATCACAGGAGCCAGAGGTTTTCCATCGCTGTGCCAAGATGACTGAGAATCAAAGATAAGTTAAGAGTTTTGTGAACTGGCAATACAATTATAGAGATTTTTTCACACTCTAATAGCAAAATGCACAAGAAGGGAGTTAAGTCATCTAAACAGAGACTGGATGTCAAAAAAGGGCATTCCTGGGTAACTATCAGTGTGTGTGTATGTGTCTGGGGGTGTGTAAGAGTGGAAGTGTCTGTGCGTAGGGGTGATGAGGAAGAGGTGAGCCTGAGGGGTAGGAAGAAGGTGATTAGGAGCCAAGATTGCCCCAGAAAGTACTTAAGTACCTTCTTAGTGGCTTCTAGAACATTCTACAGTTTCTGTACTTTTATCATTGTAGAAGGACATCAGAGGAGCCATCTCTCTTCTCCTTATTCCATGTAAAACTCTGCCCAGTGGCCTTTCATTCATGGACTCGTTGAATCTAGCAGCTGCTAACTTGCAGTTAGTAGGTGATATCTAGCTTAAAAGATATTAGATTTGGCCTATGAAGTACTTTTTAACTTTTGCAAATTTGTTGCCAGTATCTAAACTTTTGAAAATCTCCCATAAAAACCCAGAATTTTGGCTTTTTGAAAGAGAGAGAAAGTTTGACAACACCAGGTTTTCATTTCCACATAGCATCAATGTGCTGGGCCCAAACAGTGGAGTATTCCTCTAAACAGAATACATGGTTCCCAGTTTTACACAGAGGCCACTACTCCCCATTGTCTCCTTGGCTTCTGTTGCCATTTATCATCACACTCACAACATTGTTTTTCTTAATAAAGAATAAAATAAAGGTAAAATATGTTTTGTATGAATATCTCTACCAAATGTAGGAAACGGAGATAGACGTAGAGCATCTATGCACGCCAAGAGATGTTTCCTTACACCTGTTTTACTTCAGTCATGTACGTTACCTGCATGGCTGCTGATGGCATTTGAGTTTGAAAGCCTGAATTAGACTTATGTATAATAGAAGGGTACAAACGACAGTGAGCTTGACAGTGGTCAATCTGTGGTACAAACATGATCACTTAGGAGAGCATCATTACTTCTGTCCTTGTTCTATAGACAGTACGTGGATATAGACATCAAAAATCTATGAGATGACTGGGCTCAAGAATCTATCTGCTCAGATCATTAGGATTTATTTGAACCATCAACCCTCCTCCTGAATTTCTGTAAGAAATTATTCCTGGAAATAGCTCTTAAAGGCTAAATGATACTATCCTTACTGAACTGTGTGAATGACAACAGAATTTTGTAATAAACAGTGAGTTGAGGAAAGAGTCAATGACCTCAGAATCTAACAGGTTTATAGAGACCCAGGTGAGAGAAGAAGCTGTTCCTGTCAGTCAAGACTTCTCAGCATATGGGGGCACGTGCTGCCTCAGTAGATGAGATTGTGTTTAAGTGGCTTTCCCAGAGCTATAAAATGTCTCTTTTTGAAAACAGATGGAAACCTTGTACTGGGGAACTCTGAGAACTTTAATACATTTCAGGTCCTGCAGATTTTTTTTAATAGACTACAGAAGTAGTTCAAAGGGGAGGAGAATGCTATTAGAATGGACAATTAAAGACCCCTAAAATATGAAACACACACATGCACAGACAAAGGCAATGACATCTACCAAAAGAAACATTTTCATAGAGAGGGAAAGTAAAGCAAAGGCAAGCACTGCATAAGACCAATACAAATCAATCAGGTAACAAGGGACCTTTCTCCCTGGGTAGTTTGGGGGACTACAAAATCATAGGATAATAGGCATTCTGCCAATCTCAGGTCTAAGCATTTTTTTCAATGCATTACATCAAATTTAAAGCATAATGAAGCCCAAGAACCAAACACACCTGCTCACACTGAGATCTTTCCCCCACTCTTGACAATTACATTTTTGAATAATTTCTTAGTCTGGATCTTCTACAGAAAAGAGAGGCCAAGAGGTGGATTCAACAGACTTAACATAAGCTTGAAAATTCAAATGCTGGTTCGTTATTCTCCGTTTGTTTCCAGCAGCTGCTTCCTACCCTCTGAATTCATATTCCTCTTGGCTCTATCTTGCTTTGTGTCCCATAAGGTGATGTCTATGGCTGGAATCATCCCATTCCTTGTGTCCTCTGGCTTCTGGGCGGAATGGCAGAAGGCTCGCGGGCAGGAGAGAGATGCAGAGGCTGCTATTTATTTCCCCACACTCTCCCGGCTGGGCCTCACGTTTGAGGGTGGGTCCTACACCTATGCTGCAGTTCCCCTGGGGCTGCCCTTCTTGGTGTTACTGCTCCCTTCCCTTGCACCTTCAGAACCCAGGTGGTAAGGTTCCTTCCTGTTGGTGAATCCTGGGTATCTCAATATCCCTTATCTGTTCCCTTAACTATCCAGCTATCTTTACTCTCTCTGTAATCAAACCTTCTGTACGGCCTACCTGCTCTTGCTGGGACCCTGACAGGTGTAATTTCATTTGCTAGAAGTCCTGGACAACTTCCTAAGTGTTTGTGGCTTTATGATCAACAATAATGATCATTCTGATAATAGTTGACAATAGTTCAAGTTAGTTGAGAACTTTCTGTGGGCCAGGCAGTGTATTTTATATGCACTGTCCCATTTAAGCCTCACATTGACCCAAGAGGTAAGATACTATTTTTATCATCTCTATTTGCATATAGGAAAATTGAAGCTAAGAGAGAATAAATGATTTGTTTATGGTTCCACAGCAACTAAGGGACTGACCTGAGGCTCAAACTCAGGTTTCTCTGAAGCTGTCATAGAAAGACAAAGTGGACAAAAGAGTTGTCCTGAAATCTCTGAGAGGCTGCTATGAAGGAAGATTTGGACTTTTCCTATGTAAGGTCAAAGGGCAGAATGACCCCCAAAGGGTAGAAGGACTGGTGTGCTGATGAATGTTTAACAATCGGCTCTCAGTGCAGAGGGCAGGGAGAGAAGGCCTGATTTGCAGCTTTTGGAAATTTCTGTGGTGCAAACACACCCACCATAGCTGATTTCATTTCTGGAGGTAACCAGAAGCTCAGTGAGCTGTCGTGGACCTCATAGAGGGAATTCCTGAACTTGATAGGCCCTGAGTTAACCTCTTAGGTCATGTCTAACTCTCACATTGATAGATTTGTGTCAAGGTTATGGGATTCTACATGGGAGGGCAGGAAGAAAGAGTTCAGGATTTGGAGCTACACAAACCCAGGATTCTTATCCCAACTTCAAAGAGCTGGGTTGACCTTGAATAAGATATTAAACTACTCTGAGCCTTTGTTTTCTCATCTGTGTAGAATGGAGATAATAATACCTCTTCCTCTCAGTACATGATTAAATGACAGAGCCTTGGAAAAGCCATCAAATGCATTTTTCGTGTCTCTCCCTCTTAACATTCATTCCTCGCCGATTGGGGTAAAGAGCAAACATCTACTATATGGCAATTACTTTATAAACAATCTTGTTACAGGATTAACATCCAAGATTCCTACTTCATGGTTTGACCTTTGGTATTGAAAAATGTATATAATACATTGAGCTGAATTATAATGTAGGTCTGCTAAAATTGGCTGAAAATTAAAAAAAGAGAGAGAAAAAAAGGAAGTCTCCCAGAACCTTGACCACTAAATCTAACTAAGGGCTGCGGAACCTTTTCGAGATACTCCTATCAGAAGTCCAGCCAGCTGGAATGTGTTTGTAACCCTGCCGCCAGTGTACCATTATCAGAGGAAATAAACGAATAACCTGCCAAATTGGTTTTGGACACATCAACCCACATGGGCACAGCACAGTAATGTTCAAGAAGAAGAAAAATAGAGGCCACCATTCCAAGCCCTGAGTCACTTTAAGGGGCAAAGTCAGTACGTGACCTCAGAGCATGCCTGTCCATTGAAAATGGCTGCAGAAAACCTCCAGGTAAGAGCAAGAAAGCCCTAAGACAAATCCCCTCCCTTATTCACTCTTCTCAGAGCCCTTCTGGAAGCAGAAATTTCTGAACTTTAATCACAACTTAAGAGCCAACAGGGATGCCCCTTGCATCATCTGCACTCAAGGTACCTCCCTTGGTCATAGTGGGCTAAACAGATAGAGAGACGGAGATTACACAGAAGGCTGTGGATTAGCTTTGCCTCAAAGAAGAGTTTGCTGTCAAGGGAGCTAGTTAGGCTTCAAAAAAGACATTATTCTTAATCTTATTTCAAAAAAGCTATTTTTTTAAAAAAAGTTATTAAATGTACTTCAAAAGTCACCACCTAATTTAGGATACTGCTTGATTTCAGAGAGGCTGATGAGGAACGACTGGCCAATCCTAGACCAAATTAAAGGTCTACAAAGCTGTTTGAGCTTTATCTTCTTACAAGACGAAGAGATTGAGACTGCTCCAAAGAAGAAGGGCATGGAGAAAGGAATGGGCTTTTTCAGCACCTACAATGTGCCAGGCACTTTGCTATGTTCTTGTTGAGTCTTCACTACAAGTCTATTCTTCTTTTCCTGTATATGTGGAAATTGAGGCTCAGAATCATAAAGTAACTTCTTAAGATTACAAACAACCATATTGGTAGGTACGAGATTCAAATCCAGCTCTAACTTCATTTCATTTCAATCCAGCTCTTTTTTTTTACCACATTACTCAATTTCCTGCCCTATTTAACTTCTTGAGTCTTGAGTGGTATTAATCAGTATCAGGCAACTAGGCTAAAGCTCTTGGACATCAGAACGATTGGGCAAAAAGTTCAAAGTCCAGTCCAATCAGGGCATAGCCCATGTCCATCTGAACTCAGCCCTGTGAGTTTGTGTGGGTACACACGGCCTGCTGAGCTGGACTCTGTTCTCAAGGGACTCTGCCTCCAGTTGACAAGACAGAATAACACAGAGAAATACTTAGAGCATAACACTACCCAGTAGCTACACAGGTGTACATGGGGTGGCTCCATATATAAGTTCAACAAGAGCTCAACAAAAGGAAAAGTCCATGTGGGTGGGTAGAGGAGGAGATGTGGGAACATCAGTATAGAAAACACAGGCTTTGTAGAGGGAAGACTTGATGGTCAGGTTGGCTCTTGTTAGGTTAAAGGATGATTAAAAATCAAAGCACAGAAATGAAAATGAATGGGTGTGGGACATGCAAAGTAAAATCACACTGTAATAGCACTACATACCCCCCAGAAGAGCTAAAATAAACACTGAAAATATCAAGTACTGACAAGGATGTGGAGCAACAGGAACTCTCATGCATTGCTAGCGGGAGTATCAATTGGTTACAGCCACTTTGGAAATCTGACAATTTATACTAAGATTAATCACAAGCACACCCAAATACAGCAATTCCTCTCTTCGGAATAAGTCCAGCAAAGATGTGGACATATATTCACCAAAAGATATGCAGTAGAATGTTCACAGTAGCACTCTTCATAATAGCCCCACTGGAAATTGCCCTAATACCTAGCAGTAGAATGGATATATAATTTTTAGTGCACTCACATCATGGAATATCAATGGCAAAGAGACTGGACAATCTACAACACAATATTGAGTGAAAGAAACCAGACACACAAAAATATATTCTATATGATTCTATTTATAGGAATTTTTAAAAATATTAAACTCCCTACGGCATTAGAATTGAAGAGAGTGGTTACCCTTGGGGAGACAGTGACTGGAAGCAGGTGTAAGGGGGGCTTCTAGTGTGCTATTGATGTTTCATTTCACAATCTGGATGCTTCCTACATAGGTGTGTTCAGTTTGTGAAAATTCACCAAACTCTATAATTATGATAACTGCAATCCTATGTAGATGATAT
Organism: Equus quagga; assembly: GCF_021613505.1. Lineage (NCBI taxonomy): Eukaryota > Metazoa > Chordata > Mammalia > Perissodactyla > Equidae > Equus > Equus quagga. The sequence goes on from NC_060278.1 coordinate 78,683,537, forward strand.
GTCAATAAAAGGTTAAAAATATTAATACGTGTGTAGGTGACAATCCAGACTAGAATGGATTGTGCTCTAATTCCTATCATTGTCTAGATGCTCTTGTTAACTGGGAAGGGAGGCTAGCCTTGAAGAAAGATGTTCGTCATCTGTGTAGTCCCCACAGTCATGATGTTGCTCCTGGTGAGTTACTGAAAATCTAGCAATACAACCAGATAAGTGTGTATATGTTTCTACAAGAAGAAAAGTCACTTCCTCTTCTACTCCCCCTACCTTCTTCCTCCCACATTTTGAGTCCCCAATCAGCCTCCCACTGAGTATTCCTTAACCTCCTAAATCAATACATCTTGATCTAACCCTAATAGGAAGGAATGTTTGCTTTTGTGTCTAGGTTCAAAGTACAGGCTACAGTAGTTGGCTTTAAGCTTATGTTATAGGCTTAATTTTCTTGCTCAAAACGGAATGAGGAATACATTAAGACTGGGAAAGGGAAAAAAACATGATTGATGAACTGGCTTATATGACTACAGTTCTTTTAACAACAAAAATATTTGGTACGTTCCCTTATTATTGAGATCAAGCAATAGGCCTGGATCTAAATGACACAAAAATGGTTTGAATTAGAGTCAAATAATTGCCATTCTGAGTGAATATAAACTTTTTTGAGGGGGGTGGGGAATGGGAATAAAAAATAACTAATAAACTCTGAAGCAAAGCTCACTTCTGAGACTTAAGCTTCAAAGCTTTTAAAAAAGAGGCTTTTTTTCCCCCTTAAGAGAGAGAGAGTGAGATGCACGCAGCAGGAGGAGTGGTTTTCCCAAGCTGATTTTTTCTTACGGGGTGACCCGGCCTGGGTCGGAATGTTACCATGTGATCAGCGCAGACCATGGCAGCAACACAGGCTCAGCACAGAAGTCAGGACTTTCTGCAGCATCATTAAAATAATTGGGAGAGAAAAAAAATGTTAAGCTCCACAAGCTTGAATCACAAGCCTCTTGGAAAGGTTAATAAGCTTGCTGCTCTGCACCCTCCTCCCCTCTCTTCAATGCCTTGCCTCCCCCACCCTTCCCACTTGCAGTGACAGACTGGTTATCAGTTGGGAAAGGAAGATTCAGAATAAAGCCTTTGTTTTCAATAGCTGAATGGCTCCCATTCCACCACTGATGTTGCAGCGTTCTTGTTTATGACTACGCCATGGAGAGGAGATCCAAAAGGAAATCTGTTTTTGTTCTCACGACTGGCAGACTCCTGGGGTCTAAAAGGAAGTCAGGGCTGCAGTACGAAGGTGTATTTGACAAGAGGAAAGGAGAGGAACTGGGTGAGTGGGGTGGAGGCAATACACAGACTGAGGTTGGACTCTATTAATGAGAGGCAAGCAGCATAGATCCAGCAACGGGGGACAAGAACCTCCTTTAACTAGAGAAGCAGAAGCAATTGTAGTACAACTCACAGAGAAAGTGTTGAAAGTAAACTCAACTGCTGTGGGTGGTATGCCAGCTGGAGGAGGGAAGCAACTGGATAACTGGATTTGTGTCAGGAAAAAGAGAGACAGAACAGAGAAAGAGAGAGAGAGACAGGGAAAGGGAGAATAGCAAGGGATTGCTCTTTCTTCTTCCTCACTCCGATCTGGTCCTGGAATACTCTGCAGTCAAAGGTAGATAGCCTTTGGCAGCATACTCTGGCCTAGGCTACCATTATCCCCTCTCTTCCACCAAAGCCCTAAGCTTGAGACTGGGGTCAAGGTATGGTTAGTAACAAGGGAACAGTTCCCCGTTCCTCTTCATCATCAATGAGCTTAAGTAAGTATAGTTGGTGCCAATGCCAGTTACTAACAGAGGCCAAGAAGGAAGTGTGCCTTCCCCAGAGAGACAATGGGTTTTCCAATTTTGTTGAAACTGGTTGATTTTGGTGAGCAGAGCCCCTAAAGGAAAGAAAGAGAAACTTAGTCCTTAAGAAAGCTATTTCAGAAACCATGTTCAGGGGAGCAACAGGTCCACAAAGGAAATTCTTACTTTCCTATGTTAAATGAAAGCTCTCCTTAATGAGTGAGAATCGAAATGTTGACAACTGTTTGGAGTTGGAGCTCATCTTTCACAAAGGCCATGCTCCCTGACAGTTACAGTTGACTTCTTCCTGAACTCAGCCTTCTCAGCTAAGCATAGTATCAAGGAAGCCATCACAGGGAGGCACATTTGGACCTCTCCAACCGAAGTGTTTGCTCAGTTGATTAGCCTCTTATGCTTTGCTCCATTCCACATCCTAATCTCAATGACCACATGCCATCATCCCCTTTTGGGGGCAATTATTCTCTTCCAATCCTGCAGAATGACAGTCTTTGTTAACTGATATAAAAACAACCCCAAAATATTAATCCTTGAATGTTTATTTCTCATTCACAGGAAGCCTTCCAGGTGATCAGTCAGTGACCCAGGCTCTTTCCACCTTGTGGCTCTGCCCTTATTTGGGGTCTTGGAGTCCTCCTCGTTTAAGTACTGAATGGGAAGATAGCCCATTTAGTAGAAAAGGCACCAGTTAAGTAGCAAATGTTTTTGCTACTTAACTCAACTGTATACATCTGCACTTTGGAAGTGATACACATAATCTCTACTGTATTCCATTGGGGAAACTTAGTCACATGGCCCAACCTAGACACAAGAGAGACTGGGAAATGTGGCCCCTCTCTAGGAAGGGTCCTTCCAGTCTAACAGCAGCTTTGCTCTAAAACCATGACTCTTTGGTAGACAACTAGCCATGCTTCCTAGAGGAAGTTATGTTATGTATGACTTCCCATCAGCCATGGCTGATTGAACCAGAGGTATGCACTTGCCCTGATCACAGACTAGTCACAGGCACCAGTTGTGGCCCATTGCAAAAATATATGCCCCAACTGGCAGAATGACTTCTAGCTGAGTCAATAGATGACGTATTTGAGGAATGTGAACTGCCAAATATGGAAAGCAGAGAGTCAAGTGGAGAAACAGACAAGCAAAAAGAAATGGACTCCCAATCATGGAAGAGTACAGGGAGAGATATCTACAAAGTCCTACTGATAAACACTTTTCCAGTTCTAGCATTCACAAGACTGCCTGTTGTTGAAGTCACATAATCAAACATTTTTTTGACTATTGATTTCTTTTTTACCTTATTATTACTACTTCCCTAGTCAATGTTTTAAACAGAAAATAATAGTATTTTTGGTAAATTGGTTCACTGTTCTCAATTCCCATGTCCTTCCTGTTTCAGAACTATATGTTTACACTCTTTGCCATGTAACTTTCTATTTCACCTCCCTAGAGTTGAGCTCGATTTCCGTGTCCATTGATGGTGGAGTGACCATGTGACTAACTTTAATCAATGAAACAGTGGATGACTGTGCGCCAGGTCTCAGAAAAGGCTGTTTCACTCACCCCCTTCCACTCCTGTGATCTCAATGAGAAAAGCACTACCCATGTAGCAACAGCCCCATCAGCCTGAGCCCTAAAATACGACACGTGGAGTAGATTTGAACCAAATCCAAAGCTTGAGCCAAGCCTAGTCAACCCACAGCCCAAAGGAAAACAGTCCCAGCTGACCCAGAGACCCATGAGTAAGAAACAAATGCTGTTGTAAGCCCCTGAGATTTGGAGTGGTTTGTTATGCAGCTTTATTGTGGCAAGAGATGATTAATACAGTGCTGAAAAGCAAATGTTTTTGCTACTTAACTCAACTGTATACATCTGCACTTTGTGAGCAACTACTATGAACGTTTCATATACCATATTATTATTTTTGATCCCACGTAAATAAATAATCCTTGCTTTAGCCCAAAGAGCAACCTCTATCTCTATGGCTAGCAAAATTGAGGTTCTTATCACAGATGAGGAAAAAAGTCACTGCTTACCACTAACAAAACGGATTCATTTTTTTCAGACCAACAACCACATTTATTAAAGTTTAAAGATTTAAGACTTGTCCAAGGACTTTTCATACAGGTCATGCACTCATCAATTATGTATTGCAAAAGAGGGGTCACCATTTCTCTTTTGTCTCACTAACTAGACTTGATTTCTCAGTCCTGGCCAAGACCAAAGATCTCTTTGCTCAATTCTCTATCTGGTTTCTAGGTAAACAAGAGAAACAATTCAACAGTTGTAAAAGAATGACACCATCATTTCCTCAGATGCCTCTCATTCTCTGAGCGTCAGTCACAACTTCTGTTTGTGACACACAAGGAACATGGCACTAGAAAGAATGCTGAAGGGAGTAGGAGGATGGGCGGTATGTTGATGGTATTTACGTTAAAAGGACTTGCAATTCCTGAAGCAAATTATAAATGTGTTTCCATTGTTTATGCATTAAACTAGAAGACAGTGTTCGAGTCCTTTATTTCTGTGTCACGGTAAAAATATGATTACACAGATGAGGAATCTTTGGGTTAGAAGTGTGCTGAGATGTATTTTGATCCAGGTACATCCTCAAAATGAAATGCTCAGGTCTCTATTCAATTTAATCAGTTACTACAGAACTCCACCTGACATTTTAGCTGAACATTTTGCCAAGACCAGAAATGGCAAATACATAATGTCGGAGCTGACACTCCACTGCCCATCCCCTTCCCCACTCAGTACAAAAGCACCCACCATGGCAGACATTACTAATCAACTCCTGGCCCTCTTTCCTGCTAAGCCTGAAAGTGGCATCAGGTTCCTTGTTAGTACTAAACTGCCAGCAGTCACTACTAATTGCTGGAGTCGGTACCTGAGATGATAACTAGTTACCTTGCTTGACCTAGATATTTTGTGCATTTCTAATATCATCGTCTGTGCTATCTACATTCTACCTTCTGTCAATCTCCAGTTTGTAAACCAATTTTAATATAAAAGTAATGCAGCCATAAAAGGACAAATTAGAAAACAGATAATACTCTGAATACACATTCCTTTTTTTTTTTTTTGACCTGAGACTGTCTAAAGATGGCAATACCACATGATAAACAAAGGGTCAGGGAGAATCAAAATTAGTGATTAAAGAGAACCAAGGAAATTAACAGGACACAGATCTCCTTGGTCTGTTAGAAAAATTCCTTAAGAAACAGGTCGATTCACTGCAGCTTCACAGAAAGTAGTGGAAAGGCCGTAACTGCGGCAGAAATGGTCTCCCTGATTTAGCTACACATTGGGGGAATCTGGCCCAAAAACAAGTGGCTCTGCTCTTTGGGCAGAAAAACAAATTTTGTGTTGTGACTGTGTGAAATTACTCATAGTAGACACAGTATAGTTTCAGACCAACTGGGGAAAATGTGTTAAAGAGAAAATACATATTAGCATAAGTGACTCATAGGTGTTTTCAGACTGAGCGAAATACACAAATCTGGATTTATCAGTTCAGGGCTCCCTATGATTTCCTTCGCCTCTTCCCCCCTGCCAGGCACCCCCTCCAATGTTCCCTTTTCTCCTATTCTGAATGCATCAGTGTCCTGGAAATTCTGGCAACCCTCCTAGGCCAGCTGCTGCCTCTGACCTGACATTCCCGGCCTTCTGCAAGGTCACAGGACATGCTGTATTCTGGGATTCTTCTAATGGAAGATGGGAAGGGCTTGAAACTACGTGTCCCCATGACCCTATGAGTCCCTGGCTGGCAGGCCCAGTTTACAAACGCAGGCTTTAACTTCCAGCCCTACAACAGAGGCTCCTGGATTTGAATTAAACATAATTCCTAATTGATAAATTTAGTACTCCATTCAGCTCAACCGACAAAATAGCTCATGGAATAAATATTAACATTCTTACTTCCTAAAGGAGAAAAATATAGACAGGAATCTTGGATAGGAGTGTTTGAGTTTAGATAAAATGAATTTAATGCATTATTCTCATATTCCACAAACAGGAATTGTTGCCTCAAATGAAGAATGTGCACATATGTCTCACACCTTCTTAAAGCTCCTCTTCAGCTTTCCTACAGCCCTGACTACTTGGTTTTAAGAGGACTAATGTTAGAGTGATGTTGGCAGTCCTCTGCCAATTATATCTATTGGCCTTCTAAGGAAAGGCCTCATCCTTTACTCACCCACAAATTCACTGGGCACCCCCAGAAGTGTGGTTGTGGGTACATAGCCAGTGTCCAGTCATTCTTTTCTGGCTACATCAATAATTGGAGCCTGATCACAATTCTGTTTGGCACAGGGCACATCAACAGTGAGAGATGGCATGCCTGCTGGTGAGAGACCAGCAGGGAACTCATACTCCCCACCCCATTTCCTTCCTTTTCTCCTTTTGGAGAGAAAAGTGGCAAAAGAGTTGGAGAGTATCCCCAGGTCAATAAGAAGAAAACAAGTAAAGAAGACAAAAATAAATAAATAAGTGAATAGGGGAAAATGGGGGAGATTGGAGTTGTCAGAAAGGAGGAACTCTCAAGTCTGGCACAGACTCAAACCTGGAAACCCAGTGAGGTTTGCCCATCACTAATGATCACATAATAATATGTTCCCAGGGGAGGGGCTGGGAGAGGCTATTAAAATACCACAACTCTGGTGCTCTATGGGAGAGGAGCTTTCTGAAACGTGGTCCCTGTCAGGCTTCCCTTGGGAGTCAAAGGGAAAAAAACAACTGTAGTTTGGCTCCTGCAAGGTGAAGGGTTGGGAAAACGAGCTGAGAAGGCTTCTCTCCCCAGCCCAGGGTTGGACATGCCTGTGTTCTCCTTGTATAATTTAGATGTGGTGATGGGCCAGCTTGTTAAGTGTGCTGGCTGGCTCACTGGGTGACTGGCAGGCAGCCGTAAGTGAGCGGAAACTAAACCATTTGTGGGGTATGAGGTGGCCAAAGTAGCCAGAATCAGGCTTTTGTGATGTCTTCAATCAAAACAGTTATTTCAAAAGATGTTGGCGACTCTGCGTTTCCTTCTAGGGAGATACGACTCTCCAGTGAAGTACACGTGGGTCTTCGGGCATCTTGACTGGTCACTGCGGCCGAAGGAAAGCCCTAATTTGACCATATCCTATGGGTTACATGTGGTAGGGCTCAGTAAAACTTTCCTTTTTAATCAACTTTATTGAAGTATAATTTAATACAATTAAATTACCCATTTTAAGTGTACAGTTCAAAGAGTTTTGACAAATGTATACACCCATGTAACCACAAGTGAAATCAAGACAGAACATTTCCATCACCCTAAAACATTCCTGCGTGAGTTTTTTCAGTCAACACTGTCCTCCAACCCCAAGAAATCGATGATCTCTTCTGTCACTATAAATTAGTTTTGCCTCCTCCAGAATTTCATACCAATAGAATCATATAGTATGTATCCTTTTGTATTTGGCTTCTTTTGCTTAGGACAATGTTTTTGAGTTTCATTGATATTATAGGTATCTAGACACCTTTTATTTTGATTGCTTGGTAGTATTTCAGTGTATGAATATACCTGTTGCTGGACATTTGGGGTTTTTTTAATGGAAGTAAGATACAGTCTTACAAGAGGTCAAGAGAGTAGAGAAAACAGAAAAAGAGGTTAAGACAGTTATAGAAATATGGGTAAAAGAATTAAACTGACACTTCACAAAGACAATATCCAAATATCCAACATTTTCAAATTAAAACTAAAATGAGTTACCATCATACCCTCACCAGAATGGCTGAAACGAAAAACACTGACATACCTAGTGTTGGCAAGGATGTAGGGCAAACAAAACTCTCACACTGTGCTTCGAGTACTGTAAACTGATACTGCCATTTCTGAAAACGGTTTGGCATTATCTACTAAAACATAACACACGTAAACCTGAGATCTGGCAGTTCCACTCCTAGATTTAGGTACAATACTATAGAAATACACATATATGTGCACCAAGGGACATATGCTAGAATGTTCATAGCAGCACTATTCAAAATAACCCCAAACTGAAAATTATTTCAGTATCCATCAACACTAGAATGTACAAATTTATATCATAGACTACTATGTGGGGAGGAGAGTGAACATAATCCATACAAAAACACATACATCACATAAAAGTACACATATTTCATAAACATGTTGAGCAAAAGAAGCTAGATACAAAAGAGTACATACTGTATGATCTGTTTGCATACAGTTCCAAAACTCATCTATAGTGTTAGAAGTTAAGATAATGGTTACCCTCAGTAAGGACAGTGACAGGAAGGGAGTACAGCAGGAACTCCCATGAGGCTGGTAATGGTCTGTTTATTGATCTGGCTACACAGGTGTGATCAGTTTATGAAAATTCATCAATTTCTGCACTTAATAATTTGTGTACTCTTTCTGTATGTTATTCAATAAAGGGTATCAAAATGTAGGAAAGCTTTCATATTCTTAATATTCCACCCTCATTTACACACACACACATACAAACACAAATATGCACACACACATCACAGGAACTGAGAAATCGTTGGCCAGGCATGCTGCCAACTGTGGTTCATAAAATGGGGTCATGGGGCAGGAGCAGGAGCCTAGCAGTCCAAGTCACTGTCAAGGAGGCCAAAAAGTTGTCACACTAGATTGAGGTGTGCTAGGTAAGCCATCGAGACCTACTTGTAAGTGGAGATCCTGTGATAACTAAATAATCATGTATCATAAAAACTGGTGTGATCTTTGGAAATGTCCATGAGGGTTCCAGTCCTCATTTCAGCAGGACAAAAAAGGAGACAAGGCAAATTGAACTCATCAGCTCATGATCTCCACTAATCCCTCACACCAGTTAGTCTTTGGTCCTGGTTTTTCAGAAAGTTAATTAAGCGGGGTCAAGAAAACTAATGGAAAGTTTGCAGTCATGGTTGTAAGCCAAATGGAGCAATCTGAATGGTCATATAAAGTACTCATTCCTTAAAATATCTCCTCCAATATTGTCTGAAACAGTACTATTGTAGATAAACTCATTTTGGTTAAGGCTTTTCATCTGTGAAAAAAATGGCTCATTTTTGAAAAGAATTACCGGTCATAACTAGCCAACATTCCCACTCCTTATTCCAATGGTGCCAAATTTTACCTAGTCTCCAGGCCAGACGGCAGGACACCAGGTAAAACTTGCAACTATGGTTGTTTCTAGAGGCACTCAACTCTCCTAGACCTGCAGGCCTGGGTGGGTGTAAAGCAGACAAACACACAACATTTTTCTGTCCCTTTTTTTCCTCAATATATGCAAGACACTTTGGAATCCTTCAAAGGAACTGTAAAATTAAAGAAATTACAAAAAAAAAATTTTAATGATAAGTATACAAAATACTCATGTCTGATTCTTAAATACCTAAGGGATGCCTGGTTTCTCTCTTTGTTTTGCTTCTACTCCAGTAAACAGCTTTAGATCGGTGAAATGAATCCTTGAGTTTGCATCAAAAGACGTGGATCTGAAGCCTCGGTCTTAGGTTAGTGTTGTGTGAGCTTAGACAAGACCCTCAGTCCTCACCAGCCTCAGTTCTCTCATCTGCTAATGATGGGTGACGGGAGACTTAAACGAGCTAAGCTGTGTGCAGGTGTCCTCTGAATTGTAAAATGTACTGCATCAGGGCTCTCATAGTGTGGCCTCTGGAACAGCAATGTCACTATTATCTGGCGTTTTTCAGAAATGCAATTTCTCAGCCCTACTGAATTGGAAACTCAGGTGAGGGGGCCCAAGAATCTGTGTTTTAACAAGCCCTCTAGGTGATTCCGATGCTCCATCAAGTTTGAGAGCCACTGTACTCCTCAGCCACATGCCTGCTTTTAACTAGAAAATTTCTCTTGTCTCCTGAGGTCTTGTCTCAGACCCTAACTAGACTACTTTGTCTTCCCAGAAAGTAGGGGAAGGAAGCTTTTGCCTTTCTCCCCTGGTTCTTCCCTAATTCCTCCATTGAGGGTGGCGAGTGACTTACTTCATGGTGAGATGGGGCAGAGTCTGTTCTCCACATGGACTGGGCTCTTGGCTCTGTCTCTGGCAGTTCCCTGCTCACAGCAGCTCAATGAATTTATTTTGCTTCCCTAGAGCAAGCACGCCAGGTGCAGGTCAGCTGCAGCTGGCCTTTTCCGACAGGCCTAGAAATTTGGGGGCTTATCCCTGGGATGTGAGCCAGGCAGGCAGTAACCACCAGTGCATCTGCCCAGCTGGTGTCTGCTCCATGAACCCAGGCTTCCTGCAGGTGAGTTCTCAATGAGGAAGTGAAGGAGCAAGGGGGCAGCTCACCTTTGCCTTCGGGCCCAAGCCATGCCTTCCTCAAATACAAAATACCAGAAATCCTCCATTTGGAGGTCAAAACTCTGATACTGGATTGAATTCTTGTCTCTTGGATCTGTTCTCAATTGACTCAAACGAAGAGAGAAAGAGAGGCAGGATTAATTGGCACCTCAAACCCCAAAGTTCATCTACTACAACAGACCAGCCCTGGGGACTAACTTTGAGGTTGGCTCTAACGGTGAGCACCATCTTTTCTGATAACCTCTGCAGGGTTCTGTCCCACTTTATCAGTCCAGTCTTACATGTTCTCACTTTGTTCCATATTCTCGTCTGTTGGACCAAAAAGCTACTTTTTGCTTCTCTTGTATTGTGGAAAAGATGAACACATGTCAAGTCCACTGAATGCTCCCCAGTCTACTCAAGCCCCTTTCCAACTCCACTTCTCAACTCTTCCCACGTTGCAAAAAATCTCATCTCTGGTCTTGGTCCCTACTCTAGTAGAAGTTTCTGCCATCAAAACCTGTTATCTATAGCTGTAAAATAAATCACCCCAGAGCTTAATGGCTTAAAACAACAACAATAATATTCTTTGCTTACACATTTGTAATTTGAGCAGGACTTGATGGGGCAGGCCATTTCTTCTCCATGTGTCTTTAGTTGAGTGGCTTGACTAGGCCTGGAAGATGTACTCATAAGATGGTTCACTCACATGGTTGGCAAATTGGTGCTGGCTGTCAGCAGGGAGCTCAGCTGGGGATATGAGCCAGGAAACTTTCTTCCTTTCCACAGAGCCTTTCCATGAGCTACTTGGATTTCATCACAGCATGTGGCTAGGTTCCAAGAGTGAGCATCCTAAGAGAACATGCATTTTTCAGTTCACAGCATTTTTCAGACCTGTCTTTGGAAATCACGTAGCATCATTTCTACCATATTCTATTGGTCAAGAGTTGCCACAAAATTTGTCCAGATACAAGGGGGAGGGTACACAGACTCTTGATGGAGGGTGGTAAGGTTCTAGAAAAGCATGGGGGATGGGAGACATTGTTGGGGTCATCTTTAGAAAATTAAATCTGCCACTGAATTCTCTCACAGCATCTTTAATATAATTTCAGTAAAATGCAAATATTCCTGGAAATGTAATATGAAAAACTATTACTGGTCATTAATGTGCTACTGAAGATGTATTTATTAGGCATTCAGCTAAAAGGAAAAAAGATATACACTGATTAAAGGTAATGACAATAGCTTTCAGTTTTGAGTACTTACCAGATGTCAAGGACTGTGCTACACAATTTACATGTGCTATCTTACTATATGCTTGTAACAAACCTATGAGGTAGTTATTACTATTCTCAACTGACAACTGAGAATTCTAAACTTAGAGAGGTTTGGGAAACTGGTCTGAGGCCACACAGTTTGGAAGAGGTAGAGCTGGGATTCCAGCTCAACTAGTCTGTTTTCAACTCCTCAATCTGATTTTGAGCCCTCTCTCTACCTGCCAAGCAGAACTTAAAAAAAAAAAAACTTCCATTTTGAAGTAATTTCACGGTTACAGAAAAGTTGCAAAAATAGTACAAAGAGTTCCTGTATATCCTTCACCCAGCCGCCCCTAATGTTAACTCTTTATATGACCATGATACAATGATTAAAACAGGGGAGTTGACATTGGCACAACAGTAACTCAACCATAGATGTTTTCGAATTTCACCAATTTTCCCAATAATGTCCCCTTTATGACCCAGGATCGAATCTAAGATCCCACATTGCATTTAGTTGTTATGTCTCCTTGGTTTCCCCCAATCTGTGACAGTTCTTCAGTCTTCCGTTGCCTTTCATGATATTTTCACTTTTGAAAAGTACTGCCCAGTTATTTTGCAGAATGTCTCTCCATTTGAGTTTGTCTGATTTTTTTCTTGTGATTAGATTGAAGTTATGAATTTTTGTCAGAAATACCGAAAAAGTGATGTTGTATCCTCCTTAGTACACCATGTCAGAGGCTACATCGTGATAATGTCTTATTACTAATGTGAACTTTGAGCACTTACCAAAGAGCATTTTTAAAGAAAGAGGTGAGAGAAAATGAAACATATGAATTTGACATGGCAGTAGGCAATTCTATGCAGAAATGCTGTTATGAATAGGGGGATGAATAATTATAATGAGCCTTCACGTGCCAAGCATGAAATGTATCACTTTATTAAAATTTACTAATTGAATATCCAGAAGAACTGCCTAAGATGTGGACGACTTCTTTGGGCACTGGTCTCCGTGGCCTTGTAGGGAATCTGGTGACAGAGGAAACTTGTGAGTGTCAATACCCATTCTTGCGGGGCTCAGGGAAGTCAAAGTGGAAAGAGGGTACGTCTAGAGAGAATCTGGATGTTATAAAAGCAGATCATTGTTTCAGGCCACTAGCTGAACCCTAGCTACTGAAATTTCAGTCCTTTGTGCACATAGCTTCCCCTCCATTGTTCCACTGAGAAACAGCCTGGCAGGAAAGGAAGGAGGCCAGGGTTTGTGGCCTGGAGACCTGGCTCCGCACACTAGCATCCTCACTTACTACCATGAAAAGGATCTCTCCAGCCCCATCTCCATTTGTAAAATGCTGATGCCTGCCTTCCAGCAGGAAGGCTGTGAGCACAGTGCTGCAAGGACAATGCTGAGCACTTTCTATTCTGCTAATACTCAATGCATGGAAGCTGGTTTTCATAGAGCAGCAACGTGGTATTAAAAAAAAACCCAGAATTTTAGAGTTGGACACTCCTATCTCTCAGACTCAGCTCCACTTCTTTCTAACTAGATGACTTAGTAAGTTATGAAACTCATAACATCAATTTCTGGAAAATGTTGAGAATCCCTAGTTTGTAGGGTATGGTAATAATAGTGTTAAAAATGTTCCTGGTATATAACAGGTGTCCAAAGCCAGTAATCTATATTTTTATTATTGTTGATTACATCTTTAGCTAGTTAGTTCTAATCTTGGCTTCTTTCCACGCAAAATCCTCCCTTTAGGGTGCCCTCGTGACCAGGAACCCAACTATGTGGGTTCTTGGCTCTTGAATTGGGTTCCTAAGAGGAACTGAAGGATTCAAGGGAAATCCACGGATCTCCCTGCTATCAGGATACAGCAACAATGAGATTTTCTTTGAAAAGGCAGAACCCTTAGCACCAGGGCAAGGAAGGGAACTTTCTTATGACTCAGCAGTGATTTGCCTCCAAATTCTCAAAATGTTTGCAAACTTTTATACTCTCTATGGATACACAGGTCTTGATACGTTTCTAAAGGAAGTATCGATACCGAATGTAGGCAGTTTGGAAATGGCTACTTGCCGAGATGATTAAAGTTTTATGACAACAGTTCAACTGGAATGGATTTTCTTCCTAGTCATATAATTGCTGGTGGCATTTCGAACTGGAAGGGAAGTCTTGGATTAAAATGAAACAAAGCTGTTGAGGAGAACATCTTCAGCCAGACTGGAATTTGGGTTGAGGATTACTCGTGTGAGAGTGAGGGGGGTACAAGTTGTACAAATTGATGTCTCTTTTACACAAATGGATATGAAAACGAACCATGGTGTTCATATTTTTTTTGATTGTAGGGTAAGCATAAGTCACCAAGAAGGACGAGACTTGGGTTCCAGACCCCTTTCTGCCATTTACTTGTTATATGACACTGGAAAGGTTGGACTACCTCTCTTTGACTTGCTTTTCTCATCGAGAAATTTGTGAGGCCAGTCCAGTGGCGTAGTGGTTAAGTTCACGCACTCTGTTTCAGTGGCCCGGGGTTTGCAGGTTCAGATCCCAGGCACAGACCTAGCACTGCCTGTCAAGCCATGCTGTGGCAGTGTCCCACATAAAATAGGGGAAGATTGGCTTAGACGTTAGCTCAGCAGCAGTCTTCTTCAAGCAAAAAGAGAAAGATTGGCAATAGATGTTAACTCAGGGCCAATCTTCCTTACCCCCAACCCCCCCAAAAAAGTTACATAGAAATCTGTGAGAACAATACCTATGTACTTGAACACTGTGAATATATCATCTGTAACCTCAAGGTGACTGTGGCCAATAGATGCACATGGTAGGTGCTTAAGAAGCACTTGATGAGTTTGGGAGAATTCAAACCTAGTCCCTGCTTGGTCTGGTTGGCCTTGGGCACATCTCTGGGCCTTCCCTGTAAGAGAAAGGTATTGAGCATTAAAGTCTGCAAGGGCTGCTCTGTCTCCAGATATCTCTGTATCTTGGTCTTCATGGCTGTGCCCACATATGTACTTCTATGAGCATTCCACTATAGCTGCCAAGTACGCATTCTGCAGTACCAATCACTTGTCTCGAAGATACATCCTTTCGGCCAGATTGAAAGCCTAATGTCCTTTGCTTTGTAACCTTCAGAAGCCAAGCGCTTCCCAGGAAAATGCAAATAATGGAACATAAGGTTTCCACTGCAGCTGTGTTTAACACAACAAGCAAAAGCATTTTATTCAATCAAATGAGAATCTGTAATTTCTCTCTCTCCTTAAAGCAGCTATAACTACTACATATCTCAAGGGAGTTTCCTTAGAATTTCCAGAAATATTTACCTCAAAGTAGAGCTCAAATCTTTAAAACAAGTAAGATTTGCAATGTATACCAGACCAGCAAGGACAATTCTTACAAGTTAGTTTCACGAAGTGCATTCTTAGAGGAATGTTCCTTCATTCAAGACAAGTTATAGGAAGGGAGATGTTACTACAGTGAATACACATTTCCTGCATCTTCATAAGTGGCAGAATTCTGCTAATCTCTCAAACTGATGGAGATTTGCAGCCAGGAGAAAAAGAATCCTATTCTAACTAAAGTTACAACAAAGAAAGCACACCTTTCAAAAACTACGTTTTTGCTTTTCAAAATGTCTTTCAGTGTATTAGTCTCCTAGAGCTGCTGGAACAAGGTACCATAGACTGGGTGGATTAAAAACAACAGAAATTTATTCTCTCACAGTTCTGGAGTTAGAATTCCAAAATGAAGATGTTGGCAGGGCCATGCTCCCTCTGAAACCTGTGGGGGACAATCCTTTGTTGCTTCCTAGCTTCCGGCAGTTGCCAGCAATCCTTGGCATTCCTTGGCTTGCAGCTGCAGCACTTGAATCTCTGCCTGCACCATCTCCTGGCTTTCTGTGTGTGTGTGTCTCTTCTCTTCTTATAAGGACAAAGTGTTACTGGATTAAGGGCCAATGTTACTCCAGTATGACCGGATCTTAACCACATCTGCAAAGAATCTATTTCCAAAGGTCACATGCTGAGGTACTGGGGATAAGGATTTCAACATAACTTTTTAGGGCACACAATTGAAACCATAACATTCACATAACTGAAAACACCTATTCAATTGGGAAAATAAAGTTGGGCACATTTGCAAGGAGTTGGAGAAACAAAAAAAGTAAACAATGGATATATGCTAGCCAACATATTTCATATGATGATCATACAACTATACAATTTACTCTTTAAAGGGACAGTGAAGATCTATTGGCTTAAATTTTTATCCAGTGTATGTACTTTTCCATAGGGTATTTGTTGGGTGATCATTTAGATTCTGCTTGAAACCTTCAACAGTGTTGAAAGTTGGTTGTTTCATGCAGACTATTATTCTGTTGTTGAACTTTCTACATTGTAAAAGATTCTTTTCTTAAGTGAGCAAAAATCTGCCTCCTAGGATCATCCAGCTACTGTTAGGAATCTCGCTCTCTAGACTAATCCAGGGCCTGGAGATGTCACCCGACCCCCTCATGAGAATCTCGCTAATATTTGATGAGAGTTAGGAGTGCTGTGTTGTGTGCTCTTAGTTTCTTATCTTCTGGTCCACATGACTTAGCTGCAGTGGGACGTAGTATCCAGAACCATTCTAGGCACTCTCCTATTCGTGTCACCCTAAACCTAGATTAGCCAAGTATAACCTGACCCGAATCTGGGCAGAAATGGGCTCAGCATAGGTAATGGATCCCTTCTCTCAAACATCTCCATTTTCCTTCTCAAAGTCACAAGGTGTTCTCATTTTCAACGATATCTGCAGTACTGGACAATGTGTCCACCTCTCTTTGGAATGTCTTCTCCTTTGACTTGCACTATAACTGGTTGATTTCTCTGGTTCTCCTCTTTACCTCTCTGAGACTACCATTAAGCTACTTCTTTACTTCCTTCTTTGGTTTCTCTTTCCCCTCCAATTAGAAATTGAGTGTGTTATCTGATCTTCATACATAATCTCAACTATTCCCACTGTGCTAAAACGCATTATTTGTTTGTAATGTCTTATTCCCTCCCATGCCCTTGCCATGCTTCCCCACACTGTAGACTTCAGGCTTGGCCATGTGACTTGCTTTGGCCAATGGAATGTGAGTGGTTATTACATATATCACATCTGAGCACAGGCTTTAAATGTGCTTGTGTGGTTGGCTCCATGCCTCCTCTTATTCTGACCTTTCACCATGAGAACAGAATGTATCAGATCCACATGTAGCCTGGAACAGAGCAGCAGAATCACAGAGCTACAGCTGACTTGCAGGTGACATGTTCGGTGAGCAACAATCGGCTTTTATTTGTTATAAGCCATTGAGACTTGGGGAATGTTTGTTATGCAGCATAATCTAGTGAAGTATGACAAACCCAATCACTCTCAAATCTACCATGGCTTCTTTCCAGCACCACACAGCCCATATTTCTAACTGTATGTTTTGTTGGCATCTCAAACCTAGTTTGTTTAAAAATTAACTCATCAGGGTTTTGCTTTTTTTTCTTTTCCCTCAAAGAAGTTCCTCCTTCTGACTTCCCTATTTCTATAAATATGACCTTGATCCTTGTAGTAACTTGGACTTCAAACTTTGGAATCAGCTTCCAATCTCTCCCTTTCTCACTACTTCCACATTTAGTTAACCGCCAAGCCTGCTGAATTTTTCCCTTTATTTCAATAAATGTTTATGAAAACCTACTATAGATCTATCATGGTCTTTGTCTCTGTGGGATTTAAAGATGAATAAGACACAGCCCTTGCCCTCCAGAAGTCTTCAGTGGGTCTGGAAGTAGGATCATAAAGATGACTTCAGCACTATACAATTCATGCTGTGATAAAATTATCTTGTAGGTGGAGAGGAGAGGCACTTAGCTCAACCTGGACATTCACGGAAGGCTGCCCGGGGGAAACGATGCCTAAGCTAGCGTTTCAGGAATGAGTAAGCAGTACTGAAGAAAGGAGGATGGGCACCTGGCAAGCAGACAGACTATTCTGAGGAGAATCAGGAAGGCATGATTGAGTATGGTGGATTTGGGGAGCTACATGTAGATCAATATTATCTGAGCTTAAATTGTGAGGTTAAGGGTGGTAGGAGATGAGATGGGAGAATTCAGCAGGGTCTAGGCCACAGAGAAGTTTGTACACCATGTCACGCAGCTTAGAGTTCAGCCTACAGAGTTTGGGAAGAGAGGCACGGTCAGCTCTTGCCTCCGTAGTAGGGAGGGTAGATTATTTTTTATTTTGATTAAAACAGTAAACATTCTATAGCACCTATTACATGCCAGATGCCATTCTAAGTGCTGTATAAACATTAGCTCATTTAGTTCTCCTAACGGCCTTAGTAGAAATGCACTACGATGATTTACCATTTTATATATTAAGCAAGACAGGGAGAAAGAAATGAAGAAACTTGTCCCTGGCCGTACTGCTAAGAAGTGTGAGAGCCCAGGCAATTTGTCATCAAAGTTCAAATGCTGAACCACTACGCTGTTAGTTACGACCGGATGTGGAGAGACAAGTTGGAAGGTGATTGCAAAATGTTAGATGAACTAGGTAGGAATAGTTTGGACGTCACAAGGATTAGATTTAGGATGTTTTTACGTGGGTAGATAAGAAGGACTTGAGGTTGATTGGATGAAGGAGGGCTCAGAAGAGGAAGGAGTCAGTCTCAACTTGGAAGTTTCTGGTTTGGTTGGTACTGTAGGTAGTGTCTAAGTGAGATGTGGACTATAGGGGGAGGAGCAGGTTTGTAAGAAAGACAATAAATTCTGTTTGGGATATGTTGAGTAGAGCAAGCCAGATGACAGTAGGTTGAGAAATGACTTAGAGGAAAGAAGATGGAGATGGCAAGCTCCCATTATCACCACGTTAGTTCAGGTACTTTTATCTCACACCTGAAATGCATGACAATAGCCTCCTAACAGGTTCGTCTAATCACTGTTCCTCCCTACTCCAATAAATTCTACACTCCACATTAATCTTCTGAATGTGCATTTCGATTACACCTTTCTCTACCTCATCAAGGCTCCCCACTACCCTCCCAATACCTTTCACCTCCCCAGTCTGGCTTCAAAGTCTCAAAAAAATCAACCTCCACCTACATTTCTAGTCTTTTTTTTCCTCCATTTCTCCATGCAAAGCCCATCATCTAGCTTTACGCTCCCAGACATTCTTTGTTTTCCTATGGTTTTGTATTTTTTGTATGTCACCTCCCTCTCCCAATGTCTAACTAATACAAACCCTGCCTTATTTCAAGACTCATATAAAACACCCTTCTTTCATAAATCTTCCCTAATTACTCCAGCCAGAAGTGGCCTTTCCTATCTCTGCCCCAGCCATCTCACCTTGAACAGGCCAATGCACAATGGCCATGTAACTGAAGGATTCGTTTCCTATTATAAGACTGAAGCATTTTGTGCACATTTTATATTCTATCTATAAATATGTATAAAATTAATACATTCATCAAGATAAAGGTTAAAAATCATGTCTTTGGGTGTACCAAGCTTAAAAACAGCTTACCTTGGGGCTTCACAGACCAATAGCCATCTTTTCCCTACACAATCTTATTGAAAGGTACATCAGTTGACCTTGCTTCTATCTTTATTATCTCAAACATAATATGGAAGGGATGGGTGGGGGTGGGGGGGACTCATGCCTCTTGAGTAGAAGAGGTTCCATAAATTCCACAAAATTTTGAAAGCAGTATGTTAACAGGATGGTTTCTCAGACTATGAAGAAAAGATTTACAAGAAGCAATATGATAGCAGACGTAAGAAGGAGTGAGAAGGGTCATTAACTTCCACCCAAGTTTTCCAGCTCAGATCAGCCTCAAGTTCCTTCCTTCCTGCAAAATCACAGAACCCATTTTGGCAGTACCAGTCACTGGAAGCCAAGATGCACATTGCTTGAAATGTTGCATGCGTGATTGTTTTGCACGGTGATTTCAGTTTTCCAATGTGCATGCATAGTCTCCCAGAGTAGATCCTAAGAGATGTGGGAACAGAGATTTACCTCCAGGCTGTGGGCTCCCTGTAGGACCTAGAGAAGGAAGACTTAGAGGAGGTGCTTTATGGAGGTTTACCGTACGAATCCCAGTCATCCCTAACATCCCAGGCATGTTTCTCAGGATCAGAATCTTCCGTGAGAAGAAAATAGTATTCCTAGTGAAATAATCATCTTTCAGTTATGTATTTTAAAGAAATTGTGATCCATGTTTTTAAAAAAGTAGTATATTATTTATTTTCATCCTGGGCCATTCCTGGGGAAGTTGTATGTGTGTGTGTGATTCAGCTCCAGTTTTCTACACAGCCATGCATGCCTTGTCTCTAGCAGTCCTAAAGAAATTCCCTTCCCCACATCTGTATTTAAATGAGGCACTGGCTAAAATCGGATATCATTATCCTAAGCTTCAGCTCACACTTAATGAAAGATCCAGTATAAATTATTTACTGAATGTCATACTTCAGGTTTTAAATTCAATATATTGTGATACATACACTACATAATTTAAGAGGTGGACAAATTACAATATGGCACCTGCCCATGCTTCTCCATTGGGTCATTTCTGCCGCCTCTGTTAAAGTCTCCCTCCCATTAATAATTTAGCAGAGACCCTCCAATTCTCTCCTTAAAAATAAGCCAGTATCCAAAAACCTGCAAGGCAAAGCGATCTGTTTAACTTGGGACAAATCTCATATGCTGAATGATTTAACAGTCCAGTTCTAAGCGTCAGTAAGTCACTGAAATGTTGTGAGCAGAGGATCAAATGTGAGAACAGAAGGCTTCCCCAACAAGCTGTACTGTGCGTCTTTTGGTCACTGCTTTGGGTGTATGAGATTTTTTTGACTGCACTTAACCCCCAGTCTGTTCCCCTCTTGTGGGCCAGAATCCCTTCTGCCTGTCTTGCCTGCTACTTTGCTTTTTCTCTTTCCTCTGTTTTCTTTCCCATTAGTAATTATTTATTAGTCTCTGAGGTGCAGCCCAGGATTTTGCACGGTATTTCTCCCACTTCCTCCAGCCCATTTGGTCACTGCTGAATGTTCAGAGAGGAGGGTAGGCTTTGACATGTCCGTTATGTGGAGCTGGAGCCGTACACTGGAAAAGCTATACAATTACCGGTTCCTTGGCATCATTTCTTCTCAGCTCTTTGGCCAGGAGGGACTGACTGGCTGAGGAGGAAGTGTGGTTCGATGCTTAGAACACACAGTGGTGGAGAAGTCTGAGTTCTGGCTCTGTCTCCTGGCTCCCCCACCAACTCCAGGTCTGAAAGCAATGCACCCCTTAGGAAATTTTTTGTTGTTGCTCTCTGTCTCTGAAGTCAAGGTAAGGAAGCTGTTGATCACCAACACTCTTTCACCTCACATAAACGAATGTAAGACAAGAACCGATTCACTGAGCCTCCAAGGAATTAAAACTGATATTTTTATGATACTGATTTGAGAGTACCATTTTATTACTCCCTGGAGAAGTTTAATTTCTCAAGTGGGCATAGACAGAGAACTAGGATCATCGGAAACAACTTATATTCACCCTTCCCTTTCCCCTCTGTAATCACCCTGACTATTTTTACAGTAGTGCTTCTAGAATTCTAATTGGCACACAAATTACCTGGCGATCTCATTAATGTGCTGATTTTGATTCAGTAGGTCTGGGCTGGGGCCTGAGATCCTGCATTTCTAACAAGTTCCCAGGCGATGCCCATGCTGCTGGTCTTAGACCACACTTAGAGTAACTAGGTGTTCGAGAATTCTCCAGCGCCCCAGCTGTTTCCTTCCCCACCACATCTAGACTGTCTTCTCTGGCCAGTGCTCCTTTTCTCTCCACTCTCCATCAAAATGTAACCATCCTATGTCCCATTGTCTCAGATCCTCTTTGCTATGGTATCATGATAGTAACTTTTTCATGGCTCCAAAACATTTTCACCCTCGAATAAAAAAGCTCCTCCCTCTCTGAAGCTCAAGCCACATAACTATATCACCACCTCCCTGCCTTTGTCATTGTCATTTGTGATCTGATCTACCCCCGCATTTGGTAGAGATTGGCACTTGAATCATACCATTGCCTCCAGTCTACCTCTTGTGATCAGTCTGCAATATCCAGATAGCCAGCCCCTCCAAAACCTGCCCTCCCAATTTCCTTACTTATTTTTTAAAAATAAAAACGAACTGTACTTCCACTCCACTGCAGCCACCTATTCTAAGACTTGGCCAGAACTGCTACGTATCAGAGAATTTAAACCCTGATATCCCACTCCCTGACCTGCTGTCCTTCCAAGTCTCTTCTGCTCTCCCTCTGGTGATCTTTGATCTTTCATGCCTCTATCCTGGATGTCTGCATTGTCTCCTGACCTCTTGTCCCTGTGTCCATAGCCTGGGTCTGCTATATGATTGTCCCAACTCTTCTATGACAAGCACACTCAAGTTTCTTGTGTTCCTATTTTTTCCATGTTGCATCTGGAGCAATACCATCATTTGCCCTTATTTTCGCCAAACCTGGGAAACTGAACATGGCTGGAGGAAACTGCCCAGTTGCGCCAACTACTGTCACTCAAAACACATTGTCTTAACCTCCACTGGGCCTTTATACAACTTGACAATTCATTCATTCACAGGTGTTCAGTTCCTTAAACCACTCTTCCAGACTTTCACCCCCTCCTCAGATCTCCAGTTCAGTCCATGTCCATGTTCCTAATCTCAGTGAATAGCCTTGCTTCTATTACATTAAAATTAGAGAAGCTCCCCTAGGGGAACTCCTTCTATCGTCTACTGTCTATAAGCTTATCTTCACCCACACCCATCTTTACTTCCTCTTTCCTCTACATTCTCACATGATGAGGTGTCTCTCCTTCTGTTAAGGCCAGAGCTAATCACCTCTACAGTGATCACTTCTCCTCTTCTCCTTGTCTCATCCCATTTTTTCCGTCACATCAATATTCCCACCACCTTCCTCATTCTCAAACTCTGCCTCCCTCCGCCCACCTCTTCCCACACCTGAAACTTATTATATGTAATTCTCTCATGTAATTCTCCAGCCTCGTCTCCCACAGTTCCCTGCCCCGCACATTCTGATTTCCACTCTTTTCACACTATGCTGTTTCACGCCTTGGTAATTTTACAGAAGCTGTCCCTTTAACTGGAATATTCTTTCTCTGCTTTCCAGTCTAGAAAACTTCTACTCATCTTATAAGACTCAAATTGGGTGCTGCCTTCAGCACTCAACTTCATGACTCCCATAACCTGAGTCAGTTTTGCTTCCAGGTTGCCATCCACACTTTAAGGTTGCCATAGCAACCTTATTTTACTTCCTATATTTTATCATAAATTATTTATGTGGCTGTCTCCCTTATAGACTAGGAGCTCCTTGAGGGCAAGAACTCCTGCTCTATTCATTTTTGTATTCCGAATGACTGGAACAGTCCTGGAACAATGTGGTTGAGAAATAAATACTGGTTAACTGAGTGAATTAATGAATAGGAATTCCTCATAAAATGAACATATTAGCATTCATCACCTTGGTTTCAATGGCTTCATTTCACAGACCTCTTTTGGGGCATATATACATTTTATCACAGGGCTAGTTTTAAAGCTCACTCAACAATAATAACAATAAAATTTTCAACACAACACCAACTAAGCACTATGCTAGATGACCTAGACACGTTATGCCATTAATCCTTGTGGACAGCACTCTGAAGACAGTACTATTATCATAAGTTTAGAGGTGAGGAGCTGAGAATCAGAGAGGTTCAGCAACATACCCAATGTCACATAACCAGGAGGTTGCAGAGCTGGTCTCTGAACCTCAGCCAGGCTGGCGGAAAGATTCATGCCCTGAGGCCCACATGTTACTTCCCTCCTAGGCCCTGGCTGCTCTTTCCGAGGCAAGGGGAATGAAAGTCTCCTTTGCCTGGTGACAATGGGATGGCTTACCTTAGCCATTCATTTCAGAGGCTGCTTTATATGTTGACTTTCTAGACTCTGGAACCAAGAGAAAATAGAGTTAAAAAGACTTAATTAAGGGATACCGGCTGATTGTTGTTTTTCTGTCAGTTAAATTGAGTAATATTTGCTTAAAGCACAGAATTACAATAGAATTCTTACTGAAGTCTACTTGACTTGATGCTAAATATTTACCTCATGTCCTTTTATAGGACCACTACTATTTCCAAACCTTGTCCAGCTGTCCCTGGTCTTCAATGTTAAGGCATTATCGTGCCTGTTGGAATGTTAACAACATAATTCTTTAGGTGATAATACTTAAATCTGAATTTTACTTCCTACTCAACCCACATGTGAAGCCTGTATTCACTTGTCACAAGTATCTCACTTATTTAAATTGAAAAACAAAATCTGTGTACCTAATAAGTAAAAGCATACATGTATATGTGCATTTTAATAGAAATAAAACCTGAACAGAAAAGATGAAGTATAGATCATTTTGAATTGTCTGAATATTCATTAGGGGTCTAGGTTAAATTACTCTTGAATGTATATCTTCTGTATGTACTACCATAAATGTTATATTTGTCTTATTGTTGGTAGGGTTTTTAAATCTCTAATATGAGAGTGAATCATCCTGTGGAATTTTACATGTCCTCCCAAAGGGCTAATTTATCACTGAGGAACATCCTCTGGTTTGTTAAACGTCAAGTGCTTCCAGGATGCAATTGAGACCATCTCAATGGATAATTCACTTTTAAACCTTTTGACTTTAGCTTTCTCATTTCCTGAAATTAAGGTGTATACAGGAACAAGTCCTTTACTGGCTCATTTCAGAGAGTTATCACCTTCTCAGGAATACGTATGAAACAAGCTTCCCAGCCCGTGCTAAGCAGAGCACTCCTAAACCTCTGCAGGCAAAGCAGAGGACCAGCTGCTCTTTTCAGGTTACTTCTAGATCTGGGGTTCTAGAATTCAGTGGAGGAGATGGCTGTAAGGAATACGGACATGAGGGAAAAGCAACTCTTGAGATCACTGATCTTGAGGATCCCTGGATGTTTGTCTCCATGATAGCACTTTGATAACAGTTGGTGTTTGAATTAAATCTAGAATGCCTTACTCTTTACCTGTATTGCTAAATCCTATTTCTTAGTGTAAACAGGGTCTATCTGCGAGTGTTCTTTTTCCATTTGAGGTAAAAATATTCCAATTGTGACATCACCATTGGTTGCTGAGGAAAGGATTAGGTTATCACAAATACAGTCTTATCGCCCTGGAATGAAATGATGGAGCAAATGAAAGCACAAGGAACAAAATGCTTGTTTCCTTCATAAATTCTTTGCCTTCCAGGTGGAGTGCAATAAAGATGACCTATGGAAAAGGAGGCTTCAGTTCAAGTTCTCTGGGAGAGGCTAGAAAAGTAGCAAATTAACCTGTCTGATACCTTATCAGGCAGTTTTGAGTAATCAGCTAAGTTAACATTCTTGCCTTCTACAAATCATTAAATCATACACTGTGGACCCGGAAATCTCCTAGTTCCTCCACTATAAGGTATGGCTGGAATGTGAGGAAACGTCAGATTAGGAAGACTTTTCCCAACAAAAGAGAGTTAGTGATTCTCTTGGAACTTTAACCCTTTTTAATCTGAGTAAAGTCCGTCCCAGTTAGAGGAAGAAGGCAAATTGCTCCCAATCTACGGTACTGTTTGATGGGTTAAATTGGGACCTAATGGAATTGCACTAAGAGCTCTAAAGGGAACAATGGTTTACACAATGCCAACACCTTTATAACCCCGGAATGTCATGCGTAGAAAAACACGATACCGGACATGGAAAGTGTGTTAAGCTTGGGCTCATTCTTCATGGTTTCAGTTAAAGAGCAGCAGGAGGGATTGGCTTGTAGAAAACCTATTCCCGCTCGCCCCTCCCCCCACCCTGCCCCTTACCAAGATCCTGCTTTTTAGGGAATTAATTGATGATATAAATTTTAACTCTTGCCACAACTCCTCCATACCTCTGAGAAATCCAATACAAAGCCTGGAGATACCAAAACCTATTAGACATAGCACAAACAACAACAGCAAATTAAGAACTACCAAATGGTGCCCAGGCAAACACATCAAGAAGACCTCTACCCTTCCACAACTGGCTCAGCTTGGGGCTCTTGTAAAATAGACTCGATAAGTTCTTGCTGAATAGTTAAGTATTTCTCTATCCACTGAGTTGCTGAGGATAAATCTTCTGCTTGTAAAAAAAATGGGTATCTGAATTACATACAAAAACCATGCAGCTTTGTGCCCTCTTATGTTGGGCACTCAGGCTTGAGTTCCCGTCCCAGAGGCTAGCAGAGCCTGGAATGGCTCTCCCAGGAGACATCCATCTCCCGGGCACGCTTTGGCTGGGGGAGATCTGATTAAAATTAATACCAAGGGTAGCTTTCAAAGGAAGACAAATAATAAAAGTATAACCCAAGATGGTGGACTTTTAGCAAATAGGGACTATGTCTTATTTATCTTTCTGTCTCTTTTAAGGTGATGATAGCCAAATGTCTGGCTCAAAACCTCCCTTAGTGTCTGGTTGGCAGGGATGGGCAGCTCTTCTGCTTTCCACTGGGCAGTGAGCACATGAGCTGGCGGTATGAACAGCTAATAGCTGAGATATGAGCTGTTAGTTAGGGTTAGTTGAGATAACTCCACCAGCTACTCCAGCATCCAGTCTACAGAGCCACCCACACCAGTTCCGTCCAAGACAGATGGGCTATTACAAGTCACAGCAGCAGCAGAGTGGGGAATGAATGCATCAGCCTCCTTAAGCTCTACACACTCTGTACTGAGGGCTTCTGCCTTTACACTCTTAATTTTGCCAGTCTTCACCCCAAAGAGCTGTGCTTTAGGAACTCTGGAGTTCCATTCTAAACCAGAAAGACCACAATGCTGGCACTTTTCTCCCTAAATGTCCCATTTCCAAACCTCACTTAGCACATTTGAGAGGTTACAATCTTCAATCCTGCCTGAGTTTCCCAGGGCCATTCAGACGCAGTTGCAGTTATCTATGGCTGTGTGGTTCATATTGCCTGGGTACAGAGTGGCTTAAAATAAGCATCATTTTATTGCTCATGATTCTTTGGGTCAGGAATTTGGGCAGGGATGAATGGGATAGCTTGTCTCTGCTTCATGGGGACTTGGCTGGACTCATCCATGCAGCTGTGCTCAGCTGTCAGCTGGGCTAGGCTGGAGGATCCAAGATGGCCCCAGTGCTGGCTGCCTACTGGAACACCCTGGTTCTCCTCCTCCTGGCCTCTTCTCAAGAGACCTCTACATGGTCTCTCATCCTTCAGGGCCTCTCTCTCCACGTGACCTCTCTCTCAGCAGGATAGCTTAGAGTTTTTCATGTGGTGCTGCAGAGCTACAAGAGTTAAAGCAGAAGTTACAAGGTCTCTTAAGGCCTGAGTTTGGCGATCCCAGAACGTTCCCCTCTGCAGCATTCAACTGGTCAGAGCAAATCCCTAGGTCAGCCCAGATTTAAGAGTTGAGGAAGCAGACTCCCCCTCTTGACGGGAAGAGCAGCATGCATGTGCAGACTTGGGAGGAGTTGTGGGCTGTCATCTTTATAGGCAATCTACCACAGACCCTGTGGTTTGGACCGCTGCTTTCTGTAGCCAGGCTGATATGTAAGGTAGCCCCTAAATTCTTGCCTTGCCCAATCTCAGTTTCTCTCTTCACCAGACTAGGTACCTAATATGCCTTAGCTGAAACCTAGCGCACTCAAGACACGGCCTGGGGCAGACCCTGGGTATACACGCTCATGGGACATTCACTATTCACGTGGTGGAAAGGGAGCTCAGAGCTTATGTCTTCCAAAGACATCCAGACCATTTCCCAAAACTGTGGTGGGGAGTGATCCCCACTCTCCCTCCCTATCTCCAGTCACGATCTTCAGTCTGGGTCACTCTGCAGACATTGGTATGGACATGGGCCATTGAGTGTTCTCCACCCTTACTCTCTCAACTCAGAGTTTAAGTGTCCTTTTCAGTTGCTCTGTATGTCCCAGCCCCGTTCCAGGATCTACAGTGTCAGCCCGTACCACCTGTCCTTTCCCTAAAGTCTGTCCCTTGGGTAAAAATGCCTGTGTGGCAAGTTATACGAGGTGGAGAATGGGAAATGCAAACTGATTAGAATGTATGGGTTCAGCTCCACCTTGACACTGACCCTTTGTCCCCACCTCCTCCTCCTGCAACCTTAAGTCAAATTCCAAGAGATGATCTTTACTCTCTACAGAGAAGGCCTATGATGGACACATCCCTTAGGATGCTTTTTTGTACATACAAGTGGATAAAAGGTCACATGCTTTGAATGTAACTTCAGACTTTGAGCAGGATTGTGACTGAGGAGGATTATAGGACAATAAAAAAATCAGGATGTGGCATCAAGGAAAACACATTGAAATAGTATCTGAAAATAACATGTCTGATGTGCATGTAGAGATAAATCCATACTGGACATAAATTTCACTCACATTTTTGCTCAAATACACATGCTTCCTCTACACTAGTTCACATGGCACAGTGGTTCCTAAGGGTCACAGACCATGTTAGAAATATAGTGAAAGGAGGATAAACTATCTCCCCAGAAAAAAATGCACAAGTGGATAACATTCATTTTCAAGACCTTTGCAGATCCCCTGAGTTTTATCATCCATGAACTTCTTGTAAAGAATTCTAGATGAAATGAGATGTGGCTTTTTGGAAAATCTCAAGGAAGATGGCAATAACTTAGGTAATTTTATTGGGGATTACGTAGTCAGGACACATGTATCTTCCTTCAGCATTCCATTTTAATTAATGTCTCACGTGGATCTTATTAAATAGGTGACCTCCTGCCCTTTGGTCATCTCCACCTTTCTTTCGAAAGATCTGATGGAAGTGTCCTGTAATAACTATGCAAGCTTTCAGGCCAGTGCCCCTTCCTTGGGGGGGAGAAAGCCGTCTTAATCTATGCCTCACATGCATCATAGTTCTGAGTTTTGTAAGAGGAGGATCCTATCCTGGAGGGATTTGGTGACTATCCAATTTTCACATGAGCATAATAAACTGAAATTACCAGTTACTAGACATCCTGTCTATTGTCCAGAGAGATACACAATATTCTAGGGGAAGAGAGACAAATCTGCAAAAGGTCATGTGTAGTGTGGGCATTTCTGAAGTCAGGTACTAAGTCCATTTTGATGGGTAATGTGTGCAGATGCTCTGCTCGTAATGATTCACCATTTCTGTGGAGGTCTAAGTAGAGTCATGAAATGTAACGTGATGGTTAAATCGGAAAGCAATTGAGATTTCCCAAGCATTGCTCAGCAACTCTTCTTATGTATATATTTCAAGGGCAATGTCCAGTCCAAAGGAAATCCAGTTGTTAAAGTGGCCTTCACACCACACATTTTACAAATTTGTCTCACTTCTAAATTATCTCTGGCTTGATCCTGACTATGGAGAGGAAAATAAAATAATGTAATAACACCCTGGGCAGGTAGAGTGCCTTTTATCAGTGATCTCATAACACCTCATAAGCATTAATTACTTCTCCAAACATGCTGGGAGGGAGATGTGGTTATGACCATCGTGCTGATGAGGAAGCAGATGCTGGGTCAGGGATCGGTGACTTATGATAAACCACACATTCTTGACCAGGTCTGGATAAGGAAGGAGGAAAAACAGCCAACTCCAAGACAGAGTGTTCAAACTACTTGATCAGGTGTGCTCATCAATTGCCGGTCAACCCTACCCTGGCCGATCCACCATCACCACTTCCTGTTTCTTCCTTATCTGATCATCTTCAGTCTCATCAGCAGGTAATATAAGTTCCTCACTGAAGCAGATGTTGTCCAAGATGTTGTCATAAACTGGGTTTCCTGCAAACCAAATAAAAAGGAATCAGGGAAAATTGAGTATAACACATTTCTCAGGCCTTCCAGAGGATTCATTTTAAGGAGAGGCTAGCTGTAAATATCAGACTATAATCATACCCGCTGCAGCCCTTGAAGACTCAGTTTTCAATGAGTTGCTCTTCCTGTGGGCACTAATGAGAAGATGCTATCTGGCCCCATGATGTTCCCATACGTTGAGTGAAGTGCAGCTAATTTTAGCCTTTCTTGTGGCACATTCCACACCATAACCTAGGTAGGCACTAGGTTAAGAAAGGAACTTCTGCTCATAGGGTATGCTTGCTACAGTTTTCCCCTTTTTCTCATTCATCCTCATTAATCCTCTAGTTTTCCAAACTTTCTCAGTAAAACACACTCAAGCCTCAGTTGGGGATTAACATCAGAGCTAGGACAAGGCCACATCAATGCTCACAAGGACCATTTTATCAAGGAAAATTCCAGAAGCTCCCTAACCTGTTAGAGCCCTTCAGTGGACAACACCTCTCTTTTTGGTATTAATATATCAAACCTTTGATAAAGCCAAAAAATATGTATCATTCTGGATATTTCTGTTTCCTTCACATCTTTTTGTGCCTTCTACAAAATAGGCAATAGGCAAGAGATTAGACTTAAACAACGATAACCACTGTGGAATGAAATGTGGATGACAAAATAAAATCATGATAAGTTAGTTCCATGTCACGTCACTAGAGAGAAAGGTTACACATAACTGGGAAAAAAATCTTTTTTCCATTGACCCACTCAAAACAAGCCATGACTTCACCGGGGCTGGATATCTGGTAAATTCCACTAGAATATCATGCTCTGGAATTTAGGAATTAGAGGAAGGGGTCAGAGGAAATTTTAAAATAGACCAAGAGGGTGGCGAAGCCTGGTTCACAGATCTGCTGCACTGTGTAACCCACAGCCCTCTGGGAGCTGTCGCAGTGATGTGTTCTACTTTTCTATTTCGAGCCTGTGACTCACATTACAAATATTGACTTCTATTTCTCTATTAGCATCAGATTTTTTCTTGAATCCTCCAAATTGACTTTGACTATAACTTTGGTTAATATTAAACCTCTTGGGTCAACACATTTTTATAGCTGTGAGCTGCTCCAACCACATGGAGTGGGGATTGGCAAAGAAGCCTTACAACCAGGAGTAGGACACGGAGAAGGCTCCTTGCAGGCCCCCCGCCCCCCACCCCTCATCCTCCAACTACCCCAAACACTTCTTCTGGCAGATTCATCTTCCTCAAAGCATGGGTGGGGTCATGGTTTCCCAGCGTAAAAGCCTTCCATGACACCCCATTGCCAAGAGAGGAAGGTCTGAATTCCATATCCCAGCACTCATGGGTACAGAAAGACCCTACCTTGTCAAAACCCAAAGACTTCACCAAACACATCACCTCCACACACATACATAATCTCTCCCTGGCTTTAATCTTCTAAGCACTTTGGGTCTTTCATATGATACATAAGTAAACTTGTACATAAGTAAATTCTCACTCAGCTTCTCCTGTCTCCTCCATCATAAGCTCTGACATACTCATCTTTGTAACCTCTATACACCTAACACAAGAACCAAGCAGATGGCAGATGATAAATAAACATTTGCCAAGCTGAACTGTCTCAAGCTTTATCTATTTCCTTTAGGCACATGGTTAATAGTCACATGAAGTAGTTAAAATAGCCACATTGCAAGGTGGCTGGAGCAAGATGTCTTAGGGATAATCAGGTAGTTTTTGCTAATGTCCAGCTAAAAGAACAAGTAATAGTATTACTCTTCACCTTATCTGGGATAATAAATTATAGCCAAACTTGCAAAAAACATGAAAATATAAGTCAGAGAGAGCAATAAAAATAGAAACCCACAGGGAACATAACATCCTAACAGTACTTCTACAATGAGGTCTTTTGGGGATACACTAAAGAACAGAATTAGGGCATGAGGGTATTTTTCCCTTGCCTTCGCCTATTTTCTGGTGGGTAACTATACAGAGAAAACAGCAGAAAAGCTGGAAGAACAGGAGAAAAATTAAAAAGAAGGAAAGCAACCTAAAAACCGGTATCTCGTACAGAAAAAAAGGAACCCCTTGACAACATAAAGTGAATTTGACTTCTCTCTTTCACTGAACTGGAAATAACCAGACAAAGCCCAAGCCCTTTGTTTGCAGAGGAGGCAATAAGGGCCAGGGGGACCAAATTATTTCAATTCCTCAGTGTACAAGAACTTCAGCTGAAGGCAGGCATCTTGACCATGACATCCGGGCATCTTAATCAAGTTCATTTAAAAAATAATTGGGCATCCGTGCTGCTGGGGTCCCTCCAGCCCACAAGTGTTTATCACGTCTTTATTCAACATCAGGCAGCATTACAGGTGCCGGGGATACAGAGGGAATTTTTTATTTTGTCAAAATATAGCCAAAGACC
Source organism: Equus quagga (assembly GCF_021613505.1). Classification (NCBI taxonomy): domain Eukaryota; kingdom Metazoa; phylum Chordata; class Mammalia; order Perissodactyla; family Equidae; genus Equus; species Equus quagga. The sequence goes on from NC_060278.1 coordinate 78,715,218, forward strand.
TAGATATGCCCTTTCTATGCTAAGGAGCCAAAGAAAAGGCTGAATGATTCTAAAAGTTGGTTTGTATGTAGCATTCTCAGCAAAGTTGGGCAAGACCTCTAATTTCCCAAAGGTTTGATGAATATCTTTAACTCATAAGTTACTGCCCACGCCCAATCATTAACTTGCTTTTGCACAAATGTGGCTATGGTTTAAGAAAAGGCAAGGAGGGATTTCCAATCAATTGCCAGTAATATCAGCCTCTTCGGCCATGTAGGCCAAAAAGCGTGTGCAGGTGCAGGCAGGCTCCTGTGCACACTGATTCATCTCTCATCCACTCTCTAGTGTTTCTGCAATAAAAATAACTGACCCAATGCAATGTGGGCCTTCCATCAGCTGCTTTTTATCAAACTTGCTTTTTTGAAACTCTAATACCCATTTCGTTTTAGAAAAATAAAGGGAGCAGGAGGCTTTTTGACAATCAACCTTTCCAGAAGGTCTGTGAGTGATTTGTGTGTTTTCTCATGGTTTCTAATAATGGACAAACAAGGGACGTATGTTTCCATTTTATCATATCGCTGAGGATGTTGAAAATCCATATTTTCCTGTTGGTAAAACTTAACACACACAAAAAAACCTAAAACCCCCTCAAAAGGAAAGCAGCAACACTTCTTTTATGATTCATTTACAATGTCAATTGAAAGACTTGTTTCTTCAGAAGGTATACTTTAAAAAGGAAAAACAACTGAAGATTCTAAAACAAAATAAAAATCTTGCCACACATTTTAAGAGCAAGAGCATATCATTATAAGACCAAGAGAAAATGTTGCTCACCAAAATAAATCCATTCATTTGTTGGTACGTTCTCACTCTCCTTCTTTCTCTCAAAGCAAAAAACTGTACCGTCTTCGTCTTTCAATATGGGCGCGTGCAGAAGGTTTGTGACAAAACTGAAAACCGAATATTCACTTAGGTTTGTCAGCAATCTAGTCTGAAGTGTGAATACACTCGTCTACCAGGAATAAGTAAATCTTCCTAAAAGGAGTTAACCTTTCTTCAGACATTCAACAATAGGCCCTTATCCGATACAATTTTGGACCATTTTAAATAGTATCATCAACAATAACAATAGTTAACATTTACTGAGTGCTTACTAAGTGTCAGGCACTTTAAGTACTTCTGATGCACTGTTTCACGGACCCTCACATGCTCTCACTGAGCATGAACCATGAGCTTCCATCATTTCACAGATGAGAAAATAATATTTCCTCAGTGTTAATTCAAAGTGGAGCAGGTGGAAGGACAAATTTAGAGGCAAAACATAAAGTCTGAATCCTTAGCAAAGAAACTCCTATCCCCAGCACCTTGGATTTGAATTTACTTTGCTTCCTAGAGTATAAGGGAGAAAAACAGAAGGAGTTTGAGGAGTCATGATGGCCAGCTCTGAAGAGTCCTGAGAAAGCCAGACAAAAGCTGTGAGTGATGGGAGGACACGCTCTGGGCCTCACCCCTCACCACTGCACCCCCAGTGCAAGGCGCATCCCTGGCATTTAGTGTATTTAATATAGATTTACTTGGTGGAGGAAAGATTGCCTCTCTCTTGCATGCTAAAGTGACTTCTGCAAGATTCAAAACCTCTGCTTCTAATGGTAGATGCCCCTCAGGACGAGAGAGAGAAACTGATCACTGGTGGAGAGAACAGGGAGAGATTGAGAAGATACTAAATTAGAGCACTGTTATGAGTACTTCTGTTTAACCTGGTTCTTCCTGGGAGTATTAAAGAAGTGGGAGCGTGCCATGGGAGCGTGGGACTCTGCCTTTAGGCAGAGTCAGGTGATGGACATGCCTCCCTCTGGGCTCAGGCCATCTATCCACTAACGCCTGTGACTTCAAGGCTGTCGAAAAGCCTTCACAACTTCTCACTTACAAGCACTAAATCGGTGCGATTAGCCCATGATCTATGTGGGATTAAATGCTCAGCTTCCCTTTCCTTATTTCTCCCTGCTCATGAGATCCGCAGGCCAAAAATATACTGTCCCTGCTGCCAACAAGGCCGCGGAGCCCCTTCGTGGTTACTGCCCTCCCAATGCCCTTCCCGTTTTTGAAGATTTGCTATCAGAAGTTTCTTTCCTGTTGAGCCTTCTAACTCATCAGTTAGCACGGGAAAAAGGTCCAGCAACCAGCTGTGTCCCTCGTGCTTCCTGTGGGCCCCACCCCTGGCCTTAAGCTCCCATCTTGCATACTGGCCAGACTCCCTGTCTCGTTTTGCCCTCTCTGCACCTAGCACTGTATTCCCCAAGAGAAGACACACCCTCTGGCTTCCCAGGGTCCCTACTCTGGCTGCCCATTGGACCAAAAGCATCCCTTACATCAAGTCTTTCTACACTTTTCATCACACACATCTCATCAAAAGAAAGTATGATCATCCAGTGTGCAGTTTCTAGATCCTGCTTCCAGATATGGGACCACAGGTGATAACTAATCAGACAGGAGCACCTGTATTAATGTGATACTTGCCTTTTAGGCAACTTTGCCCTAACTTGGTGGGAAACCACACATTTCCAAAGGTTCTTCAAGAGCTAATATAACAGTGGGAATTTGGGCACAGCGAAAAGTCAAGGGCCAAGAGTCTTCTGAATGCCTCCCAGTCACATCAGTGGTGAGGGTTAGTGCTCTAAACTGTTGTTATACTTCCCGCAGCCTCAGCCTTCACTGCTGCCTCTCTGCCCTTAGAAGCCTGGCCTCCCTGTGGCCCTCAGTGACAACTTGATAAACCACTGACCTCAATTATTAAGTGTGGAGCAGAAACAATATTAAACCTGACTCTCCATTCCCTGGTGGCTATCATGTGTCTCTCAGTAACTTGGCAGGAACCTTTTTCTCACCCCATGTCCTTCCTATTACCCTGCAGTATGTCCTGAACCCTCCCAAGCAACCCCAGAAACTCAACCCCAGCTTCTCAACAGTGAAATGTTGGACATCTGCGCTGGTGCTTTTTGCAGGTCAGCACTTACTCAACAAGCTGCTTCCTTCCCCAGCAATCTGAGGATCACCCAGGGTCAATAGGGTCATTCCTTCTATCAATAATCACTGTTGATTCCTGGGAAGCAGAGTTGTGCTTTCCTAAAGGGAAGCTGAGTCATTCCTAAGCAAAGAGTGGCTTTCGTGTTTTTCTTTGTCTTAGAAACCTGAGTCTTAGAAGAGTCTAGATAAGGATTTGGAAGGGACTTCATCACTCTCAGCCAGCACAGCCTGCAATTTCTAGAATACCTGGTTGCTGTATCACTAGCCAAAAGAATCCCAAGGAGAAATTCCACTGACTATTACAACCATGTGCCTCATAATGATGTGTGGGTCAACAACGGACCGCATATACCACAGTGGTCCATAAGATTAGTACCATAGAGCCTAGGTGTGTAGCAGGCTGTACCATCTAGGTTTGTGTAAGTGCACTCTATGATGTTTGCATGATGAAATCACCTAATGGCACATTTCTCAGAAAGTAGCCCCGTTGATATGTGGCACATGACTATACAATAATCACAATAGCAGATCATATATATTTAGCAAAAGCCATGTGACACGTATGTCTTCAATATCATTTAGTCCTCACAGCAATCCAATGAAGTAGCTGCTGTTTAGTTCTATTCTTCTTCTAGTTACTGCCATCGAGTTGCCTCTGTCTCCTAGCGATCCTGTGGACAGCAGAGCAGCACCCTTCCCCTCTTTTTGCACCATCCTCTCACCTTCCAGCGCTATAACAGACAATGCTCCACTGCTATTCATAGGGTTTTCATGGCCAATTTTTTCAGAAGTGGGTGGCCAGGTCCTTTTTTCTAGTCTGTCTTACTCTGGAAGCTCTGTTGAAACCATGGGTGACCGTGCTGGTATTTGAAATATTGGTGGCATCACCGCCAGTAAATACTTTCAGCATCACAGCAACATGCAGCCTCCACAGTGTGACAACCGACAGATGGGTGGTGTGGTTCCCTGACCAGGAAATGAGCCCGGGCTGCCACAGTGAGAGCATCGAATCTTAACCACTAGACCACCAGAGTTGGCTAGTTTTATCCTAGAGGCCAAAGAAATACAGAGAAACAGGCAGCAGTGTGCCGGCAAATGTTAACAACTGATTCTCCAGGCAAAAGAGCCCCCATGTGTAACATCTGCCAATGTCTGTGGGCTAAAGCTTCACTATGATACGGGAGAATTTAAACCACCAATCTGACGCCGGCGAATGCAGAGCTGGGAAGAGTTACACACACTTGAGTTTCTCAGGTTGGCCCCAGTACACACTGGACGGAGAGGTTAAGTTTCCTTCTCAAAGTCATGAAGCAAGTACGTGGTAGAGCTGAATTTTAAATGCAGGGCAGACTGGCTCCAAAATCCACACTCTTCACTACTAACAAAGCATAGCCAGAACCAACTAGAAGGGCCCTCTCTGATTAGCAGGTTGTTTGTAATGTTTATCTTAATTAATTAGGTAATTTCACAGATAACCACAATAGTACTTGTTGGCACAGATGAAATAACGACATCTTGATCATTTTTGTCTTCCCCGCACCTAAGGTAGCCCCTGCAGGTTCTAAGTATCCATACGTGTTAGTGGGACTTTACTGACTGACATTAAAGTGGTGTGAGGTGATCTTCAGTGGAGTCCTTGAAGCCTGAGGGTCAGAATTCTGGAGATGGGGAAGGTGGTAGTGGGGACTGCGAAGAGGCACATGTCACAGGGCGGAGACTGGCAGAGTGGAGTGAGGACTGTGGAGCAGGGCCCTTAGAGCAGCCTGTCCTATCTGTCTTTCCCTGAGGCCGGTCCTGGTGCTGTGCTCAGAACTCAAAAGTGGAGCGTGGCCGGGGCCACCCTGCGTGTTGAGAACTTGTTTCCCTTCTTTGCTGCATTAGGGCCCAGTGAGTCACTCTCGCTTGGCTTTCAAGTAAAAGGCGGAGGCAGGAGAGGCAGGGCATCCTTTGCAGATCAATGCAAGCAGCTGCCTGAGATATAAAGCTGGAATGTGGGATGTCTTACTGTTTTGCACCCAGGTCGAGGAATCGGTTTGCAATTTCACTGCCTTCAAAATGAAAACTGGAAGACTCAGCCATGAGGTATCAATTTAGCTGACCTGAGGGATGGAGAAGGATGGTTGGGGTGCTACTGTCATATGTCAGCATGAAAACTAGGTAAAGCATAGCCGTGGGTGGGCCAAGTCTCTGTCATGACTGCTGGTTAAAATGAGCGCTCATCTGGGCCAGACACGGCAGGTTTACATACATGATCCTCATCAAAACCCGAGTAGACAGTTTTTATCCCCATTTCTCAAAGGGAAAACTCTGCCCTCAGTGTATGCTTCTAGCCTAGCAGGGAGCCCCCAGTGTGCTCAGACGGTTTAACTGAACAGAAGTACGGACAGCATGAAGGAAGAGAGCTGGGTGAGCCATCCAGGTGCAGGCAACAGTGGGGAGCCTTTGCTACCCCAGACTTAGAACAGAAGGAGGGAGCACAGTGTCGGGAATCGCCCAGGAACCGCAGCTGTGGGGAGGGAGGCCACCTCACTGGAGCTATGGCCATTCCTGAGGAGCACAGCCACTATGAAAACCATAACCTGACCTGAAGGAATGTGGAGAAAAATACCCCAACCTTTCTTCAGCATCAGCTAGAAGCTAGGAGGTGAAGGAAGTGACCCCAGCTTCCTGGACACAGAGCAGGGCAAGAAGGACAAAGGACACACTGAGAAAAATCAGCACGTATGTGGCTTTCCCAAGCGCACAGAGATTCTGCTGGTAGGGCCTGAGACAAGAACACAAGCATCCCAGTACAGAAGAGAGACCCCAGGAGACAGACAGACCAGAGTCTGTGGGGCCTTGAACAAGCTACTTCAGTTGCCTGGGCCTCGGTTTTTTCACCTCTAAAATGGGACAGTGGACTTAACCAGAAGACACTGCCACTCAAATACTTACAATTCTTAGCCTTCCCCAAGTGATACTATTCATACCATGCCTTGCTGCTGAAATTGGAATTGATTTCTCTCCTGTCTTCTTTTCTCTCTTTGACTATAAAATGCTTACGGGCATACTAACATGAAACAACAAAACAGCACCACAGCATGAAAGCTTCTAAGCAACCATTTGGCAGCCCAAGGAACAGAACGGGTGAGACAGAGAGAATTCCTGCTCAGGAGTGACTGCACAGCTGTGGGATCCTGCCATGGGCAGCAAAGCCCTGGCCTCAATGCTTAATGCAGAGCATGGGGGCTTCCAAGGGGTTCACTGGGCTGGCAATTCCTGCGGGGCTAATATGCAAATGGTGGAAGGATCTAGATGCATAAACACACATGCATGCATACAAACACATGCACATCCATCACCACACACTAAATCTATGCAACATTCCCAGACGTATTTTTAGAACGCTCAGTGTGTCACGTTGTCATTCATTAATACTACAAAACAGACACAGGTGGCAAGGAAGCCTTGGATGCAGTGCTGGAAGCTCAGGAAGTTCTTGTCTGTCTTTAACCACCAGGCAACTTACTTCATGTTGAATAAATTCAGAGAAATGGAAAAGGCTGGTAAAACTTTTATATGCAGTAGAATATAAAATATTCATATTCTAAAATGGAATTATTCATTACTGAGAATTCATGTAATGATATAAAATGATGACCCTGTGTCTGGAACACGGTCAGACACCCAGCCTTCCGGAATTAATCTTTTGCCATTTACTCTCCTTTCAAAGGCAGGATAATTGACATTTTTATGATCATTTTAGTTACTGAAAGAGGAACAGTTGAAAGACAGATGTCCAATGAACCAAATCATGTCTGTATGCAGATAAGCCCCCTTCCAGAGTATTCTGGCTCTCAAGCCCGCCAATGACCCCTTGGTCCACCTGAGGTCACCAGCAGGCAGCTTCCAAAGACAGAGGTGGCCTCCTGTATGTCTCTCTGCCTGAGGTTGCTCTGTGGCCACAGGACTGTGCTCGACCCATGTGCTAAGGTATTAATGCCACAGGAGCATCCCTTCCCTCGTGAGGGATGGGAGTTGGTAAAGAAATACTCAGGGTCTTGCCCCCCATTAGGACAGTTCTGAAGCATATGCCACACAGTCTGTCAGAGGGTCCCTGATGGGATTAAACCTCAGTTGCTCATAAGGGGAACCACTCATCAACCCACCCTTTCTTGGCCTTCCTTCCTTCCTTTTCTCACCTCACTTCGCCACCATGCTTCCTGGAATTACCTCCCAATAAATGGCCTGCCTCCAAATCTTTGCCCAAGGGCTGCTTTTGGGGAACCCAAACTAATATAATGCCTTTGTGCAAACCAAAAAAAGATATGTCTTCCTCTAGGCTGACTCACAGCATGTTGGGCAGAACACAGGCTGGGTTCCAACACCCTCACCTCTCCCCGTGCCCCTTGTGCAGTGAACAACCTACACTACTGTACACAGATGCTCTCTGTGCATAGACCTCACTGGGTTACTGTAAAAATTAAATAAGATACACATGTGAAAATGTGTGACGCATAGTAGGTGTGCTACATGTAGTAGTTTCCTTCCTTTACTTTTGACATTTTCATGCTATTTTTCTCAATATTTCTGTATTACTTTCTAGCTTTCTCTTTGTCCCTGTCCTTTAGGTGCTACAGCAAATGTCCTCCTACTGTTTTTTTCTTGGGGGGTGGGGGGTTGTCTAGTTTTAAAAGATCACATGTCAAAAATAAGAAAAGAAACAAGAGAAAGCTCAGGTCTTCGCATTCTCTTTCTAGCATCCAAGCATGACAAGGCAAAACTTGCTTGTGGCTGGGTTGAAGGTGGTCTGAAAAGGGGTTCAAAGGTCCACTGGGAATGGTAAAGAATAAGCTGCGGAGAGAAAATGTTGCCTTGAGCCCAAGGCAGTTCCTTTAGGATCGCCCTGAGAGCCGACCCTCCCTGTAATGAAGGCAGGAGAGATCATCCCAGGACACGCAGCTCTGCCTACTCGGCCACTGGCTCGCCTACTCCACCTGAACTGATTCATTAATTCAGTGAAACAAATGGTTTGACTAATATTTTTTTCCTTGAATCAACCACTTATTTGGGCATATTGCAAACACAGGCTTTCTGTGCAATAAGATCAGGTAATGTCAGCCTGGCCCTGGCAGACACTTGCAGTCTGGGTGCAAAGCACATTTTGAGAGTAAAGGGAAAAAGGTAATTTAAAGTTTATTACTGTTTTGGAAAAAAAAAAAAAGAGAGAGAGAATTAAGCATTTATTTGAGCTTGAGAAGGGAAGTCTCCTTTGCCTAGGAGTGGGTAACATCAACCTGAAATGTGTGGTTATTTGTGTGTCTGTACAAAACTGAGAACGATCTGAATGCCCGGTGCTGGGATGACGAAGCACAGGTTCGCTTTTCATCTACTCGTTAAAGCGTGTGGTTAACAGACTTATCTGCTTGGGTTCTGTCCCTACCAGGATCGCCTGACATGGATTCTAAAAAGCAAAAGGGCAGTAGCTGGATGTGATCGTTAGCTGGGTACCACACTCTGTGCAGAAGGGAGAACCCGAAAGTGGCCTCTGCTGTGGTGCCGCGGAGCCTCCGGGGGTGGCATTACTGAACTCCAGCAGTGCCTGAGCTGTGACGCCGACGAGCGTGTTCTTCTGAGGATGGGTGATTGATGTGCGAGAGCTCCGAGGCCCAGGAGTAAATGAGTCAGCAGCAGGGAGCAGGAGCAATGAAACAGGGGTATTCTCTGGAATTCTTGCTTATTTTGGGACAGTATGATGCTCTTCTCAGAGGAAGCAAATAAAGTGTTAGTGGAGGGAGTTGGGCTTATGTAACTCATTTCTAAAACAAGTGGGCGACGTCACTGAAGGAATCAACACCTTCATTAAAGAAGGTGAACAGAATTGAGGTAAACACAGCTGGCCTCCTTTCAATGTAGACTGATACTATTCTTAGCTCTACCACTAATTAGCTGTGTGAATTTAGGCAAGCATTCTGGGCCTCGGTTTCCTCAAATATAAAGTGATGGGGCTGTCCTTGGCAATGTTCCAGGTACTTACCAGCTCTGACATCCCTCAATTCTATTGAATATTAATAAGAAGAGCAATTTTAGTGATACTTGCAATGACAATAGTAGCTAATATTTATTAAAAGCCTTCTGTGTGTCAGGAACCGTGCTAGATGCTTTAAAAACATTATATCAAAACACATGATCTCATCATTTCCTCCAAACAACCTTATGAGGTAGGAAACACTATTATTCTGATTTTGCAAATAGGGAATCTGAGACTCCAAGAGGTTAAGGTCCTTGGACAAAGTCATGGACAACTAGTAGATACTTGATTGGGTCAGGATCCCAGCAGAAAAGAGATGAGATGTTCAAAAGGATCTAACTGAGAACCATTTAACAAAGGGGCTCTTTTTGGAGGTGTGGGCAGAGCTAAAGGAACCAACAGGGTATGGCCAGGCACTGGGACTGGCAACAGTAGGGAGCTGAAGGGAGGAAATGGATGTCACTGGAGCCTGATAAGGCAGGAGCAGAGAAGAGGGGTCCCCTGGCAGGAGCTGTGGCCACTGAGAAGCACAGCCACCACCAGTACCACAGAGAAGCTGGGAAGAAGAGAGAGGAATAGTCCAACCTCTCTCTCTTCTTGCCTTCCTACATCCTGCTAGACGCTCCCACTGCCTTAACCCAACCAAAGCCAGAGGGTGAAGGAGCCTGAGAGTGCAGTCCATGGGGATCAGGCCCCTGATGTAGGTGCAGGGAAGAAAAGAAGAGAGAATGGGTCTGGGGATCAAAGGGAGAAGCAGCAGAGAGAGGATTACAGCATAGCAGTTGCTGAGTCCAAGACCTCGAACTTTCTCACTGGGTCCAGCTGGGTGATAGATGAAAAAGAAGCAACAGTGCATATTCTAGACAATAATAGGATCATTGGAGCTTGAGGAGACCTAAATTCATGGCCACTGCCCAGGTGGCCCTGCTTGTCAATGTTAATGGCATCATATCAACTCATACCATAGTAGACTGACTGCATTTGAGAGTTTCCCCTGGAGGCATATTAGTGGGTTACTAACATTACAGGACTGGGCATGCGGGGGGTGGAGAGACACTACTTATAAGTCTTTTCATAAATAACGTAATAATGTTCAAATTTGGAATTTAAGTTCCCAGAAAGAAGGAGGCTCAGATATCCACAAACACATGGAAATGTACTCTTTACTACTGTTTGCATGGAATCGTATGTGCCTCCGACCCACCACTCACCCATATCTCTTTCCCTTCCATCCACCACACTCCGGACCCTGTGGCACATCACTATCAGCCTGTTTCTGTGCTGTCGTCTTTCGCCCGCAGAGACTTCTCCTTCCTTCACTTGATGAAACCAGATTTCTTCTCCAGAAAATGGATCAAAGTTCACCTCTCCTCTGTGAAGCCTTCCTCACCTCCCTGTTCACTCTCTTATCTACATTTCTTTGCACTAACTTCTATTGCAGCACTTATCGTTATGTTGTAAAGATTTCTGTTTGCTTCTGCGCTGGACTGTGAACCCGTAAGAGAGCATGTTAGTTAAAAACAAAAAAGGAGTAACACTAGCCAACATTTATTTAGCATTTACTATATACATCAGGCACATGTATCACCTCAGTTAAGCCCCACAACCACCCTGGGAGATAGGTACGATTTTTATTGTCATTTTATAAATGAAGAAATAGGCCTAGAAAGATTAACTTGCCTGAAAAGTCACATGATTATACATGAACTTACAGATGTTTCCGGAAGTCATGTAAGTCTGGAATCCCTCTCAAAAAACACACTATGACCCATTTCCTACAAAAACATAGGAAGTGAAAGGAATTTAACTCTACGAGCAACGTTTATTTATTTTGACACATACATTATTTTTTTTAAGAAAATATAATAAAAATGTTAACGTTTATTAATTCTGGAGTCTTATTCTATGGGTGTTTGTTATATTAGTCTCTGTATTTTTCTGAATTAAAAAGTTTCCCAAATTGAACAGAAGCACAGAATACTTACATGGTGTTCTACATGTAGTAGATAGGAAATAAATATTTATCAGTAATGATGACAATGAGAAGGCAAGCTATTAACATGCACAAAAAATTAACACAAAGCAAGTGAAAATTCAGACAATAAAAGCTACATGAATTTCAAAGAGCTGTTATAGAATATGAAAGGATGTCTAGTATCTGAAGTAAATCTTAAACGAAGTTCTCAGAATACCAAAAAACAAAAAAAAAAGCTGCACCTGGCTCTTGAAAAATATTCACTGATTAAATCACAATTCCATGAAAAATCCACAGTTGTTCAATTGAAAATCATTAAACATGATATAACCGTGTATTGATTATTTCATGACAAAAAGAAATAGTAACAACAACCACACCAAATCACACGCACAGTAGGTTGCTGGTAGCTTCTACCTAGTCCTGAAATCTTTAGGTGGCCACACTCCCTTGAATCTGATTTCACTCTTATTTTGTAAGAGAATGTGTGTGTCTCTGACTTAGTAAACAAACACAGGGTGAAAACCGAAGTAGAAATTCTAGATATCAAAAACAAGCAAGATTTGGCTCCAAACTGCAATGAAATTGCAACATTCTTACCAAGTGTATATGAAAGCTGATTTGCAGGTCCCACCCCACTACGTGCACATAAAGAGTGGAAAGACTGCCACCCTCACCTTGCATTCTGTCCCTATGATGCCCCTGGTCTTCAAAAGGAATAAAAGGGAGGTTTGCTTCTGGTTTTAGACTGGGCAAGTTACATATGGGTTGACCTAAGTGAAAAATAGCCATTTAGAATATTTGTACACATTTTGCAGTTTACCATATATGAGTGGGACAGAAACGTGAGTAGAGGGAAATGAGAAGGGTAACGAAGTAGTATTTAATAGTCTCTTAAGAATCTCTGTCTCAGGATTCTTTGCATTCTATCTCCTCATTGGATCTCCCAACCCATTCCCTTGGAGAGCCAAGGTTATTACATATTTATAAAAAGCTTTTCAGGTAGTTTTGATCTTCCACCAATATCCCCCACTCCCAACGGGAACTGCCACTGAAATCCATTCTCCATAAGCCTACCAGAGTTACCTTTACATATCACTCAACGAACAGGAAATTTTCCACGAAATTTTCCTTGCCCAACTCCTCTGAAGGTTCCAAAGATCAATCCTTCACAATTTGGGTTCTGCCCACATTTCAATCTTCATCTTCCAAAAACTCCACCACTCTATCCATAGCTAACTATGAGGTCCCTGGATGCCCCTACAGGGAGATTTAGCATTCTTAGTAACAACAACAAAAGCAACAATCTTTTGAAGAAATTTGAGGTTTAACTTTTCAAAACAAAGCATCAAATCCAGTTGTTAAAGGTCAATCAGAAATGTGACTCATTCTTACTTTATGGTTTAACACTGATTGATATCACATTACATTTGGGAGGGGCTTCATACCATGGTCCTATCACTCCTTAGGTCCTCCAAGGGTCTTACTCCAGTCTTAACTCAAACGTATCAGGTTCTTTCCCACCTACAACCCTTTTCAGATCCTTCTCCCTCTGTCTGAAACATTCTCCCAGCCCCACAAGCAGGTACTCTGTGTCTACCGGGCCTGTGCTTACATTTCTTTGAAGACAGCTTAAATATCCCTGCTGCTTTGAAGCCTCCAGCCCCCTCCCATGAAATCACTGTCATGGCTAACACTTACGACCACCTACTATGTACTGGGCACTGTTCAAAACGCTTTGCATAAATTTCTCATTTAATCCTCAAACATTTTTGGGTGATGCTATTATTATTTCATATATTATTATGAAACACTTGAGGCTCAGAGAGCTTAAGTAGTTTGTTCAAAGCCACACAGCTAGCAAGCGATAGAGCCAGAGACAAACAGGGCGTGTCTGTCTCCACTACAGTTGGCCTCCTGGCCTCTGCCCCTTGGTGGCAGCTCTCATCTCACTTTGTCATGACCTCACTGGTTCACCTCTCTATCCATCTGTCTGTCTCTCTGTCCCACTAGATTGTAAGCTTCTTGGGTGCAGGCCCCACTGACAATACACTGTTAGTGTTCCAGCTCAGGGATCCTGAAAGCTACCTGGAGGAAAGACGGGAAAGGAAAAAAGAGTTCCTCCAATAACCCTGGAACCATTTGTCAGACCGTGGGCTGACGTTTTCCAGGGCTCTTCATATTTTCCATGGTAGCCTAACCCAGTTTCCCACTTTTCCTCATTAGTGTTCAATTCCACTGCAAGGAAACATCCTGACCCCACGCCTGAGCAGCCTGCGTGCGCTATGGTACATAAAAAAAGAAGCCTTACAAATAGCAAGTGTTTTGAAAACCCTTTACTATAGTCCCATTTCCCCTACCTACCTCCACCCAAAAAAAGCTGGAGTTATGAAACGCATGCTAAATATTGAGCCATTAAACTTAGGAATATTGAGAGAACTGTTTTCTTAAAAGCTTATTTTTTTCAGCTCTCCTTGTTTTGCCCTGAGTGTTTTTAGCAGTTCAAACAGGTTGGGTTGCCCACAAGGAGCAGGGCACAGGTTTTTTCCACCCCGTAGGTTGAGGTATTCATTCCCACTTTAAACCTCTCTAAATTTATGTGCCAGTATTTTCCAAGTAGATGTATTTGTAGGTATGTTCGGGATAGAGCTGGACATTCACAGTATTGACTGAGACTGGGAGATGACAGCTGGACAAATTCGAGGTTTCGAGCTTCATCCTCAGCCCGACCTTTGGCAGCAATGGAAATGTTTGCACTTTGCAAAGCTTGTCATTCTCTGTGTATGTGTGTGTGTGTGCACGCGCATGCATGTGTGTGTGTGTGTGTGTGAAAGACTTTGCTTTTCAGAAAATATAATAATATTATAATAATTGCTAGAATGGGTCAAGCACAAGTTTCTGGGCTCCTGGGCTCCTGCTGTCCACGGTTTTGGCTCTGAGAGAGATATCATGACATAGTATTATATTATGGTTGTAGCTCTATATGTCTCTTATGATATTTCTCTCTTTCCAATCCTCTCCCCTATGTCACCACCACTTTTGTGACCTAGCATGCATTTACAATTTTTTCTTTCCTGGGGGGGGGGGGGGTGTCAGGTTTACTGAAGTATAATTTATTTACCTTTTTTAGTGTACAATTCCATGAATTTTGACAAATGCCTGTAGTCATGTAACCATTGCTATAATCAAGATAAAGAACAGTTCTCTCACCCAAAACACTCCTCGTGCTGCTCCTTGGGAGTGAACTTCCCTAATCCCCAGGTCCTGGCAACCACTGATCTGTTTTCTGTCTTATAATTTTGCTTTTTCTAGAATATCAAATAAATTGAATTATACAGTGTGTAGCCTTTTGCGTCTGGCTCCTTTCGTGTAATATAACGTATTAGAGACTCACCCACGCTGTTGCATGTATCAGTAGTCCGTTATTTTTTTTTTTCTTCTGAATAGTATCCTACTGATTGGATGCACCACAGTACATTATTAGTATACCAATTATTCATTCACCAGCTGATTGTTTCTAGCTTTTAGCAATTGTGAGTAAAGCTGCTAGAGACAGTTACATTTGGCTTTTGTGTGAAACTAAGTTTTCATTTCTTTCAGATAAATACCCAGGAGTGGGATTTCTGGGTCATACGGTAAGTGTACGAATATATAAGAAATTATAAGAAACTGCCAAATATTTTCCAAATTAATCCACCATTTCTTCACTCATCTAAACATTTCAAGAGACCTTAGCAGGGTTTCTGATCCTGTCCATTAATGCCAAAAGAAAGTCAATGACATGAGTATAAAATGGATCAGACAACTCATGATCCCAGTTCAGTGAACACAGGAATAATGTATGCACTATTACCATTTCCCAGGGCTTTCAGGCTGGCCTTTGTCATGGGATGATGCCTACAAGAGTTAACTTACCTCCCCTGGATGACTCTGTCCCCAGGTTGTGAATAAGTCATTCTGGCACATGGGAAGACCAGGCCTATTATTAACATCCATTTCCAGGAGGAGCTGGTGAGGCCTGGGGAGCTGAAGAATGCCCTGGAATTTAGATGTTCTAGCACCTAATTCCTACTGTGACAGTGACTCACTGGGTGATTCTGGTACATCCACTTGATGCTCCAGACTCAGTTTCCTAAAGTCTGAGATAAGATTGCCCTGCTGACTCAATTCATTGCTTGGGATAAAGTTGGTTACAAATAAGAAGAGTGTCATACAGGGGCGTTGAAGCTCTGAGTTTCATGTCATCATAGGCCTGGGCACCCTTCTTCCCCAGAATGATAAAGCTTATTGTTATACCATTCCCTAGATGGAGACTCTCTCATAAAGAGAGGTCACATGGTTGGTCCTATGAGACACAGTGAGTCAGAGTTGTTTAAAGAGTCCCCAGGACTCTTCACAATCTTTCTGAAGGTATTCACTGACTCGCTGAATCCCTTCCTTCTAGAATAATTTTACAAGTTGAAAATATCGTTGGGCATATAACTTGGCCCTTCTCAAAGATGTTAATAGGTGAAGTCATCTCCAAATTGGCCTTCTTACCTTTAGTTGTCTATTTCCCCACAATCAGAATTCTTTAAGAAACTGGTCCAGGACGGCCTGTAGGCGATCAAACAAAAAAGAGATCCTGATATATCTATAGCAAACTCTACGTAACCATACTCTCTTGAGTGCTTTACCATTGCTGTGCACACCAGCTTGACTTCCCATGGCCAACACCTGCATCTCTGTCATGGGACTGCCCTTGGGCTGCCAGAACCCACTTTGCCCTGCACACTGCCAACAGATGTGCTGTGAATTCAGGTTCTACTGGGGGCAGCCCTAACCAATGCCTGATGAGCACTGGAGTCTTTGGCTGGGATAATACTGAGGTGTGTGTTTTCAGAGTTCTCCATGGGTTTAAGCTTCAGTGACCTTTGTAGAAAGTGCCTTAATAATATACCCTTTATTGCCTGCCTGTTCTCCCCCATGTCAACCTCAGTACAAGTCCTTGTTCTGTCCAAATAAACTACTTGCCCTCAAATCCTTGCCCTGGCTCTGGTTCTGGGGGAATCCAAACTAAGACGGTCATCAACATTTGATATTTACATACATGCATATGCATTTTGTGCTGAGGAAGGATCTGTAGTCTTTCTCAGACTCTAAAAGGAGTCTGTGACTCTTCTCAAATGATTAGGAACACTGCTAACACATTCTTTTACTTTTTTGAAAATCCCCTCTCCCTTTCTCCTTGCACTTCACTTCTCCCACAAACCTTTCAAGTATTAGCCCCTTGCTATTAAGCCAATCTATAAGAGAGAATCTTAAATTTATCCACATTAATATTTAACTGACAACAACTAATGGCAAATAATTACCAGGGACATTTGACTTGAAGTTTTATTGAAGCACAAAATAGAAGAAATAGATTTTGTATCTATAAGGAATCCAAATAATTCTGAATACCTTAGAGGAAAATTTTAGTCAAAGCAGTAAGGGAAAAGAGTCGGGTCAATTGTTGAGCATTCTGCTAATAAAACATTGCTTAATACATTTTCCTCACATACACGAGGCTCTGACGGTTGAATTTATATATGAACACATAGTCTCATATACACACCAAAGACAATTATAAATCTTATAAGCATATAGGACAGACACAATTGCTTTTAACTGTCTATAAAAGTCAAGGTGTGTACCTTTCTAGAAAAGGTTAGCAGCTAGGGGATGTCATTCAAGTCTTTTTACTTGCTGACTTATGACCTGTGATTCTTTTAGTGGTTCTTCGTCCTCAAGTTACTTCTAATGTACTAACCGCACACACATACACTGCTCTCAAATCAAATGCATAATATTCTTTCACATCCAGGATCAACATCAAGGAGTATCAAACACAGCGGCTGACAGTCCAAGGCTTCCTTTTTGCTTTCAAGGAGCTGCCAAAACATACAAAATGAAACACTCCGATTCACAGCAGGGCTCTTTGTCAGTTTACCCGATCTGAAATTCAACACTATCATAACTCCTAAAATTCTCACTTACTTGCCTTAGGAAAAGGAAAAAAAGTCATTGTCCCCAGCAGAGGACTACCGTCTGTTTGACAAAGCTTGCGTTTGATCTTCATGTGTCTACTCTACCCAACAAACACAGATCAAATCCTGCTTCTGTGACATGGGGAAGAAAAACAGCCTTGTGACTTACTACAGAAAAGGTATGAATGTGACCATTGCAATGTGAGTATTGTCAGACTGAACCACTGCCTTGTGAATAGAATCCAGTCATTGTAAAGTAGCAGGAGGTATGTGCACCTATCATTTCCACCATCTGCAAAGGGAGAGATGTCTATACCTAATCACATCCACTTCCTTCAAGCACAACTGACAATCAGGAATCCCGTGGCAAGCTAAATACAAGTACAGTTTAAGCTGAATGAGTTAGAATTGCCCATATGCTCCCTGGAAGCCATGTGGATGCTCAGAAGGAAATGTCCATTCTGAGAGGGCCACCTTGGGATTTACAAACATGGGGAATTCACTTGGATAAAATTTTAGCTACAAAACAAGGCTTGGTAAAATTCCCCAGCCAACTAAATAGGATTTTGTGCCAACTTGGATGCAGTTCTTGTGGTTCTGAACAAAGAGCTGAAGTAAATTGTAGGAGTTGGGAGTTCATAAAAATGCAGAACTTTTTTTTATTAACCTCACTTATTCATAAAATTTCTCTCTCTCTCTTTCTCCTTCTCTCATTCATGCCTCTTCCTTTCCTCTTATACTCTCTATCTCCACTTTTTATTGAAGTACAAAACGAACACAGAAAAGGATGACATCTTGATTAATTTTCACAAAGTGAACATAGTTGTATAACCAGCTTCCAGGTTAAGACCAAAAGATTACCCCCTTGTGTCCCCTTCTAGTCACTACTTCTTCCACTAACCGTAACTACTCTCCAGACTTCTAACTCCACAGATTTGTTTTGCCAGTTTTTAAACTTTACACAAATGGAGTCATACAGATGGACTCCTTTGTGTTGGCTTGTCGTTGTTGTTGTTTGCAACATTCATCCATGTTATCCAAGTTCTAATTTGTTCACTCTTGTTGCTGTATAATATTCCCTGGTATGCCTGTACCACAATTTATCTATGCCTTCTACTATTAATAGGTATGTGAGTGATTTCTAGTCTTTGGCTATTACAAACAGTGCTACCATAAGCTTCTTAAACAAGTCTTTTGATGATCACACACACCCATCTCTTTAGTATACATACTCAGGAATAGAATTGCTGAGTCACATGGTATGTCCAGCTTCAGTAGCTACAGCCAGGGAGTCTTCCAAAGAGCTTGTATATTTGGTGTTTTTCATCTTTACATGTTAGCTGTTCTGGTGTGTGCATTCTTCTACTTTTAGCAAGTGTTTTGTTTGTTTGTTTTTGAGAATATAGCATGTTCCAAAGCAAATCCTAAGCACTGGGACAGGCACAAAAACCAGACCCTAATCTTAAAAATTTGTCTGATAAGAGAGACAGAGAAAGAAATCCTCACATAGAATTTACAATAGTGAGAGATGTAATTAAGGCAAATATCAAACGCAGCAGATGCATCAAGGGGGACTCAACCAGCTCCTCAGAGGAGGTGATAAAGAGTCTATGAGCTGGTGCGAGAAGGACAAGTAGAACCCAGAGAAGATGAAGAAGCAGAGAGAGAAAGAATCAAGATGTGTTTAGCGCCCAGCAAAAGGCTATGGATAGCTGGAGCACTGTGCTCTTGTCAGGGGACAATGGGAAAAGTGTGCTGGGGAGAAGAGCGTGATTGCTACAACAGGGAGCTAAGAATTTGTTCACGAGATCTTCATGAGGCCAGAGAGGCTTTTAAAAAGGGTAGTAACCTAATCAGATTTTTAAAATAAAATATTGGCAACCATACAGAGTCTGCAAGGGTAGAGGGGATATTGGTGGCATTTATATTAAACTTGCTGTAAGGTTAAGAGTGAAGGCTCTGCCATCTATGACTGGGTTCAAATCTTGCCCCCAGGATTGACTGACGGTGTGATGCTGGGCAATTCAGGTTCGATTTTGTCAAGTGTACAGTAATAGTTCCAACACCTCCTACTTCCTGGAGCAGTTGTGAGGGAGATTAGCCAAGCAAAGGCCTCCGCTGCAGTCTGGCAAAACAGAAGCACTCTAAAGGTGCTAATTACCAGGTTAAACAAGGAGATAAAAAAAGAACCAGACTGATGACTTATGCCTTTCCTGTGGAACATCATGGGTGTTTTATGTACAATGTGAAAAGGTGATAAAGTTGATACGTTTGAAAATATTCTCTGATTCTAATTATGCATTCATGTGTTCAACAAACAGGTATCATGGGTGTTTTATGTACAATGTGAAAGGTAAAAAAGTTGATGTTTTGCAAACATTCTAATTACACATTCATGTATTCAACAAATAGGCCTTAAGGCTCTCAAGGAGGTAAGCCCTATGCCAGATGCTCTACATACTAAAGGAAATCGGACTGCTCTTCCTCTGGGAACATAAGTACTCAGTGTGAATAAGCATAGAAGAAGCACTCGATCCTTTCTGGATGGCCAAGAGGGATGACGGAGATAATAAGTAGATGGAGTTTTGAAGGGCAAGCTGGACAAAGGGAATGTGTGGGGATAGCAGAGGATAGGGGACAACATGACATGCAAAGAGAACAGAATTTATTTGAAGTAGAGATAAAAAGAGGCTCTCTGAAGCCACTGATTCTGGTTATACTATGCTAATAATATGATAATAATCTGCTACTTCATTCAATAAATCTTTATTGAATGATGACTTTGTGCCAGGAAGTGTTTCAAGTACTGAGGATATAGCCATTTATCTAAGACGTCCTGCCATCTTGGAATTTATGTTCTGCTTTTTGAAAGAGACAACAAACAAATAAGGGAGTAAATAAATAAGAAAATGACAGATAGTATCAGACGCTGGAAAGGAAATAGAACAGGTGATGTGATGACATAAATGGTTTAGATAGGAGGGATGGGGATGAGAAAGTATCTCCAAAGAGGTGAGATTGGAGCTGTGGTTTCAAAAGATTGGGGACAGAACATTCCAAGGAGAAGGAATTATAAACCCAAGCCCTCAAGGTGAGATTGAGCTGGAGGGACTGAGTATAACATAAGGACCAGGTCATACAGAATCTGGAGGGCAACGTCAGGCGCGGATTTTATTCTAACCACGGTGGGAAGTCTTTGAGTGAAATGGATGCAGGAAGATTAAGCAGAGAAATGGCATGGCCAAAAAGCATACTGGTGGCAAGTGAGGTCAGAGCAGGGCATCAGAGAAGAAAAGACTGTCCACTAGCTTGAAGAGCCCTTCACGGGGAAGTCCAGGGTCCCTCTTTCACGTCAGAGTCTAGACATAAATAACAACTATGTAGCCTCCAATTTATTTAGTCACAGGAGAGGGAGACCCATTTTTATCTTGGAAGATACCAGACCCTTCTGAAAACCTCCTAGGAATGTGTTGGTTTGAATCCCTGAAAAAAATGTATCCAATCAAAAATATCTGTTGCTACTTCCCTGTCAGCCTCCAGGTGGGAGCCGATGGCTCTATTTTTTTTTTTTTTTAAGATTTTATTTTTTCCTTTTTCTCCCCAAAGCCCCCCGGTACATAGTTGAGTATTCTTCGTTGTGGGTTCTTCTAGTTGTGGCATGTGGGACGCTGCCTCAGCGTGGTCTGATGAGCGGTGCCATGTCCGCGCCCAGGATTCGAACTGACGAAACACTGGGCCGCCTGCAGCGGAGCGCGCGAACTTAACCACTCGGCCACGGGGCCAGCCCCGATGGCTCTATTTTTTTAATCAGTCCAAAAATAAATAAAAGAACATAAAATGTTAATCAAAAGTAAACAAAGGGATAGAATCAAAGGAACCAGGCACGAACAGTGACTTTATGGCCTTTGCTGTGGGGCCAGCAAGGGAATTTCAGATGAAATTCCCCCTTCAGCCTCCAGGAAACGGTGACTTTGTTCAAGGGAAGCAGCGTCCCTGCCGTGTGGCTCTGTGTGGTCCACTGTGACAGGGGCTGGCTTGTTCTCATCCTGTTAGAACAGTGTCAGAATAAGTGACCCCCCTCCTGCCTCCTTGATTTCTCAGTAGAAAAGAGACATTCACATGAACCCTCCATAGGACAGGCCCCAGGAAGTGGGCATAAGAAGCAGAGCTTGGGAATAAGGGTTCGTTTGGAAGACAGAGGTATTTCATCCTGGCTGTCTCTAGCATTTACCCCACAGGTGAGTCAAAAGATTTCTGTTAGTAGAATCTCCAACTGTCCAGGAAAGTAAGCTTCAGAGGGATTGCCGGAGGATGGGAGTCACTGTAAAAAAGCGATGTGATCTTATTTCTTTGGATTTATCTTATGGACCTTTGACCACACAGAGGAAGTAAATAACTCCTCATTTGAAGATGTCTTAGAACACTGGTGTCACTGAAGATAAAATGAGGACCAACTATAATTTTGATCTGAAAATACACACATGTCTTCCTGCCTTGGGTGTTTCTAATACTCAGCAGTTGATCCGGCATATTGAATTAGTTACCAGCTATGAATGCACTATCTAGCAACATTATGCTGCCTGCCCTTTGTCCCTCCACCTAATTCTGGAAATCTGCCATTCACTGATCACTGAGGCTTGAAAAAATTTAAGTATTAAACAAAAGGTAGTTTTACTGAAAAAAAAATGATACAATAAATTCCAAAGCCAAAGATGACTAGATTCATAGAACATGCTCGCTGCTCAACTCCCCACTGACGTAGCTTAATAGTGTTTTAATTTATTCCTAAGAACCAAAGCTATGGAAACACCTATTAAAGTTTCTAAAATACAACCTGTTTTCAATATGAATGTTGATGCAGTTAAAGTTCTGTTTCTTCTCTGTGATGTTCTTATTCAAAAGAATGACTATTTTTCCTGATCTACCAAAACCTCAGGTCAGGGCTTCCACCCAAAGTAATCAGGGTCTTTTCTGTCTCAAACATTTTACCACTTTTTGTTTCGCGGAAGTGATGCATTCAGAGCTATGAAATATTTATCAACATAATAGCACTTGACAATTTTATCTGTAATGGTTAAAATTAGCTAATTCCTAGAGGAATAAATTCCATTCTCATTGCTCAGAAGGAAGCTTCTTTCGTTGATTTCAGTCGTGATGACAGTAACTGTAAATCTGATTTTGTGCTAAGAACATGGTTGTCCAAATCATTTATAAGTAACATCAACCTGGAGTTAGATGTGAAAGCAATACCTTACTACTTTCTTCGCTGCCTTCCAATTTCCTTTAACTTATGCCTCCCTACTTTTTAGCAATCCTGCATTTTTACTCTAATATTCTTTTAGATACCTTTTCATCTTATATTCAGAGATAATAGATCACCAGGCTGAATGTTATTGACATTAAATTAATAAGGGACCAGAAATGTGCTTTATCCAGAATCTATAGTAAGGTTGTCATGAAAACAGCTCAGAAATTCACTAGCCCTGCAGCCCCCCGGAATTTCTTAATAATATCCATTATTATGTCACTAAATCATTAGGCGAAGATTCTCCTCTCCATAGTCTTCACTTCCCATTTCTCTCCCCTATCCCCACCCTCCCAAAAAACCACCATGAAGAAAAACTAGATCTTTCTTTTTGTGAAGCTTCCCCTGTTGGCTAACAAATAACGATAGACCTGTAGGGTTTTGTTTGTTTGTTTTTAGGTAAGAAATAAACACACATCCTTTATATTTTTTCTCTTAGAATTTGTGTTTGATATGGTCAGTAAAACCTTCAAATTTGCTGGTTATTTAAAAAAAGTTTCTCAAACTGAAATGTTTTATTGATTAATTTGATGTCTCACAAAGAATATTATTGATAAATTTGATGTACCATATATAGGCCACACAGGACATTTGTTTATTTACATGCGCTTATTCATTTATACATTTATATGCTTAATCATCCTTAGAACTGAATCAATGTCTTGTTTTTACAATTTCTAGTGTGGAGGAAGTGTTTATAATTGAGACCATCTTATTGACTTCACTCATGATTTTAAATCAAGTTATTTATGCTCTTCCATGGGAAGTTTCCACGTCTATTGCTTTTAAGCATTGACTGAATTAAGCTATTCTTAATTCCTGGACAATCCTGCCTTGATTCATGTAAGCTTAAAGCATTAGCGTCAAGAAAATAATCTGTCCACCTTCACTTAACGCAAGCCTTTCATTTTATAATTGAGAAAAGTGAGAGGTGGGAAAGATAAATGATTTTCTTACAGTCTTTGTTAGTGATTCATTCTACATCTCATAAACACGGATTTAAAGTAACTTACAGATAGAAGACGAGAAAACAGAAAACAAATACCGTAGCATCTAAGCAGTGGCTCAGCTTGGCCACAAATATGCTTCTAGGTACGCAAGTGGCAAAAACAGAACACAACCTTCACAAAATCCAGGATGCCTCTGAGCTGCCATCAGATTAATTTACTTAGGTGAAGCTTTGAGGTCCTACAGAGAGCTAAGAACCATGCTTCAATCTGCTACATTCTTAATTAGAAAGCAAGCAGTTGACTTCCAACCTGGTTTCTTTCCTCCATGTTCCCGGTGAGTTATGGGAGAAAGATTATTTAAAATGAAACACCCCTCCCATTTCTTAGCATATCTTTTTCTTTGGAAATGACTGCTGTGTTACTCATTTGTCCTTCACGAAACTATCGCCTGTCTGGTTAGCACACACCTGCATCTCATCACTTCAACCACAGTCTGAGCTCTAAGGGAGCAGGGAACAACTTTAATGCGAACCGTCTTCCATGGTCACGGCAGAGCGTCCCACAAGTAGCACGTGTCAAAATGCTAAACATGGAGAAGGAGAAGGATGAAAAGAATGAGTAAAAAATATATCTGTGGACTCATCATCGGTCTATGGACCATTTGCTAAGGGTTGGTGGATTGTGCATTTGTGTTTAACCTAGAATGTTTCATGCCCTTAAAGGCCCATGAATAAAATAAACGCTTATTTCAAATGTCAAAACACAAAGAGAAAATACTTATTTTTAAGGGTAACGTCTAGTGGTATTTTTATTTTGCTTTGTTTCAAAATGTTTCAACAATCTTTTGAGCACTTACTCTATGCTGAGTGATTTGCATATACAGATATATTAATGACTAAAATCTTATAAGGCTTCATCCAATGCCCTCATCTGATCTGCTGCAACACTGCCCAGAGTTTCACAAAGCCCCTTCTTTGCCCTCTTACACCTTTCCCTCTGATGCTTCAAAATGTTCTCCATATTTTTCCTCTCCTTACTACTTCCTGTACCATTTCTGATATGACATTGCCAATTTTTATGCACCTTTGAGTGAGTTCTGATGAGAATATTTGGTAACTATATTGATGATTAAGGAGCCACATTTGCAGCATTGGTTTGATACCTAGAATCCCCTCAGTAAATGGCAATTAAGATGATGTCCTATTGAAATGAATGCCAATAGTTGTTCTATTGCAATTTAGAAAAAAACTAAAGGTTCACAACAGAAAATGTGTTGCATTGATAATTTGCTATTGGATAGTCTAACCCACAGCATTATAGTCACTGAAACATACTGAATACAACACAATGACCTAGACGTAGCAGAAGGCTAGGTAAATAATACCCTAGCTTCCTAAGGCAGATAATTAAAACCTCTTCTAAATAAATCAAACCTCTTCTAAAATCACTGAGGTATAAATGTATACTACCTACCAGGAAGGATCTTATAAACATACAGGTTACTATCTTGGGAAAATATATTATTTTAATTTTTTAAGATTCATGATACTGTATAGCTATCACCTGTAGAAAGAAACGAAATATATAATTAAAGTTTTTGAGGCTTACACATATACATACATACATTTTCTATCTAGGTATACACATATACATGTATGTATCATATTGTATCAATTTTCTATTGTCACAATATTTCTACATAACAAGTTACAATAAAACTCAATGGATTAAAACATGTCTACAGGGGCTAGCCCCGTGGCCGAGTGGTTAAGTTCATGTGCTCCGCTTCCGAGGCCCAGGGTTTCACCGGTTCAAATCCTGGGCACGGACATGGCACCACTCATCAGGCCATGCTGAGGCGGCATCCCACATACCATAACTAGAAGGACCCACAACTAAGAATACATAACTATGTACCAGGGTGTTTTGGGGAGAAAAAGGAAAAATAAAATCTTTAAAAAAAAAAAAAAACATGTCTACAGGCTGATGGAGTATTGGCTGATCTAGACTGCACTTGGCTGGGTAGTCCTTTTGGTCTCCCCTGGGTTATGGGGGTGGGGGGTGGCTCTGTTCCAGGTGACCCATCCTCCTCCTGGGAACTTCTGGGCTGGCCTGGCATCTTCTTCTCATGACGATGACAGAAGGGAAAGAGCAAGCAAACCCAAACACACTAGCACTTTTCAAGACCCTGCTTATGTCATAAATGCCACCAATCCCACTGGCCATGATATATCTCAAGAGTGGAAAACTCCAGGCATCCCACAATAGGAGGGCACTGAATATGTGGTAAAGAGCATGGATACAGAAAAGCGTAGAGAATTGGAACTAACAATGCAATTTATTATACATATATGTTTATGTATACAGATATCACCTCATTTACCTCCACAGACATCCATACTTTGTCTAAACATGATTGAAAGCTCACTCTTCTTTATCAATAATAAATGTGCTAGCTTCCTGAGTGATAATGTTAATAATAGCCATAATTTATTAGAAGTTTTACCAAGTATTAGACAGCATGCAAAGGGTTTTCCATTCATGACCTAATTTAATTTTTACCACTTAGAAATGTTAATTCTCACAACAGTGAAACGTAGGTAATATTAATTAATCTCATTTTAAAGACCAGAAACTGAGGATCAACCAGGTAACCTAGCCAGTATGTGGAAAGGTCTGGATTCAAATTCAGTTCTATATGCTTCCCAAGTGCGTGCTATTGTTTCTATGTACGTTACCTCATATTACACTGAAAGCCCTCTGCCACTGGTCCCAGCTACCCTTTCCAACACCACTCACCACTCCTTCCCTTCTTGCCCAGTAATTTCTAAACAGGTGCCACATTATAGTGTATCCTTTGTCCAAAGGTACTTCAAATTCTATCTTCTGATATCCCAGTGGGAAAAAGCTTTCTCACTTCTGGTCTACCCCAGCTATGATCTGTACCTATCCTGTAGACATCTCATCATATTCTCACTTAGGCTGAATGAACTATGCCAGCTGACAAGCTCTTTGAGAAAAGGAGACCAATCTTTATGTTTCTTTCTGGCATGTAAATTGCAATCAGTAATTTTTAAATAAATGTATTAATAGACATCAATTTTCTCCTTGCAAATTTGGGCTGAACACCAAACAGTTCATGGGGAAGATACCTATACTCAGAAGGTAATTTGTCTTGCACACAAGAGCCTTTCAGAATGGGAAGACAACTGCTGGAAAATTCTTTTGAAGAAGAAATTTCTTGCATATAAAGGGTGGTTTATAACCAAAGACCTAAGAAAAAGGGAAACAACGAGAGACAAAAAGGGTGAAGGAAAAGGAGGAGAGAGTCTACAGTGGGAGAAGAAAGTGAAGAAAAAAGGTAGTGACAAGTATTGGCAAAAGAAAGAGGAGGAGAAAGAAGAGGAGGAGAAAAAAAAGCAATCAAGTAGGGAGTAGGAAATTAGAAGAGAGATGACAGTCAGAGCAATACAGAACTAGGATGTTGAAAGTAAGTCATTTAGAGTTGATCCAGAGAAGGAAAAAGTGAGCAGTCTTATTATTTCAGTGTTTGGGTAGGTTTTCTAATTAATGCTAGAAACTTTACAGGTGTTATTAAGATCCTGATTGCAGTGAAGATTAACCCAAATCCGAAACTTTTGCCTAAGTGTAAATAGCTTTTGTTTAATATATTCCATTCCTTAAACACATTTTTTTCTTATCTGACTGAAAGAAGGAAGAACACCATTTAACAATCATTTTGCTATGAAATAACATATGGTATCTCATCTTTTCCAAGCTTCCTTGCCAGTGTCAGGAAGGATTCATGGTTTTTGAAAGATCATTAAACACTCCAGTACTGGCTAATCTGAAGTGTCTGGAGGCAGGATGTGTTCAAGCAGTCCACGAGAGGCCTCGTACAAAATTCAATGCATCTTGAGGATGGAGTGTCTTCTCTGGTCTCTGGTTGAAATTCCACACTCTCCAAGAGCGATAATCTCCTTCCTTCCTTGGTTGTTCCAATCTTCATACACTTGTGGGCAGGAACATTTCCCTTGGAACCTTCCAGGGTTTTCAGAGTCTTCCTGAATGTGTCCTAAGATGATCACTGAGAGTTAAGATGCTCAGAAGGCCAAAAGGATTTGATTTACTTATCAGCGCACCCAGGCCCAAAGGCATTCCCTTGGGTCTTGTAATTTTAGCGGGGCCACGTGGTCCTCTACCATAACAAGGTGCCAAATACAAAGATGGTATTCCAGGTGAGGCCTTACCAGGATCCCAATGAGCAAAACTGTTCCTTTCATAGTGTGTAAAATGGAGATTTTCTTCCTGCTGCTGAAGGCAAACCAAGCTGCTTTCCACTCAAATATCATGTTGCAAACCCCTATGAAATTTGCCCTCTGTCACGTCCCTCTAGATCTTTTCTTGGCCTCACTAATTTCCAGGTTCTGAACTCCCATGGAATATCTGTATTTCTCATTAATTTCCACAAATGTATTTCCCTTTTCTCTGAGTGGAATCTTGGCATCTTGAGGTCGGTCTAGACTTCTAACCTACAGTCCTTATGTAGGTTTCTGTGGTCTTGGAGGACGTTCTCCTTTGCCTCATTTCATTACTCTCAAGTAATGAACTTGGTCAAATGAGGCAGTGTGAAGTGGAGCTCAGTCAGCAGCATATGTTGGTCCTCATTCACTGGCTTGGCTTCCTACTGTTGATCACATCCTGAGTCATTTGTAGATGAACCAGCCTTTCTCCTGAAAAGTTACATCAGAGGCAATCCCTTGAAGCACTCATACTAATGGGCTCTGGTTTTGAATTCTGGTGTACCAGAAACAACATATTTATTGAACACTCTCAGCCCAGCTATTTCATTCAGGTGCCACATTCAGGTACAACATTCTGCCAACCAGAGTGGAAAGGCAGACATTACATTCCTTTCACAGCTTCAGCCTAGAAGAGAAGAATTTTTCCATCCCCTCATAAATCCATGAAACATCCCACTCTGTGGGTCTACTATAACCTCTCTTAGGACAAACTGGCTAAATGGAATTTCCTAAATGGTTCCATAAGCTGTTCGAGGATTGCAGGCAAAAAGGGCTCCATGGGCAAACAAGATGGGGAAAAATTTCTACTGTGCCTCTCTCCTAAAGAATGTATATACACATATTAAAGTTTCTAAGAAGATACGAAATATAGAAAACTGTTTTACTTTCTGTAAACCAAAGTTTTCTAAACTTATTTGATAATGACTCATTTTAATTTAATACCTATCAGATACACAGGACAAAGACTACTAATAAACGAGTCTCTAGGCTTTCCTATCTGGCTGCTCACCAATGAGGATTTTGGGTTTTACCATTCACTTTCTTACATTTCTCCACTCTCTGCAGTTGCCTAATATGCTCTTTTGGGCTTCTGTTATGTAGAAACAAGAGACAGGTAGAAAAATAGAAGGACAGGAAGCTCACAGGATAGAGATTTATGGATGCTTATATTTTCCAACGAGTGGCTGCACTGGAGTATTGCATCCCACACGCCCTTCATGCACATACACTGTGATTTCCAATGAGATGGGACCTATGTTCCCTTCCCTTGAATCTGGACAAGCTCTACTACTGCTATGACTGAAGAGTATTGCTGAAGTGATGTGATGTGTCTTCTGAAGCTGGCTCATCAAAATAATACAGCTTTCACCTGGCTCTCTCTCAGGATGCTTGCTAGCCTTCATACTATAAGAAAGCCCAGCCCCTTCAGAAAGGCTACATGTAGATTTTCTGGCCAACAGCACTAGCTAGGATCTCAGTTAAGAGCTAGTGCCAATCGCCAGACATGTAATGAGAAAGCCTGTGGATGATTCTAGGCCTGCTCTTTGAGCTTCCCTAGTTAACGGCAAGTCGAGCAGAGGTGAGCTATTCCCACAGAGCCCTGCCCCAATTACAGAATCATGAGCAAAGTAAGTGTTGCATTGTTTTAAGCCACTAAGTTTTAGGGTAATTTGTTATGCAGCCATAGTGACTGGAACAAGTTGAGAGCGCCCTGGAGTGAGGCAGATGGGTCAACGTGATTTAGCTTGGTTTTAGAGATATATTATGATGGTGATAATTACCAATCAATATGAAATGACTACTAACAAGAGAGCAATTCTTTCTTTTCTAGATCTTGGGGTGCCCACAAATACTGTTAGAATGCTGAGTTCCTTTTCTCTCATCAAGAAAAATCATTCAAACACTTACCACATTTCTTCTTGGGACACTGTTTATTCAGTAGTTTCACTAATTCCTGAGGGGCTGAGGGCTGAACCTTCAAGATTTCACATGACTGTCTCCCTGTCCTCTTCAGAATTAGCTATCATCTCCTGAGAGAAGCCCTGCTTCTCTCCTATCCAGGGATTTTCTGTTATACTCTTCATAGCATTCACCATTATAGGAATTACTTTACTGATTTGATGACTTGTTTATTGGTTGTCTCTTCCCACTAGAATAGAATTTTCTTTCTCGCTTAGTCACCACTGTATTTTCAATACAGTGCCTAGCTGGAGTAGGTGTTTGCTAAATGAATGGATAATATTGAAGGGTAATGGGAAGGTCCCTGTCCTGTAAGTCAGAAAACTGGCTTTTGGGGCTGCCTTGTAGCTCTATAGGTATAGAAGCAAGGCCCCTGTGCTCCATGCCACCCTCACAGGGAAGGCAGTGCAGCCATGACCTCCAAGAGCCCCACAGCACGACTCTATGGTTCAAGTGCGTGAGGATCTCACATGGCCTGAGGTTCAACTTTAGCAAATCTTTATACTATTTAAGCTGATTTTTCACCACAGAAATTGCATTCAATCATTTTAAGATCTAGGTTATAGTTTCATCTGATAAAGCCATTTGTTTTTAGAACATTTGGTCCTTGCAGACATACCTTTGTTCTCAGTCTTGTCTATTTGTTCCAGACGTTGTCCAAACAGACAAAATGGGGTAAATATGACTCGACTCCGTTCATGGTACTTTGTAACTCCTCTTCTCTCTCAAGAAAAGGCTTAAAGGTACAACAATATAATTTATTGGCCAAACTAGAACATTTTTGAGAGTAAAATGGAGTTGTGTTAATAATTACATACAGGAAAACAGGTCTAAATCAGGACTGTCCCAGGCAAACCTGAATGTTTGTTCACTCTTTATTTTCTAAAGCCCAGATGTTATCAAGGAAACAAAGACATATGTCCCTGTTAATTAAATTTTCAGCATTGGTAAAATGAAGAGCCACCAAGGTTTTGATAACGTCATCACGTTATCTGTTTTCCTTATTTTCACAATGGCTTTTTGATGCAAGTGACAATAGTCAGGGACTGGGCAGGAAAGAGAATTTCCCTGGAAAGTGTTTAACTGAAGAGAAATTAGTATGGGGCTGTGCACAGAGATGTGGTAGAGTTTTTTTCTTATTTACATAGATATATATGTGTAGATATTGTTTAATATATATTCACTGTACTACACATATATGTGTATATATAAATATATTTAAGTAATATACTTTTAATTAATAGACTTCACTTTTTTTTTTTGAGGAAGATTTGCCCTGAGCTAACCGCTGCCAATCCTCTTTTGCTGAGGAAGACTGGCCCTGAGCTAACATACATGCCCATCTTTCTCTAATTTATATGTGGGAGACCTACCACAGATGGCTTGCCAAGTGCTGCCATGTCGGCACCCGGGATCCGAACTGACGAACCCCGGGCCCCCGAAGCGGAACGTGCGCACTTAACTGCTGCGCCACTGGGCCAGCCCTGGACTTCACTTTTTAGATCAGTTTTAGGTTTACTGAAAACTTGAGATGAGAGTATAGAGTTTCCATAAAGCTCCTCTACCCACAGTTTCCCCTATTATTAACATCGTGCATTAGTGTGGTCCATTTGTTACAACTGATGAACCTATATATATTTTGTTGTTGTTTTGCTTTTTTTCAGGGAAGGATTCACCCTGAGCTAACATCTGTTGCCAATTTTCCTCTTTTTTTTTTCCTTCTCCCGAAAGCCCCAGTACGTGGTTGTATATCCTAGTTGTAAGTCCTTCTAGTTCTTCTATGTGAGCAGCCGCCACAGCATGGCAACTGAGAGACATGTGGTGTGGTTCCATGACCAGGAAACAAACCCAGGCTGCCGAAGCAGAGAGCATAGAACTTTAACCACTAGACCATCAGGGCTGGCCCCTGATGAACCAATGCTGATACATCATTATTAGCTAGAGTCCAAAGTTAACACTAGAGTTCACCCTTCGTGTTGTAGATTCTATGGTTTTTGACAAACACGTAATGACATGCACCCACCACTGCAGTATCATACATAATAGTTCCCTGCTCTAAAAATCACCTGTGCTCCACCTCTTCATCCCTCCTCTCTCTCCCCTACCTCTGGCAACCACTGATCTTCTTCCTGTCAGTATAGTTTGGCCTTTTCCAGAATGTCACATAATCAGCAGCACAGAATATGTAGCCTTATAAGATGGGTTTCTTTCACTAGCTAATATATATTTAAGTTTCCTCCATGTCTTCCCATGATTTGATAGCTCTTTTTTTTAATCATTGAATAATACTTCGTTGTCTGGATGTACCAGAGTTTGTTTACCCATTCACCCATAAAGGACATCTTGGTTATGTCCAATATTTGGCAATTAGGATTAAACCTGCTGTAACATTTGTGTGCAGGTTTTTGTGTGGACATCAGTTTTCAACTCACTTGAGTAAATACCTAGAAGCACAACTGCTGAATCATATGGTAAGATTATGTTTAACTTTGTAAGACACCGCCTGTCTTCCAGAGTGGCTGTACCACTTTGTATTCCCACCAGCAATGTGAGGGTTCCTGTTGCTCTATGAGATGTGGGTTGTTTTAATGGAAGCAACGAAAGATGTTGAGGAAGTCTGACACTAGCAACAGCTAGAAGCCGTTACCACTCCTAGACCCGAAGGGTAAAAGAAGGAAAGCAGAGTTGGCAGAGCCCAGGGAGAACCAGAACCATGCAGCAGCCATAATTATGGAGGCCTGGAGCCACCACCAGGAAACGGGTGCTAAGGCCACTTGGCGGCAGTGGAATAAGTATCCTGATGTCTTTCTCCTCCTAGAGGCTGTTCTCCTGCCAGTGCCTCCCATTAGCTGAGCCAGGTAGAAGCTAGAGAACAAGAGAATCCCCATGATTTGATCAGTAAGGGTCAACCCCTAGGACACAGAGCAAGGCAACAAAGAGGGGCTGATGGATCTGCAAAGGGGAGGGGTACACACAAGGATTACAAAGCATGGTCAAGGTGGTAAAGTAAACAATAATGTTATGAGCAGTGTTATTTTAGGAGTTTTTAAATGGTGCATCACTATTTTTCTGTAGAGCGCATTATTGAGTCATTTCTATAATGTTTTGAAACACAGAATCTGAAGCTGTAAGTCACCAGTGGAGTGGAGGAGCAGTACATCTCTCCAGGACTTCCTGTCCTGCCTACTCACTCTGGTGGACATGGCCCTAAGCATCCAGGAAGATTGGTCTCCGTGCGACTTCAGATATTTAGGAATGAGGGAGTCTTGTCCTCGTCTATCAGTTATAGTGCTTAATAATACTGCATTTGCATGATTATTTCCAGGTGAAATTCTATTAAAACCCAATGTCTGTTCTCTCAATCTAAACAAGTGTTACAGCCAGTAGCACTGTTGGCGATTACTTGTTAACTTCTCGTCTGAAACTCCCTTTTGTTCAATCAACTGAAGAACTTTCTTATGAATGTGGGGAAAACAAAACCAAAAATATTCATTGTCTTTGTTTTTGTTTTTTGTTTTTTTGAGGAAGATTAGCCCTGAGCTAACATCTGCTGCCAATCATCCTCTTTTTGCTGAGGAAGACTGGCCCTGAGCTAACATCCATGCCCATCTTCCTCCACTTTATATGTGGGACGCCTACCACAGCATGGCTTGCTAAGTGGTACCGTGCCCGCACCCGGGATCCGAACCGGTGAACCCCGGGCCACCGAAGTGGAACGTGCAAACTTAACCACTGTGCCACCGGGCCGGCCCTGTCTTTGTCTTTTAATCTTTGATGTGCAAGGTCCTCCAGGGCACAGGGATGGGAAGAAAGAGTGGGGAGAAATGCACCTCTTTCCCTAGTTTAGAGTTTCTCAACCTCAGCACTATTAACGTTTTGGGCCAGATAATGCTTTGTTGTTGAGAGCTGTCCTGTGCATTGTAGGATGCTTAGCAACATCCCTGGCCTCTATCCAGTAGATACCAACAGCATCCTCCCTGGTTCTGGCAAATCAAAAATATCTCCAGACATTGCTAAGTGTCAAAATCTCTCCCAGTTGAAAACTACTGTCCTAGTCTAGGGGAGGCACTAACTCCTGCCTGCCTTGTTGCCGTAACAGTGACCTCCATTACTTGACACAGACATGGTTTTCTTCTTTGTAACCAAAAGGTTTTAAAACTGGATCCCAACTTGTTATCAAATGTCAATTTCCAGAAAATTCTCCTGTGGGCAGGAGATGCCTTTACTAACCCAAACCATCCTCCCTACTTCACTCCCCTTTTACTCACACGCACATGATTCCAGGTTTGATCTTAGCTCTCCTTAGCAGATCCCACCACCCTTCGTGGCCAGATGGGTCAGGCCATTGACGATACACACGACTGTTGTGAAATTTCAAAAGGCAGTTAGAATAAAAAACTGGATGTTCTGGGATTTCTATGATGCACACAATTAGAAAAAAAAATAGAAGTAATGATTTGTGCCTTCATCCAATCACAAGTCACCAAATAATGACCCCTTGTAATTTACCATATGTACCCAATGGTCCTTGTTTGTTCTCTGTTCTTGTTTATACCTAGAACACAGCAGCTTTTCTCTTTTCTATCTTCATGTTCCTTCAAGTGTTTGAGAGGGAAGAAATCCTCAAACAACCCAATCTCCTTTTACATTGGATTTATTTATTTTTTAATATCCTGCCTCATTCCAAAAAAGGTTTTGAAGAGAATGAAGACATTGGATGGCACGGGTCAGTGAAAGAGCAACTGGAAACGACATTCCCCAATTTAACACTATTTTCTGAAACAATGTCAAGCCCTTACAAGGATGGGAAAATAACAAAGTCACATACCGTGAAAGTCAAGGATTCTCTCTTAGGGAATAAGTGTCCTCGAGCTACTGTCCTCCCAGTACATTTGTGAGCTTAACAGTTTGGAATGTCAACAAGAAGGGTGATTGGGGGCAGAGGCCAGCAAGAGGCTTCATGGCTCACTCATTGATCAATGTGAGGAAAGGAGTTAAAGCTAGAAGCTGTTGGGAAAAAGTGTGCAGACTAACCACTTTGAATCAACATGCAAGAGAGATTTATCTTCCCCAGACATGGACAAATTACAACCAAGAATCCTGAGCAAGCAGACCTCCTGAATACAATACACTACACTGGATGGGCTGAAAATCTGTTCAATAAAGGGCGAGACCCTGCAGTGTTTGTCTTTCAACATCCCTCACTAACCAACCTTCCAAATGTTCAGTTCAGCCAGAGAGATGCAATTGGTCACTTTATTTACAACAGTGTTCAAGGCCAAATCTAGGCTTGAACTTTTCTCTGCTGACTCATTGTTAAAGAAAAAAAAAAGAAAGGAAAAAGAAAGAAAGGAGGGAAGGAACAGTATGCAGTCGGTCCAGTTTGGGTTACTTAGTCTGCCATATTCTTTCAAAAGAGGAAGTGGAACTTTGGAAGCCAGCTTTTGGGTGGAAGTTCAATCCTCAGGCAAGGTTTCGAGCTCGCTAGACCATAGATGTTATCAGAAACCCTTGCCACAAGTTGCCCAGGATGCTCTCAGTTATTAACATGCTTCAGAAGAATCTAAAAGAGCAGACTTATAAAATCACAGGCAACCACTCTGCAGAGTCAGCAGTCACTTCAGCTGGGAAAGCAGGGGCCTTGCAGCAGCCTATGTTGCGGTGACCCAATCACCTTGGCCAGAAACAGCACCAGAAGCATAGGTACAACCCTGACAGCCCAAAGATGTGGAGAATGAGGATGTTGGTTTGGTTAGTCTCAAGAAGCACTGTGCAACAGAAATACAATGCAAGCCATATACGTAATTTCAAATTTTTTAGTAGCCACATTATGAAAAGTAAAATGAAACAGGGAAAATAAATTTTAATGATATATTTTATTTAACCAAATATATCCAAAATATTATCACTTCAACATGTAATCAATACAGAAATACTTAATGAGATAGTTTACATTCTTTTATTCATACTAAGTCTTGGAAATCTGATGTATATTTTACATCATATGTCACTTACAACACATGTGGCTATTGGCATATTGGTCAATGCAAATCTAAAGCAGCCACATAGAAGTTCTAATCTCTCGATACCCTCAGACATCAGGACATGCCACAGTGTATCAATGGAGTAACTCCATCAACATGACTTGGAAACAAGGTACAGTTGCATATAACAACAATAGGAGAGCTGGATCCTGTCTCTGTGGCCAGCTAGTTGTGTGACCTTGGACAAGTCACTAGATTCCTCTTTCCTCATTATCTATCAACCGAGGCAGCCATGCTAGTTGATTTCCCAAGTACATTTAAACTCTCCAATTTCCAAGGTCTCTGGGATTGTGAAAGACACTGATGATGGTTTTAAATACCTGTTCACAACTTTTTTCGATACTTGTCCCCACAAGAGGTAGAGCTGAATTCTCTATCCCTTCAGTATGGGCTGGACTTAGTGACACGTTTCTAACGAACAGAATATGGCAGAAAGTATAGGATGTTACTTCTGGTATTAGGTTATAAAACGATCGCAGCTTTTGTGTTGGATTCTCTCTCTTTTCTCTCATTACTTGCTCTGGGGCAAGCCAGCTGCCACGCCATGAGGATGTTCAGACAGCCTATGGAGAGGCCCACATTGTGAGGAACTGAGGCCTGCCAACATCCACGTGAATGAGCTTGGAAATAGATTATCCTACAGTCAAGCCCTGAGGTGACTGCAACCAAGAGAATAGCTTTACCACAACTTCATGAGACACCCAAAATCATAACCATTCAGTCAAGCTACTTGTGGATTTCTGACCTAGAAAAGCTGTGACATAAAAAATATGTGCTGTTTTCGGCTCAGCCCTGTGGGGTAGTGGTCAAGTTTGTTGTGCTCTGCTTCGGTGGCCTGGGTTCGCAAGTTCAGGTCCTGGGCGCAGACCTACACCACTTGTCGGCCACGGTGTGGTGGCAACCCACATCTAAAGTGGAGGAAGATTGGCACAGATGTTAGCTCAGGACTAATCTTCATCAAGCAAAAAAAGAGGAAGACTGGCAAGAGATGTTAGCTCAGGGTGAATCTTCCTCAGAAAAAAAAAGCGTTGTTTTAAACTGCTAAATTTGGGGAAATTTGTTACATGGACACAGCTAGCTAATCTATTATTATAACCTGGAATACAAAAGACAAGCTGAAGGAACTGAAAAACAGGTTGACTACCAGCAGGACAGCACAAAGCCATCCTTTCCATCATTCATGGGCACTTCCAGGAAGCAGCAGTGGAAAGCAGACCCACCAAGTGTAATAAATAACGTTAATTGAGCACTTCTGTGTGCTAGGCACTGTTCTGAGCACTTTGTACATCTTAACTCACTTAATCCTTGCAAGGACTTATGAGGTGGGCAGTACTAATACCTCCATTTGACAGAAAGAAAACACAAGCACAGAGAGGTTAAGTATTTTGTCCAGAATTATATAGGTTGTAAAAGACAAAACCACAATTTGAACACTGACTGTCTCTACCCCTATGCTATAATGCCTCATCCAAGAAATTAGATGGATGTTCTCCCCAAGGCCTAGTTGACAGAAGAGATACACAGACACACAGGGAAAAACCCTGAAATAATGACTTCCCCTGGGAACAGCGTGCAGGGCTCAGGGCTAAACCATGTACAGTTTGGATATGTACATGTAGGGATCCCGGCAGCAGAAACAATTACATTTCTGGGGTGCTCTGAGACGGGAAGACCGACTAGGGCATGGGCCCAAATTTTCTTAAAAATAAGATCTAATATTATAAATGCTGATACAGCAATTAGCTACGAAGGCCTGATGTCATGTGAATTTGGAGGACTTGTTATTTTGGGGAATCGGTTTTTCAGGTAGCAACAATGAGGAATTGAGATGTTTTAAGAGCACGACATACAACGGACAGTGAGCAGAGCTGCTCTTTTAAATGGAACTGAAAAAATGATGTTAAATCATAGCAGATGACCCTAAAGGTCAAGGTTAGTGAAGATTTCCTGTCAGGGAAGGCTGTGAAATTGGAGCCTGTGGAGTTTCCTTCCCCAGAATTTCCCCTCTCAGGTTTTTAGACTATGACACTGGAAGAGGGGAGAGGTGAACTCTATTAGAGAGGTTAGAAGTATGACTTT
Source organism: Equus quagga (assembly GCF_021613505.1). Taxonomy (NCBI): domain Eukaryota; kingdom Metazoa; phylum Chordata; class Mammalia; order Perissodactyla; family Equidae; genus Equus; species Equus quagga. Next base: position 78,752,855 of record NC_060278.1, read on the forward strand.
GGGGTCAGAGTTGATCTGGAGCCCTTTAACTTTGTCATGTGTGAGCTTCAGAAACTCAGAAGACCACCCTGCCTACACTCCAAATTCCTCAACTGTAAAAGGAGGATTTATAGCAGTATCCATATGTTACGAATGGTATTAATGATTGATACCTCAAACTGACCTAAGTCAATCTGATCTTTCACAATTACTGGTTCCTTTTTAATTAATATAGGTGGTATTCAGTAATTAGAGGTAGATGAGGCCACCTCCCCCTAACTTCCCCACTTGGTACTAAGTAACAATAAAAGCAATTCTCAAAGAAAACTTTGCCCCAAGTACAAATATTCATTTGCAAGCAGATACTAAGTGCTAGGAATTCTTGACTTGATTCTTGTTCTGCTAAGTATTTCTACAGAGCCTTGTCCAGAAGGTTCACTTGAAATACATCAAAAAATACTCCAGTGGCAGAATTCAGGCCAAGTCAGGTAACAAATTCCTTCTAAAGACAGCTAGAGTCAGGACCATTTCATATTCCTAAGCTAAAGATGTTATTCAAAAGTTTGCAGACTCTTGGACTCATACACCCTGTTTGTGCACAGTGGGAAGCCCTGCATAGCATCCACCCACAACCCACATGACTTGAATAACTCCAATTTCATTAATGAAAAACTATTTATGATATCTATTATGATAATCTACCAGGCCTCTGATGTTCACCAAAAATAAAGAGAGCTCCACAGCTTATAGTAGGGCTTTGGAAGTGCACTGCTGTGGTGGTAAACTGTATCTCAAAATGGTACTGTTTGCTGGTTTCCACTGAACAAATACTGCCACCCAACTGATTTCAAGTATTAACATAACATCCCTAAATGCCGTTAGGAAGAGATGCATACAACCAGCTCTCATAAGCTTGTTCAAGTCAGCTCCTCAGTACCACTGAGTGTGGTCTTATGATTTGAGTTTTCCTAATGCTGACTACACTATGAAACAGCAAATGTTAACAATAGCTTTGTGTTAGTTATCTCATGTTGCATAAAGAATTATCCCAAAACTTAGCAGATTAAAACAGCATACATTTATCATCTCACTTTCTGTGGCTCAGGAATCTCGGTATGACTCAGCTGGTATTCCTTTGCTTCAGGGTCTCTTAGAGAGCTGCGATCAAGGTACTGGCCTCATTCATGGTCTCACTGGAGGGCCTGACTGGAGAAGGATCCACTTCTAAGCTCAATCTAGAGGGTCTCGGCCTCAGTTCCTGCTGGCAGTTAGCTAGAGGCTGCCCATAGTTCCTTGCCATATGGATCTCTCCCGCTTCATCATTACAGCCAACCTGGAAGAAAAGCCAATGAGAGAAAGGGAGTGCCAGCAAGAAAGAGAGTGAAAGCAAGATGGAAGTCACAGTGTTTTTATAATCTAATCTTAAAAGTGATATCCCATCACTTTTGCCATATTCCATTTGTTGGAAGCAAGTCCCTTGGTTCAGCCCACACTGAAAGGTAGGGTTTTACACAAGGGTGTGAATATCAGGACGTGCGAATCATGGGGAGCTATTTCAAAAACAACATACCCAAGCTCCTATAGATGAAAATTAACTCCCAAGTATATGTCACATTGTCCATACTGAAAGCGTTTCGAATTAGATTATAAGCAATATAAACTAAGGCAATGTAAGTTCAGCAATAAGCCCAGTAAACGTTCAATAACTCCTTCTCCTTCTCGTCCCTATAGTATGGGAGTATAGGAAAGGCACAATTAGAGAGTGCAAAGTGGTAGCTCAAGAGCCCAAATTTGACCAATAAAATGTTTAAAACATTTCAAGTTCTTTAAGACATTTGCCCTCTTCTGTTTGCCACAGACTTCACCATTCCCTCTTGCCTTCCATACAGCAGATTCACATTGTTACACAGTCTGGTCCTTGAACAATTTGCATTAGGGATCCTTTGACCTTGATGATTGTAACCTGTAGATAAACCTCATTTAAACACTATTTTTAATCTTCTCCTTTCCACTAAGCCTATCTGTCATTCAGCAAATACTTCTCAAGTGTTTCTTGTGTTTAAGAAACAGTACTAGGCAAGTCACAAGACACAGAGCTGGGTAAAATGTATCCCCTTGACCTGACCAAATGAGCTAGGTCTCATTTTATTTTCTCATTTCAAACTCTAGTGTTCCAAAGATGGTCAATCTGGTGGGAGAAGCAACAGCAAAGGGCTGGGAAAATTCAGGAAACAAAACTCCACTGAGCAAAGTCTTCCTCCTCACACTATGCTGAAGCTATGTAAGGTGGCCTGGGAAGTCTCCAACGCATAGCCAGGCATCATAGACTAGAACAGTGGTTGTCAAAGTGTAGTCCTAAACCAGCAGCTTAGCCACACTTGAGAACTTGTTAGAAACGCAAACTCTCAGACTCCACCCCGGAACTTCTGAATCAGTAACTCTGGGGGTGGGGTCCAGAAATTTGTGTTTTGCCAAGCTTGCCAAATGATTCTGATGGTTCCTCTAGTTTGAGAACTACTGCACTACAGCATGTCAGACCTGAAAAGTATCTTAAGGATCATATGCTCAAATCCCTCACTATACAGATGAGGAAACTGAAGTGCCAAAAAGTGACATGACTGGTTAATTTCACTTAAATAATGAGCAGCTGCCTCCCTCAGGCACATGCATTTTGAGTCCCGAGATTTCAAGCAGGCCAGGGGCTGGGCTCCCTGTCAGCCCTGGGCTCCCGCCTAAACCCATTCCTTGGCTCCGAGTGTACCAAGCACCTCCGTCCAGTCATGCACGGCACGTCCCGCCAGGTCTGCAGGTGTGGTCCATGTACTCAGAGGTGTGCCACTGGAAGAGTTAAACAATTACCAACCTTTGCTGGCCTTCCTGCTCTTTAATGCCACATACCTGCCCCATTACCTGCTAAGGTGAGCTCAGACAGAGGCTGGGCTCACTCACCTCCCTGGACACGTGCCAATGCTGAGGGGGCTGGGGTTGGGCTGCTGGGGCTGCTACCTTGTTCATGCAACTAACATTTGGACAGTAAACCCGAATTTCCCCAACATATGGCAGCCTGGAACACAGCATCATGGTGAAAAGCACAGAATTCCTGGTAGATTTCAGGTATAACCTTCTGAATCACCCTATGCAATGACCAGACCTCACATAGGTACATTATGTGAGTTGGTGACCAGGTTATAAATAAAATAACAACAAGCAGCAGTATTTATCAGAGCAAAAGCCCCGTTATTAAGTAAGAAGAGGGACAGAGATTTTTAGCTCCATCCTTCCACATACATGGGGCTGGGGAGAAAGAGATAAGAAAGAGGCCCTCTAGAATTTTTCCAAGGTCACTATTTCTACGATTGGGAATGGAGAACGATAATAGAACTATAAAGCACATGTCCTCATCTGGGCTACTGGATAGCTTTTAAGTTATTTTTGAATCTTCACGTCAATTTCTAAACATATTTAGAGGTCTTGATCATGAGGGATGAAGAGAGGTGCAGAATGGGTTATTCTGGTCTAGAGCCACATGTATTTACAAGCAAATGAAGAATGGGGGGTCCTTTTTCCAGGTTATTCTGATATACAGTGGCATCTAATCTCAGCACAGCCCTACCAACTCCCCTCCAACTCCAACAAAAGAACAAAAAACGTGAACATGTAATTCATAAAAATTCTAAAAATCCACAATACCAGACTCTGTTCCTGAAAGAGAGGAGCCAAATCGTAATCATTTCTTTTTTTTTTTTTAAGATTTTATTTTTTTGCTTTTTCTCCCCAAAGCCCCCAGGTACATAGTTGTGTATTCTTAGTTGTGGGTCCTTCTAGTTGTGGTATGTGGGACGCCGCCTCAGCGTGGCTCGATGAGCGGTGCCATGTCCGCGCCCAGGATTTGAACTGACGAAACCCTGGGCCGCCTGCAGCGGAGCATGTGAACTTAACCACTCAGCCACGGGGCCAGCCCCCCAAATCTTAATCATTTCTGAACTCTTACACCCTAAGACAGAGGTCTAAAATTAGTGGCCTTTTACTATGTTTAGCCTACAGACATGCCTTATACAGTGTTGTATACACAACGTTTAATTCACTTTTAAAATAAAGTTTTGAATTAGCTACTGTGGCAGATTATATTTTTCAAAGGTTATTGCAACACTATTTCCTGGCCCACATGCTCTTCTAGAATGCAACCTTGTCGCTACCCCAAGCAGAGCCTTCAATCTGGTGGGCATGTGACTGCTTTGGCCAATATAGCATGGCTGAAGTGATGATACTGCATGACTTCTAAGAGTGGGTCATAAAAGGCCACACAGCTTTCTCCGTTTGTGGGACCATGGTGCTTGTAGCTCTGAGCCACCATAGAAGAAGTCCCACTACCCTGAGGCAGCCACGATTTGGGGAAGTCAGGCTACATGGGAAAGCCACATGTAGTTGCTCCAATTGGCAGTCCTGGTCAGTGAATCCTCCCAGTCCAAGAACTGGACATGTAAGTAAATGAGCCTTCAGATGATTCCAGCCCCAGCCTTTGAGTCTTCCCAACTGAGGCTTCAGACATGGTGGAGCCAAAACAAGACATTCCCACTTTCCCCATGAATTCCAACCCAAAGAATGCATGGGAACAATAAAATGGTTGTTTGTAAGTGGATAAGTTTTAAGTTAATTCGTTACGCAGAAAACAGTAACCAGAACAGTTTCCAACATTTATTCATACAGAGATTTCCCATCACATTTCAGAATTTCTTGAAAAATTGGCGGCTATGGCAGATGGACACCATGTGTCCCCAAAGCAAGGAGCCAGGTAGCCAACCTGGTGGCTAGTAGTTGGAAAACACACTCAATGGACACGTGCTCTCCAGTTTTGCAGAGTGGCCATCCCTGCCACTATGAACGAAGGTCCAATGGCATGAATTGCTAACACTTAGCTTGTTGTTTTACTTACACAGCGGAACTATGTGCTTCAAAGTGGGTAAAGAGAAGACAGAGAGGGCTCTGACTCTTTCAGATCAGCACCTTCTTGCCCGGTTCCTGTATGTTCTTTGAGTTTACAACCCCTGCCCTGGAACATAGTAAGCACACAATAAATATTTGTTGAATTTCTAAATCAATCCATCCTTCTTGCTGATTTTACATTTATCTCTGGATCCTGCTGATAAAAATTTCTTTTCCATTAGCTTTAATGGCACTTAAGACATCTTTTTCTCTTCCTTCCCCCCTCCCTCTCTTTTCCTCTCTCTCCTTCCGCCTGTCCTTCTTTCCTTACATTCTTCCTTCCTTCTTCACTTTTGCAGCTACAGCCTTGTCTGTATATCATACCACTGCACACTGGCTGTCCATTCACCTCTCACTCAGAATACAGAATAATTAAATAATAGTTTTCTAGCTGGAAAAGGCTTGTTCCTTAGCAGAAGTACCATTTAGTTCAAGGAGCACCTGCCTCAGAATCATTTAGGGAGTTCTTTAAAACATAGAAACCAATGCCCCTCCTTGCCTTCAGTAACTCAGACTGAGAGTGCCGAGACAGAAATATGGACCTCAGCAAGTGCTTCACATGATTTTGGTGCACACTGAAGCTTCAGAAATCAGTCCAGCCTCAAGTGGCTAAAATGGAAGATAGGTTCTGCCATCAAATGGGGGGATTCCGAAGACAAATCTGATGTGACCAGGGTGAATGGCCCGGGGGTATTAAGTGAAGGTTGGAGAGCACGCAGAGGTTGTACTGGAGACCATGGTGAAAATGAGGTGGCAGGACAATGTGAAATTAGGGCGTGGTCCTCCAATAGCACAGAGGCTAGGAGATCAGCTGAGCAAGGTGGGCTCAAGCAGGGTTCCATGTCATGGGGTCTGTGAACCTGGACAGGAAGAAAATTCCACCTTGTTTGTACTAATCCCTAAATGAAATGTAGCATACTTCCTTTGATTCTGAATGTAGGCAACAACTCAAAGTAGCATTAGTAGGACCGATGACTTTGTCCTAATAGAAATCACAGGTGTTTTTATATCACAGAGATACCTTATGATATCATTTTCACTCAGCTCTTCTTCAAAATTATGACCGTTTTTAGCTCCCTGCTAGATCTTGCTATTTAACGGACTATTACTGAAACACATCTATTATATATGGCAATTCAAAAAATTTTTGATATATGGTTTCCTTTGGAACCCAAATATTGTATTTTATGGATTTAAAACGTTCCTCAGGAAGGAGTTCACAGGATTCACCAGACTGCCAAAGATTCATGCACCTGAAGCCCTGGATTAAAGGAACAGGGAAACTAAGGAGAAGCCAGCCCAGTCCTTACAAGTCTACTAGAAAGATCCAGGCTACCACCTTCCACCTGTGCCTCTCCCCAAGGCAGGAGAGAGCTAAGGAAGGTGACAGGGAGAGGAGGGCCCCCAGGTGCACTCAGCATCCAGGCCACTCCTCCTAGGTACCTAGTGGCATACACTGCAGCTTCTACCCTTGGGTCCACTGGTCTGCCAGGCAGAATCCATGGTGCTGGGCCTGAATTTGGACATGAAAGGCTGAAGGTTCATCTTCTCCTGGATACTGGACTGACCATCCAGCCTCACGCCTGCATGTCTTCAGGCCCAAGACCCACCTCTGATGTCACTTAACCAGCCATCCTTTTTAGGCAGCATTGAAAGTGCCACATTTCCACAGGCTGGAATGAGACAGCCACACTGCTGACAAGCAAAGGATGTATTCCTCCACAGAGAGCCTGAGAAGGACATATGAACCTCACATTAAAAAAAGCGATCCTTTGTTACAAGCTGATGTACCAGCACTGTGCGAAGCCATTTATTCGTCTTCACAAAAGACCTACAAAGTCAGGTTTTTTCCCAATGTCCATGTTAATATCTCTGCTTTCTAGATGAAGAAAAAGAGGCTCTGCAAGATTAACCACTGTATAATACTAATGTCTATTATTATGATTAATAGCCATTGTTATTAATAATAATTAATTATGGATTATGTTTTACTCTGTATTCTGATTTTACATCAATACTACTTAATATAATGTTGATCAATTAATTATAATTAATTACAAATAACATTCATAATAGCTGACAGTAATAATAATAATATTGCACCTCGCTGTGTACCAGCCCATAGGCTGTGCACTGTTTTTTCATTTCCTCATATAATCTTTCTACAACTCTCTAAGATGGATACTATTATTATTGCTGTTTTGTAGATGAAGAAATAAGGGGCTGAAGAACTTGCCCAAGGGCCCAGAGCAGGGAACTATTTCCTGGAGAACTGGAATTTGAACCCAGGCTTCTCCAACAGAAGGTCCACGTTCTCTCCCTTACATCCAGGGCTTCTAGTCCTCACTGTACCACTTATGTTAATACCCCACTCAACCTACACGTTCTTGGCTAGTAGGCATCATGGAAGCTTCCAGGGAAAGGGTGGGGCAGGGGTTTGAATGTCTCAGAAGTGCGAAGCCAGTAGGGCTGTTTCCTCAGGCCGGCATCTTGTAGCCCTCTCCCCACGATCCCCTATGTCTTCTGTAACTTGAATCAGCAGCTGAGCAAAAGCCACAAAAACAGTTCCAGGAGGTGTGGTGTGACCAGGAATAAACACAGGCAGGGAACATTTGAACCAAAACGCACTGAAACTTGACAACCAGGACATGCTAGGACACGCCAGCTCATGGCTCATAAAGGTTGCAACTTTTATTGTGAATGTTCACAGTCACTGGTTAAAATAATACTAATAATAACACTACCTGCTGACACTATGAGGGTTCTCTGGGATTTGCGGGTACAGCACTATGGCAGCTCAACTGCAGGGAAAGGCTGTGAAACCCAGGCAAATGGACCTTTTCTTGCCCTTGAAGAGAGGAGATGCCGGGTAGGGTTAAGGGGTGGAATTTCCCTGGCTCATTCCATGACGCCAAGACCAAGGTTAGAAATGAACTGAACCACCTTGTAAAAAGCATTATATATAAAGTCATCTGTTTACCTCAGCCGCTGCTGTCACAGCCCCATGTTCCTATCAAGGGTTTAAAGCAAACACTGTGAGCAGCTAAAAGAACAACATCGTTTCTGATTCTCTCCTGAGACCTGATTCACTTACAAAATGGTCTTATGAACTCAAAATTACGGGAGGGGAGGAGGGTAGGGAAAGACAAGAACCCTTTTATTTAGCATCTTATTCACAATGAAAATTGGCACAGAAGCCAACCACATACATTAACATAGCTCGGGCAAGTTTAAAGCTTATGAATACATTTCTGTGGAAAAATGTGAATATGGAAAATCCCCTCTCTTATTTTGCCCTTTCCAAAAAAGCAATGAGTTCTGGGCTCAAAGTGTATCCGTAACCTCACTTAGAAACAGGGAAATGCCAAGTGAGACGAAACTGGGGGAGTCCGGGTCTGAAGGGAGCCAAGGGTCTGCTACTTTGGAAACCAAAGGAGAGAGGAGAGAAAGGGAGGAGGCCCCGAGACTCACTTGCAAGGAAGATTTCATCCTAAATAGCAGAGGGACGCCCAGGTAGAAGAGACTGAGGTTCTCAGCATCACTCTGGTGTCTGTTGGAGAAGATATATACAATTAGAAGAGAGGGAGAGAGATTTGTTTCTAGTCTTGCTCAAAATACACCAATTAAAAGGGTACTTACAGTTAAAGGACTATACACAGCAATAACCAGGAGTCTGGGATGATGATCTTGTCACTGAGTTTTATTCACAGAGTTTTTCCTTGAGGAACCTTTAAGGATTGAGAAACACAAAGTAATTCATCCTCCTAAAAAGTGCCTTGAGGATAAAGTCTTCTGCGGATATTTCTTCTTGTTTTAGTTACTTTGTAGGCATTAGTGAATGCGTTGCCTGACAGTTGCCCTGGAGAATAGGGATTTAACTATCCATTCACAGACAGGGGAAATCAGTTTAGAGATAAACAGGCTGAGGAAAGTATCCACAACGGCAGAGCACCATCTATTAGTATATCTGCCTTCCACCCATCCATCCTTCCATCCATCCTCCATCCATCCATCCAACAACTATTTATTCGGAGCCCAAAGGACACTCAGCTATGCACATGCAAAAGTCTACAGAAGCCCTGGGGAAATACAATTCCTGAACTGAAACTCATCTTCACGGCTTCGCCTGAAGAGGTAGAGCAGTGTTGGTCCTAGAGGAGAAGACACAGCATGCAAAGGTTGAGAAGATGAAAAGGGATACTTTACGAACCAAGCGAAATTCTAAGTAAATATATAAACCACCACTTTGCTAGAAATGATCAAATAAGGACATCTAACAATCAGAAAACAACAACTGACACATTTCTAGAAAGCACTCAGCAAGTAATTATTGAGCACCTACTATGTGGCCGACTCTGTACTAGACCCCGGGAACACAGACAAGCTCTTCCTCTGCTCACAGCACTCCCAGTCCAGCGGCGAAGGCAGACATGAAACAACGTCCCCACATGGTGGTAAGCACTGCAGGCTTTGTGAGAGCTGATGGCAGAGCACATGGCTGGCCTGCAGGCTCAGGGAGGAAGCAGCCAGTACCAAGGCCTCATGGTAGGAACTGACTTCTGAGGAAATGTCTGAGTCTGGTGTGGCCGGAGAGGCTGGTCATCTAGGCCCTGCAGGCTATGCTGAAGGCAATGTAAAGCCACGTACGGCTTAAAACAGGGAAGACACTATCATGTTTGCTTTTTAAACTATGACTCTGGCTTTTGGGAGTAGAATGGCCCGCAGTGGCAAGTAGTGGAAGCAGAGAGACCATTGGGGCAATCACTCAGGCAAGATGCTGGTGGCACACAAATTAGGACCTTTCAGGTAGAGATGGAAAGAATGAGAGGTGGGCTTAAAAGTTATAAAAAGGAAAAAGCACTGGAGGAGAGAGTCAGAACCTCTTCCTGGGGAGCAAAGGAATGGGAAAGGAAGAAAATGCTTCCCCTGCATAGTTAATGGAGGTGTGGTGGGTACTGCAGGGGTCCGATGGGAATGCGGCAGAGGGCAGGCTCCAAGTCTGGCAGGCACACGAGGTGGCTGTTCAGAGAGCAGCTCCTCATCTAGCTCAGCTATGGGAGGAGAAGATTTGAATTGAACTAGTTTCCAGAATGTCAGATACGTCTCCACTCATTCTCAATTCTCATCTATCTGGTAGGCTAGATTTTTCCGTTCTTTCTGCAAAGTGACATTTCTAGGCCTGACATCCAAAAATGGAAGAAAGAAATGGCAAGTCTTTGATATTTAGGATTACGGTTTCTCAGATATATTTAGAATGAAATTCAGCAGTCATGGAAATGGATTGACATTAAAATATTAAATTTAAAAAATAATATTAAAATATTATAATTATTTTCAACTTAACTTTTGAAAATCACAAAAGAGCATTGGCAGCTTGAAATCGTAGTGCTGTTCCTTGTGGCCCAAACCACATACGCCTTACCTTTTCAGAGATTGTAATTCCCTTGTACGCACATGGGAATATGATGTGACAGCCACCACTGCCCACACTAGAGGTGTCACTCTGCCTTGCGAGTCACCCATCACTGCATTTATAGCAGTAAGTCAACAATTACCTTGGACTTCTTGTTAATGAGTTTCATAAACTACTAATCAGAGTCCCTTAAATGATTAGGAAGTTGGGCCTGGATATCACATCAGATGAATGTGTCACAACTTTATTAAATTTAGTGTATAAATTTGGCAAGTGATTTTTTTAAATTAAGAGAAAGCATCATTTTGTCAATCTTTTGTTCAAAGGATAACTTTGACCACCACTTCAAACAGCAAAATGGACCAAGATCTCTAAAAGTAGATAATGATAATAATGTTTATATATTTCATAAACGCTTCCCAATATCCTAAGTTGCTTTTGTGTGTGGGGAGGTTATGGAAAGAAGGTAGATATGCAGAGAATAGAAGGTGGTTCTTGTTATTTTTCAAAACCAGTTCATCCTTTCAAATGAGTCATATCCCTATGTCTAAGCCAAGTTCTTCCATGTCCCCACTGGCCTTGGCTTTGGGAATCCTGGGTGTGACTCATGGGTCATGATCCTAAAGACAGAGCCTTATACTTCTCCAAAAACAATTTAGGCCCCTCCACCTGTGATGCAATGATACAACTCCATATAAATCAGAGGGAGCTTTTACGGGTTGACTAATATGTTAACACCCTGTGATCCAGAAATGAAGTTGCCTAAGCTTTTTTTAGGCTGGGTCATATAAATTGTGTCTCAGGCAGTGTTCTAGAGTTTTCAGTGTCATCCAAGATGATGTGGCAGAATGGGACAACAAATGGAGGATTAATATGCATGACTTTGTGCAACTCTTAACCATTTTTTGTTGGAAAGAGACCAATTCCTGTGCGTTTATGTTGGCTCTCAACCTATGCCACCATTCTTGGAACTGCAAGAACTTCCCCTAGTTTCCAGAATAGGATCTGGAATTCATAATATTTGACCTTTATGACTTGTGAACATAATACCATTCAGCCTCATTTGAAGAACTGAATGAAATCCCTATTTATACCTTTTTCCTAACCCTTAAATTTAGCTTTGCAAAATTTGTTACCCAGAGAGTCTATAGGCTACAAGAACCACTTTTTGCTGTCTTAATAAGTTCTTCCAGAGGCCAACCAAAATCATTCAGTATAATAAAGACAGACAAGAAAACACTATTTGTAAGAAAAATAGAAACAAACAAAATCTTTTTTAAAAAACCAAAAGCTCTTTTTCAATTCAATGTAATTGTTACTAAAGGGATATGCTTTTCAAACTAACCCTGGATAGCAAATGTGTGTATACTACAATCAATTAGCTGCTGCCTGGAGCATTGAATTGAAAAAGATACTGGTTCTGAGGAGAAATGATCAGCTTGATTAGTAATATCTGCCATAGACTCACAATTTGGGGATAGTGGTTTTAGTGCCATCTATTTGCCATCCACATCCCACTTGCTAAACCAGAATATTAAAATTATTTTATTGTAAGTAAGACAGAACACAATATTAAGATAATGCATTATCTAATATATTCCCAATGCCATAAGTACTGTGTAGCACCTTCCTCACTCAAGAAAGCTCTATTACCAAAAATCAGAGGCTGACCAGCGAAGAACGTCTTGACCTAAGCTCTCAGCCCCTCCCCCATGGCTTTGACATTCCATATATGCCAATGACTTCCTAATGTTTATTCGTCAGATTCAGAATCTTCCCTGAGCTTTGGATTATAGTTCAACTGTTTATTAGACATCTTCATCTCAAACATAGCAAACTCAAGAAAAACCTTCTTACTCTAAAAAGATTCCTTTTTGCATATTTTCTATTCCATTAATGGCATCATTATGAACCCAGACTAGAACCTTAAAGTCATTTCTCCTTTTCTTTCAACCACTCCACACAATTAGCCACCAAATCCTAGCAAGTTTAACACTTGACTTCTATCTGTATATTAAACTAATACCTTTCTTTTGGTATTAGTTTTCTACAGCTGCATAACAAATTGCAAAAAAATTTAGCAGTTTAAAATAACACAATCTATTTACTTTTAAGATTGGTACCTGAGCTAACACCTGTTGCCAATCGTTCTTTTTTTTTTTCTTTTTCTCCCAAAGCCCCCAAGTACATAGTTGTAGATTCTAGTTGTGAGTGCCTCTGGTTGTGCTGTGTGGGACGCCACCTCAGCATGGCCTGATGAGCGGTGCCATGTCCGCACCCAGGATCTGAACAGGCGAGAAACCCTGGGCCGCCGAAGTGGAGTGTGCAAACTTAACCACTCAGCCATGGGGCCGGCCCCAGTATTAGTTTTCTACAGTTGCACAAAAAACTACCAAAAAATTTAGAAGTTTAAAATAACACAATTTATTCTCTCACAATTTCCTTGGTAAGAAGTCTGGGAATGGGTTAGCTGTGTCCTCTGATCAGGGTCTCACTGGCTGTGTTCTCCTCTGAAGGCTCTGGGAAAGCACCTGCTTCCAAGCTCTTTCATGTTCTGGACAGAATCCAGTTCCTCACAGTTGTAGGACTGAGATCCCATTTCCCTGCTGGCGGTCAGCTGGGGCTGCTCTCCACTCTCAGAGGCCCACACTCCATGCCACGTCGCCCCTCCGTCTTCAGAGCTAGCCATGGAGAATCTCCCTCATATCAAACTCCTCTCACTTTGAATCTCTCTCACCAGGAAGACCCCAGTCCCTTTTTAGGAATCATTTGAGTAGGTCAGTTCACTCAAGATAGTCTCCCTTTCTTAAAGTCAACTAATTTGAGGCCTTCATTATTTCTGCAAAATCCCTTCACAGAAGTACCACAATAAACACTTGATGAAACAACTGGGAGAAGGCATGTGTACATCAGGGCGAGTGCTGGAGGGATTACGGGCGGAATGCCATGGTCACTATTTTACTTGAGACTCTAACCATCTCTGTACAGACCACTACAATGACCATCTGACTCTGTCTTGAATTGGATTCTCCCAAAAGCAGAACGAGATAATGATGCAAGTGAGGGCAGTCTATTTGCAAGAAAAGCCCAGGAAACACTCATGAGGAAGCAAGGAAGTGAAACAGAAAAGGAAGGAAACCAATACAGGGTATTTTAGTGAATATGTTACCACTGCGAGCAACAGAGGTTCATCACTGCTGAGGAGCACAAGGAAGCTGGGGTATTTATCTCCCACCTCCCACTATTATTCCTTGACAGCTGCTCCCACTTGCTACATAAATGCTCTCCAAAATTTTCTTTTCTCATCTAACTAAATAAAACACACATCTGATCCTGTCATTTCTCCTTCTAAAAGTACCTATCTGTTCATATAATCAACAAACATTTATTGAGCACCTATGATGTGCAATGCCCCATGATAATCACTGTGGATTCAACAGTTACATACACAGCTTATAATTGGAGTGGCCCCCCAAAATAAACCACAAATCCCTTAGCATAGCCCATAGGACCTTCAAAATCTGATGTGAACCTATTTTTGCAGCATCATCTCTCCGTCTCCATTAAAATCATCTTCCATTCAGGTCACCCAAAGTTCTCAGTGTTCTTGGAAAATGTTGTGCTCTTGCATACTTTCATTAACTTTGCTCAACCTAAAATGTTTTTCCCTACCTACCTTCCAGGGAGACTCCTATTAAATACCTGATTCAAAATCTACTTCTTCTGTGCACCATACTGACAACTCTGCCTCAATAGCATTTATCACTCTCATTGCTCACATCTCAGCATCTGCTGCACAGGAGGTCCTTCTAGAATAAATGCATTTGAAAATCATGACAAAATGCAACAATATTAGATTGTAGCCTTTCTGATATGAAGAACTGTTTTAAGATTTCTTTTTGTTTTAGATTTCCATATATGGTGTTGTTATTGGTTTCAGATATGTATCTATGTAGATAAACAGAAAGAGAGAGAGAGACAAAAGTTGAGATACATAGATATGGATATAAAGATAAGGCAAAAATAGTAATTTTAGTAAATATTTAGTTGATTTTTGATATTCTGGGATTCAACACAAGAGTCAGCTGGTCAATGTGTCCTTGGGGCTATTTTTTGGGTTATTTTGGTGAGGAAGACTGGCCCTGAGCTAACATCTGTTGCTAATCTTCCTCTTTTTTGCTTGAGGAAGATTGTCACTGAGCTAACATCTGTGCCAATCTTTCTCCATTTTATATGTGGGACACTGCCACAGCATGGCTTGATGAGTGGTGTATAGGCCCACACACAGGATCAAACCCACCAACCCCAAGATGTTGAAGCAGAGCACACCAAAGCTAACCACTAAGCCACAAGGCCAGCCCCTTGTTTTTGTTTTTGTAGCTCTATTGAGGTATAATCAACAAATAAAAATGTATATATTTAAGGTGCACAACTTGATGTTTTGATATATGTACATTGTAAAATGATCATCACAATCAAGCTAATTAACATATCTATCGCCTCACATAGCTTTTTTTAAATGTGCGAGAACATTTAAAATCTACCCTTTTAGCAAACTTTAGGTGTGAATATATATGTACCTAAAATATATATAATATAATAATATATATGTCTAATATATATATAATACAGTATTGTTAACTGGAGTCACCATGCTGTACACTAGATTTCCAGAACTTCTTCATCTTGCATAACTGAACTTTTGTATCGTTTGCCCAAGATCACCCCATTTCCCCCACCCCTCAACCCCTGGCAACATGACTCTACTCTGTGCTTCTATAACTACTTTAGATTCCATATATAAGCAAATATATGCAATATTTGTCTTTCTGTGCCCAGCTTATTTCACTTGGCATAATATCCTCTAAGTTCATCCATTTTGTCACAAATAGGAGGATTCTCTTCTTTTTAAGGTTGAATAATATTTCAATGCATGTACCACATTTCCTTTATCCATTATTGCTCAGTTGACACTTGGGTTGTTTCCATATCTTGGCTTTTGTGAATAATGCTGCAATGAACATGGGAATGCAGATATCTCTGAGATTACGATTCCATTTTCTTTAGATATATACCCAAAAGATGGATCACTGGATCATACGGTAGTTCTATTTTTAATTTTTTGAGGAACCTCAATACTGTTTTCTATAATGTCTGTACCAATTTACATTCCCACCAACAGTGTACAAAGCTTCCTTTCTTGCCACATCCTCACCAACACTTATCTTTTGCCTTTTGGATAACAGCCATCCTAACAGGTGTGAGGTGATATCTAATTGCGGTTTTGATTTGTAGTTCTTTAATGATTAGTGAGGTTGAGCATCTTTTCATACACCTGTTGGATTTCTGTATTTCTTCCTTTGTGAAATATCTATTCAGTTCTTTACCATTTTTAAATCAGGTTGTTTTTTTGCCATTGAGTTGTCTGAGTTCCTTATATGTTTTGAATATTAATCCCTTATCAGATATATGGTTTGCAAATATTTCTCCCATTCCAGACATTCCTTTTCACTTCGCTGATTGTTTCCTTTGCTGTGCAGAAGCTTGTTAGCTTGATGCAATCCCATTTGCCTTTTTTTGCTTTTGTTGCCTGTTCTTTTGGGGTCTTTTCCAAAAAATCACTGCCCTGACCAATATCAAGAAGCAAGCTTTTCCCTATGTTTTCTTCTAGTAGTTTTACCGTTTCAGGTCTTATGTTTACGTCTTTAATCCATTTTGAAGTGAGTTTTGTATGTAGTGTGAGATAAGGGTTCAACTGCATTCTTCTGCATATGGATAACCAGTTTTCCCAGTACCATTTATTGAAGAGCTATCCTTTCCCCATTGTGTGTTCTTGTTGAAGATGCATGGATTTATTTCTGGACTCTTTATTCTGTCTCATTGTTCTATATGTCTGTTTTTATGCCAGTATCATCCTATTTTGATTACTATAGCTTTGTAATATAATTTGAAATAGGAAGTGTGATGTCTCCAGCTTTGTTCTTCCTGCTCAGGATTGCTTTGGTTATTTAGGGCCGTTTGTGGTTCCATGTGAATTTTAGAATTGCTTTTTCTACTACTGTAAAGAATGCCATTGGGATGTTGGTAGAGTTGCACTGAATCTGTAGATTGCTTTGGGTTGTATGAACGTTTTGAACAATGCTAATCCTTTCAATCCATAAATATGGAATGTCATTCCATTTATGTGTCTCTTTTAATTTCCTTCATCAATGCTTTATAATTTTCAGTGTATAAGTCTTTTACCTCTTTGGTTAAGTTTATTTCTAAGTTTTTATTCTTTTTGTTGCTATTGTCAATGTTTTTTTTTTTCTTAATTTCTTTTTCAGAGTGTTCATTGTTTGTATATAGAAACACTGCTGATTTTTGTATGTTGATTTTGTATCCTGCAACTTGGAGCTGGTTTTAAGGCTGAAGGTCTTACAGACATCAAGGATGGATAAGCTATGCCAAATTTTCGAATTTGTGTAAACAATATCCCCTTTCTTTTGAGAAAGACTGTTATTCAACATATCTTCACGTGTTTTCTTTTTTATTTTTCTTCCTGGACCAAGTATTTGGAAGTATATTGATAAATGTATCTGTCTTACTGAAAAGACTACATTATCTAAAAATTCAGCTTTATTCCTTGAAACCCAGTGCATATTGTAAAGCAGACAGAAAGACCGTACTTTCAGGGATCATTTGTATACTTCATAGAGCAGATATAAGTAATTTCTATTAAGCAGTATAAAGACATTTAAAATCACAGAGAGCCTATAAAGTAAAAGATATATTTTAACCAAAAAAGTCCCACACTCATACTGCCACTAAAAATGAACTTGTGGACTGAGAAATTTGAGGTACATAGTTGGGATTCCTTTTGTTTCCCTTGAGTCCTTCTTGGTTCAAGAAAACTGTCAGTTCTAGAATACATTTCTCTTACTTGAAACTTTCCTTTTAATAACTGTTATTGAGCTCCTGTTATATACGAAGCATTGTGCCATGTATTGAGATTTCAGGAATAACAAGACTGAAAGAAATACATCAAGGAAGAAATGTTATTTGTCTCAGTAACTATTATACCCAACAGGCCCAGAGTTTTTGAACTTCAAATAGAAAAAGCCTGACTTAGTGAGATTTTACACTTACCTGCTAACAGTTACCCTTTTAGATTTCAGATAATCAGGAGGCCTATGTTCATAATACCAAAAGAATACCTTCCTGGATGAAACAGACAAGATTAAGGTCTCCCAAAGGTGAAGAAAAGCTTATGATACATCCTTCTTTTTAAGTTCCTATAATATTAAAAAATGAAGAAATGTTATCATTTGATTACAAAAATTGCAAAATATTTTAGATATTTACCCTGAACGTGGTAACATTTTTATTTTTAAAATACAATGACTATAATTGTGATATTCATAAAATTAGGACATGTATTCATAAATAATATTCCTTCATTAGAGATTGCATGGCTCAGTCAACAGCATACAAGCTAAAAGCAGTAGAGTGGACATCCTTGGATTCACCTTTGACCTCTATAGCTGTACGCTTGGGTATACAACCTCACTTGGAGAAAATGTCAAAAGTCTTATTTATAAACTCATTTGAATGCAGAAAGTGTAAGTGTGAGATCACAGTGAAGGGCCCAGAGACACACCCTGCTCAAAAAGGGGAAAGTGGCTGACATTCTAGAGTTTTTGTCACCCAAAACCCTGGCATACATGAGGAGTATTGTGTCAGAAATACTCCCCATCTCTGAAAGTTAAGACAAACCTCCCTCTCTGCATTCCCTCTCCTCATCTACAAAGCAAAATCTTTCCTGCCATTAATCATGACAACCCCTTTTGATGTAAATATAAAATATTTTATTATCACCTAAAAAACAATATACTTGGCCTATGACCCATAATGGTGATTCCCAATCAGAGCAGAATGTAACACCAGGGCTAGTGGAAATTAGGCAGACAGCCAGAAATAAAATCAGAAAGGAAAAGAGGGAGGGAAGAAAAATGAGGAAGAGAGGAAAGAAGAAAAGAAGGAAGGACGAAAGGAAGGGGAGGAGGGAGGAAGAAGAGAGAGAGGAAGGGATGGAGGGAGGAAGAAAACAACCATATTTTGCAAGGAAGAAAGGACGGGAGATCTTGTCTAACAGGGCAGAGGTAGAAAGGTGCAAAATCTCCCGGGCCTTTCCAACACAGACATTGCATCTCTGGCTCTAGACCTTCCCGACAATGAAACGATAGGAGAATTCAGGGCTGGGCACTGCTCCGGCATAACTGTGGACAGATTTTCCCCCATATGTTTACAGAATTCTGAAAGTACAGAAATAGCTGTTGAGCTCTAAGCAGTTTTTGTAAAATTACCCTAGCTCGGAGATGTTTTCATTCTACCCTGGGGACTCTTTGGTGAAATCTAAATAAGTGGAAAGGTTCAGCTATTTTGGAGTTTTCCTTGTGCTAAATAATATTCTGTAGATTGGATTAAAAGCAGAAAAAAAATGTAGATATTTTCACATTCACATAAATCAAAATGGCTGAATGTTTAAAAACAAACAAAAAAGTGCCCTCAGGCTGAAACCAATTATGGAAATTCTTAGCCGAAAGGGATAATTTATTAGATCATTTATAATGAGCACAACGTGCAAATGAAAACTGGTGTCCCTGACCTCAGCTACCACAAACACTCTGATGTTTTCTATTTATAAAAATGATCACAATAAGGTTTGTGGAGGGCCTGTGGGTAGGAAGATCAGGCTGAGGGTCCACAGAAATCTTACTTGGTCAGCACCAAGTAGCATCTCGATTCTGGGGACAGTTGGCTGCATAGTGTAACAACTGTGGGTGACTTTTCTTTCTCCTGTGATTCTATTCATTGACTTCATTGGTTCTTAGGGGATTTTTTTTTTTAAATGATTCTATTGAGGTCATTTTGGTTTATAACATTGTGTAAATTTCAGATGTACATTATTATCCATCAATTTCTGTATAGACTGCATTGTGTTCACCACCAATAGTCTAGTTTTTATCCGTCACCATACATATGTGCTCCTTTACCCTTTTCACCCTAGTCTCACCCTCTTCCCCACTGGTAACCACCAATCTGTTCTCCTCACCCATATGTTAGTTAATCTTCCACAAATGAGTGAAATCATCTGATGTTTGCCTTTCTCTGTTTGGCTTATTTAACTTAGCATAATACCCTCAAAGTCTATCCATGTTGTCGCAAATGGCATGATTTTTGTCTTTTTTATGGCTGAGTAGTATTCCTTTGTATATATTTATACCATATCTTCTTTATCCATTCATGGGATTATTTTTTTAATTAACTAATTTTCAAAAGTACAATCAGAACAACTCTCTTCACCTGGTTGGTTCCCACTCATTCTTCAGATAGCAGCTCAAACATCACTTCCTCCAAGAAGCCTTCTCAGACCACAAACCCCCCAAAATATCCTAACTATTATGTATTACAGCCCCTAATCAGTGTCTGTCTCTCCCTTACACTGGAATTCCCAGAAGTGCACAAACAATGTCTGTTATGCTCACCATGACGGACCCAGTGCCCAACCTTTAGTAGATATTCAGGAAACATTTGTTGAATGAATGAGTGAAAGAAAGAAAGCTACGCCTAATTTCTAGATAACATAATTGCATTGTTAGGAAGATTCTGACTGCAAGTAACAGAATACTCAACGGAACTTAGTAAGATGTCCAGAGTCACATGTTTCCAGAGTGGGTTACCTGAGCAGCTCCACTAGGTCTGGGCACTGAGTTTATTTCACTCTAAGTCTCTGGGTTTTCTCCTACAATTATGAGCACATATTCTCACACAGCTGGGTTTATAGCCAGTAAATATACAGGGAAGAGATCACTTGTCAAACATCAGTCTCTTATTAAGGAAGAAAATCTTTCCTCAGAGATCTTCTGAGCAAATTTCTCCTTCAGTTCCCATTGGCCAGGATATGGTCATATGCCCTTAGCCTACCTGTAAGGAAGGCTAGGAAAATAAGTGTCTGGCATTTTCCATATCTATAATAGGGGGAGGGCTCTGTGAGCAAGAAGAAAGGGTGGGCAAGTGGCTATTGGGTAGCAACCAAGAGTCTGCCAGAGGAGCCTATGATTGTATTCTTTACTCACCATTATTTTTTAAAATACGTAATTAAAGTATGAGTCCTGCTGTGCCATAAGAACATGGGAAGAACATATCCTGCATAAAGCTTCCCTTGGTCCAAAGAGGCAGATAAGCAGGTGAATCCAAAAAATGCTTCATGAATAATTACATCCAACATCTGATAAGAAAAGAACCTTGTCAACATGATGACCTTGAAGATTATTCTGAACTCCTATTAGATCAGAGAAATGTACCAGAAACGTATCCTGTTTCATCTTGCCATCCATTGGCTGATGTGATTCAACTGATGGCTGCTGTACATTCGTGGCTGTCATTATAGCAAAATGGTTTTGTTGGACCTAAAGAAGTGGTACATCATGCCCTTGTGAATTCTTTTTTTCCTAATAAATGTAAAAGCTTCTTTCAAGTACCTACCAGATCAACCAAAACACTCAGCAAGCACCATTAAATAGATGCTGTTTGGGAAACCAAAAAGATCACATACTGCACGATGTTAGGTACAGCATCTGTCGTGTCTTTGCAAGTGTACTCAAAGATTATTGAGAAGTCAAAAGATGCAGACTCAACCCATTTTATTACTGGAATATGGGCTTTTATTTAGTGCAGATGCTAGAGACAGATCTTCCATCTTTTACTTCTGCTGTCCTGATTAGGTCCACTTCTAAACCTAGTTTAAAAATTCCTCAATTAGCTACAAAGTACCGAAATTCCCCTTTCAGTTTTGTTGGCAGGAATTTGACATAGCTGGGAATAGAAGCCAGCCTGTGCAACTGACTTGGAGATGAAGGATGAGTTCCTTCTTCGACTCAGAAAGATAGGAACACGAAAGCCCCACTCAAGGTTTTCCCAGATCTGGAAGATCGGTGACTCCACCGTTCCTCTGAACCGTTAATCAGATCTGGCAAATCCATTCACTGGTTGAAGCTCAAATTAGTATTGTCAGAGAGCTGCAATTATGAGCTCTCCTCATCATGGGACATCTTTACAAACCGTGTCTGTTGGGATCACCTGAAATTTTGAGCAGGTATGAGGAGCAACCCCCTGGAAAAATCTGCCCAGTGGTTTGGTATTACAGGAAATTCCTGGTCTATTCTGTGGCTGTTTCACAGGAGAAAATTGTTGGCTGTATTATTTAGGCTTTTTTCCTGGCCACATCATTACCTACTATACTTCATCTTCTCTTAAACCCATTTCTTGTATTTACACATTTTGCTATTTTCAAAAGTTTAAAACCATACCTCTGAAAGAATACCCCTGCCTTTTCCCTCCATCCTGCAAGGCTCCCTACAGATGGCCCCTCCCTCATTTGCAGTGATTTGCATGTTGCTCTAGGACTGTCATGTGATAAGCCTCTCAGAAGACTTAAATCAATACCAATGGAGGTTGGTTTGTTCATGTGTGTAAATATTAGAGATGGCAGCATTCCTTTAGCGAAATTTGGAAAAGGTTTAATATTAAAGATCTGACATTTCCCTAAGTCATTCAAAATGTTTGATAGAATTGAAATGTATTTAGGACACACTAAAAAAAAGCAAGAGAAAGGTATGCAATATGTTTCCTCATGTTGTCCAAAGCCCACCTGCAACAAACTTAACTGAGGAGTTTGTTTCAAAAAAGCAGAAGTGGGGCCGGGCTGCTGGCATAGTGGTTAAGTTCGTGTGCTCCACTTCAGCAGCCCAGGGTTGAGGGTTGAGATCCCAGGCACAGACCTAGCACGCTCATCAAGCCATGCTGTGGCGGCATCCCACATAAAATAGAGGAGGACTGGCACAGATATTAGCTCAGCAACAACCTTCCTCCAGCAAAAAGAGAAAGATTGGCAACAGATGTTAGCTCAGGGCTAATCTTCCTCTCTCACACACACACACATACAAAATGCAGATTCTTGGTCTTTTTCTTAAATGTACTAAATCAGGATCACACAGGGTAGAACTTCAAAATATGGGCTTTTGAAATCTGTCATTTTGCCTCTTTCATATTGTTGGAGAACTGCTGCGTAAGGCATTTTAGGTCTATCAATTTCCCTGATTGATCAGTCAATCTAAAGCAGAGGAGGCAGGAATGGGTGATCAAAAGGAGGCAGAAGAAAGGCAGCAGTTTCTATAGTACCCTTCTCAGAGTAATGTTTTTAAAAGCATAAAACAAAATACGTATGATTATGAAGAAAATAAATTATATTAAAGTATAATTCTATCTATGGACACTTTGGGGATCTGTAAACACGAGATTAAGAATCCCTGAACCAAGAGACAAAGTAACCCAACTATCAGAACCTGCTAAGTGGAAATGACAGATCAGATTTGGTTAGGCACTATCTGATGCTTGCAGTCTAACTTAGGATTAGTTTCAGCAGGAGAATCAAAAAATGCTTCAGAGATAAGAGTCACTGAAGATAATAAAGAAGTGTTTAAAGATAGAACCTACAGCAAATGGGTAAACCATATACCCCCTCTCCTCTGTCTTCCACCTCTCCCTTCCACTAGATACTTCCTCTCAGCCTATACAAACAAAAAAATCTCTTCCATTTTAAAAGTCAAACCTTGGTCCTGCCTCTCCTCTAGCTACCATCATACCTCTGTCCTTTTTTTCTTATTGAAGCTTCTAGAAAAAGTCATCTCAACGTCATTTCTCTCTCCCCTATAATCTGCTGTCTTTCCTCATTTCACCAATGCTGTTGTTTCTGCCAAAGTCACCAACATCTGACACTACTGACCACTCCCTCTGTTTACAGTTTACTCACTCAACTTTCCTAGCTCCTCTCTTCCTGGTTTTCTCACTACTTCAGAGGTTCCTTTTCAGTCTGTCCTCCTACTTCTTAATCATCCCTAAAGTGTACATCATTACCAGTCTCTGTCCTCAATGCCTTTCCCTTCAAACTTTACCTGCCCCTCCTCTCCATTCCCACACGCTGCCTTATTTTAGGCCTCCACCTCTATCACGCGATCTAACTCACCTCCCTGTCTTCAGCTTCCTTTCTGATCCATTCTCTACCCATTCCCAAAGTGGAGGCATTTCTCCTCCTTGGAGTTGACCCTTTCTTTGGTTTTCATAGCACTGTTTGCCCTAGTTTTCCTCCCAAACATCCTCTTTGAAGCTGCTCCTGTCTAGGTGAGGTAACTCTCTGTGTGTCCCCAGAGTACCCTGAAATCTGCATGATGCTCTCAAAATTGCTTCATCAATGATCTTCCCTTCTACACTATGAGCGCCTAGAGGGTTCACAGGACTTAGATTGGGCCTTTTATGCCTCTCCTCCCACCATACAGAGTGGCTCAAAAATTCCCTATCAAATTAGGAAAACTGCCTTAAAGAAAAGCCGAAGGATTGATTTAAAAAAATGAGAGCATAAACAAACAAATGAAACAAACTAGGATAACCACAAACTACTACCACTAAGGCTCTGCCTCTCTGGACAATAAATGCTGTAAGAACGTTTATGCAACGACATAAAATAATAAAGGAAATGGTATAGAGAAGGAGATAGTTTATCATGTCTCCCATTTAAACATGGCCAAATAAAAATCCCTGAACCCCCTACCAACTGCTAACTGCCACACTAGATTCATTTCATTCATTCACCTTTGTATTCAATCAACACACAATTTAATGCCCACCACATGCCAGTATGCAAGGCATTGGGAATTCAGTGGTGAACAAATATTCATAGTTACATCCTCATGGAACCACAAGTATAATGCAGAGGAAGACAATTAAATACATACTTACAAGATGTGATCAATACATGAAGGAAAAATTTCTTGAAGGATCTATGGGACAAAGGACAAATATACATTCTATTTCTAGGAGGTCTCTAGGTCCCTGGAGAATTGAACTGACCCTTGTGTGAGTCTTGAAGATGTCTTTTGTCCTCTTAACTGAAGGCTTAAGCTGGAAGTAACCTAAGAAGTTTACTCCTTCTCTCCCCTTCAAACATTGGTCTTGATCCCCCCAAACAGAACACTCTCATGGCATGAGGAATGCCCTTCTCCCCTGAAAGTCTGGTGTGAGCCTGGCCCCCTTCACAGGCTATATTTCCTTCACCTGAATCCCACATGGCCTTCCACAATCAAGCGCAGTTACTGACAACATGGCAGGGGAACAAAAAGGGCTGCTTCTAGAAAAAGCCTTTTTCATGGCCCAATTTTATTTCCATTCCCTGTACTCATCACTCTGAAAATGTTATCACCTCTTCAGGCCAAGTGGCCTCAATAACATCAACCTGGTTTTCTTGAGATTCATAGCAGAGCTCCTTCTCTGTGAGGTTGGCAGTGCAGTGGAGGAGAAAGATTTGTGCTCCCCTAGTCATTCTCTGGGACAAATAGTTAAGGAAACTATGACAGTCTTCTTCTTCTCCTTCCTCCTTCTCTTGAAGCATTTTACTTCCATCTCAACCTCCTAGAGTTAGCATATATCACACCAAGGATATCAGAGAAAGGGAAAAAGGAGTATAAAGAACAAGAAAGCGAGGAACAAAAATTCAAATAGCAAGAGACTGGTAAGTACAAAGGAACATTTTACATTGGCCTTCTCATGAAAAAGAATAAAGTGAAACATTGACATTGAGATGGAAGGTGTCACCAGCCCACTTCATCCCCTATTCTCACTCAACTGAATAAATGTTTGTTGAGCACCTACTATGTACCAGGCATTATGCTTAAGTCCTGATGTTGTACAAAGAATTCTGCAATTGTTAAGCACATTCTGTGAGCTTGGGAGGGGGTTATTGGCATATATGACCCCTATCTGCTATCATTGGTCTAGGCCAGTGACTCTCAACCTTGGCAGCATATTAAAGTCACCAGAAGACATTTTTAAAAAATATCAACGCCCAGGCTCCACCCTCAGAGATTCGATATACTGATCTTGGATGAGCCCAAGGCATCAGTAATTTTTTAAAAGCTTATTTTAAGGTATAGCCAGGGCTGAGAGCCATTGACCTAGGCAATAGTTCAAACCATCTGACAGGTAATCAGTCTAGATCTTCCAAAGTCGGAAGGACCTCCTTTCCTATACTCAACCTGCCTTCTCAAAACACTCTGACTGAGAATTTGGGGGAATTGCTCTGTCTCCAAAATCCTCTCCTCAAGCACTAATCTTGACTCTCATCATCTCAACCAGTCTAAGCTCTCGTGTGGATGCAATGCATGGACATTGTCCTCTGTTTAATAACGGGGTTCTCCACTGGCTGCATTCCCAATCAATAATCCTGCCCTTCTTCTCTAGAAGCCCCTCCCTTCACAAATAACGCACATCTAGGACAAGATGAAATCTCAGTTTCTGTTGGTAATCTATATAATTATATTACTCAGCTACCAAACCTACTCCTGTAAAAAAGACTTAAGAGATATTTTTTTCTGAGCCAGAAAGGTGGGACCGTGACACTCCCTCACAGTTACAGCCTGGTTTTGGAAGGAGCCTTTATTTGCATGACAATGCCTCTGCAAATAATATTCCCACCTCCTTGCTGGGCCTTCCTTCTTGGCTGAGCAGGTACTCATCAGGAAACAAAATCTCATCTTCATTGAAGGAACTGGCAGTACCTTCTAAGTAGGCCAAAGAATTTGGAGCTTGTCTAACCAGAAATTCTTACCCACTCCCAAAAAATGCATATCCTGTTCATGCAAAGGATGATAATTAGCACCTGCTTCCACCACTGAACTCCCGTAGGATCTGGCATGTTGCTCTCATAGTTCCTCTGATCCGTCTTGGCCACTGCTCCCTAAGGAACCACGTCAGTCACATGATGTGCCACCTAATCTACCAGAGAGGGTGTTGCAGGACTCCTTAGACCTAGGTGTGACTGTCCCAACAAAACCATTAGAGAGCAAGTAAGAAAGGATGTAGCTGGAACTTGGCCAGGGACTTAATTCAATTAACTTGACAGCCATGGATTCCTCCCCAGAAAAATTATAGTATCATAGAATACTGAACCTAGAGGAGACCTTAGAAATTACCTAATCCAGACGCTGTTTACATTTTGGGACTCACAGCCTCTCATTAGAATCTGCTGAAATCAACAGACCTTCTTCCCAGAAAAATGTGTGTACACAGCTTTTCATAAGACTTCAGGAGGATGGATCACAAACTCCATGGACTGGGCCCAGGAGCCCCTGTTGAAGAACCTCATACACTCTAAACCCTCCCCAGCTCCAACACACACATTTTATAGATGAGGACACTGCGGCCCAGAGAAGCATGCGATTACCCAAAGGAGTCACAATTTAGTGGCAGAGACACAAGCTCCAACATCCTGATTCTAGTCCCAAAGGACTTACCCAAAACCACTGTTCTGACATTTCCTTAGAAAATGTGTTGGAACTGACTTTTTCTGAGACCGCTGTCCTTTATCTGCAGATTCCTGTTCATGGACTTTCCTGTCTGCAGGCTGTGTTCAACTGGCAAGATGGGCAACCATTTCCCTTTGATTGGGCAGCCTCTTTCTCAGGAGTAACAACTTAACCTACTCAAAATATTTCTAAGCATAAAGCCTTGGGGTTGGAGAGCTTTAGAGCGCCATGTCTTCACTAGAGCACCACCTGGTGGAGCATTGCAATAAGTCCTGCCTAAGCAAGGGGCAGATAGCTACGATGCAGCGAGCAGCATTTACCATTTCTTCCAAATTTGACGCCAAGAGAGCAGTTTTATCCATATTTTTTGCCTAACAGTTCTTTGAAATATCATCAACTAAAATCAGATTCACAGATTAAGTGATCACTCCAAAAAATCAAGTTTTTATTTCCTAGCTCTTTATATTAAGTTGATACTCTCGTCCTCCCTTTTAACAACAGATAAATCCAAATGCAATGGTAAAAAGTTTTTCTCTTGGAATAATAATTGCCAACCAAATTTGGCAAATAGAAATAACCTCAAGTTGGTGGGTTTTTCTTACATTGCCTCATTATCTAAAGGTACTGGGATCCTGTTTCTATCTCTGCCATCTAGGGGCTGCCTAATCTTGGGTAAATCATTTAATTGCTCTCATCTGTGACACAGAGATAATCTGAGGCAATGACCGCATTACTTACTAGCTACATGACTTGGACACATCATCACTTAACTTCCTGTGCCTCAATTTCCTCTTCCCTAAAATAAGGAAGACAATAATGTCACTCATCTCTTAAGGTTGTTGTAAGGATTTAATTATATATATAGTTCAGTTTTATGACATTTTATGTCTAATGGCATGAGATGAACTTTGTAGAACGAGCTTATCACAGTAACTGAGACATGTGAAGTGACCAACACGTTTTCCCAAAGACACTGGTTGTTGGGGAATTATATGAGATTATATGTGTCAAGCCTTCAGTATAGTACCAGCTTCATAGTACATACTTAATAGCTTTTGTTTATTGATTCAGTGGAAATTCCTTAATGGTTAGAACATAACCTCACAGACTGAAAGATCACATATGAAACTCGCATAATATTAACACCTAGAAAAATCAGATGTTAGTGAAGGAAGGGAACAAAGAGACTATCAACTTCTCTTTCTTTATAGATGGTGACTCTGAGGCTCAGAGGTGTTAAAGGATCACTCAAGGACACACAGCTAGGACAGGTAGACCAGAACAAAAATCCAGGATCCAAGCTTTTAGTTCTGTCTTGTAGCAAGACAATCAAATGAGAAAAAAAGAAAACACTTTGAGGAGTTAATTGCACAGTATAAGGCTTCTTAATAGTCCATTTAAATGGGTCTCTCAACTTCAAACACTGGGCACGATGTCTCAGGCTTCACACATGGGCTGAAAGGACCAAATACCCAAAGCCCCAACCTCACTGGCCATCAGTCACCTCTTCTATCCCAGGACCAATACTCACCTCTGTGTGTGGTCAGACCTATCTGCCCTGGCAGCATCTGGGCTCCAGGATACATGGCAATTCCCACCTGAGGGCTGGGACCACTTCAGTGACTGGAAGCTTCACACTCCTGAGATTGGAAGAGCAGCGGACAGGGCACCAAGCCTGGCACCGACAGCATGAATGGAGGAAGACTTGCCAGGAAGTTTAAGTGTCAGGGCCCTCACTCCTAAGGCCTCTTCAACCTCTGGAGTAGATCTCAAAAATGGTTCCTACTATCTTTTGCTTTTGCAAATTTTTCAAAAGAAAAAATAGACTAATCATAATCAATTAAGACTGCTATCTCTTTCTACTCCAACTTCTGCTCCATCACACTTCCCTTTGTGTTAGATGATGCTGAGTGGGTGTGAGTGTTTTGATGATCTGCATAAGGGAAAGTTGAATGGGGATATATTTAGTTTTCATTTTAGCAAGAAATAGTTAAGCGATTCACAGTTACTTGTATAATGTACAATATGTTACTGTTTTCCACCCCAGCATAGGAATGGTCCCCTGAAATACTCCCATTGCCCACTATGTAAACTTGTCCAGTGTCATGACAAAAAAGTCCAGGATCTAGGTCACATGATAGCATCCTATGGTGTATAGTACTTGGCACAGGAGCGATATGGGCAGTGGAGCAGAAATAGGGCTTGAATGGAGGGAGCCAGAAGCTAGTCTGTAACTTGTGAAGTCCTAAGTGGAGGACACCATTCTCCGTGAGAATCCACCAAAAGTGCAGGAAGACAAGTTCTTTCCTATCAGAACACACTGTTTTCCAGCATATACAATGACAAATGCACCTATATAATTTTTTCTTCTTTTTTGATGGGAAACAATGAAACAGAATTTATCAGAATTCCTGTGTTTGTAGGGCACAAACTTGGTGCAGTACTAAAAAGCATGGATTTATCTGTGGGTGAAGTGGCACGTTCTACGGATTTCATCGAAAACAAAACATAAATTTTGATCAACCTAAAGATTAAATTATCTTTCTGTTCTCTATAGGAAAAAATATTACCAAATCCACTGCCATATGAAAAAGGAATAAAGAGAATGCAGCCAAATGTGTAGGGGAAAAAAGTGTAAAGCAGTTAATTAAAAACCATTGTATTATTTTTTGTGACTGTATGATGTTTGAGGTATTTTCAGCTTTCTAGAATTTGTAATTTCTGGGATCCAGTTTTTATTTTAAATAAACATTTACTTTATAACTCTTTTTGTAATCATTTCTTCCCTCCCACCCCCCGGCCCCTGAAAAAGACAGTATATGAACTTCAGTTCCACAAAATCTGTATCTGTACACTGGGTGGGGGCAAAGAGAAAGAGAGAGAGCAGGAGGGAAACGGAGGAGGGACAGACAAAGAAGGACAGAGACGGAAGGAAAGGAAAAAACCCACAAGGATGAGAGTCAGTTTTGATGGGATCAACCAGTTCAAACGTGCCTTAACCTCTGAGTACGTCTCTTATCCCCCAGAAGACAAACGACCATTTACTTTTTCCCTGTCTCGTCTTTACATTTGATTTTCCCTAGAAGGAAAGGCAGAGAATTCTGGCTGCGAGTTTGTTTTGCCAATTTGTGCCTGGACACTTGAAGACATTGAATAACATCCATTTTCTTTGACCCATGGGCTGGATAGTCCATCAGTTACTCTACTGCAGGCATTTTCTTTGATTGATTTTCTCAGGGGTAAACACCCCAAGGTTAGAGAATGTCCCCATTGCCAGGCAAGAGTCAATAGGATTACAAGGCATCCCATGAGGAGAGCTGCAGCAGGACAAAGGAGATTAAGCTGGCAAACTAACACACAGGCCTTCAAAACTATGGTTCTATAGAATATTAAGAAAAACACATAGTGGCAATACCATGCCTCAGTTTCTACTGTCTCTGGTAACATCAACCCATCTTTCAGATTTATTCTAAAGAATAATTTACTTAGTGTCATTTTATTGAACTATAAAATGTACCCTCCTGAATTCTCCTGTGCTCTTTAAGACGTTATTTGGGTGGGAAAGCAGGATGTAGTTACATAATATAAGTGCGCAGCCCCCACACTATTCTACTCTTACCAAGCAGAATTGTGTATCTGAAAGCACATGCCTACTGGGAAGAATTTTGCCTAAATCATAGTGGCTTCACCTGCTCCCTTATCTCAACTCAAATTTATCAACTAATTACGAAAAAAGAGAAAAGATACCTTGATTCTACAGTGGCTACAAGCCTGAAAACGGTGAACAGGCAATGAACGGTTTGTTGGTATTACAAGAAAACACATAAAAAGATAATATGTCTCTCTCCTGACTTTATGGCATTAGTACTTTAGAGTACTGCAAGAAAACGGCCATTCTGCAGCTCAGCACTACAGCATGCAAAGTGTTAACACCACATGGCACTGGGCTGAGGGAAGATTGCAGAGTGTAAGATTTTCAGATATGAGCAATCACAGGGTAAAGACATAGGAAAGGAGAGAGGACCTGTCATCCTTTGGCCTGGTGCCAGGATCTAAGACAGTTGCCATATGGAACTCTGAACCCACTCAGCAAAACTCGGTGTTGTTCTGAAGTTCATTGGTTATGAAAGGAATGTCCCAGCTTGATGAGGGAAGGACAGGAAAGGCCTCCTCGGGGACTTCTTATTCCATGCCTGTGGTTTCTCTGGGAAGGACAGTTTCATGCCTCATTATCTTTCTTAGTCATGGCTCACTTGATTGCAAGAAATAGAAATCCATTCAAACCAGCCAAAGCAATGGAGTAACATCCAGCAAAGAGAATGAACGAACTATGGCTGTACATAACTACTAGGCGAATTCCACAAGCGTAATGTTGAGCAAAAGATTCCAGAGACAAAACTGTTTGTACTTTGGGCTCCCATTTACATGAAAATGCAAAACTAATCTACAGTGTGACAACTCAGAGAAGGCCATTGCAGTTGTCCGAGTGGCTTGGACAAGAGTGGGAGCAACAGAGATGGAAACAAGTTGATCGTTCTAACAGTTCTCAAAAAACAGGTCGTGGGCCAGGAAGGCATTGCAAGAGCTGCTCCTTGCACCTTCACATTTCCTTCCTGAGCAAAAGTAGGAAGTGGGAGTGGTGCCAGGTAGCGCCTGCTGCTCTGGGGTGGAGAGTCTTTTTATCAGCACTAACTCCTGCCACTCCTGCCATCCCTGCCCCTTTCCTCTCGTTTGTCAATCAAGTTATGAGCTCTGAAAAAGCTGTTTTGTCTCATAGCCCACCAAATGCAGTGTTCTGTACTGAGGGAGTGGGGACCCTCAGAGAAACTCACAATCCAGTTAGAGACAAAAGAACACTAAAAAGACCACAATGGAAGCAAAATAATTAATAACTCCTCCTGATTAAGAAAGAATCAACCTGGGAAAGTTACACCATATTGAAGGAAATGAAGGACACATACTCAGAGAGAGATATAGACAAGTATGTATCAAGAATCTAGCAGGGATGTTAATAATTCATGAACATTTAATAAGTTTTCATGGTAAATATAAATCACTTACATAGCCACATCTGCTCTTCACACATGGCTTAGAACCAGCAAGGAAGCAAAAAAGTTTCCATGAAGGTGAACAATAGAAAAGATAAAGGGATCATGGAAGGGAGAGTGGGCAGGCAAGAGGGGTCTACCAGTTATGGAAGTACTTTGGTGGACCAGGCAGTGACTGAAAGTGAAAGGTACACCAATGATTTACACCATCTTTGCTGTCAATTGCAGGCACGCTCTGTTAACAGTCAACATTTGCACCAATGTGCCCTCCCACATATTATGGCCATAAATAGCTAGCTATATTTGGGTGGGGAATGGCAGGCCAGGGGTAAGGGTTGGAGGGTAGGGTTTACAACAGATTGTTAAATTGTGACTTGACCTTGGATAAGAAACTAGAGCAACGCTCTAGACCCATGCCTGTAACATTCCGCACCTGCACATCTTTTAAACCATTAGCAGAAAGAGGCTGGGGAATAAAGAGTGGACTCGGAGCAATAAAGGTTTTGTGGTAGACAGCAGAAATCTCAGAGCAACCAGAAAGTGTAAAGCTCAAGAATGAATGTAACAACCAGTACGCAGGGTCATTTGCTTGTTTGCTCTTAAATCTTTTCCTTGTCCTTCCTCTGCAAACTTCATTTCCTGGACTCTCTTGTCAACTAGCTTCCGGCTTGGTTTAGTCAACGAAAGGCACTGGGGAGACTGGAGAGCAGGAGGAAGGGGAAGCCAGGGTGTATTTTCCCTTTTCTCTCAGTTTCAGCCAGGGTCTCTGACAGTGGCTGTCTCCTCCTTGGTTCCTCTCCTACCGTGAAGCCTCTGTTATCAACTAGCTCCTGTGTGTGGCTCTGATTCTTGGGCTCTGATGACTCCACTTCTTCCCTTCATTCTCCTGGTCCTACTAAGAGTAGTAGCAGCTTCAAGCTGTTGCTTCACTGGCCTTTGTTTGGTTTTCCAGTTCTTCCAACACAGTTTTAACTAGTTCCCCATAGTAAATTCCTTCTACTGGAATGTCTTGCATGGCCTCTGTGCTCATGACTGAACCACGTCTGACATAAGCAGAGAGCCCTTCTTCTGCCATATAATGTATGATTATCAGGCTATTTCCCCACGGGAATTTCCATCAGGAGGTACTGGAGAAAGGGGTCACAGAGAATGGATTAGAATTCTATAATAACTGTTTTCATATTTTTTTTAAAAGTTAGACAGTATCAGAAGACACATCAAAGATCATTGGGAAAAATGACAGAAGAGCTGGTGAGAGGACCAAGGGACTCTGGATCTCACTGCCCACAATGAGAAGAGGGACAGACACCCTGTAACAAGCAACCTCTGCTGAACACCATCAGGTACCAAAGATGTATGGTTTCATAAGGGGTGTAAAAGCAAGTGGTACAGGGCCAAATAAACTGAACTGTGACTCTGAACACACTAGGCAGATGTTGTGAGAATAGAATGTCTCACCTGAGGGAACACAGGAGGATTACAGATAGCTTACAGGGCCTTTTCTTTAAAGCGGCCCAGGGAGGAAGGTTGAGAATTTGAAGGCACTTTTGGGAAGCTCTCCCAAACTGTAGAGTCACTCTCATGGATGCCATTGTAGCTGTTGCAGATGACAGAGGATTACCCAACCTGATTACAAATCCTCCGCTAAAGGGAGGAAGAGGCCAAAGATCAGGTCTAATAACTCCTTTTTTTGGGGTCAGTCTCAGACTGATCAGGCTGGTCCTACGCCTGTTTTCCCACAGATTCCTTCTTCACTCTTTCCTTGATCTGCTCTTTATCTTGGAAGGAGTGGGTTGATGCTATCAAGTTGAATTTTCCAGTATCCCACATCAGCTGGCTTCTAGATGGATTTAGCCATTACTAGGAGATTAGAGGGAGAGAGAAAGAAAAATCAGCGCATTTCTCCCCCTCCTTCTCAGCCTTGGGCAGCATCCCTGCCAATGGCTGCATCTTCCTGGTGGGCCCAGCTCTTTCTATGTAGCCTGCTGTGGTTCTGTCTTCCACTATGTGATCCCAATCCTTGGGTGCCAGTAAAACCACCTCTTCCCTCTGTCCTTCCAGCCTAGGGGTGGTAGATTCCAACTGTTGCTAATTTCTAGGTTGCCTCATTGCTCCTTGTTTGGCTTTTCCAGCTTCCATCACTTGTATAACTGATTTCTTGCACTGTATTCTTTATGTTTTAAATAATCAACTGGGTTCTGATCCCTAGTTAGACCCTGACTGATACCCTAGCCCTATTCAGATACTACACAGGCCAGAAAGAATTAAGACAAGCAAAGTGTTACTAGGCAACCATAGCTCTTGATGCCAGATCCAAAAAGCCAGGTTCATATACTTTCCCTGAGGTCAGCTGCATGGCTAATTCTCCTTCAGCCCTCCAAACCAGAAAGCATCAAAACAAGTTCTTAAAAAATTTCACATTTGAGGGCTTTTTCTTCCCATCTGAGAACCCCAAACAGTTGCCTTGAAATGAATCTTTTATATCTTCTATTTTATGAGTAAGGGCATGGTGGAACTTCAAGGCTCAGAACATTTAGGCAACGGTAAGTCTGTATGGCCCACCAGGTCAGATTTTAATATTATTAGGCACTGACTTTAATTTTTAATTAATTCAAGCTTTAAAAGTTTAATTTTTAAAATTAATATGCAGTAAAATTGACTTTTTTTCTTTTGGTATACAGTTCTATGAATTGTAACACATAGATAGATTAATGTAACCATCACAACCAGGATTCAGGAAAGTTCCATCAGCCCAGAAAACTGTCACGCCACCCCTCTGTAGTTACACTCTCCACCTACCCCTAATTTCTGGCAGCCGCTGATCTGTTCTTCCATCTCCATAGTTTTCTCTTTTGGATAATTTCATAGACATAGAATCATAACAATATGTGATCTTTAGAGACTGCTTTCTGTCACTCAGCAAAATGCCTTTGAGATACACTCACTTTGTTGCACATACACTAATTTGTTCCTTTTTATTACTGAGTAGTATTCTATTTTAAGGATGCACCACAGTTTGTTTATCCATTCATTTGCTGAGGGATAGTTGGGTTGCTTATAGTTTGAGGCAATTATGAATAAAGCCACGATAAGTATTCACATACAGATATTTGTGTAAACATAAATTTTCATTCCTCTCAGGTAAACACCGAGGAGTATGAGGGCTGGGTCATGTCATAAGTGTACATTTAATTATAGAAGAAAATACCAAACTATCTTCTACACTTGCTGCACCATTTTGCATCCCCACCAGCAATGCATGACAGTTGCAGTTGCTCCACATCTTCGTCAGCACCTGATATCGCCAGCATTTTTTTTTAAATCTTTGCCATTCTAATAGGTATGTAGTAGTATCTCATGACAGCTTTAATTTGCATTTCCCTAATGGCTAATAGTGTTAAGCATCTTTTCATGTGTTTATTTGCCATCCCTATATCCTCTGAAGTGTCTGTTCAAGTTTTTTGTCTATTGTTTTGTAATGCAGTATTTGTTTGGTGAGTTTTGAGAGTTCTTTCTAGATTCTGGAAACAAGTTCTTCGTCCAATATATGATTTGCATCTATTTTTCCAATCCATGGCTTTTTTCATTTTTGCAATGGTGTCTATTGAAGCAAAAAAGTTTTTGACAAAGTCCAATTTATTTTTTTCTTTGATGAACTGTGCTTATGGTTTCATGCTTAAAAATTCTCCGTCTACTTTGCTCCAGGTTGCAAAGATTTTCTCCTACGTTTTCTTCTAAAAGTTCATAGTTGACTAAGATATAAGAGTTTAGTAAAAATTACCAAAAGCACTCTGTGATAGTCAATTGGTTATATGGAATTATAATAAAGGTTATCATATATTTTAATTATTTTAACTTGTATGCTACATATCCCTTATAATAAATATATGTGTGTGTGTGTATACATATATTTTTTTTTTTCTGAATTGCTGGTTGTTAAACATTTACCAGCACAGCACCGCCCCGAGAGCACCGCTGTAAGGTACACACTGGTGGCTTTAATTGCGGATTTTGCATTCTGACACACCTGCATACGAGGTGTTCTATCTGTACCATTTACTGGTTAACTTCATGAAAGTTACTTAAACTTTCTAGACCTCAGTTTAATTATATGTAAAATAGGTAAACGGGCAAAACACTGACTTTGCAAGGTTGTTTTGTAGATTGCATCATCTAAGTTTTGTATAGCACTTAACACCATTCCCGGCCCACAAGAAACTTTCAACAAGTGGTAATTCTTGTATATTGGACTATATTTCAAAACCTAATGTTCATAATGATCACACAGATTATTTAAGAATGAACCTGTTTTGCTCCATATATTTTATTTAAAAAGATAAGAAAGTAAGCAATACGTTTTAGGTGGATTTTCATCCAAAGCGGTTCAATAAAAATTTAACTGTTTAGGCACTTTTAAAGGGACACTGTATACAGAAGTTGCCTAGAAATTCCCTTGTTTAATAATCACAAATTATTTCTATAGAGCTTTATGGCTCCCAAAGTGCGTTCAAACACACCAGCCTCATCAGGTCTCTGCGACCAGAAAATCCCTGGTGACCAGAAGCATTTCTACAGCTGTCACCTGATTCAACCAGGAGCTCTTTTTATTTTATGGCAAATGAGAAGCAGCTTTTTCTTGTCTTCAAAAATCAATTAAAGCTGCCCTAGGACTTTTTGACCTCAAGGGAACTGACCAGCCCAAGGGCGGTCTGAGGAAGTCCTCTGCTGTCCTTATTAACCTGTAACCAGAAGGCTGGTTGCTTTTCCTGTTTGCCAATTGTCTTGGTATCAGAACACTCCCTCCCGTCAGACACCCTCTGAGCTTCACTCTAAAATGGGAGCAAGATAACAGGAAGTGAGGAAAACTGGTTTGTGCTGTAGTCAACAGCACGGAGGTTAATGTGTCACTGAAGGAAGGTTCAGAAAGAACATCTAAGATAACACTATCCTTCCCCAGGGTTTAGAACAGTCCCAGTGCTTTTGTGCTAGTTATTCGTATGCAGAAATACTTTCCTAACAGTCCTGCTAAACGAATGCACAAATGTATACATCGGTTTGTATTTGTGTTTGTATTTGTATATATTTGTAAATGTATTCACAGCCACATTCATCCACATACATATAATGTGCAAGTATGTGTTAAAAAGACATTTAATAACTAGTTTCTCTTGCAACAAGGCCAGAAGGATTATCTATTTGATATGTGCGCTTACCAGAGTATGTATTTAAAGAATCACTTTGCTTTTGGGCAATAAAGACTTAGCCAAGGTGTACTTTGCTTTTGCTTATACCAAGTGTCTAAGAAGAAACTAGATAAACCAGTGGATAATGTATATACTCTTTAGACATGATATAGTCAACCGACTTGTATGTGTAATAAGGAGGATGTGAATTAAGAAGAAAATGTTTTCTATTGGTCTTTGGAATATATTATGTGAGAAATTTCCTCGGCAATAAAGTGTCTGTCCTTATGGGCACCCTCCTCTGGTTGTGTAGTCTGTCATTGTCAATGCCCAGAATTGAACATAGACACCCACAAATGACTCAAGCAGTGCATGGTACAATTTGATCATAATCACTGGGACAATTTAGCTTTCATAAAACAGACTAGAATTACATTAGCTTTTTAGATGGTTAAGAAATAATTGAATTTGTAGACAACTAAAACTTTCATGGTTTACTATTGAAGCAAATCACCCCATCATTACTTAGGTAACTGAGATTTTGGTGCCAATGTTGGAGTTTCCATCTATTCTGATTTAATTTAACTTTGTTAATTTAAGTCTACTCCACTAACCCACTGAAATCTTTTGAACCTCCATTCTATTAACATTAGCTATTTCTCTCAATTTTGTGCTTTAAAAGACATTGGTGTTTTAAAAGATGTCCATTGTTTTAGTCTGCTCAGAATCTCCTCCTGTTTTAATAACAAAATCTTTTTTTTTTTTTTTTTGAGAACCATTCTTCTCTATTCTCTATCCAGGTAGTTAGGGTGGAGCTGAGCGAAGATCCTGGCTCCATGGGTGGGTATGTGATTTTGGCCTGGCTAATCAGAATATTCCATCACCCTGGCACTGTTACTGATTTAGGATTAGATATGTGACTAAATCAGGCCATGAGAGTCCTCTCAGGGCTTTTGCTGGGAATTACTGTCCTCTGAAGTTGCTAACCTGACAGAACGTAAGAATGGAGTCATGTGGCCATCTTTAACATCATATGGAAAAGACTATATATCATGAAGCCAACAGAGAGTAAGCAGAGCCATGAGATGGTGAGAAAAAGACAATATTTTATCACATTAGTCAAGTTTCATAATCCAAGCTTGCTTATAGCCTCACTCCTGAAGTTTTCTGGATGAGTTTGTCACTTGCAACTAAAACAGTCAACTCTCCCCACCCCCACAAATGCCTTATTATCATGTTGAACTAGAAAAATGTCCAGCACTCTCTGTTCAGAGCTCAATTTTTGTTGAGGTTCAGTGATAGTTTGGATATTATTCTACCACCCATGAACATATTATCTGTCAGCTTCTATTTTTCTGTTTTGTTCTAAGGATACCTTGAGACTCTCCAAAGCATCTTGATGAAAGAATCACCTACATGATATTTACTAGTCCAAAAATACTTTTAAAAAATGAAAGAGGCAAGCAAGTCATGAATCCAATCTGTTTTTCAATTGTAGAAGACAATTGCCAATTTTTCATAGTTAAGAATTTTGTTTTCTTTCCAAAAAGCACACTGATTTCCTTTTAGAGAATGAACTATAACCCTCTGTGTCTGTAGCCTTGGCAGACAGGCAAACCTAGCTTCCTGCCTCAGACCATGATTGCCCAAGCGTCCAGATCCTCTCTTTATCTGCCTTTATAAGTCAAGGGGGCAGGCATTGACTAAGCTTAGCCAATTGAAGCTTCTCTCTCGATCCTTAGAATTCTGAGTAGTTTACACCAGGATGAAGGCATGGTTGTGCGCTCTTTTGAATTAGGGAGCACAGATCAGACTTTCCCTTCTGTAAAATGGGCCTTCCAACCTTCTGTTGCCTACAAACTAACCAATACACAAATGATCACGACTTGTTTTTCTAAGAGCTCACCAATCTTCTGTTTAATAATCAAATCTGTAAATTTTTCCAGGAATTTCTTTGACTGATTGCTCTAACCTATCTTTTTCTCTCCTTAAAAATGTGTAGACATTTGATCTTTCCTGTAGAAAATCTCTTTCATGTAGGAACCTCTTTCATTATCCATGATTTCCCCAAGGCAGATGAGAGAGATTCTGCATACCACATACGGTTTTAATACCCCTGGATGGATTTCACTCAAAGATTTGAGTTTGTATAAAGAAATTTGATAATTTCTTCCTAGGTTCTTCTCTAACTTGGCTTCGACTGACTTAGGTTAGTTTTCTAAACCCTTTTGACTTCAGAGGTTATTATTTTTGTCAAGAAAAAAAAGGAAAAAGAGGAGAAAGAAGAGTAGAAAGCTTAGCTCTTGCTCCAATCTGAAATAAAAGTTCTGCCTCAATCACAGTGAGTTCACCACTTATTTGTTGCTTAATCTTGAGCATGTTGGTTTAATCATGGTAAGGTTCAAGTTGTTAATCCATGAATTGGAGATAGTGAACTCTACTTTTTACAACTTCCTAAAGATATTGCATAGAGTAGAAATTCACTAAAGGTAAGTTTCTATTCTCCTGTCCTGCAAGAAATTTCTGCCCTTTTGTCCTTGCTACATACATAGTTCTGGAAGCCCTTCTCTTATATGTGGCTTTTCCTTCAAGACATAAGACATTCCGGGATTCAGGTTTCCCTTGTTTAAGCTTGGACCAGAAATATGTTATCTCCTTGGTGTTTGCTCTGAGTTGTGAGTTCTGATTTCAGTGAGGAGTTTCCTAAGAACTTGGACATAAGAGGAATAAGCTTGCCATTCATAGCCTATACTATATAAATTTACTAATACAGGATCAAAGCAGAGATCAGCAAAGTCATCTCATACTGCTATAATGTCACTTGAGTCAGTGGTTCCCATACTTTGGGATTTCATAGAAAAGTAAAATTTAAAAATGAAATAAAATCCAGGGTTGCCAGATTATAAATTTGCAAAGGACATTAGAACTACAAATAATAAAATATCATGAAGGATGAAATCCCTCCTGCCAGGGACCAGGGAGTAAAATGGCCCGTGCACAGTGTTTAATCAAACCCTAACAAGCTGTTATGTCAGAGTTCTGCCTAGTCTTTGTGTTTCTGGAAGAGCAATAATGGGATATGGCTGAGCATGGCCACTTTCTTATTTAAGGAGGTTCGAGCAGTCACAATTTAAAGATGGGTGTGGGCAGAAGGCTGAGGTGCAGGTGACATAAAGGAAATGACCCTGCTCCACATAATAAAGGGAAGATCTAGTGACCCAGCTTGTTTGTAAAGAGGCAGCGTTGCTCATTATGGGGCGGCGGAGGAATGCTTTTCTTTGTCCTTATGGACTTAGTTCATAAGTTATAAACTGGTTGTCTACAGGTCTAATCTTTGTGTGAAAATGTATTTTGTTGGCCTATATATTATTTTAAAAATTGAATGCTTTCAGACAGGTATGTACTTTTCAGCTCAACAAAATTTATATTGCTTTGTATATTACAGCTTTTTCACTTTATTCATCAACATTGCCTTTTTGGCTCCTTAGGCATATGACTCTTCTACCCTTTGTTTACACCAGGGATCAATAAACTATGTCCAGAATGGGCCAGATAATAAATATATTAGACTTTGTGGGCCATGTGTTCTCTGTTGAAAATATTTTGCTTTTGTAGCACAAAAATAGCCATAGCAATAGGCCAATTAATGGGTGGCTATGTTCTGATAAAACTTTATTTACAAAAATAGGCAGTGAGCCTGGTTTGGCCCAAGGGCCATAGTTCACCAAATCCCTGGTTTAGACTATAGTGCTTCTGAGATTTAATATTTTATCTTAGGAGATGTTATGTATCTTTGAAGATGTATGGGAATATGTGTGACATCAGTCCGATTGGTCAATCAGGAAGAACAAATGGATGTATCTCTAAGTCATCTGATTTAGAGAGTCAAAGGGAGGCCGGCCCGGTGGTGCAGCAGTTAAGTGCACATGTTCTGTTTCAGCAGCCTGGGGTTCACCGGTTCAGATTCTGGGTGCGGACATGGCACCACTTGGCACGCCATTCTGTGGTAGGCGTCCCACATACAAAGCAGAGGAAGATGGGCATGGATGTTAGCTCTGGGCCAGTCTTCCTCAGCAAAAAGAGGAGAATTGGTGGCAGATGTTAGCTCAGAGCTAATCTTCCTCAAAAAAAAAAAAAAAGAGAGAGTCAAAGGGCACCTTGGACACTTGACTATGGCCCTTACCTCAGAGTGGTATTCTAAACTGAATAAATCAGACCCATGAAAGTGCTACACTTTCGGTGGAGATCATACTGAAGAAGAATTCATAAGAAACAGAATTTAGAAAAAGTAGTATTTTGACGAAAGGCCTCAATTTCAAATCAGGAGAGTGATGCTACGTGATTCATTAAGTCTTTAAGAAGATATCACACAAAGAATTGAATTTACAACAGCTTTTCCCTTGAGGCCTACAGATAATCATACTTAGTGTGCAATTTTATCTTGGTTTTTTGTTGTTGTTGTTATTACTTTTAGAAATCTCAACTTCTTAAGAAAGCTCAGTTGGAGTTCACCAATATCAATTTTTCTCCTCTTTTGGCACATGGCTAAATGACAATCTCCTTGTAGTAAAGACTCCCTTGTAGTCAGGTGAGGGCCACATGATTGAGCTCATATCATTGGAATGTGGGTGAAGTGAGGTATGCCCTTCCCAGGACAGGCTAATAAAACATCTTCCATTTATGATCCTTCCTCATTTTCCCCTTCGGTAGCACCCTCAGAGGCCACATGCTGAAGATGGCAGAGCTAAAAGATGGAAGAAGCCTGCATCCCTGAGGTACTTCATGAAAGGATCCAACCAATAGAGCTGCCCAGGACTTTACATGAGTGAGAAATAACTTTTTATTGTGTTAAGCTGTGGATATTTGAGATGGGTTGTTAGGCTGCTAACCTATCCAAACTAATAAATGGATAAACAACTACAACCTAGCGATGATGGGATAGGGAATAAGAGAACAAATGAAGGAGGAGAGGGAACTGTGATCTGTGCAAAGAGAGAGGTAGCCCAAGGATCCATGATCCACCTGCATCATGATCCACGTGGATATGGGAGCTGGGCAAGGCACAGGAGCAACGGACAGGTGGACATCTCAGCACAGACACACAAGAAAAGTAATTCTTGAAGGCAAGAAGCTGATGTATGATATGCCTATATATAAAGAATCAAGTGGGATACATGTGGTGGAGTTTGTGTGTATGTGTCCTTATTTTTCTTATTTTGGCACAGACCATTAAAAACTTTATCAGGAATCAATTTCTGTTCAGAGGACCACTTGAAAATCAACACCCCAGGATGACTAAATGGGTTTGTCAAAAAGGTGTTGTCAGTCATGGAAACATAGACTAAAAAGAGACCATCACTGGTTACGTCCACCACCAGCACCACTCAGGGAAGAAAGGGTCATAATCAGTCATCCTTGGCTATATCCCATCCCACTAGCAAGAGTATCCTTAACATGAAAATAAATGCAGGGGATGGCTTGTCATTGTTCTTTTGATGGTCTGATCCTGTTGACAAAAACATTCTCACTGTAGAGTGGATGAATCAGGCTATCTTAGCTAACTAATAATTTAATAATTAAATAATAATAATTTAATTAAATATTTAATTCATCCAGTTCCTCTTGTTCTGATTCCAGAATGTGCAGGTCATGATGATCTCAAAGTTTCTCACTTCGATATTTATAAGATTCATTGTAATTTGTAATTGGCATTTTACTTTAATGCCATCTTACAAATTTCGATAACTCATAAGAAGGCATAAAAGTTTTATGCAACCATCTTGTGAGGTTAGATCACAGAAATCTGCTTCTGAAAGGCGACTGTTTCTGGTGATTTAGCAAGTTCAAGTTTGTTAGTTTGCAAAGTTGAGTGCTAGATTCTAAACTGTGGTACTTTCATGAAGAAAGCAAATGTTGCCCAATGGGGATCTTTAGCAGACAGTCTTTCCTCTCATTTCTTATGTAAAGCATATATCACACAGAGCTGAAATGAGCACTCTTCTTATTTGCATTTCTACTGTTCTATCTTTCCACACAGTCTTCATCATTAAGAATGCTTCAGCTGAAGGTAACAGAAAACTCAACTTTAAAAATTAAGGAACTCCAGAATTAGGAGGCTATCAGAGACAGACAATCCCTGTGGCTCTTTTGGCTCTGTCCTCCTC
The DNA here is from genome assembly GCF_021613505.1 of Equus quagga. Taxonomy (NCBI): domain Eukaryota; kingdom Metazoa; phylum Chordata; class Mammalia; order Perissodactyla; family Equidae; genus Equus; species Equus quagga. The sequence continues at coordinate 78,796,022 of NC_060278.1, forward strand.
TCTGTTTTGGCTTTATCCTCATGGTTACAAGACAGAGATAGCAGGACTCATGAACAAACAGACCCAGCAATATCTAGAGACCAAAAAGACTAAGTTCTCCTTATAACACCTTTAAGAGCTACAAAACCTTTTCCAGAAACTTCTCAGCAGGCTTCTTCTCAAATTTCACTGGTCAGAATTTTATCACTTGTCTATATCTAAATTTGCATTAAAAATGATACTACTTTATGTGGCTTAGAACAATCGCAGCCTACCTTTCCAGGGTTAGAGATGCAGCCAACCTCACCTGAAGCCCTTGACCACAAGGAAGAAGGTAGACACCTAAGCAAAATCAGAGTTCTGCTATTAGGGAGAAAAGTTATGAAAACCAATGGTTGATAATCAGGTAGATGTCTACAAATACGCCACAGAAAACTCTCTGTATGTGATCTTCACTTCTCTCATCAAGAAATGACTTCATTTCCCCTCTTGTTGAATCTGGCCTGGCCTTATGATGTGTGTTGACCAACCGAATGTGATGAAGTAACAGTCTGTGACTTTTAAGAATCCTGGAAGCTTTCTTTTTTGAACCCTTTCGGCAGCTTTATGTTACAGCTGCCATGTAAATAAGCTTGGAGAGAACTTGTGGAGAAAGAAAGGTCCAGCCAGCCCTCAGTTGTTCTGGATACTCAAGCTGAGTGAAGTCACCTTCAGATGTGTGAGCGGAGCCATCTTGTATTTTCTGGTCCAAGCCAAACTCCTACTTGAATTTATTTGCTAAGTGAGCCCAGGTGACCCATATGGAGCACAAGAAGCACAAAGAGATGAGTCCAGCCAACATCCTGAATTGTGAGAAATAATGTTGATTTTTCAGCTAGTAAGTTTTGGAGTGGTTTTTTTTTTTTTTTACATAGTAATAGGTAACTGTCTTCAAGCTGCTATAACAAAATATCATAGACTGTGTGGCTTATAAACAACAGATATGTATTTCTCACAATTCTGGAGGCTGGAGGTCTGAGATCAGAGTGCCAGGATGGTCGGGTGAGAGGCCTCTTCTGGGTTGCAGATTCCTCATTGTGTTTGCAAATGGCAGAAGGGAGCAATGGAGCTCTCTCGGGCCTCTTTTCTAAGGGCACTAATCCCACTCATGAGGACTCTACCCTCATGACCTAATCACCTCCCAAAGGCCCCACCTCCTAAAACCATCATCTTGGGGGTTAAATTTCAACATATGAATTTGGGGGTAGACTCCTTCAGACCATAGCAGCAACCTTGTAAATGTCCCACATATTTCTATATTCATAGGGGACTTACCTGTGCTATCACTTTTTAATATATGTAGGTCTTCTGTCGTTCTTTTTAAGGTTAATATCACTGAGAACATTAGTCACAGATTTAAAAATTTTCGTCAAAATGTCTTTGATTTCTCTCAGCCATATTCTTTTAGATTTGTGCCTATTTTCAGCCTCAGAGAAAGAAACGAAATTATGTTTTTTGAGGGGCATATATTTCTGGGGACTCTTTGCATTTGAGAAGAGCTCAGCTATGTTATTTGGAAAGGAATCCAAGTCAACCACAGCCCTGGACAAAAGCAACCAGCAACATGTCTGCACACAGGAGGCATTCACTCATGTCAAAAATACCAGCTGAGGAGCTGGCCCGGTGGCACAGCAGTTAAGTTGGCACACTCCACTTCAGCAGCCTGTGGTTCGCCAGTTCAGATCCCAGGCACGGACCTATACACCACTTATCAAACCATGCTGTGGCAGGTGTCCCACATATAAAGTAGAGGAAGATGGGCACAGATGTTAGCTCAGAGCTAATCTCCCTCAAAAGAAAAAAAATAAAAAGAAAATTTAAAAAAACCTAACTGAACTGAAATAGCCATGATGCACTGCCCCCTCCCTGCTATAGCCCTATTTCACCTCTGGGTGGGCATGAGGTGACAGATATCCTTATGCTGTCTTTGGGCAGTGTGATGGATACACAAACCTCCTAAAAAGCATTTTGAGGGGCTGGCCCTGTGGCCGAGTGGTTAAGTTCGCGTGCTCCACTTTGCGGCCCAGGGTTTTACTGGTTCGGCTCCTGGGCACAGACAGGGCACCACTCGTCAGGCCACACTGAGGCGGTGTCCCACATGCCACAACTAGAAGGACCCACAACTAAAAATATACAACTTTGTGCTGGGGGTATTTGGGGAGAAAAAAGCAGAAAAAAAAGAAGAAGATTAGCAACAGTTGTTAGCTCAGGTGCCAATTTTTAAAAAAAATTTAAAAATAAAAAAATAAAAAGCATTTTGATGTTTGGGACATATTCCTGATGATGAACAGTAACGGTTTGTAAATTTAGGATAAGTTTTACCAAGAAAGATTAATTTATGCAAATTTAGAGGCTATTTAGGTTTCTGTCTCACTTTACAGAAAGTTGCAGAATGAAAGATGGCCAACAGACCTGGCTTATCAATTCAGAGGACTAGAAGACCCCTGGATAAACAATGATCTTTACAATTAGGAAGATCAAAATCTAAACCATTTAACAAGAGCAGTCTCCCCTTTGGAGAATTCCAGAGAAGGAGACACCATCATTTCTCCATGTAACACAAAGACGTGTTAAAGGAGACACTATTCCACTCCATCCCCATTTATTCAAACTCCCAGTACAAACCCAGGCACACGTAAACGCACGCACATACACAGACAAGTTTAACTCAAATCTTTAGTGCCGTAATTTCAACCCATTCCATCTTTCTCTGGACTTTATAAACAAAAGAGCAACCTCCCTACTTTCTTGCACTACCTGTAAAGAGGTGATAGACAAGGGAATTCTACGGTAGTGAAAATGGCTGCAGCCTAACACTGAGTGACTTGTTACACAATCTTTTGTAAAATGCAAAAGATTACCCACAAACTCAGCTCCTCTCTAAATCACTGACTTATTACGTGACTTATAACCTCTCGGAAGTTCCTCTTCCATAAGGAAGAGGCAAAGCTCAATTTAACAGTGAGTGTCTTAAAGGTGAAAATGTACAAGAAACAAATGGTAAGTGGGAAAATAAACAAAATTCTAGAATGGTCTATCCCTTGTGCCATCCTGGGTCCCAAGTCACAAAGAAAAGAACCATAGGCATAAACCAGACTCTTTTACAAAATTCATTGCACCCACAGTCCTAGCAAAACAGCTCCCTTTTGATAACAGGCACTAATATATTCAGTTGAAATGCTAATTTAGTTATTAAATCATTTTTCACTATTCCTGCTTGAGCTGAGAACAGACCCTCTAAATTATAACATTGGATTATGACTGTCAAACAGCTTATGTAATTTTGGTTAAATGAATCCATTTAATTCAGGAAAGCAATTTCATTCATCTTTCTTTAAGGCCTGAGCATGAAGCTCTGAAGAAAAGCATGTGCCTCTAAATCCATAGGTATGGAGCCCCTGAAACTGATGGTTCTCCGTAACTGTGAGTGCCAGCTAAACACATGATCCTATTTGACAATTATGCCCAAGCGATACGAACTAAAGTCTTGCTTTTCAAACTTGAATGTGCAGACAAATCTGCTGGGGATCTTGTTAAAAAGCAGATTCTGATACAGTATGTCTGAGATAGGGTCTGTGAAAAATCTTGCTAACAAGCTCCCATTGAAATGTACCAAGCTCTCTCTGAAAAAACTTCAACTACTCTATTGAAAAGTGAAATCTTTAGTCAAACCACTACTCAGTAAGATATATTTTTCACGACTTCAAGTTTCACTGTTCCATTCATCTGGGCCTACAGAATTAATACCCATTTGTTCATTAATCTTTCATATTTAATCACGTAGTTGAAAGTAACATTGCTGAAGAATTTGCAACATCAAAAATAATTGTAATGATGTAAAGGTAAGTGAAAAAATCTCCCAGAAACAAATACTATCTAAGGTATATAGACAGTATTTTTAAACCATATATGTAGAAATAAAACTGGAGGGAAATTCAGTGAAATACAATAAGGGTTATATACGGATAGGAGTATTGCGTGTGTGTGTGTAACTTTTGCATTTTCTTCTAACTTTACTGTATTTTCAAAAAAAATTTTTAAGATAGGCCATTTTTCATGAGTGCTCCTTTTTGATAACAGGCATTAATTATTCAGTTGAAATGCTAATTTAGTTATTAAATCAAGAGAGATTTAGTTATCAAATCAAGAGAGGCAAAAGCCTCTCTTTCTAGAAAGACAGATCAAACTAGCTTTATGACAGAGGTGCAGTGGTTGTTCTGAGAATCTTGCAGTAATGGATAAAGTTGTTTTGATACCTGTCAAACAAGAGGCCACAGATCCAAGAGAGAAGAAAAAGAAAAAAAAAAGGAACAAGAAATTTCACAGTATTTCAAAAATTACTGGAGACATTATTCCCTTAAATCTGGAAAGTTTTACTTGAATGACCTGGAGAGAAAATACAATGTAAAAGGAAAATTAACTGCACCTGCTCGATTTTTAGCACTCTCTTTGGAGAAAATCATCTTCACTGTGACCTTCAGCATCAACGCCAGCACCCAGGCAGGTGGTGGGAGGGGCAGTGAAGAGCGCAGCCTCTGCAGTCTGATGGCCTCGCTTTACTCCCAGCTCTGCTACTTTCAAGGTTTTCATTATATTATCACATAACATAATGAAAGTGATAATATCACATAGTATTATCACAGAAGATGCTTTATCTTCTGTGAGGCTCAGTTTTTTTATCTGTTAAAGCGTTTGTCTCATAATGTTGTTGTGAGAATTGTCAATATATGTAAAAAACTTAGTATAATTTTTGCTTCATAACTGTTACTATAAAACAAACCTTTGGGGCTAGCCCAGCGGTGTAGTGGTTAAGTTCACATGCTCCACTTCAGTCGCCTGGGGTCAAAGGTTTGGATCCCCAGAGCAGACCTACAAACCGCTCATCAAGCCATGCTGTGGTGGCATCCCACATACAAAATAGAGGAAGACTGGCACAGATGTTAGCTCAGGGCGAATCTTCCTCACAAAAAAAAAGAAAGAAAGAAAAAGCCTTTATCCAAGCATGATTAATGGAATACTGTTTGCAGTGGGTAAATTACAAGAGAAAAAAGAAACATGTTTGAGTAGAATATTTCATAGAGTTCCAGGACATACACAACTTTAACCTTTTAAGGATAAATATATTAAATGTTTAATGCCATACCTAACCTGTGAATTTCAGGGCAAATTTATAATATAATAGAATCATCATTTTTATGGTCACTGTGAGTACTTCACAATGTTTTGAGGTCCCCTGGTAATAAACATAATTTTATGTTTCTTTTGTTTTCCAAACAGATTTTGAAGATCTTACTGATGCACTGGTAAGTATTTTACAACTGGCCCTTTACAGGGAAACACAGCCCTGATTCGAACTGTTTGCCAAATTCCATGGGATAAACACTCTGACCATGGCTAATTTCAACCTACCAATGTGATGTGACTGAACCAAGAGTTAGGAAGAAACGCACAGTAGAACACCATTATACAGTCTTTCTACCCTACAGATAGAATAGACTTAATTCATCTCAAGAGTATAAATTACAGTAAAATGTAGTAAAAATTTAAATGATAGGATTTTTTAGAATTTGTTAACTTTTTTAATATAACTAACTTAATTGTAAGTTTATATGATTTAGTTTTTTAGTAATGGCTGTGTTTAACAATCAGCTCTCAAAATTCCTGAAGATGTAGCAATTGGCTCTCTTGAGCCATTGTGGGCTGGCTGCAGCACACCATCCTGTGCTAAGTATTGTACTGGATATGAAGATAAATGACTAAAGAAAGGAATATTCAAGCATTTACTGAGTGCCCATTCTATGGAAGTCACGTCCACAAACAGTACTTCTCTTCTATATATATGTGAGGATGAGGTAGGTCATTACCTCATTTCACTGAAGAGGAAACTGAGGCCCAGAGATGTTAATCAACCAACCAAAGTCAGGGTTACGAAGGGATAGAGCAGAAATCACAAACTGAGTTTCCAAAAGGGACCAAGCAGGTAACTCAACCAATTGAAATGAGCGATGTTGAGTGTAAGAAAAATCTGAGCCTGAGCATCTGGCGGTGGGTGGGAGCTATGCCAAGCAACATTAACAGCTAGAATTTTTAAAGCACTTACTAAGCGCTAAGTACTATGCTGAGTCTTTGCATGTATTAACTCATTTAATCTTCAGAACAACTATGAGGTGGGTATTTTATTACCCACACTGTCTAGATGAGGAGGTTGAGATTCAGATGGTTGCTAAAGTCACAAAGTTATTAAACGGTAGAGCTGGAATAGCCCATCTGTGACCCCAGCCCACATTCCCATCGTCTATGAACACCTCATTTAAAGGGAGAAGCTGCTAGTCAGTTTGGGTGGCCAGTGTTGCCAGTCCTTTCAATTTACCAAGAAAAAGGTGTGAATCTTGACTTTTATGCATAACTGACTGATCTTTACTTAGTTCTGAAAAATTCTTGGTCAAGTCTTTGACTATTTCCTTCCCTCCATTATTTTCTTCCTCTCCTTTGGAAATCCCATTACATGGATGTTGACCCTTCTACTTCTATCCACCATGGCTGTTAACATTAACATACATATTTCCATTTCCTTATCCATTCCTGATACTTTCTGATAGGGTTTTTTGACTTCCTCTTCTGGCTCAATTAGTCATTCTTTGGCTCTAACTATTCTGTAATTTGGTTCTCTACAGCAGTGATTCTCAAACTGGAATGCCTCAGAATCATCTAGGGGTGCGTCTTGAAACACAGATGCCTGGGCCCCACTCCCAGAGTTTCTGATTCAGTAGACCTTGGGTGGCTACAAGAATTTGTATTTCTAACAAGTTTCCAGGTGATGCTGATGCTGTTGGTCTGCGGATGGCAGTTTTACGAACCACTGCCTTACTGCAACTCTTCTATCTTTCATACTTTCTATTTACACTTTGATTTTCCTTATAACTGCCTATTTCTGTTCCATGATACCAAACCCTGCCATATTGTTTTGAATATATTCATTTTACTTATTTTAAATTCTTGTTCCGTCTAATACATTAATTCTATTTTGTTTCCTATAAGGTGTTCAGGAGTTTTGTTATTCTGCTTTTCTTTTTTCATACATACAGCCTCCCTATATACATATACATATATTTAAATATTTAGAGTTAAATATAAATATACATTTATAAATATACATATGTATACCCCCTCTTCTGTGATCTATTTCCCTGGGGAATATCAACAATGTGTACCTAGGAGAGGGGATAAAGGCAGGCCTAGCTGTGCTCTTCCTAGTGATTTTAGGGAATAGAGTGGGGGATGCATCTCAGAAGAGAGCCTGAAGCTCTGAGATGGACCACTCTTCATTTGCCACCTCACCACCAGGTGATCCTGCCACCAGTATCCGTGCTCTCTTTTCCAAGGTGCTTGTAAACACCTGTCACTGAGGTATTGGGGGTGGGGGGGCACAAAGAAAGAATGCTCAGGTCTGGAGGTCTGCTTCAGCCTGATGTTAGTCATTGTTCGTCATTAGTCACATCAAGATTAGGATGAGGAGTTATTTGTCAGTTTTTAAATTTTCTTTGGTAAGTGAAGATTTTGGATTTTTTGGTGACTTGGTAATATTTTAGCAGAAAATTTGGAGAGTTTGCTTTAGGTGATTTAGTCAGAAACCAGAATTCCAGGAACTTGGGATTTTCAACCACTTTATAAAATTTGAAATCTGGACAATGGTTCTGCATATCTAGGCTATTTAAATCAGAGCTTTAGAATCTAGGAAAACATTGACTATTCAATCTTTTTCCATTAGAAAGAATCTTATGGGGTGTCAAAGATTTTCAAAACAGTAAATTATTGCTCATAAATCTAGATTTCTTATACACATCCAGGATAAGGAAATCAGTGGGTGGGGAACTCCTGTTCATGAAGGTGACAGAATGGAGTGGTGGTTATCAGAGAAATCAAAGAATAAAGATATGCTGGCATTATTCTCAGCCCTACTCCATGAGTATATGGCTAATCAGTTAACACCACTTCCCCCTACAATGAAGCAAGACAAATGTAATTTGCCACCTCACACAGCCTCACACTGTTGTAGTAGTCTTGATGACCCCTGGGAAGGCAGTGGAAATTGCGTGCCATTGTTAGTAAAGGGCTGATGCACATTTGATTCCCACATGTAGGACTTACAAATCACAGAAATCCAAGTAGCAGAGTTTCCTAATGGAGAACTGTGAAATGTTGCCAGATACACAGACCATGATAGCTATGCAAGGGTGAATTCTCTGGGGCAAGCGCTCACGGCACCACATGCTCTCTGTTTAAACAGTTTCCTGATATGATGTTTTTTCTACATGAAGGGCTATGTGTGTTTTGTTTGTGGTAGATTGCAAAAATCTTCTTCCACTTTGTGGTAGATTGCAAAAATCGCCACAAATTCCTCCCTGCTCTGCATCCACATGTTTTGCAAAGCGACTTTGTGGCTCCTGCCATCAAGAATTGGAGCCTTTCTGCAGCCCCAACACTGGGTTGGCTTCGTGACTTTCTTTGGCCTATAAAGTAGTGGCAAACAAGATGCAAGCAGGGGCTTGAAAAGCACTTCTGCATTGAAGGTTGCTCTCTAGATTGTCTTGGGAACTCTATCACCATGGGAACAAGGTTTGGGTAGCCTGCTAGAGAATGACCGGCCACATGGGAGAACTGACGCACCCCAGCCAACAATCAACAGGGCATTTGATGCATAAATGAGCTCTGCCAAGATCAGCCAAACCTCACCCAGATCAACAGAACCACTCAGCTGAACCCATCACGAATTGGTGACCTGCAGAATCATGAGCTAAAAATCTAGTTGTTGTTTGAAGCCACTTTGTTTGGAGTTATTTATTATGCAGCAAAAACTAACTGGGGACAGAAAAGCTCACACAGATATAGAAATGTGCCTGTGAGAAATGTTTGAGATTTTTCTCCTTAGGTGACTCCTGAGAGCTCTTAGGTCTTCTGAGAATGTTGGATTAATATTCAATAAACACATGTCAACTACAATGACATCTCTATGAGGGTAAGAACTGGATGCTTGTGTAGTGCAAGGCATATGAGAGATATAAATACTTACATCCTCTTTAAGTATTTATTGAATGTATGTTTATGCAGGAATCTGTGTGGATTTTGTCTCTTCCTCTACATTGTGTAGAAGTTTCTGTCAGTCAACCCCCTCCCTTTTATCTCCTTGGCATTTAATATTTCTGGGCACACCAGCCTAACTTCCAGCTGTGAATACGTCAATTCTTTGCCTTAAGCTCTCTCTGTCTTGCCTCCAAAAGCTGTTCTGCCCACATACAGGGAGCCAGAACTGCTGGGTAACCAGAGCCCCCTAGAGCCATCCCTCTACAAATGATGAATGAGTGTGGGCAGGTAGATATCCGACCTCCCTCACAGAATAACTCTGAGCTAAGTGTTCTACACTGTCTCCCAGAATTCCCCAGGGTTTTACTCTCCAGTTGCCCACAGCGTACCTTGCTTGACAATGTTTACTTTATTGTCTTTTTTTTTTTCCATTGCCAGTGTTTCCCAGGATCATCTTCCAAATAAATTATTTGCACTTCAAACTTTTCTTCTGGGGTAAACTGAACTAGAAACACGAAGATTCCTAGAGCTCCAGGTTTGTTCTTTCCTATATTAAGAAGAATGGAAGGCTGAAGAAGACTCCCTTATCCCTTGGAGATAGATGGTACCTTAGGCATCTGCTATTCATGGAAACGTTACATGCCACAAGCATAATGACGACATGTACAAAGGCCCCTCTGTGACCCCAGGAAATCAACAGTGCCAAGACTATTTAATAACTATTAAAGTTTTAAAGGACCTTCGAGGGTAAAAAAAGACACATTGATGTTACCTAATGTTTTCTAAAGAATATAAATCTCATTATGAGAAAACAAGGGGAAAGAATATAACTTTACTGTGTACTAAGGTCAATGCAACAAAAGGCACCTGATTTTTTTTTCTCTGAAAAGAACTGCTTATATGCTTCTTATTTAATAATAAACAGAACTTTCACACTTCTGTTTGGTGCTTTTGTTTATCTTGTGGTAGAAATTTCACAACAGATCTCTAAGGAAACACAAAGATATGATAAGATACACCCACCATATGTAATAAGAACAAAAGCCAATTATAAGATTTGATTAACTATGAATGAATTTGACGTGAGATCTACTTTTTCATTATCGCCCTATAAAATATAATCGCCTGTCTTTCAACATCTTTCATTTGTCCTATATATCTAAAGTCCTCATACTTTTTAGTTGACCAGCTTCTGAGATTAATTCAATGTTTAAAGTCTCAGTTACTAAAGGAAGAAACAAATTGATGACTCTAACTTCATTGCAATTGCTAAATCTAACATTCCCTAAACGTCATTCAACAATGGGGAAGCCAAGCTGGACTTCGACTACGTAGTGAGCTTCGTGGATCCACCCACATTGGTTTAGACAGAGGGGGTTGGAGACAGTAGACAAGCTTTGATAGACCTTAACTCCAAGGTCTCAACTCTCAAATGGCATTATTTTTCGCCAAATTGGCTATAATTAATTATTACCAACATGAGAGATGAACATACTTTTCTTTCAAGGTATAATCCCTTTATAAAATATAACTGATCTCTGTATTCTCTAACTTCCCATCCTCAGGCCCCACTAGAATTAATTTTCTACACACTCGTTTGAGGAGATAATCACTCATTACTTTATGTTGTTACCCAATTCTTGCAGGTCTAGCCTTACCTAATGACATTTAAAGGTACTTAACTGAAAGACTATATTATACACATTTTTTAAAGTATCCCCTAATTGTAACATGAACAGTGCTGAATGTACTGTGGGGACTCAAATTTTTTTTCAATTGAATTAAATAAGGTTTTCCATAATTCCCTGGTCAAGCATGAAATATATATTAGGAGAAAAATTACATTGATATTAAAATACTGATATCATCTTCAAGTATTAGCCTCATCATAATTTTTATCCTAGTGGCATTTGTTCTAATTATAACACCTTTCTGGATAATGGAAATGCCATCCCCACTTTGGAAGTAATTCCAGCATAGCTGCATTAACTGCTGCTCCTTAAAAGCATGACAAAGCTTGTGTTGATCAAATAAAGAATGGCCCACATGGACACGACAAAGCAGCATGAAAAATCTACTGAGAAACACAAGTCAGTTACCAAATGCTAGAAACTTTTGGTGAAGGCGAACAGATGTTATGAGGTTGTATACGTACGTTTCGATTTGCAATCAATTTCCTTTTCAAATTCCCCTATAAAGTGTTCAATGTAGAGTGGAAATTCTCTGTTTTTGTAAGTGTGTCTCAAGGGAACCTGGGAGGTGGAATGGACAGTATCGACGGCAGCCTACTTCTGAAATCTTCTGGAATTTCAAACTACAAAAAGAAAATTGAATAAACTGGCATCATTATGCATCAGCATTAAATCTCATTAAAAATAGACAAATTTACCACTTTAATTAGAATAACGACACTCAGAAGCAGAAGATAATACTGCTCTCTTAAACAAAAAACAAAATTATTATCTAAACATTCAAGAAATAACAATCTAATATATAACTTACATTTCATACAAATGATTATACATGTAATTATAAAGCAATTTAGCCTTTCCAGATTAAGAACTGTCCAATAGTATTCTCTTTATTCCAAGTACTGGTATTCTCTTTATTCAAACCACTAAATGTTATTTTTATATTATAACAATATGAACAAACATTACACACTTATTAGGCAACAAGCTTTATTCTAACTATTCTATAATGTATTTTATTTTATTTTGAGGTGGGGTGGAGATTAGTCCTGAGCTAACATCCACTGCCAATCCTCCTCTTTTTTGCTGAGGAATATTGGCCCTGAGCTAACATCTATGCCCATCTTCCTCCACTTTATACATGGGATGCCCACCACAGCATGGCTTGACAAGTGGTATGTATGTCCGTGCCTAGATCCAAAGCGGCAAACCCCGGTAGCCAAAGATGAGCACGTAACTCAACCACTCCATCACCAAGCCAGCCCCCTCTAAAATGTATTTTAAATGAACATATACAGATGAAGACCCAGTGAGGTAGAAACTATTATTTTTCTCATTTTATAAATGAGGGAACTGAGGCACGGACAGGTTGAGTAACTGGCCCAAAGTCATTCAGCTGGTAGATGTTAGAACCTCGGGGATACAACCAGGAGTCTGATTCACGCATCAGGTCTATAAGCACTGCACAATTCAGAAACCAAGGTCTGAGATCCAGTGGAAAGCACTGAGCAGACCGATGTGTAAACTAGGACAAGTCAACAATCTTCCTGAAATTCAGTCATTCACACATGTACAAACTGAGAGTGGGAACTCCAAGGTCCATGTAGCACTAACATAAGATAAACCTCTATGTACACTGTCCACCTTCACTAAAAGTGAGAGAATCTACACTGGCAATAGCCACCGCCCAGACTTGGCAATCTTGAAAATACAGATCTGCACTATCCAACATGGCAGCCACTAGCCACATGTGCAACTGAGTACTGGAAATGTGGCTAGTGTGATTGAGATATGCGGTAAGTGTAAACTACCACCAGATTTCAGACATACTACCAAAAAAATGTAAAACCACTAATATTTTTATATTGATTATGTTGAAATAATTTGTTGATAAATTGAGTTAAATAAAATATACTACTAAAATTAATTTCTTGTGTTTCTTTGACTTTATTTTTAATTTATTTACCATAAAATTTAACTGCATATGTGGCCCACATTAAATTTCTATTGGGCAGTACTGGCCTAGATGGTGAATGGGGACGTAGAGGAGGGTCTGATGTGTAAGTTTTACCGCCAAGCCCAGATTTTACTTATGCTAATTTAGTTCAAGGTAAAATAAAGGGTATTTCTGAACTTAAGAAATTCTGAGTATTTTCTTTTTCAAAAATGGCTTTATTTGTAATACATTTACCTCTAAACAGATTTGAAACAATGTTGAGAAGTGATAAAATATTGAGAAAGTATCAAAGTCTCCAGGGCAATAATTTTCTTTTATTCTTTTCTTTCCTCCTTTCTTTCTCTGCTTCCTTCCCTTCCTCTCTCCTCTGTCTGCCTCTCTCTTTTTCTTTCTTCCCTGTAGGTGTGCTGGTAATTGTTTAACACTTGGCTCTGGGAAAAAACTGATAGAATCTGCCAATTTCAAAGGTGTAAATACTCCCACCATGGTAGATTTCAAACTACTAATGCAACGTCAGTGGATGCGGAGCTGGGAAGAGATGTGCAGGACTGCGCCGTTAGATTCTACTTCCACCATCCAGACACAATAGATGGAAATAACCTTCAAAATATATACAAAAGTAAAACGTAGTAAAATAATTGGGAAGGGGTGAGTTATATGTATTTTGTACCTTTGTTTTTAACACAATGTATTCAAGTATAAATTTGCATAATTTAAAGTTTAATAACAGCTGTGTTTAACAATTGACTTGCTGAAAAAAATCTAAACATTCAACAACTGACTCTCTCAGGAGCCGTGCAAGCTGACTCCAGCCCATCACTGCTGCAGCATTTACCTGAAAATCAGGTATAAAGGAACAAAACTTCTTCCTAGACTCAAAGAAAAACCTCAGAAATATTCTTACTCCCAATCACTCGCCTATCTACAAAGGCACAGCCCCGGTCGATGGTTATCATTTATAGAGATACAGCACTGAAAGGAACAGGGACAAGTTGTGTAGCTGAGTCTAACGCTATTAATCTTGGTCTCATATAACGCACCCCAGAGAGAAACAACAGAATTCTTAAGCGCCCTCCAGGGAAAAGTCCCAGCCTCCCTTGGTAACTCTCTCGGGAAGTTCCTTCTTACAACTAACCTAAATCCCTTTTGCTGCAGGAGAGGCTCACTCCCGTTTGCTTCTTCTGTAGTGAAGGTGGAAACAGCTGGTTACTATCCCCTGCATTATAACTCTTCATGTAAGGAAATGAAACACCCAAAACCAGCTTCCAAATCTGTTCAGCTGTAAAAACAGCCTCTTCTTGAGCAAAAACAAACAATAAATTAAATGGAATTGGGAGTTGAGAAGTGCTGCATATTTCACTCCAGGGAAACACCTCGGGCCAGGTTATACCCTAGTCAGCACCTAGTGATCAAAGGCACATTTTCCCTGGAAACAAATTCAAGGAGTGAAACAGATGGGATTATTAATCAAGATGCTGTTAGCATTTTGGGCCATCTTACAGAACATCCTTAAGCAGAAGGCGTCCTGGGCTTTATCTTGTACTAAGCTTATAAGATCTTGGCAAAACCATGTTGCCTCGCATGCTGATGCCTTGCTTGCTATGTCTAAGACAATAATTCAAAGTAGCTGCAGAAGCTACATCTTAGGTGCTACAAGCAGGCCAGGAGAAGCTAAAATGCCACTATATTCAAAGCTATGCCATCACATTTTTAACGCTAGGATTCTTCTCTCTCTGAAGAGACTTAAAAAGGAGAGGATGAGGAACTGATTCCCCAGTGTAGGGCTGGCCTAGCATGTAGCAAAGGGGGAGCGTTTGGAAAAGGAAGGAAAGAAACCATGGCCCAAGTTCTCGTCAATTCATGCTTGTGGCATAGCATCAGGGAGAAAACAGAACCGTGAAGTCACAAAACCAATGGACATTCAGGAGATGGTTTGGCGTTCGTTGTACCTGCACTCCACTCTCTCTCTGATGGCTGCTTTTGAGTTAACTGGTTCAACCTAAGGTTGCAGTTAGGATATTAGTGCCTGATTTACTCGCAAGTTCTCAAGGAGATATGAGCCTCTTTATTTTGTGTAGTTCAAAGGGGTCATTGCTTTTCCATCTCCATCTCTCAACCTATCTCATCATTCCTCTTCTGCTTTGAGTCTGAAAGCCCAGATTTCAAAGCCGAATTCAGCTCAGACTGCCTCATCTGCCCTCGGGCTATGTCAAATCCCCAGAAAAGAATGGACTGAGTTTCTTTTTATTGGATCCCCAAGCTAGACATCGTTGGGGCTTGTTTCCTGCAATTGAAGCTCAGCCCTGCTTCCACCCAAGGAGCCTGAGAAATTCTGTGATCCTGACCCACAGCTAAGAACTGATGTCACCTCCTCTGGACACTGACTTGCCCTGCATTTCTTGAGGAAAGGTTTCTGATGTGCTAGGAGGAGGAAAAGGGTGGAAACATCCTTCTCTAGGGTCACATAATTTAATGCCCGCCCAGCCACTAGGCAGATCTATGATGAGCTGGTGTGCCCTGCAACAATTCCCACTGAAGCTCAAATACACACCTTTCATAAGCTTTAGGAGAAGACAAAAAATGGCAGCCCACAGCCCAAATTCAGCCTGCATGATGTGTTGGATGGTCCTCACAGTACCTTTTTTAAAATTTAAGTTTGTTGAAACAACATTTTAAAACTGGGAAATTTCACTTATAAATCTACATTTCTAGCTTCTCCAGAGGATTTTGCCACACTGTGCCACATGGCAACAAGTGGTCACAGCCAAGTGAGATTGCCCTCTCTAGACAGTATCTGCCTCTGGTCCATCACAGTCCCCACTGCTCCCTAGTATCAAAGTGTCCACTGCTATTTATCATTGCATCTGTTCTGTCAGGTCCCTATTTCCAGATCTTCTTTAGTCTTACGCCTTTCCTACATGCTACTGGCCTGGCATATTTTAAGAAATGAGAGGCAAAGCCATTTTGAGACTAAAGACATTTTACAAAGCAGACAAAGAAAGGGAATGTCCTGGGAACACTGCTGCTGCTTGGCTGTTGGCTTTCTTGTTATCCTCTGGACTAGCGATGGGCAGAATCTACTGATCGTGAAGGTTTGAGGACTATGCAAGGAACTAAACTAACAGACTTGTCAATAGTCTTCCTACGCCAGCCCAAAGATGGCCTTTAGCAGTTTGGTTTTTAATATTAATATTTCTTTTCCATCATTATTACAATGTAAATATGTTACAGAAGTTTGGGGAAAGAAAAGAAGTCTCCCTCTCAGCACAGTCCCACTGCCCTGGGCCCTCTTCTTAAGCAACCACTGTTTCTGTTATTGGTGAATCCTTCCAGAAAACGTCTAGTCATCTATATATATTTATATCCATTGTTTCATACAAATAGGGTTGTATCATGCTAATTTTTCTTAATAATATTAGCACATAGATTTCTTCATCATTCTCCTTGAAAGTTATCTTTATAGTTTTTGTAAAAATGATCCACATCCATAGTAAATCATTCAAGTAATTAAAAAAAGATTACAAATAAAATTTTAAATTATTTAAAATCATTTCACCTGGAAACAATGGTTATTAACATTTGAACATCTTCATCACAGACATCCTTCTATACATACAGACAAAAAGATAGATGGATGGATGAATAGAAGCGTGGATAGGAGGGAGGGAGGGAGGGAGGAAGGATGGACAACAGATTGATAAATCAATTGATAGATAGGAAAGTGGGATCATGTTATGATGGCATTTTGAAACAAAAGCTTTAACTATAATTCTTCTTGAATTTAAAAATGAAGAAAAAGAAAGCTAAGAAACAACTTAACTTCAGAAAAGAATGTTTCTTCACAAAATGGATCAGTTCCTAAACTTTCTCTCTTTAAAGAAATAATGTGAAAAACATTGTTAGAGAATATCTATTGACTGTCTTTTGTGAAAAATGTGGAAACTAGCATTCCTAATTTTATTATATATATATTTTATATTTGAGTTTTATGACACTTACATTCTGTTCCATAGCAGTAATTTCAATAGTTGTTTGGTTTTATTTCTATAATTTAAATAGCACAAATGCACATCACCACCAACCTTTTATCATGGCTGCTCCATTTCTGAATTTTTTTTTATTGGTTCATTGATTTATTCACTGGACCAAATAATCCAATGTTGGTTTGGTCTTTTTTTTCAAGAAGGGCTCTTGGGTTAGTATATGAATTACTGCTTATTTGAAAATGTTCATGTGTTGACTTTATACTTGAAGGACAAGTTGGCTGGACCTATAATTCTCAGCTCACATTTTTTCTCAGAATCCTTTGGATTTTGTTCTACTGTCTTCTGGCATTGAGTATTTTCTGTGTAGATTTTTTAGAACAATCTGACATCTCCCCAGTTAGTAATTGCTTTTTCTGTCTAGACACCTATGAAAGTCTTTTCTTACATTTGTGTTTTAATAACTTCACTAGGATTTATCTTAGTGTTGATTATTATATCATTTTTGTTTTGGACAACATGTATCCATTACGTCTCTTCAAGTCTTACGGAAACTTTCAGGAAACTGAAGACACACAGAAGTTAAGTAACTTGCTCAAGATCACATAGCTAATAAATGGCAGGCTCTGGGTTTAAATCTGGCTAGCTGATTCCAGAACCCAATCCCCCAGTAACTACAGTACAGTTTGTCCTGATGAAGAAGTGTGCTGTATACCTCCTGTCTAAGCCAGACTTCCAGAAGAAGAGAAAGGAGGTAAAGGAAAGAAATGGAAAGACAACAGTAATAAATCAAAGGAAGCAGAGGGGCCGGCCCCGTGGCTGAATGGTTGAGTTCATGCACTCCGCTTCAGCGGCCCAGGGTTTCACCGGTTCGGATCGTGGGCGTGGACATGGCACTGCTTGTCAAGCCATGCTGGGGCGGCATCCCACATGCCACAACTGGAAGGACCCACAACTAAAAATACACAACTATATGCTGGGGGGCTTTGGGGAGAAAAAGGAAAAATAAAACCTTTTTTAAAAAAAAAGGAAGCAGAAAAAATAAGCAGAGGGTGCTGATGCAGGCTGATGGAAGCAGATATGGTTCTTGCTACTACACATGCCAAGGGCAGCAGAACAGAACTGGCTTCATCCCCTGACATCCCCTCCTCTCATCACAACCTTCCGTAATGATACCAGGTTTCCTTCATTTCTGGACTCAGTACAGCAGCACCAAGAAGAGAACAGATGGTACACAGGTGCCTGGCAAGGCGAGCCCCTAGAAAATCAGCTTAGGTGGCAATTCACAAGGTGTGACTGAGCAGCACTGACCAGGTTTCAAACCCTAGCTCTCCCCTGACCTGACCGGTCGGATGCCCTGAAACCTCCACCTTGAGAATCACTCATTTGAGTTGACATTCTCTCTACAAAAGGCCATTTGTTATCAGGAAAGGATAAACTTTTGCCAGCATTTGACCTATCAGAACACAATAGCTTCACAAAGCTGGAAGGGGCTTCAGAGAGCAGGGAGTCTACTCTCTCATTTTAGAGGCACAGCAGCTGGTGCATGATTTTTAGATTAATGGACTGTGAATTTAAAGCAAGGGACATAGAGGCATGGGCCATAAGGCCCTGAAAAAAAATGAGCACGAGTAGAGGAATAACTGGAGCAGGGTAGCGGGTGTTGTGGGTGCCCTGCCCTGGCCCCTTTTACTGAGCAGGTGCATGCATCTCCCAGCTGCTGTGAGTGTTGGCTGGTAATCGCTCACCCTCTACCCTCGCCCCACCTTCTCCAGAGAGTCATAATGAAGCCCAAGGAGCCACCTTGCCTGGGAGATTCTGCCTCCTACCTAGGGTAGCCCACAGCTAATGACTGACTGAGACAAGAATACAAAAGAAAGTTTTCCTTACATCAAGGTGGGACCACTTCCACGGTGTAATTCATAAGCCTGTGCTCCCCATGGATCAGGCTGAAGCTGGATGACAGCTGGCTCATATCTTTGCTCATCTCCTATGACTGTTCACCCTGCTTCCCTTGCTTTCTTCCTCTTCAGAGCACTCCCTCAATAAATCAAATCTAGCTGAATTTTTGTTTTGGACTCTGCTTCTAGGGAAGCCAACCTAAGACGAGCAGGACACTCACTAGGGAGGGGAGCAACTAAGCTCCTGACCTGTTAACAACTGACCTCAAAGAGACTGTTTCCAGAATAACCAAAGATTTCCCTATTCTTTCCTTCCCTCTCTCCAGTGTTTCAGCCAGGAAAGACCTACAGAGTCTGAAATTCAACCCTTAATATATAAGCTGGGTGTGTGCTTAAGTCCAAAGAAGGGTTTGCATTTCTGTTGGGTGACACAGTGACCATTTACTGAGTCTCCAGGACAAAAGGATTTAGGTGATGCCTCTGGTGGGAGGCATCCCAGGACCTTCCAAGACTAAACATACAGCCCATTAGCCACGCTGCCTCATCAGAGGAAAATGATTCATTCATCTTCTGCTTTATTGATTAAGGCCCTGGATGGAAACTCGTCAACAGGTTCAGATGAGACACAGGAATTGAAATACCTAGAGACAATAAGTATTTTATTTAGAAGTAAAACAATCACAGGACCATGTTTGGGAACTGCAGAATGGAGTCTCTGAGTGAGGGGCGTCATCCTCAAGCTCAGGACGTGTCTAGTCCTGCCAAGTGACCAGGTTAGCTTAAAGCTTTTCACTGGTTGCCTGAGGACACCTTACTGGGATTGCTGTCTTCCTCCTCACTTCTGCCCTCCTCAGGCGCCCCTCATTCACACATCTTCACTCAGGACACCCCAGCGGCAGTGCTACGTCCTTGTTAAGTCAGCTCAGCGGGGTAAGGCAGGGAGCACAATCAGTTCTCAAAAGCAGCGACTGAAGGAATCACACGATCCAACAAACATCCATCGGTGCCAGTCAGAGAGAACTACACAGTGTCCTTTAAAATGTGCTGCTTCATGTTCAGTTGCCTCCTCTGCTCAAAGGGGAAGCTACCTGGAGCAGTTTGATCGGCATTCTTAACTCATTACTGTTATTGAAGATTCAATTAACGTTCTAATAACAGACACTCTGACTGCAGACATTGTAACCAAAGATCACCACTGATTCAAGAGATGAAAATAGTATTATCCTCTTTTTTTTGGGGGGGGGGGTGGTGTTACCAAGAATAAACATTAGTAAAATATAAAGTTTACAAAGCTAGAGCCACATCATGAGAACCAACCTATAGTCAAATAGCCATGCTCTATCTGTCACCAGGGGCAAACATGCGCAGCAAGTCAGAGGCGAGTCAGCAGCATGTTATGCTGCCATGACAAAGAACCCCTGAACTTCTGGCTGAAAAAACCAACGGATTATTCACTGCTCAGTCTACACGTCTATTACAGGTCAGCTGGGAACAAAGCTAACAGGAACAGTCTCTGTAAG
Source organism: Equus quagga (assembly GCF_021613505.1). Lineage (NCBI taxonomy): Eukaryota > Metazoa > Chordata > Mammalia > Perissodactyla > Equidae > Equus > Equus quagga. The sequence goes on from NC_060278.1 coordinate 78,816,173, forward strand.
GAAGATAATTAATCACTACGGTAGAGAATAAAAGACTGCTCTGGAAATTAATTTCAGGCACACCTCGGAGATATTGTAGGTTTAGTTCCAGATCACTGCAATAAAGTGAATATTGCAATAAAGCAAGTCACACGAATTTTTTGGTTTTCCAGTGCATATAAAAGTAATGTTTATACTATACTATAGTGTATTAAGTGTCCAATAGCACTATGTCTAAAAAAATGTACATACCTAATTAAAAAGCACTTTATTGCTAAAAAATGACAATCATCTGAGCCTTCAGCGAGTTGTAATCTTTTTGCTGGTGGAGAGTCTTGCCTTGATGGTGATGACTGCTGACTGATCAGGGTGGCGGTTGCTGAAGGCTGGGGCAGCTGTGGCAATTTCTTAAAATAATAAGACAACAATGAAGTTTGCTGCATCCACTGACTCCTCGTTTCATGAACAATTTCTCCGTAGCACGCAATGCTATTTGATAGCATTTTACCCACAGCAGACGTTCCTTCAAAACTGAAGTCAATCCTTTCAAACCCTGCTGCTGTTTTATCAACTAAGTTTATGTCATATTCTAAATCCTTTCTTGTCACTTCAACAATCTTCACAGCATCTTCACCAGTAGATTCCCTCTCAAGAAATCACTTTCTTGGCTCATAAGAAGCAGCTCCTCCCCCGTTAAAGTTTTATCACGAGATTGCAGCAATTCAGTCACATCTTCAGGCTCCACTTCTAATTCTAGTTCTCTTGCTATTTCCACCTAATCTGCAATGATTTCCTGCAGTGAAGTCTTTTTTTTTTTTTAAGGCTTTGTCTATTTATTTATTATTTATTTTTTTTTTTGAGGAAGACCAGCCCTGAGCTAACATCTGCCGCCAATCCTCCTCTTTTTGCTGAGGAAGAGTGGGCCTCAGCTAACATCTGTGCCCATCTTCCTCTGCTTTATATCTGGGACCCCTGCCACAGCATGGCTTGACAGGCAGCACATAGATCGACACCTGGGACCCAAACCAGCGAATCCCAGGCCACCAAAGCAGAACCTGCAAACTTAACCACTGCGCCACCAGGCCAGCCCCTCTGATGAAGTCTTGAACCCCTCAAAGTCATCCACGATGGTGGGAATCAACTTCTTCCAAATTCCGTTAATGTTGATATTTTGACCTCTTCCTATGACCTATAATTGTTCTTAATGGCATGTAGAATGGTGAATCCTTTCCAGAAGGTTTTCAATTGACTTTGCCCAGATCCAACAGAAATCACTATCTATGGCAGCTACAGCCTCACAAAATGTATTTCTTAAATAATAAGACTTGAAAGTTCAAAATTACACCTTGATCTGTGGGCTGCAGAATGGATGCTGTGTTAGCAGACACACAAACAACATTAATCTTGTACATCTCCATTAGAGTTCTTGGGTGATCAGGTGCATCGTCAATAAGCAGTAATATTTTGAAAGGAATCTTTTTTTCTGAGCAGTAGGTCTCAACAGTAGGCCTAAAATACTCAGCAAACCATGTGGTAAACAGATGCGCTGCCATCCAGGCTTTGTTTTTCCTTTCATGGAACAGAGGCAGAGTAGATACAGCATAATTTTTAAGGGCCCTAGGACGTTCAGAACAGTAAATGAGCACTGGCTTCAACCTAAAGTCACCAGCTGCACTAGCGCCTAACAAGAGAGTTTGCCTGTCCTTTGAAACTTTGAAATCAGGCAGTCTCCTCTCTAGCAATGGAAGTCCTAGACGGCATCTTCTTCCAATTTAAGGCTGTTGCATCTAGATTGAAAATCTGTTGTTAGTGTGGCCACCTTCATTCATGATCTTAGCTGGATCTTCTGGAGAACTTGCTGCAGCTTCTCCATCAGCACTTGCTGCTTCCCCTTGCACTTTTGTGTTATGGAGATAGCCTCTCTCCTTAAACCTCATGAACCAACCTCTGTTAGCTTCACACTTTTCTTCTGCAGCTTCCTCACCTCTCTCAGCCTTCCTAGAATTGAAGAGAATTTGGTCCTTGCTCTGGATCAAGCTTCACCTTACGGGAATATTGTGGCTGGTTTGATCTTCTGTCCAGACCACTAAAACTTTCTCCATATCAGCAATAAGACTTTTTTGCTTTCTTACCATTAGTGTGTTCACTGCAGTGGCACTTTCAATTTCCTTCAAGAACTTTTCCTTTGCATCCACAATTTGGCTAACTGTTTGGTGCAAGAGGACTAGCTTTCAGCCTATATCAGTTTTTGACATGCCTTCCTCACTAAGCTTAATCATTTCTAGCTTTTGATTTAAAGTGAGAGACGCGCGACTCTTCCTTTCACGTGAACACTTAGAGGTCATTATAGGGTCACTAAGTGGCCTAATTTCAATATTGTTGAGTCTCAGGGGATAGGGAGGCCTGAGGGGAGAGAGAGAGAAATGGGGGAATGGCCTGTTAGTGGAGTAGTCAGAACACACACAACATTTATCAGTTAAGTTCGCCACCTTATATGAGCACGATTTGTGGTGGCCCAAAACAACTACCATAGTAACATCAAGGATCACTGATCACAGATCACCATAACAAATATGACGACAATGAAAAAGTCTGAAATATTGCCAGCATTACCAAAATGTGACAGAAAGACATGGAGTGAATGAATTTTGTTGGAAAAATGGCACTGACAGACTTGTTCAATATAGGGTTGCCATAAACCTTCAATTTGTAAAAAACACAATATCTGCAAAGCACAATAAAGTGAAGCACAATAAAATGAGGTATGCGTGTACTCAGCTCAGAAATGACACATGTGACTTTACTCACAACTCATTGGCCAGAACTGGTCTCAAAGATAGCCGGACATATTCAGTCAGGAGATTTACTAGCTGTACCAAATCTGCATTCTGACCCTTAGACTGGCCCAAAAAGAAGTCTATCCATCTAGAAAATTTCCTACCACTGAGTTGTACTCCACTAAATCTCTATCATGTGTCCAGCACTTTTTTAAATATAATATGCATAACAGAATAAGTTTAAAACATTTTGTCTTCTAGAAGCTCCCAATATAACTAGAAGATGAATCAAGAAACAATAAAAAACATATACTAATCCAAGGTAGGGCAAAATTATATGCCAAATCATGTGATACGCAAATCAAAGCTATCACACTTCTCCTTTTTCTCTACCTGGACGTGGAAAACTTCATCTGCTACCCCAGCACTGTCCAACAGAAAGACAACATGAGCCACATTTGTCATTTTAAATTCTCAAACAGCCACTTTATAAAAAGCAAAAAGAACAAGAGAAATCAAATTTAAGCTTACCTTTTATTTAACCCAAAATATCCAAAATATTATTTCAACATGTAATAACATGCAAATTACTGAGACACTTTACATTACTTTCTTCATATTAAAGCTTCAAAATCCAGTGTGTTTTTCACACTTACAGCAGCTCTCAGTTCAGACTAGCCCTGAAGTGCTCACAGAGCTAACGGCTATTGTATTGGACAGAGCACTTCTATACAATAACCAAAATTAACATACGTATTGCTAACCTGCTTGGCCAAGATTTTTTTTAAACTGTCGGTACATGTCTGAAGATTTTTCTGGATGTTTTAAAATGATGCTTTTTCTTTATAGCCAGTATACAGCTTACTTTTACTCTGCAAAGTGATACAGCTCCAGGAACTTTAAGTAGTTAAGACTGCATAGAGTGTACGGGGAAGGGAACATTAATCCACCCCAGGTTAAGGAATTCAAGAAACAAACCAAAAACAAGTTCTACCAGGGCTGCAGGTGGGGAAAGGGGTTAAGAAGAGGGGCCGGAGTGTTGAGGATGTGCCTAATAAAAGGCTGCTTGTTGAGACTTGTGGGAGTGGAGCCCTTTCCTTAAAAGGTTAAACGAAAAGCAGAGCCACTGTATTTCAGCAGCCTAACTACCAAGAGTGACTCTGACCTTTTCCATTTCTGGAGATTTATGATAGAACATTTTCCCTTGACATGGCGCAGGACTCTTTGAATCCAGGTTCAGTGTGATCGCGTGTGCTTCTAGGGGAACCCTTTCATTGAATCAAGGCATACCCGTGTTTCCAAGCATACTCAGGAAGAGTCACACAACGGAAAACCCAACCCCAGGGTCCTGTCCATCAATTCCTTCGCAACAGCCTCACCCTTCTGAGAAGCACATTTACCTTTTGAGTTGAAGAAACACAAAAACAGACTATTTTCACAACGGGAACTTTTGTTGACCGTGAGGGCTGTGGAACCCGAGCCTTGAAAACGCTACCAGAGGCTAGTTAATCTAATAAAGCTCTTGACATTAATGGGCTTAGCTAGTGGGAAAGTTTGAAATTCCTTCTCAGAGTCAGCAGGGTCCCTTGGTGAGCCAGAGTCTTTCAGGTGGTTTTTTCTTTGGGCCTCGACATGCCAATTTCACACTAGATGTCTCGCCGCTTCAGGACAGTCATTTACACTTCAGTTTTGCTTAATTCTGATCAGCTCACCCTTCCAAGCCAGGTGCACAAACTCACTGACCTTAGCTGTTGGCTGGCTCAGTTTCTTGGTGCTAATGAAGTAAAAGGTATCTTTCTAATCCCCAGGTGGGTTTGCTAACTGACTGACTCCAGTCACCTTGTAATGCTTGCAAGCCTAACAAAGAAGAGGAATCTGGTAGAGACAGGTCAATTGACCCAAACACTTTTCCGGTCCCAGAAATATAACTTGAAAAGTAGATACTAGTTGTAAATGGGCCATGGGTGTATCTCTATAACCAAAAGGCCGTGCTATTAAACTTAAAACCTTGCTTGCATCTGCCACTACAAATGCCAGACCTTCTTTTCTCTGAAAATTCCCCTTTCAGATGGAGCCAGCAGATTTTATTTTACCCTCATATACCTACAAACCATGGGTCAGTCTTGCCCCTTATTCCCACATTCTGAAACCTGGACTCAGGTTAATTGGTTTGTATTAATAATTTTGCTTAACCATAGTGAGAAAGATGAAAAATGTTTATTTGGAAAACCAGCTGGTGTCAGAGGTCACCAGTGGTTGGGCTAATGGAGGCATCAGTGATTTAGGATTCTTTTGACTCCCCCCCTTACTTTTATTTTCCTGAAATTTTGGAGTGAACACAGAGTATTAAATACAGCTAACTCCTTAATCATCCATGGACAAAGGACAATCAAACCTGGTGATAGGAAAAAAGCAGGAACTTCCATCTCTGATTCTGACTTTCAACATATCCAAGCTCTTGGAAAGATAAATGGAAGCAATGTTACTTTGCTACTAATTCCATTTTTCAGATCCACTTCTAACATGCTATTGAAAAGAAACTTTTAATCCAAACAAGAACCGAACAATGTTGCCTACATCCCCTCGGGCAGAGAAGCAGGGCATACGGCTATTTATAATAATGACAACTGACAGCAAGGGCTTTAAAAAATGCTTTCCCTCCTGTTGTCAGTTTTGGAATGGAGTTGGAGGCGAGCGAAGTCCTGATAACATTGGTGTATTGTTCCTGTAGGTCCTAACCTCTGCAGGCTACATCAGTATCTTCTGTCTGAAGAAGTCGCTCTCTTTTCATCAAACACATTCCAGAAGTCAGCAGTAAAAGCACTGACGGGGGAGAGCAGATTGATCCATTAACTCTCACCCAGTTCCTTGGCTGAACCCTCACTTCACATTCCAGTTATAAAGATTTGGTGAGTTATCAAACAGGAAATAAGCTCGGAAAGGAACTGCGTCTTTAGAGGTTCTCGCCAACGCTCCTTGTTGCCTGTACATCCTGGGGAGGATGAGAGACCCACTTCCCTAACAGTTCTCTGAACTTCTCAAACTTTGTGCACCTAAGTTACGTGGGGACCTTGTTAAAATGCATATTCTGACTATGGAGTGGCAGAGCCTGAGAGTCTGCATTTCTGTGCTTCTCATAAACTCCCAGATGACGCTCATGCTTCTGGTCCATGGGCCAAATTTTGAGGAGCAAGGAGCTAAAAATGACTTTGGGAATCTGACAGAAGTCAAGATAACTGTATTTCCACTCATTCAAGTTTTGGCCTCAAAAGTTATCCAACCACTCATCGTATGTGCTTGCCCAGTGACATCGGGTTGGGTGCAGTGGGAAAAAATACACAAGAAACTACAAAGCGGGCAGTTATTCAAACACCTACTGCTCAGTGCTGAGATGAACAAAACACTATAGTTTTAAATCGACAGGCATAATGAGAAGGAGGAATCCAGGCAAGAAAGGTGCATGTCTCCAAGGTGAGAAGACAGAGGAAGATAACTTTCACATTAGCTGTACTCAAATTCAAAATTTAAAAAGGAACAATGATCCTTTCCCCTTTGCTAAGCTCTGCTCCAGGGTGACTTAAAGCACAGGAGGCATTACCGGTCCATTTCAGGGAAAACCCCCAACTGGGGTGTAGCCTTGTAAGGTGCCACTCCCTTGACTAAAACGAAGATCAAGGGTGAGATGTGAAGCACAAGAAAGCCCTGCCTTAACAGATCCGAGCTTGTGGCAAGCTACAGCTCCTCACCAGAGGCCAGGTTTTGCTTCTCTCTCGATTGAAGGGCCTGGGGTGACCGGTGAACTGAGTTTTAGTTTTCTCCAAGTAGAGTGACCCCCCCCCACCTTAAATTCACTAAGAAGGTTTGATGTTAGCCCCTGTACTCTGGCATACCAGCCATGTCATCTTGAACATCATACTTACCTTCTACAAATGTCATTTTCTCTTCTGTAAAATTGGAATGATGAAAACCTACCCCACAGCATTGCTGTGAATCCTAAATAAGCTAATGTATAGATTAAGCATGTGTAGTATAAATAAGTAAACCAATGAATGCACCTGTCCTTCCAATTGCTGAAAAAACCAAAATATCTTTGTCTCCAGAGCAGCTTGAAATTCTATTTGCAGTCCATTGCTACTAGGAGTAGAGCAAGCATTAGAAATGCTGAAGGACTTCCTTGAGTGGCTAATTTGACAGCTGGGAAATATTTTAGGAGAGAGAAACCCATAATTTAAAGTATCTTGACATCAATAAATATTTCCTTAGCATTTAGCTGTAAGAGTTCTGAATCCTCCATCTGTTCAGAAATTTCTAAATTCAAAATAATATGGTGCTTTGGGAGTTTGTGAATCCACACAAACGTCAGAAAGACCAGGTGCCATCGCAGTTTTCCACGCTTAGGGAGAAGTGTACACTACTCTTATTTCTTTGTAGAAGGAGGAATGAAGAAGAAAGACAAGTTGATCTCCACTACCCACTTTTAGCCCCATGTCCCTTTGATTATATCTGGAAGAGGCTCAGAAAGAACACTAATTCTGACCACGGGGTGAGGCTGGCATTAAGATGGGCCACTGCCCAACTATCCAGATGACGCCTTCCATATTCACTTGGTTGCATTCCTAAGCAACTGCAATGCACTTCCACCTCAACCAATTATTTTCAAGCTCAGATGATCGTGAGATTGTAGAACTGAACTAAGAGCTTGTTGCCAAATATGTGTTGAAGTGGTTAAAAACTCCTCAAATAAGTTCCAGATAAGTACTGAATTGAAAATAAATTTTCTCTTTTCTGTTCACTTCTGACTCTGGCCCAGACACAAATCCCTTGTGTAGATAGATGCTTTTCAGGACCATTACAGAAGGCTGCGTTCTTCTCACTCTACTTTCCTATGCCCATTCCAGACTTTGTACACTGAGATGACCAGGGTGACATCTGGTTGTCTAGGAAAAGGCCACTAAGATGATTTGCAAGTAAACATCTTAAAATGACAGTAGCCTTGCCTTTCTTCCACATAACCAGTCTCCTTACCTCCACTCCATTCCATCCTCCACCCTGCAACCAAATTAATATTTTCAAGAAACAATGCTGATTGTGTCACTCTCCTACTTAAAACCTTTCATTGGCACCCTGCTGACCCTGCAATAAAGTCTGAATGGCACACAAAGTTCTTCATGATCTGGCTTCTGGTTCTCTCTCCAGTCTTGTCTCTCAAACACTTCTTACCCTTCCCCCTTCCTTTCTCAGCACCCAATTCTCCACTGGTAAGCCAAGATGCACCCTGGACTGCCCTCAGCATACACGCACGCTCTTCTGCCTGACAAAGTCTTTCCTGTCCCACCCCTCTCCCCCAGCATGGACTTACCCTGTGGTTAATTCTGACTCATCATTAAGGTATCCACTTGGACATCATTTCCTGGGATCAGTGGTTCTCCTATGTATTTCTGAATGTGTCCAGTGCTACCTGCTTACTAGCTGTATATTCCCTTTTTAAGCTACTAAGGATCATGTCTTATTCACTGTTGTATTCCCAGCATCTAGAATGCTGCACGTTACATAGTAAGAGGTTTGAAAACATCTGCTGAATGAATGGATGCATGAATGAGAGAAGAACTTTCTATATACTAAAGCAGTGATTCTTAAAGTATGGTCCACAGACCAGCAGCATCAGTTTCACCTGGGTACTTGCTAGAAATGCAAATTCTCAGGCCCCTCTGCCGATCTGCTAAATCAGAAATTTTGGGGTGGGATCCAGCATTCTTTATTTTAACAAGCCCTCTGGGTGATTCTGAGGCATGCTAAACTTGGAGAACCACTGTTTTAGAGCAGTAGTATTATCTGCACATAACAATCACCTGGGGTGTTTTTAACACTGCTTGAACTATCTTCCCTCAAATTTTTTATTCGGTTCAGTTACTGTGGATTCTAGAGTACCTTTTTAAAACTCATCAAATGATTCTGATATGCAGCTGGGATTGAAATGATCCCTGTCCTAGATTTTCCATATCCTTTCCCCAACTCCAACACACACACACAAAGTTACCTCTAAAACAGGCATTGGTCTAGCACCACTGCGCCAGTGCCTCTGGCCTCCCTTAGGACAATGGGGTAGGGTTTTGCATCAGATTCAGCCTAGCAGCCAAAATCTCACTATTCAAAGTGTAGTCCATGGAACAAAGTTTGCATGCCATGGTAGCTTGTTAGAAATACAGAGTCTCGAGCTCCACCCAGATCTAGTGCAACAGAATCTGCATTTTAACAAGATCCTCTGGTGAATTACGTCCACCTTAAAGTTTGAGAGGCACCAGCCTAGGAGTGCACAGTTTTACAGAGCACAGAAGTAAAATCATTTTTTGCAGGTATGTATAGTTTGGGTATACAACAGCATATAGTCATAGACTTTCGATAAAATTTCTGATCAGGGCCCGAAATGTAACTGTCAAGGTCAAAAGGCTTCATCAGTTAATAGCATAGAATGGACTTCATGAGTCGTGGCTTCTGGTGACTGTTGAGTAGAGAAGGTCATTTGTCCATAACAGCATTTGAGAAACCGGGCCATCCAGGAAGAGCCACACTACACAACTCAAAGTAACGAATTATGGGCGCTTCTAAGCCAATCACACTTATTGAGTGCTTACTATGTGCCAGGAATCATGCTAAGTACTCAAGACATATTAACATTTAATCTTCCCTACAACACCCTGAAGCAGGTGCTATTAATTATCCCCATTATGGAAATGAAGGAAGCAGAGGCAGGGAGAAGTCAGGCACAGCTGAGAAGTATGACCCAGAACTGAAATCTAAACCCATCTTTCTTTGGAACCTGTGTTATTAACCACAACACTATGTTCAACAATTACTCTAAAGGAGAAGGAACAATGACCCCAAACAACTGTTTTTTTAAACATTAGTTTAAAAGCCCCTGACTGTTCCTCCAACAATTAGAAGAGCCAGAATTAAATAGAATGGTTGCTGTGCCAACCCACAGAAGTCAAATATAACTAGGCAGCAAATTAGGGTAAACATTTAGGAATCCCTTGCATGTGGCACACGACTCCACCCACCCTTCTTGGCACAAGCCAGGACGTTGATTATATGGATCCCGCTGGCATTTCATGTCCTCATTCGAGTCATACAGAGTATCCTCCTTACTGCTGTGAACATGACCAGACTTATTTGAGTAATTTGGCACATTATGGTGATGACTCAATAGTGCAGACAAGGGCAAGAGCTCCAGCTTTTGCATTCTCCCATCCCCCCTTACCCTTGCCATTCAATCACCTGGCGTAAATGGATGGAGGCAAGATGTTTGGCATCATGGTCAGAGCTGAAGCTCATTTTCAAAGAACTGGAATTTCTTGAGGATAAAAGTAACCAATTGGCCTGGAGCCATTAACTGCAACTGGTTAATAAGCTCTGAGAAAAATCTAAACAGTTTTTGCCATGGTAAGATAGGGCAGAGAAGAGAGGTAAAGGCACCTAGGTGGCCATATTTGGAGCAGAATTTATGCCCCCCCCATGCCAATCAATCTGGTTTGGGGATCCAGGGGGTTCTGCAGACCCCACCTATTCATGCAGAGCTCCAGGATTAGAGCATACAACTAAAGCTAATGCAGTCAGTCCTTTCCCTACCCTGGCCACAGTGACTGGTTCAGAGGTAGTCCTGAGGCTAGGACAGACCAATCAGAGCAAGTCACAAGACTTTTTTGGACAGGGGAGGGGGATGTGGAATTCAGGAACAAAATGCTTTCTCTTTTGCGCTGGACGTGAATGATGAAGCATGTAGAGCTTCGAGAGCTGCTGGAAACCATATTGAGACCGTAGGACGAGCAAAATAGCAAAACATAATTGAATTTAGATTAGTAGGAATTTTAACTTTTAAAACCCCTTTATTTGGCCAGATGCATTGTCATTTATTCTCTCTTACATCCTATCATCTATCTATCCATCTATCTATCTAAACTATTCAAGAGTAGGTTATAGACATGATGTCCCTTTACCTTAAAATACTTCATCACATATCTCCTAAGAAAAAGGACATTCTCTTATTCCCTTACGTAACCACAGCACAATTAATAAAATCAAGAAGTTTAACATTAATACAATACTATTATCTAAAACCACAGCTCATAATCAAGTTTTGTCAACTGTCCAAATAGCATTTTTTATAGATACTTTATTTTTCCTGCTCCAGGACCCAGTCCAGGATCATTGCATTTCACTGTCACCTCCTTTCATACTCTTTTAGTCTGAAACCATGGAGTCTTTTCATTATGACGTTGACATTTCTGAAGAGTCTAGGCTAGTTTTTATTAGAATGTCTCTCAATTGACATTTGAGGTACAGATTATTTTAAACATCCATATGCTTAATGGAGCTCCATGTATTTGTGTATATGCATGAGGGTTATAGATATATTCTTCATGCATACTTTGATTATAGTATACAGTTTGTAAAAGTGGGAATACATTTGAAAAATATTATGTGAAAGAGAAATAAATTTGCCATTTTGGAAACAATGCAGTTTGACAGCCTATTCCCTACATTTTCCCCTAAATACCAACAAAATGAGGAAGACCAGAAACTGGTCTTATTTAACTCCTATAATTAAGGTGAATATGATGCACATTTATATGCAAATAAACAAGAAGCAGCTATATTTCACCGTACTCTCCAATGAAAGGTACAGGATCAAAATATTAGAAACAGGATTTTACAACCAAGATGAGAGATCAGCAAAAATTATGAAACACAGGCAACAACGTAATATCTGAGTGGCGAAGTGGGAAGAATTTAAAACTAGGAGTGGAGAAGCCAGGATCCTAGTCCTAACCTGGCCATTCACTCTCTGAGTGATCTTTGGCGAGATGCCCTCACTCTCTGGAGCACAGTTTCTTTATCTATGAACTGAGGGGGTTGGACTCGATGCTCAGTCATGCCCCTTTCAGCTCAGTGGGTCTCTGAAAGGTTCATACCTATATCATTCAAACTCTGATCAAATGCCAAACTGGGCAGCAGTTCAGAGAAGGGGACTATCAACACACAGGGCAATAATTGGAGGTTCCCTGTGAGAGCTGGAGTGGGAGGTGGACTCATGAAGAACAGGAAGGAATCTGGTAAGTGGAGGGAGAAAGAGAGCATGCTAAAATGGAAAGCAGCTCAAGTGAATGCACAGATTCAAGCAAATGAGCAAAAAATGGGCTTGAAACAGACCTGATTAGCATAGAGGTGTGAACTGGGGACTTGAATGAACAGACAGCTCATGTGTGACAGCCTGCCTCTCTATTGTGGCCACTTTTAGGCCACTTGCATTGATGCACTTGTGACGACAAATAAGTACATAAAAGAGTCAATGGATACTATATAACCATTAGCTTGCAGTGGCTTCATGAGAAACATTTTTACTCTTCTTTGTGCCTTTATCTATGTGGAAAGTTGCTTATCTATAGATAGCAACATTTTCTCCACCTTAATTATCTGTCTTTTCACAGATAAGGAACACAGCACTGTCCAGACAATTCTGGCTCATGCACTGAGTGTCACTGCTGCTCGTGGTTTTCTCAGCAGTAGAGATTATGCCCTTTGTTGAAAACTGATCATAGGTACATTAGCTCATTTAATCTTCATTAGTACCTTGGGAGGAGTTATTATTTCCCCAGTTTTACACATGGTAAAACTGGACTCAAAAAGAGTTTATGAACTTGTCTGGAGCTGGAATACCAATCTATGAAACTATGCCTTTAACCTCTGTGTCGATTTATGCACAGTATTTTCCTTGATCCTTGTAAATCATGCTCTGCTTTGCTGAGATGAGTGATGGGGCTTGGGAGCTGAGGGCACAATCAGCTCTTCTCCAGGATCCTCCTCCAAGCAGGCCCGTCCAGCTCTCATCAGATGGTTGGTGCCAACTTTAGTCAAAGGCTGTGAGGGTGATTTACATAAGCAGAAAAAGTGCTAATTAGAGAATGTCAATGATCTGGGTACAAATGTTGCCAGCTAAATATTATTGAAAACTATTTGTAGTTGGTTTGAGATGCCTTGACATGCATTTGGGACCAGAAAGGTTATTTTTATGTATCTTGGCAAAAAAAATTAAAAAGGTCAATTCTATTTTACACATAGATCATGAACCAAGGTTATGTACAGCCAGAAAAAAATATGAAGAAAAGGAAATTACTTAAAGGGGATGGGTGATAAATCCCACATGCCCCCTGGGGTAGTTTTTGAATGAGTAATATTTAATGGTAGCAGTGGTTATGGGCATGTGTGTACTTGGAGAATGTGCATGCATGTGCATACACTTTGAGGGCTTTTTTTTAATGTTTCATATCCTTTGTAGTGTTTTAAACTTCTATAGACTTAATGGAAGAAGATTATAAGTCTCCATGTATTTTGGGGTAGAGTTGTAAATTGTTAGTGATGGTTGTTAAATTTGTTCTTACTTGTAAACAGGGTTCCCTTCCCTCCTTTCCTTCCTTTCTTCCCTCCCTCCCTCCTTCCCTCTTTCTTCCTTTCTTTTTGTTACTGATTCAACTCCATTTTCCACATGGAGAGAAAGCTAGTGGGAAGATAAACACTATGATATGGACCATAACACAATTATCTACAAAATGCTAGGAATGCTTGACAGGGGTACATATTCCTTAAGGAAAGTTTTAGAGCCATATTTTCTAGAAGGAGTAGGAGTGTTGAGGGGCATGGCTTCTTAAAGAATATGCCAGGAGCACAACATGCCCTCCAGGGATGGAGGGGTTAAATGTGGAGAGATTATGAAGTTCCTTTATCTATACTAACAAGTTGGAACTTGAGCCTATTGGCAATTAAGAACCATAAAAAGTTTTTAAATTGGAGTACAACAGCACTCACCCTAATATGACCAACACCTAAACAGCTTCTGCTACCCCACAAAAATTTTTCCACATGTCCATCATATTCTGCTCCCTGAAAAATGTTCCCAAGGCAGTTGAAGAAAAACCGGTGTCAGGGATCCCAGAATTCCTCGATTAAGACAGGTCAGAGCACAGCAACTGAAGGTTCGAAGTACCATCACCAGGGCTGTCACTTCCTCTATCCTAGTAGATTTTGCCCTGCTCCTTGTAGTCTTGGGAGCCAAGAGGGCTCAAGACTCTACCCTCCTTCAACCAAAGCAACTTGCTTTGATTAGTTACACATATTGGTTTTCCTCTATGAGATTTCTTCTGGGAAGAAGAGAAACTTGACTGCTAAAATAGACATTCTCACACCATCCTCTGTCAGTGGCGAGATGAAGCACCCACTAGAGACCTGGCTTCTGGTTCTCAGTCTGCCACTAATTAACACTGCATCCCTTGTCAAGTGGTTTGAAAGCTACATGTAGATCATTTTTTTTCATGGTTCCATAGAATCCTAGAGCAGGGAGAGTGCAGATGCCAGAGAAATTGAGAGTCTTACCCAAGATTAGTGCATAGCAGTGCAGGAGGATACTCTGGGTCTCCAGGGAACAAGCCCAGAGCTCATTCTACCACCCTCCATCTCCATAACTCCTCCCCACCTCCACGCTTACAGGCCTGTAGCCACCATCTGGTCCCTAGACTACTGCAACAGCTTCCTAACTGGTCTGCCTGTTTCTTACCCTGACTGTTCTCAACAATGGCAGCCAAAGTCATCCCATCGCAACTTCTGGGCCCAAGACCTGAGATCAATGAGACCTGTATTATGTACCTCACAGGATCGAAGGATCAAATGAGTTGGGACAACTTTTTGAAATATGGAAGACAGCCGTTGTTTTATCTCTAACCCAAAAGTTAAAAAACAAAATAAACTTGCTTGAGAAGCAAGGGAGGCTACTCGGCCTCCCCAAATGTTTGAGGGGGCCCTCTCATCACTCATTATTAACTCCTCCCTTAATTTCGTCTTCCATGATCACTTCTAGGGGAAAAAGCCCACAAGCTTTACAGAAAGGGTAGCTAGGCAAGGCCCTCCAAGCAGGGGAAAGAAGTACCACTGGGATACAAAATTGAAGACTGCCATCTACTGGGAGAAAAAGGCACATAGTGGAGAAAGCTCATGAAGCAGGCGAGGATGAGAAGAAAGGGAAGAGACAAAAGATAATTACTTAAGCTGAGCTGCTACGAGGGAATTGACTGGAGAGATGAAAGTAAATAAAAAAGGTACAGGTGGCACAGCAGAAGCAGAAAGTGCAATGGATAAACTTGAATGGCCTTTAGGGGGCACCTTTCCCACTTCTTTCTTTTTGCGGGGGAGAAAGTAGAAGTCTAAGAGATTTGAGCAACTTGCTTGTAGTTACTCAACTAGTAAGTAACAACACCAAGACTAAATCCTTTGCTGAATTCTGGGTGCACTCTTTGATACTACACTTCCAACTACGCAAACACACAAATAAATGCAGAGACCACTGTATCCACAGTTTTGGTTACCTGGGAATCTCCGCATCTATCTATTAGGAATGTAGGTAATTACTCATATTCCAGTTTGTTGCATAAGGTATGCATAGTGGCTAAATGAGAAGAATGTGGTGACTGGCGCCAAAATCATTTATGGATGACGCGTATGGAGAGGAACTGGGCATACAGAAAGCGTGAGTCCTGATGAGGAAAGGCCACCGAGGACTGGCAGGTAAAGGCAGAGAGGAAGACCTGTACCTCACACTAACCTCTTAGCAACAGCATTCACTGGTTTCCATCAGTTATTCTTTGTTCTCTGATGAGTTCCAGTGACTTAGACTAACCCTGGAGTGAAAGCATTATCCCCAAATGGAGAAAGCCAGACAATCCCATTGAACCAATGTTTAAAATATATCCAGATTCAAGCCACTTCTTCCCACCTACACTATTATGGCCCTGGCCTGTGCCACCATTATCCCTTGCCTGGACATCTGCAACAGCCTCCTAACTGGTCTTCCTGCTTCTAATCTTGAGTGCTCTCAGCAATGGCAACCAGAGTTACCCCGTTACAACTACGGGGCTTAAAGACCTTCCAAAGCCCGTCTCCTCCCACCTCATTCACGAGCGAGAAAGTTAAAGTCCTACCAATGCCCCGCAAAGCCCCACACAATCCGGGTACCATCTCATCCTCTATCCTCTCCCCATTGCTTACTTGGTTCTATACACTGACCCTCCTGCTCTTTCTCTAATCAGACAAGCCCCCACCTTAGGGATTTTGCACTGGCTATTCCCTCTGTATGGAAGATTCTTCCCATAGATATCTACACAGACAACTACCTAACTTCCTTCAAGTCTTTGCTATGTTATTTTCTCAATAAAGCCTACCCACATTTAAAATTACAAACTCGCAATCTCTTGTACTATGCTTATTTATAGATTTTTGTGGCACTTTCAAATATATTATATAATTACTTATTATTCTGCTTATTGTTCATTATCTGTCTCCCCCAGCTATAATGGCAGATTCTTGAGGGGAGGGCTCTTCATCACTTTTTTGACTAATGTGTCATGTGCGTAGAAGAGCACTGGCACATATTAGGCACTCAAAAAAGTTTTGTTGAATAAATGAAATATAACAATAATACTTGTATCAAGGTTAAACTTGCGAATGCTTGTCATCTATATCATTTTCCTCAGAGCTAAACTACCTAAGAGGTCATTTGATCTAGTCCTTTCATTTTATAGAGAAGAAAACAGAGGCTCGGGAAAGCTAAAATGACTATGGTTTGATGAGATGCCTTTGGACCCAACACCATGTTTTACTCCATCTACAGTTCTTGTCTCTCCAATGATGACGTCAACTTTTATAACAGCAAAGATCACACATTTTTCTTTTGGTCTCCATGATATATACCAAATTCAATAACTTAGTCAGTAATAAGCTCTGATTGGTGAATACTCAGAAAAATTTAAACTGCTTCATGTAATATTCCCATCGTCCAAAAGCAATATGCGAGCAGAGTTCTTCGTGTTGCTCCCCCATCCACTTGCCTGTCTCCTCAGAGGAAGTGCTTCCTTCTTCAAACCAAAATAATTAAACCTCAACCCAAACTCATAGGGCTGCTCTAGCTCCGGGGTTCACTGTCCTCTCCCCACCAGGCCATTTGGGGTTTACTGGGGTAATCTTCAACAGGACATTTCCCAAAGTCTGAGTTATTCAGTCAGAGACAGGGTGGAGGGGGTAGTGAGGCTGGAGATTGAAGTCCAGGATGGACACTGGGATTCCATGACTGGTCACCTTCAGGATCTCTCCACCGATCAGAGAAGCCAAATAAGAATTCCTCCTGGTCATTCCTCCTCCAAGATCAAATATCTCCCAAACCAATATCTCACAGATAGTAAAGTTAGATCTAATTAAAGAAGAAACACATTTCCCTAAATATAATGTAATTGGTCCAGATGCCGCTTGCAATGGAAAGAAGCCTCCACCTGAAGACCAGTAGACTCCATTTGTCCAGCCTCTGGCTTCTAGGCTGTGATCTGCAAGATGATGATGACTCCAGAGTCAGACTGCGTGGGTTTAAGTCCTGCCCTTGAATCTTACAGCTGTGTGACGTTGGGCAAGATGTTTAACCCCTCTGTGCTTTGATACCTTCATTCTTTAGTGAGAATAATAATGGCACTACCCCATAGAGTTGTTGGGTGGATTAAATAAATTAATGCATGTCGAGTTCTTATGAAAGCACCTGGTCATTGCTAAATTCTCAATAAATGTAGCCATTATTATCACTTGCATTAAAAATGGCAACCAGGGGCCAGTCTGGTGGCATAGTGGTTAAGTTTGTGTGCTCTGCTTCAGTGGCCCGGGTCTGCAGGCTCAGATCCCAGGCGCAGACCTAGCACCACTTGGCAAACCACGCTGTGGCAGCATCCCACATAAAATAGAGGAGACTGGCACAGATGTTAGCTCAGAGCCAATCTTCCCCCACAAAAAAAAAAAAAAAGGAAAAAGAAATGGCAACCAATTTCAGCACTGGTTCCTCATTCTCAGAAGACACAGCAGCCACTTACTTCATGTTCCTTTGCTCCTAGGCCTTCTCTTTTAAGATTCCGTTTGCTGATCACAGAACGTTCAGGCATGGGAAGGAAAGGATTTCGGAAGTCAGGTCAGGTTCAGGTTGCAGATGGCCTGGTATAGAAGCTGTGTTTATTTCAGAGGACAATGGGAGCCATAAACAGCCTTGATCTGAACCAGCACGGACAACTCCAGTGGGAAGAAGGAAGACACGAGAAGCCAGTAAACCCCTCAGTAAGCCGATGCCACAAGTAAGTGCAGATCAGGAAATGGGTGCCTCTGCCTGGGTCCCCCCTTTTAGAGAACTTAACTCTGGCCTTTCTCTGACTGTACCCTTCCCCACAGGGCAAAGAATCTGCAAAGCCCAGTGGACATACCCTCTGGGGCCCCAGGCCCCTCCTTCTACACCACACCCTGAGAATTCCCTGACCGAACAGACCTGAGCCTGCATTCAGGACCTGCAGGAGTCTCTTTCCCAGTTCTGTGCCCCTGAGGGGTGACTGGTTTGCACAGGTACAGGCCCAAGGGGTGGCAAGGGGCTGCTGTTTGGGTGTGGGGACGGAAAAGTGGGGTGGGGTGTGTACACACATGCGCGAGCCTTCACATGTGGACAGACCAGGGAGTAGGGAGAAAAGAGGCCAGGCCACAGGCTGACGGTTTTCATCTATCTTGTGCTCTGGACCCAAAAGTGTGAAGGGTAGGCCTGGCTGGTACAGCCCCTGGGTGGGAGATAATGAAAGGCTAACTCAGGATAGCCCCAGTGAAGGGATGTTGTAGAAAGAAAATCTTACAGCTTGACTGCTTGCTGGGGGCTGCCCTGCCCCTGTGTGGTATCTCTGAGGCTGCTTTTCAGGTCCAGTAATTACAGGTCTGGCCAAGGGATGGGATAGGGTGGGGCTGAGGTAAAGTGGGCGAGGTCCTTTCGGAAAAGGTGGTTAAGTGTCTGAGGCTGCAAAACCCAAGCACTGACCAGGTACAAGGAACAATGTTTGGCAGAGAACAAGGGGCGGGGCCGCTCCAGGCTGCCAGGCCTGGCCAGGTGCTGGGTCTCCTACAGACATGTGGGCATGGGTCCCCGCACTTTCCCTGTGATGAGCCATTCTGTGGCTCTCTGCGGGTGAGGACTGAGGTAAGAACACATCTGGGGACGCAGCTGACCTTTAGGGAGATGACCTCATCTCTGCCTCCTACTACATGTGTTCAAAGTGGCTTTGGGAATCGCAGCCCTTTGCTCAGTAGCTATTTTAATAATGTGATTCTTAGAAGCATCCTTGGAGGACAGCAACCCACACGACCACAGGCAAAATTTCCCCTGCCTTTGAGAAACACAAAATGCTTAATTCCAAGAGAATGTAGGCTGGACTGTCTGCCCTTGAGATCCCTTCCAAGGCTGAGAGGCCAGGATGTTGCTCTCCTGTCCTTCCCTACCCAACTGTTCAACATCTTCATCAGTGTTTGTGATGGCTTAGCATGTCTTAGAAAGAGGAAGAGAAATCCCATGAGTCACTGTGTTGCTCCTGAAGAGGCACCCTGATAAATTCTGTAATCAGAGGTGGATGTTGATAAAGTAAGACTTGAGGCATTTTTGTGGGTTCCAATTAGGCTAATTAGTCCATTTAGATCATTCTTTTTATTCACAACTGTGTATAATTATAAGCCATCTTCATTCTAGGTTGTGTTAAGATGCTGCACAAGGAGAAAAGTTAAATACTGAAAAATTCAGATCAGTGAAGATTCTTTCTTTTGGAGAGATTATTGTAGATTTGGCATAAAACCATTATTGAAACATGCCAATGTCTTCATGGGAGAATTCCTTTGGAACTCTCTGGTTCCACATGTGGCATAGGGTTCAAAAGCAGAAGGGCTAACTGTGTAGACCAAGATAGAGACTCTGGTGAAGAGGGCACAAGAATAATATGCAGATTCACTGTGGGAAGTCCAACTTTAGGGGAGAGAAGGAAGGAGACAAAACTTCTCAGAAGAGGTGAGTAGCCACAGGAGCCTTCGGCTACTACCAAGTGGATGGGAAGTTTTTTGGTCAAGCAGAGATGCAGGGAGAGACAGCAGGAGGCCTTAGTCCATGGAAGATAGCAAGAATGTTTCTTTCTGGGTCCACTGGATCTTCTTGGTACAAGAAAAAGGAGCAAAGTGACGGGGCCATTGCTCAGGTAGCAGAGGAACAAGTGTCCCACTCCTCACACCTGGCGCAAAAAAGGGAAACAGGCTGCATGGTGGGTCTGGGCAGTGGCCGAGAGAAGTCTTTTAAGAGCAGTAGGCATAGTGTAGGATCCTCAGCAGCATGGTGATGACCACAGTGTTCAAAAGCAGGCAACCATGGTGGTTCTAGTTGCAAGAATTTCCCAGAAAAAACAACTAAGAGTGCACTATGAGTTGTGCAAAGGCAAAGACCGTCTGAGTTTAGATTCACTCACAAACTAGTGAGATGAGACAAGGATCTGAGTATAAGTAATTTATTTGGAAGGTGATCTCAGAAAACGCTGGTAAAGGAGAGGAAAGTGATACAGAGAAGGGAAGGCAGTCAATTTGGGTGTGCTGTCAAGCAAATTGCCTCTGCAGGCAACTGGAGCTCCGTTCCACTGGGCATCTCTGAGACAGTGCAGAACAGGCGCCTCAGCATTACCCTGCTCAAGGGCCAAGGGAGTTGAGGACCCACCAACTCCCATCAGTCATTGGTTGAGGGATTCTCTTAGAGAGTTCTAGTTTCTCAGCAATTTTGGCCTGCCCTGCACATGAGGCATTTTTATCAAGTTCCAATGACGCCAGGCCATCCATCAGACAGAGTTCCCAGTCATGGTGGCATGCCTTCTTCTTCACCCAACTCTTTCTCTCTCTCTTCTAAAAAAACACCTGATTTGATTTCTTAGGGATATCCACTCTACCAAGTGAGTAACCATGATATTTCTGTTACTCAAAAGGAATGCAGTCACAGAGACAGGGGACTTGGAAAGGCTATTTGAAATTTATTTTAGATACACAACGTTTATTCTTGGCCATTGGGCCACCCTATCTCCACCAGGACCCTGCAGCTACGGGTTAAGTACTTCAGAGGGGCCCCTCAATCACTAATCCTCACTCAATTCTACAAGTTAGCTGCTACTGTAACGATCACCCTCACTTCGGAGATGAGGGAAATGCAGCTTGGCTTAAGGAGCTTCCCAAAGCCACACAGCAGTACTACTAGACCCGTCTACTCCCTGATCTAAGATTCTTCATGACCACTTTCTCTGCTTCCAGCTACGTGGGTGCCTCCATGGGACAGCATAGACACATTGATGGGCTTACTCCAAACAAAGCTGACAGAGAAACAATACAAGAGATATTCTTCTTGACACATTTTTTAAAGAGTTTTTATAAAACTGCAAAATATACAAGGAAAACTGACCAAATCACAAGTGTCCAGCTAGCTCAACTGGCACAAAGCAAACACACAGTGCAGACTTCAGCAATGAGGACACGGCCAGAATCCAGTAGGACCCCCTCATCCCCTCTCCCATTTCCCACTACCCTCAAAGGCAACCACTTTATTGACTTCTAACAACATAGATTATCTTTGCATAATTTTGAACTTTATATAAATGGGATATATCGTGCTATAGTTTGAGATTTATCCATGTTGCTGCATGCAGCTGTAATTGGTTCCCTCTCATCGTCTCAAGTATGAATATACCACAATCTACTCATCTGCTCTGTGGTTCATGGATGTTTGGGTAATTTTCATTTGGGCCTACTGCAAATGGCTAATTGGTGAAATGTCTCGTACATATCTTTTAGAGCACGCATGTCTGCATTTCTGTTGGGAATGTATGTACCAGCGGAATTGTGAGATCATAGGGTATGTTCACCTTCAGGGCAAATTTGGATGCAAAAGTTAAGCATCCCTCAATGAGCTCTCCTTTACAGAATCTGACTGCTTAGACAGTTCTTGAAGGCCTTCAAACACACGGGTTTTATATTTTATTCAGCTTTTCTAGTTTTTCTCAGCAGGAGTACTTGCCTGCTATAAGTTACTCTCTCATACAGGAAGCAAATGTGTACTCAATACATTTTAATAATTGACTTACATGCATTTATTTAATTTCATACCCTGTTTATTAATGTGAAAATAATTACATGGACTAAGTCTTAAAAGAAAAAGAATTTAAGTACAAGTGATATTACTGTTACTGTTACTCTGTGACCAACATCTTTCCCAACTCTGGCTTGTTTTGTTTGGTTTGTATTTTTCACTGTCCTTCAAAGCTGTTTATAATCCATCCTTTAATTTCAGATTCAGAAACAGATGCATGTTGGAGTTCAGGTGTTAAATACCTGATTAGCACCCTTCGTGGTCGCTTTTGATCTCTATACAACCCCAAATCACTCCTCTCTGGCCTCTGGCCTTTCAAAGTTCTCCCTATTGCTACTCTTTCCCATGGTCTAGGTCTCATTTTTAGCCCCTTCTTGTGCTATCAGAATCTGTTGTTGAGCTGTCAAAACACAGATTGCAGGGCCCTAGCCCCAGAATTTCTAATTCAGTAGTTCAAGTGAAGCCCAAGAATTTGCATTTCGGACAAGTTCTCAGATAATGCTGATGCTGCTGGTCCAGAAACCACATTTTTGAGATGTGCTGTTCTAGTGCCATCCTTATGTTTCTCCAGTAATCGTGAACTGTCTTTTCAAAAGAAGTTGCTGTGTCTACGCCAGCTGTTTCTAATTTCCTCATGCTGGATTGCACCCATCAACTGGAGAGTAATCAAACATAAGACTGTAAAGGGGCTGGACCCATGTTCCTTCTGCATCAATTTTAAGAAAACAAAGCAATGGTATAAATAGTTAAACAGGTCTTTCCCCAATAACCAGGAATCAAAAGCTCCTTTTTAACTGAGAGTTATATTTAGAGGAGCTTTCTTTATCTTCTGGACATATTTGGGAGGAGGGGAGTTAAACGGAAGGTTCCTGTGCAACTCAAATCTCCCCCCTTCCATCATTTAAAAAAATGTCATTTATGACTGCAGGCCTGTGAAGCCAAATTTATTTATAATTCTCAGTAGCCCCTAGGTTCTGGGGCAATCTAAAGACACAAACCTTTCTTTGTTTTTAAGTGAAATACCTGTTGAATACACATTTTATGCATATTTGTCCAGATTTAGTCAAAACAACACAAACTCAGCTATCAGGAAGCGTACTGTGACGTACAGTAGGTAAAACAAACACAAGGTTGGCTTCACACAATGGCATTCATGGCATTTTGTCAACTTTGAAACCTTTACAGGATGGAGTGTACAACAGCAGCCTGAAGTTTTCACGTGCTGCCCTGTAATCAACGCCCCATCTACCCAGGGTGGATAGGGGCGGGGGATTTCTCCCATGCGTCTGAGATGAAACAGGCGGGACCGTTCCTCCATGTCCCCGCACATACCCAGGGCGTGAGAGCTTCCATGTAAGGGAAAACTACTGCTTTTAACACAAGATAAATTAAGCCCTTGGGTTACAGTGAAACCTTTCAGGTCAGAATTCAGATGATAAAAGAAAACGGAGGTTTCCCCAGTTGTGTTAGAGGGCTAAGTAAGAGGTGAGGTTTATCGGCTTTCCTGCAAACGTGCTAATGAGTGATAAGGAGCTCTAATTTGAAGACACCCTGGAGCTGTTAAAGTGTGTGTGAAACGCAGACAATTCATCAGCAGAGCAAGAATCTCCCCCACAAATGGAAAAGTCAGTTTGGTGTCTTTGGGTTTCTGATTAAAGCCTGAGGGGAATAAATGGGAAACGGAAACTAAATTTTAGAACGTGTACAATGTGCCAGGCAATAGTCTAGTGCTTCAGCAAGGGTCAGTCATCCGATATAATCCCTATAATTACTTTCAAAACATGCTGCCATATTTTGAGGTGAGGAAATGAGACACAGAGTAGAGAGATGACACAAAGTCTGTGCCTTGGTTTCCTCATCTGTATACAAAGCTGATCAATGAAGAAATAGATGTTCAAACCCACAGCTGCCTGACTCCAAGCCAATTCTTCCCCTACTAGCCTTGTGTATATATATACACATACATATATAAATGTATACATATAAATATATTTTATACATATTTTATATATTTATAAATACAACTATTCTATATTTATACATATATAATAAAATATATTATTTTATGCATATTAAAATATCATATATTTTATACATATACCTATTTTTTTAAACTTAACAGAAACACACACAAAACAAGGTTATGTATTGATTGC
Source organism: Equus quagga (assembly GCF_021613505.1). NCBI lineage: Eukaryota > Metazoa > Chordata > Mammalia > Perissodactyla > Equidae > Equus > Equus quagga. Next base: position 78,840,124 of record NC_060278.1, read on the forward strand.
TTGACAAAAAATGTGACCAGAGGCTCACAAGAAACTACCTCGGTATTTCCCCAGGAGTCCAGTGTTCCCTAATTCAGTTTTCACGGAGACTTTACAGAACTGAACAACCAGGACCAACGAGAATCAATTGTATGCATCCACAGCACAGAGGAGGAAAGGGCACTTGCAGGACAGCTTGATGGTTAAGAGAACGGGATCTGGATTCCAATCCCAGCTGTGACTTATCCTCCCCTCCCTCAGTTTCCCTATCTGTAAATGGCAACAAAACCATGGTTTCCCACTGAGGTGTGGGAAAACTAAATGAGAAACAGTGCATGAGGTGTTAGGGAGATTGAGATATATATCTATATATCACCTAATTAGTGATGTTTTTGTCAGGGAGTGGATTTCAGAACTTCTGAGCTAAGCCTATACAGGTTGAAAAAGACCCAAGGTGATTCTGAACCATGCCCCCGATCCGAGTCATGCCCTATTGCTTTCTTCTCCCCTGGACCAACTTAAAAGTCATTGGATAAATGACAAAGGTATTTCAGTCTAGTGGAAAATCATTGGAGAGGGAATTCGGAAACGTGGGTCAGCTCTGCCACTGATAACTATCACTTTAGGAAGCTGACTGAACACATGTGCTTCATTCAGTCAATATTCATTTACTGAGCAAACATTTAGTGATATTTCAAATGTTGCAGATTCTCTGCAGACGGAAGTTTGTATAAGCCATGCCCTGCACTTGCAAGTTGCCCATGGTCTAGGAAGGAATCCAGACATGTAAACATGTCTGGCATTTATAATGAAGTCCGATGACACAAATTCCTACGGGGGGTTGTGAGAACCTGGTTCCAAAATCACTTGCTCATGCCTGGACAAGCAGAGGAGTCAGGAAAGCTTCAACAAGAAAGCAGAGGGTTGAAGGACTTTACCAGGCTGACATGATGAAGCAGAGAGCGGAGATTCCAGGGTAAGCAAATGACATGTGCAAAGACACGGGGTCATGTTCATAGATCTAAGAGTCATTGGATAGGGCTGAATCATAAAGGACATGGCATGCCATGCTAAAGAGTTTGAACTTGATCTTGTAAGTGATGGTGAGACATGAAAGTTTTTGTGGGGTCATCAGGTGGTTAAATTTGTGTTTTAGGAAGAACACACAGTGGTGTGACAAATGAACTGGAGCAAGATGAGACTAGAGGTAAGGAAATCAATTAGAAAGCTGTTACAAAGGTTCCAATAAGAGATGACGTCAGCTTGATCTAGAAAAGGGTTGTGTGTGTGAGAGAGAGTGAGCAAGAAAGGTGCTGGTTCAAGAGACATTCTTAAAGTAGAATGAACAGACAAGTTTTAGTGGTCAACATAATGAGAGTCACGAAAAAGACAGTAGAATGAACGCCATGAGGACATGGATTATGTGTTTGCTTACCATTATGCATGCTGTGCTTCACATAGCATGGGCCATATACTAGTGGCTTTATGAACAAATGAATGTCTGGGTGAATGAATGAATGACGACTTCCAGGTCTTGGGCTTGGGTGACTTGGTAAATGCTTGGGCCATTAACCAAAACAGGTGGGTAATGATAGGCCAATTTGGAGTGTAAAAGAAACTGAAGTTAGTTTTGGATATTTGAGGTGCACATGAGACCCACACTTGTAAATCTGAATCTTGAGCTCCAGGGATAAAAATTCAAGACTGAAGATTATGGTTTGGAAGTCAGAAATAGAGACGGCATTTCAATCCACTAAAAAAAAGTATAATTACCTGGGTAAAATAGCCAATCACTCAAGCATTCATTTACGCATCTACTCATTTATTCCACATAGACTTAGTGAGAGCCTACTCTGCATCATGCTTTGAGTAACGTTTAGAGAATGAATAGGTCCGATTCAGTCTCTGCCTTCAGGAAGTACATCACAGTTGGGGAGACAGATAAAAAATAAGAAAACAAACAAATGAGACAATTTCTACTTATAGGTACTATGAAGGAAACAAGTGGTTGAAACAGAGAAGAAAGAAAGGAAGGCTTCTCAGAGGAGGTGACATTTAAATTGAGCCATGTATTAGTCCGGGTTCTCCAGATAAACAGAATCACAGGATATATACACACAGAGAGAAACAGAGAGAGAGAGAGAGAGAGAGAGAGAGAAAGAGAGAGAAAGAGAGAGGGAGGGAGGGAGGGAGGGATGGGGAGAGAAAGAGAGAGAGATTTATTATAAGGAATTGGCTCACATGGTTATGGGGGCTGAGCACCCCTGCACCCCTGGCCCAGTCCAGCTGACACATAAAACCAACCATCACCAGTCTAAAGAAAGAGAAGAGTTCAAAATCCGCAATAAAGAGTGTTCTAGGGAGATGAAACAGCGTGTGCAAATGCCTTAGGTGAAAAAGAATTTGCTGTGCCAAGACACTCAAAGGCAACGCAAAAGGCTGGAGTTTAGAGAGTGAGGTGGAAAACAAGGTGCAAAGAAGTTGATCAGATGAGCAAGACACAGATTATCCACAAGCTTTAAGGCCATGGTAGGGATTTGGGGCATTATTCTAAAAGTAATGGAAAACCAGTGAAGAGCTTTAAGTAGGAGATAATTAGATTTTGCTATAGGATTGTATTTTTAAGAACAGACTGTATGGGTCAGGAATGAGAAGATAAGACTGAGGATGGTTTCTTACCCTTTACTTTCTAGGAAGGTTTGGAGAATGAAATAACGCGAAAGATACGAATATATTCCGCAAAACAAAACAAAAAGTGATAAACATGTATGTGTAAAATGTAAAAACTCAAACACACAGAGAATATTATTTTAAGAAGGTACAGTTGTTCCACAGAAATCAGTTCAAGTGAGGTTGGGGGTAAAGAAACAATGCTAATCTTAGTAAGTACTGAATTCCTTTATAGTTTAGAATTTTTTAAATGATTATCCATCTTGTTAATATCTAAACGCTACTTTTTTTAACCTTTCTGAGTTGCATTTTGAGTGTGTATCTTAAGGAGCTTGGATTTTTACAACTACTATCTGTAAATCTAGAGCCTTTTAAGAGGTGAATTAATCTGTTTATATTTATTTTAATTACTGATATATTTGGATTTAGTTAAACTATCATACTGTTTTTATACTTACAAGATTTGTCTGCCTATTTTTTTCTCTTTTCATGCCTTCAAATATGAACGTATTTTTTTTAGTTTTCCCTATACTAGTTTGGAAGCTGCATATTATATAGCTAGTCTGTTTATTAACATACACAGTTAGCTTTATATATTTTTTTTTAATTCTATAGTTAATCAGTATCTCTGTCCTTCTTCTAACAAGATAAGAAATGTCTTCTGTGTATGTCACAGTCCATGTTGATATTGACTATAATGTGCTGCTGAATAATAAAGCATTTTGACCAAACTCTAAGTAAGGACCTCCAACATCCTTCCTTTGTCTTCCATGTTGATATTGCATAATATTTTATTTCCACTTGGTTTTAAGCACAATCAGTTATTACTGTTATCATTAACATTACTAACTGCAATGGATTTACCAAGATATTTCACAATTTCTGTGCTCATAACTGTGTCTTGCATCCTATTTCTTCCCTATGAAATCTTTTCTTTCTTACAAAATGCATCCTTTCCGTTTGTTCAGGAAGGGCTATGGATTTTTATGAATGTTAGTCTCTACTTCACCCTCATCTTGAGTGAGAGTGGTGAGCCAAGTAGAATCCAAGGTTAACAGCTAATTTTCTTGGGGCCAGCCCAGTGGCATAGTTAAGTTAAGCATGGTTAACTTCGCACACTGTTTCAGCAGTCCGGGGTTCACGGGTTCAGATCCCGGGCACAGCCCTAGACACTGCTCATCAAGCCATGCTGTGGGGGCGTCCCACATACAAACTAGAGGAAGACTGGCACAGATGTTAGCTCAGGGACAATCTTCCTCATCAAAAAAAAACCCAGTTAATTTTCTTTAGTACTTGGAATATACTACCCCATTTTGCTCTAGCACCATTTGTCGCTGATGAGAAATGCCTCTTAATTCCCTTTTTTTCTTTTCAAAACTAGAAACAAAAGTAAATAATTAAAATGCTTTTGAAGGTTATCACACTGGACAGCCATATCTTCTCTGAGGAAAGAAACAGTGATAATGAGTTTCAAAATTTAATGGGCTACTTTGCTCAATCCACCTGCTGAGGGACAGCCCATGATTGCCTAAGATGCCTCTCCATGCCGCTCAAAAGTCTTGGCAGGTGGTAGAACACGAATCTAGAGGCTTCCTCCCATAGCACTGTACTCATGTCTTTTCAAATGGCAGGAAAGAATATCGTGTTCTGTAAGTTTTCTATAGTTTTCCAGACTTTTACAGAGCTAGGGAAAGATAATCAACAAGTCACAGGAAGGTGGAACTCGAAGGAATTCTCCAGTTATTTTATAGAGATTCAGCAATGTCTTCAGTTGATGCTAGCACTAGTAGACCCAGCCTTACAACCCAGTTTCTCAGCTTCCAGTTATGTATTTTTTCTACAACCCCACAATACTCCTCATGACTGAGAAAGAACTGCTGCAGGAGACTCCCCTCCCACTATGGGTAGACACTTTGCCCTTCTGGAACGGGCAAGTTCATACAGTCTTTCCCTGTCTCTCTGCTTTGGCAGTGGTATTCAGAGTGGACACATTATATCCATTTTCCTAATTATAAGAACCCACTAAAACTAACAAAAAAAATTATAGTAAGCCAGAGTTCTTGTCATTTTAATTAAAATTGTGTTTTCATAATAGGTAAATCTTTACTGCCAATGCCAGTAGATAATGACAACTTAATCCAGTGCAGGTGACCTGGCACAGAACTGGAATTGGACTTCTAGCACCCTGAAATTCTCTCATCTCTACTTACTTTACATTTGAGACTTTGCCAATAAGCCACCAAAATAGCCAGGTCGAAAATGAAAAAGCTCAAGGCTATGCATGTGTGGGGGCAGAGGGTATATGGGAAATCTCTGTGCATTCCTCTCAGTTTTGCTGTGAACCTAAGACTACTCTAAAAAAATAGTCTTTAGATTAAAAAATAAAAAATCTCAAGGATTCAGTTTTTAACGTATTTCAGTTTTTGAGATACATTAGAAAACACAAAAATATCTTGCCAAAGCATTTAATGCTGATATTTGGTATTCCATGTGCAGAATATTCACACCCACGGCATTCCCTGCGGAATTTTTGGCATGGAAGAGGTGGTTTACAGATCATTTTTATCAAAAGTATTGATGTAATACCACAAACTATTGCTATATCAAATAGTTATTATCAAAAATAAAATTATGATTTATCTATCTTGTATCTTTTTCAAACTCTAAATAATTATTATTACCTAAAATCTACCCACTTGTCATTAACTTTAGTGGCACCATCCCAGTTTTAGCCACCATCTTCTCTCTCCTATATTACTGCAGCAGCCTGCGAATTGGGTTCTTGCCTCCTTTCACTCTCTTCTCAACCAGCAGCCAGAGTGATGCTAGTAAAACATAAGTCAATCAACTGCACAAAATGTTCCACATGGTTTCCCATCTCAGCAGAGAAGAAAACCTACTTTAATGGCCCACAGGACTCTATTTGCTCCAACTCCCCATCACCTTGCTCGTCTAACCTTCTCTTCTCCTTGCTAAGCCCTCTCCAACCATACTGGCCTTCAGGGTGTTCTTCAAACTCATTAAACACATTCCAACTCCAGGGCCTTCGCATTGGCTGTTTCCTCTACCTGAAACTCTCTTTCCTCATCTTTGTACAAGGCTACCTCCCTCACCCCCTTCAGGTGTCTCACCAAATTTACATTATCACTGAGGCCTGCACAAAACAATCCCATTCCAGAATTCCCCATCCCCTCCCCAGCTTTAGTCTTCTCCACAGAACATGGAGAACAAACTATATACTTTATTTAAATTGCCTCTTCCTACTAGAATGTAAGCTGACACAACAGTAGTTACAAGATAAACATTTGTTAAATGAATGGATAAACAACTGGGTTTTTTTTTGCCAAGCACTGTGCCAGGTGGTTAATAGACATCTCATTTAATGCTCAAAACAGTTCTCACATATAGATACTAACTTCTTCATTGTACAGATGAGGAAACTGAATAGCAAATCAAATAACACCCTAAAATTCACTCAGCTAGCAACAGCTGGAGACTGACGCCATGGCCCATGGCCTTCAAGCCTCTTCACTCCCTTGCACTGAAAGGCTGAAAGTCAAGGTTGCCCTCAGAAACAGGGTGACACATAAAGCAAAGCCAAATGAAGCACATTTCTAGAGCAGTATGTGAGTCTACAGAACACGAATCACAGCTCAGCATAAAGAAAAGCGGATGTCTTTCTCCTAGTTCTCACTGTTAGACTGCATAAACTCCAAATATGCATCAAACATCTACAGTGACATAAATATATATTTATCATCTTAGAAGTGGACTACTTCATGGTATGTGCTTCCTTAGAAAATAAATCAAATATATACATCTTTCCACATGTAACAACACACACTGTATATTTGTGTGTATTTTCTCTCATACCCACACATTATCTGTGCTTCAATTGACACTTAATGGGGTCTTGCTCCTTGTTGAGGGAAAGATATCACAGACCTTTTCTAAGGTAGGAATGACCCTTCCGTCTGACCTGAATATAGACATTCTCTTGCCAACAATGTCTAAAGCTGTCTCTAGGCAGGATGTGTTGGGAGAGGGGGGCAAGAGAGTGAATTCCTTTCCACACTTGGCTCTACAACACCCTTGGGTCACACTGGGTCAAGGAAGTGAGCTGAGGGACCGTATGACATTCCTGACCTCCTTTCATCTCAGAGACCCAGTAATGACGGTGTTGAGGAAAATGAGGTACCCATTCATCCACACATTCAAAAGTGTATTAAGCACCTACTGTATACTCAGCTGTGTGCTAGACACAATGAGGGTTACACCACAGTGTATGAAACATCATCTATGTCCTATACAGTAAGCTGTCAGAGAAATGTTATGACCTAGAGAAGCTTATCAACTTAGAACTTAAAAGATAACTTGAATATAATCCAACAACAAACTGCACAACCAAGACACACTTTAGTTATTCAGAAGATGATAACATAATTGCAGCCTAGAGTTTCTGGAAAAGTTTTCATAGTGAACTTTTGGCTCAAAACACAGATAAGTATGTGGATTTTCAAAATGACAGACTCAAGTTATTGCAAGTAGAAGCAACAGTTTAAGTAAAGTTAGATAAAAGTTAGTATAACTTGATTAGAAGAGAGAAATCCATTTTCCTGCTAATGGAGACACTATAGAGATTAGAGTTTTAACATCTACACAAGAAGCTGAGTGCTTACATTTATGCATCAATCTAGAAAATTATGAGAATTTTATCCCCACTAGAGGCAAAAGACTCATACTTCACCATCAGGGAAGTTCTAAAATACGTTTCTAAATGCTTCACCTCAAGACATACTTCCCTGTAGATGATATCTGCAGGAATTCATTAGAACACACCAATGATGTCATGTCTGATCCTTATTAAATATATTAACGAAGCATTACTTCATTCCAGAACCTAAAGTGCTCTCACTGTCATCAGCCAAACATGAACATTATAAAAACCAAGTAGAGGTTCCCTTGCTGACCGCACCCTGGGAATTTCTGTAGCAAATTTTGGGGACGTTCAAACCAAATCAATGGCATCCCAAATTGCTGCTGTAGAGTGTAATGATTTGAAGCTGACTCTGATTTTTTTCAATCTTACTTCTGAGAAATGGGGCCAATTATGGCTCTCCCTTCCTATCTCAGGGGTTTTAAGGAAACAACAAAATCACAGTGGGAATACTTCTCAATGAAAGTAAGGAGAGCAAGATTAAACAGTCATGACTACTTTGCTATGTCCCAGGTACTATGCTAAGCTGCTGCATTAACAAGTATTTTATTTTATCTTCAGTTCAACTTGTATTAACTGCTCATGGAATGGAATATTATGGTTCGTTTGCATTTTTTCATTAAAGGGAGCTTCTCTGATGGTTAAATACATAAAATATTTCCACCCATCTTCCTGTGTAGTATATGGAGATAAAAACTTTCCTCAGACAATGGAAAATCACAAAAGACCCCTCGATCATTCTCAGTGTAAAGTCCTGAAATATAGAGGATTTGGGAAATTAAGGAGAGCATTCACTAATGTGGGGAAAACTCTGGAATTAGATTTTTTTATCAAATTGAAATTACGGCCCTATTTTCTAAAGGTTTGCCTCACCTCTGAAAAAATGAAGTGAAGTAGAAGGGAATGCATGATGATTACATACAGTCTCACAACTTTAGAAAGTAAGGTGGCTCATGGTCTTAGGCCTGATTCTCTAGAAGCAGAATCTAAAACAAGGATTCCAGTGCACATGGTTTATTGCAGGGGTAGAGAAGTGCTCTCAAGAAAGGGAGAATGAGAGAAGCAGGATGGGCAAGGAAGGAGTTGAGCTAGGGTTTAGACTCAGACTAATCCCACGGGGAACTCTGGAGTGTGAACTGAAGCACAGAGTTCACCCCACCTTGGAAATGGCCTCTTTTACTCATATGTCAGTCAGTCATTGGCTATCAGTTGTCCCCAGGGTGGGGAGAAGGTCATTTAGCCTCCAAGGCAAAGTGGCTTCAATTTGGTCAAGGGCAATTTTCCAGAGAAGAGAGCAGCCTTTAGCAGCTGACTTCCATAGCGGCTGGGGGACAGGTGCACCAGCCTGGTGAATGTGATCTGAGTGGGGAATCAATCAACAGCACCCACATATTCAATATTCTCTAACAGGTTGTATGAGATGTACTTGATAGGGACTAGAGAAGGCACCATGGAAAAAGTAACACTTAAAACTGAGCCTTGAAGGATAAATAAAACTTCAGTATAGGCAGAAATCTATTGGGAGTTTCTTGTTCTTTTGGTATTAGATGATGACACCACAGATATTGCCCACAAAATTCTGGTATTTCCAATTTCTCCCGTGGCAGTGGCTAGTTGCCCACTTCCATCTTTCTCCTTTCCCATAGAACACAGTTGTAACCAGGAGGCGGGTGCCCAGCCACAGGCTACATTCCCCACTTCTTGCAGCTGGGTCTGGCTATGTGATGAACTCTCACCAGTGGGAAATAGGTGGCAGGGATGAGTGACATTTCCAGGCCAAGGCTGTCAGAAGCAAATGTGTCTCTTCCATGCTCTCTTTGCCATTTCCATCAACTGCCCTATGGAATGGCAGAGCCATAAAATAGAGGGAGACGAGCCCTCTTTTCCCTGTGTTAAGAAGGACCATTTGCTAATTAGAACCTTAGATATGAACCTTATACATTCTATTGAAGTAAAGCTTCTAACTGTCACAGCAATATCTTAACTAATAATCCTCATTATTAAGAAATTAACAAAAATTATTTTGCCAGATGAAGCTAGAAAATAATCTCTCTTCTGATGTAATAGGCATTTCATTTCTAGTAGTGTCTTGGATGTTTGCTCAAATTTTTCTGTGTACTTGCATATTGTTTTGCCATGGTCTGGTCACTTTCTTGTATCAGGACACATTTTAAGTTGTAGAAAATTCTGTTTCCCATTTACATTTGTTCAAAATTTGCACTAAGAGTTCATCAATGGAATGTTAAGGGGGCTTCACTTTCTCTGATACCCCACAAATTCCTGTTGCCAGTGTTGAGTCTTGCCAGGCGTACATCTCTTTATTTGTAAAGGCTTGTACTGCTTTGTGATATCAAGACACTGTCTTCTACATTCTGATTCCAAGCTATCTCAAAGAAGAAAAGGATATTGGGGCATTGGCATTGGGAGGGAGGGTGTTATCCTCTGGCATCTTGGAAAGAAATGTTACTTCCCATTTGTGGATCCTACTAAAAATGCATGACTGTTTAGAGATATGCATTAGGTCCATGATACTTCCAGAGAAAGGAGTAACTCAAGGATTTGACTGTTTATCAATTTCACACTCAATGTAGCACTGTGTTGGCACACAATGAATACTATCATTCAGTCAGATTTGATATAGAGTTTTAAAGTTTCTTTCAAATTAACAGCGATTTCATCACTACTGTCAGAGAAAGGACAACAAGATTGCCTTCAAACTTGGGTACAAGCTAAGTAAACAGCATGCATGAAATCATTAGAAATATCTTAGGATGACGAATCTTTTACACTTATAAAGCTTGTGAGTAATTAAATGATAATGTCAACATATCTATAAACAGTTTTAAATAGTAGACTATACCTGGAACAATGATTACAGGCATTCAGATACGTGCTCTCTCTAATAAAACAACATTTAATGGAGGTGGCATCTATTTTCCAGGTTTAGCTCAGACAGAAATTGAGTCAGAACATACTATGTAACACATATCATAATTTTTGGAGATATGATTTAATATTTTATATTCAATCCTCAAATGAATTTAATATATCATCCAGAAAGAAACAGGCATGGAGAAAGAAAATAAATCAAAGAAACCAGGCCAATCCATACAGCAGAAATATGAAATATGCCCATGAAACCTCAGTCCAAAGGGTCTCTAATATATACATTATTTTAAATATTTCTATGGGATTCTAAAATTTATCAATAAAATAAGTTACTATTACCAAATATGGATTAGGAAAAAAAACTCACAATCTTTTTGTCTTCCAGGTTAGAAATTCTCAGTAAAACTGATTAAATTAGAGTGACTTCTTTTGAAGTTCTGGAAAAGAATTCTTTAACTAGAAACAGATACTGTATTTTCTGTCTCATGAAGGATGTTTTTATAGTAACAATTTGCATTTCATAAGACACTGGAGTTTTGTCACAGTTTAACTTAACCATGATTCACTAAAAACAGGTAACTTCTCCCCCTAGCCTCCACCCCTGCTTGTCACACAACTATTCCTTCAGACCACATTTGAAAAACACGTTTCCTAACACACAGCTTGTCTTCATAAAAGTCTATCTGGGTAATCCGTAGTGTCTGAGAAATGTCCTATGACCGCTTTTTGACCCATTGATACAGCTGTAGGTTTTACCATTTTCCTTACTACAATGCCCTGGATAGCATTTCAAATACATAGAGTTACAACCTTTATTGTTTGCCAGATGGGCTGTGAAACGTATGCTAATGTTCATAATAGGATTAAACAAGGATGTTTATTGTCTGAAAAATAATATGAGCATTATCCTCTATTTTTCCCCCAATGGGTTTTCCCTTTAACAGGTATTAGGAAGTCTAATTTTGATTAAGTAAATATCGGCTTTCAGCTTTACAAATGATGGTTCATTTAGGCACATACTTTAATGGTATTAAGGGTGGAAAACAAGAATTAGCCAGGTAAACTGAAGTACAAAGAACATATTATCATTTAGAACCACGCATGGCAACCTGCAGCACGTACATACTTCATGCTAGAACTGAGCACGGTGATTCAACTTCATTCAAATATGGGACAAAGGACTGTATGCATGCTATGCAAGCGACACTTAAAAATACAGAAAACAGGGTGTAACTATAGCGCCACTGTCCTCAAACCTTTGGCTTTTTGCTTTGTATATACTTGTTCAGGTGTGACCCAATCTCTTTTCTTAGTCTGGGTCCCCACCAAAAACAGATGCTCAGTTTAGAATTTCAGTTCAAGCAGTTTATTTGGGAGGAGATCACAGGTCACACAGCTGAAAGAGTGAGGAAATGAGATGGGTAAGAAAGAACACCAATAAAGGGTGTGTTATGGAGTAGGACACTGCTGTGGACAACTGAGGCTCAAGCCCACTGGGGATACGTGAGAGGCTCCGTGGAACATTCCTCCAATGAGGGGCAAGGTAAGTCAGGTATTTATTCCCCAATAACCTTCCCTCATTGGAAAATGAGGGCTTACTTCGGAGCCTTTCCTTCCCTATGTGCAAGCCAAACATGCCCAAACTGTCAGAGAGCACAGTCAGGTAGAGAAATGCAAGAAGACATAGGCACACCCAGCAACTCTTGGCAGTGAACTCCAGTACAGGTTGAGGGGATGTGGGCAGAGATCCCAGAGACTCTGCTACCCATGCCATGGCCAATGTGTCCCTGTGAATGTGGCTACATCTTTGTTGTGGTATGCTGCAGCCAGGGCTTGGGATCTGAGAGAACCCAGCTTGAATCTTGTTCTACCATTCATTTATGGCAAATGGTTTTTGTATGCCTGGAGCTTTGGGCCATATTTTATCAATCTGACTTCTTGGGGGCTGCAGACTGAACATCCATTTCCTCTTCTGTAAAACTGATATGGTATGGCCCAAGGCTACGGGCATACAAAAAGCATTCACCACAAATCACATCATTAGCACAAACTATTTGGAATGGTCCAAAGACTCAGATATACAAAGACATTCTTAAGAGGCAGGATATTCCAGGGGCTCAGAGGTTGTCTCCCAAGAGCTTATGAAGGGCCAATAGGCCCTTTGGACCTTTGGAACATGGAGGGTTTGGGCAATCCAAGCCCGCTGAGTTAACCCATTTCTGTGTAAGCCATCACACCCTCTCTCTGGCTCCATGACATAACTCCTTATTCCAGAGTCCATTAGTGCAGAGCCTTCCAGATGCCCAGTGGTTTCTGCAAAAACCACTGCCTGATGCCACTGGAGTCATCCTAAGTCCTGTCTCCAAAATGACCAGGAGTATCTCAGTCCAGAAGGCCCTCATCAAGGCTCAGCGTTGCTCACTGGTCCGCCCTGCTCCACATCAAAAGCAGCCAGCCTAGGCCGTCCTGGGATATGAAAGACTGACAGATCACCCATGGACACACACATGCTTCTAGGTCTGCTCTGTCCAATACGGCATCACTAGTATGTCACTATTGCACACTTGAAATGTCACTAAACTGAGATGTGCTGTAAGTGGAAAAGACATACCAGATTTTCAAGACTTAACACAAAAAAAAAAGAAAAGAATGTAAAACATCTTAATAATATTTTAAAAGTAATTACATGCTGAAATATTTTAAATAAATCAATTAAAACACATCATTAAAATTAATTTCACCTTTCTTTTCCCTTTTCTTAATGTAGCTGTGAGAAAATTTAAAATTACATATGGTTCACATTATATTTCTTTGGACAATGCTGTTCTCCATGGAAATATGAAGCATGGGATATGAGGCTCTAAATACACTCATCACATCTTTTGATTGCCTCTCTGGACAATGTGACATGTAGCATGACTGTTTTATTAATATATCATGGAAAATTATAGATGGAAACAAATAGTTTACAGCTAATGACCCTCAAAGTTGTCACCACAGAAGAACAGCAGTTTTATAGATCTGAGAGCAGCTGATGTGGAATTTTTTAGGCACACATATGAGTTAGAATGATTCAAATCTTTGGCCCAACTATGGTACTTTTAATGGTTTCACAGTAATTTCCACCAGGTATTTATAAGTAGGTTGTGCATCATGCCCCCCCACACACACACACCGTGACATCTGCTTCTATTATTCTGTAGCCTTGAAGAGCTCCGAAGTGTGGAGCCATCATCAGAAAAACACGACGTCAGCAAGATCCAGATGGACTTCAGAACTCCACTTCCAAACAGCTATTTGTGCTCTGCCTGGTGCCATTTTCCCCAAGTAACATTAGATTGTTGCCATCCCGGCTGCAGTCATCTGAAGCCCACAGGACACGGAACTGCTTCCCCTCCCTCAAATATCCAATATATAGGAGGAAGGGTAAGACAGGAACTACAGGTAATATCTCAAATGATCCAGCGATTGAGGGTCTTTAAAAATTGTCTTCAGTGAAAGAAGAAAAAAATGGGAGAAGAAAAGAATCTATCCTGTGAAAAAACTAGCAATGATATTGTTCACAACAAAGAGAAGTTTTATTTTATGAAAGACCCATAATGGTCTTTATTCAAGGATGCTTAATTTCTAAAGACCCAAAGCAACAAAGTTATAAGATGGAAGGACTCTAAGAGTAGAATCTCACATTACAATGTAACCAGGGCAAATGTACAAAAAAGCAAAAGATAGGAAGTTTTCCAGAGACACGTAATCATTATGAGGTTTATTGATTTTCCTATTAAACCGTACTGGTCCAAGACGAAGCTCTAAAACAGTGCTGTCAAATAGAAAAATAAAACAAGCCACAAATGTGAAATACATCTGGAATTTAAAATTTTCTATTAGCCACATTTTGTTTAAAAAAAAGTAAAAGGGGGCCTACCCAGTGGCATAGTGGGTTAAGTTCGCGTGCTCTGCTACGGCAGCCCAGGGTTCACAGGTTCGGATCCCAGGCACAGACCTAGCACTGCTCATCAAGCCACGCTGTGGCAGCATCCCACATAAAATAGAGGAAGATTGGCACAGGTGTTAGCTCAGGGACAATCTTCCTCAAGCAAAAAGGGGAAGATTGGCAACAGATGTTAGCTCAGGGCCAATTTTCCTCAAGCACATACAAAAAAAGTAAACGACTACATCAAACTAAAAAGCTTCTACACAGCAAAGGATCATCAACAAAATGAAAAGCCAACCTACCAAATGGGAGAAAATATTTGCAAATCATATATCTGATAAGGGGTTAACATCCAAAAAATATAAAGGTCTCATACAACTCAACAGCAAAAAAACAAACAATCCAATTAAAAAATAGGCAGAGATCTGAACAGACATTTTCCCAAAGAAGACATACAGTTGGCTAACAGGTACATGAAAAGAAGCTCAATATCACTAACCATCAGGGAAATGCAAATCAAAACCACAGCGAACTATCACCTCACACGTGAGAATGGCTACTATCAAAAAGACAAGAAATAACAAGTGTTGGCGAGGATGTGGAGAAAAGGGATCCCTTGTGCACTGTTGGTGGGAATGTAAACTGGTGCAGCCACTATGGAAAACAGTGTGGAGGTTCCTCAGAAAATTAAAAATAGAACCACCATAGGATCCAGCAACTCCACTTCTGGATATTTATCCTAAAGAAACGAAATTACTATCTCAAAGAGATATCTGCATCCCCATGTTCATTGCAGCATTATTTACAATAGCCAAGATGAGAAAACAACCTGAGTGCCCATCGATGGGTGAATAAAGAAAATGTGATATACACACACACACATACATACAATGGAAAATTACTCAGCCATAAAAAAGAAGGGACCCACAACTAGAAGATACAACTATGTACTGGGAGGATTTGGGGAGAAAAAGTAGACAGGAAAAAAAAGAGAAGAAGAAGAAGAAGACTGGCAACAGTTGTTAGCTCAGGTGCCAATCTTTAAAAAAAAAAAAAAGAATGAAATCTTGCCATTTGTGACAACTGGGATGGACCTTGCGGGCATTACGCTAAGTGAAATAAGTCAGACAGAGAAAGGCAAATACCACGTCACTTACATGTGGAATCTAAAAAAATAAAACAGAAACACCAAACTCATAGAAACAGAGAAGAGACTGGTGGTTGCCAGAGGTAGGGGATGGGCGAAATGACTAAAGTGGTCAAAAGGTACAAATTTTCAGTTATAAAATAAGTCTTGGGAATGTAATGTACAGGATGGTGACTACAGTTAATAATACTGTATTGTATATTTGAAAGTTGCTAAAAGGGTAGATCTTAAAAGTTCTCATCACATGGGGCCAGCCCGGTGGCGCAGCGGTTAAGTTTGCACATTCCACTTCTCGGCAGCCCAAGGTTCGCCAGTTTGGATCCCGGGTGCGGACATGGCACCTCTTGGCAAAAGCTATGCTGTGGTAGGTGTCCCATATGTAAAGTGGAGGAAGATGGGCACGGATGTTAGCTCAGGGCCAGTCTTCCTCAGCAAAGAGAGGAGGATTGGCAGCCGTTAGCTCAGGGATAATCTTCCTCAAAAGAAAAAGTTCTCATCACAAGAAAAAAAATTTCTAACTATGCGTGGTGAATGATGTGAACTAGACTTATTGTGACGATCATTTCACAATATATACAAATAGTGAATCATTATATTGAACACCTGAAACTAATATAATGCTACATGTCAATTATATCTCAATAAAACAAAAAAGACAGGTAAAATTAATTTTAACAATATATTTAACATGTCCAAAACAAATCATGTAATCAACATTAAATTATTAATGATATTTTATAGTCTTCACATTCTTAGAAATCCAGTATTTACCTGCAGCACATCATAATTCAGGCTAGTCTTTGAAGTGGAGAGTGACTTCCATATTGCATAGAACTGAAAAACAAGCATCTAGTCAGTAGATCTGCTAAGGGCCTCCTATCTGCACATTTCACTAAACACTGTCAAATGTTCAGTGGAACAAAAACTTACAAAAACTCTAGTTATCCTATTGGGTACCATCGTTCTCTTTCCCTTAATTGTGTTTGCTCAATATTTTATCAAATTCTCTCACATACAACTACTTGAATACGTAGCATCTTATTAAATATTTTAATGATTATTAGCCCCACATTAAACATCAGGAAATAGGTTCAGAGAAATGTTCAGACAAAATGCTCAATATTTTATCAACTTCTTTCACGTACAACTACTTGAATATATAGTATCTTATTAAATATTTTAGTGATAGATTATTATCCCCAATTAAACTTTAGGAAATAGGTTCAGAGAAACATGGCAACCTGTTCAGGATCTCCAAGCTAGGAACAGGCCTAAGGGTCAAAACCTTAGTCTGTTTCTCAGCTGAGCCTTCCTATGCATCCCCACTAAAAGTACAGAGGTAAAAAGAGGAATGGCTTATAGCCAAGGTGAACTGTGGGACCTACAGTGATTCAGAAAGGCCTGGAAATAAGGGGGCAGAGCTATAAGCTTTTCAGAGCTCTTTCCTCCAAAGGGAACAGAATGAAAGCCCTTGGAAAGATTTGCAATTCCATTTGGGCCTTAATTTTTTGATAAGATCTAAGGCCACCACCTTACACTGGTAAAGAATGAAACTATTATTTACAAGTCATTTGCAAACACATTTCAATTCATAAGACACATTTCATGTTAATTCCTGGGAACTTCAACCAAGTCTCCAGTCATTTTGGGGAACTGCAGTGTTGGAACCCAGAACATCTCCTGAATCAGCCTAGTGTTTCCAGATACGTAAGGCCGTCAACCCCGCAGAATGTTTTTCACCCTTCACCAACCTGAACTTCTGAGACAAACTACTGAGGAAAGTAACTTGGTCACATGTTTTGACCCCTGAAAAGTATGAGCAATTGGTTGACTTCTTTGTAAACTAGAGATAACTAAATCCTTCACTAATTTACCACAGAGCATATTGGTTTTGGTCACTCCTGGGCCCACTTTGCTGACTTCAGTTATTTAATCAATTTCCAATAATACTAGCACTTTAGATATCTATGCTATATAAGTTGACTGCAACTCAGCAATTATCAAAGGTCCATTGAGAAAAAGTGATATTTAAAATGAGCAGACTAATGAACACAGTAACTACTCGGTCCTTTACATCAGTGATTCTCAACTTTGCCTTCATTTTGGAATCGCCCAGGGAGCTTTAAAAAAATGCCTGGTCTCCCAGCAGAGATCCTGATTCACTTGGTCCAGGATGTGGTGTGGCATCAGGAACTTTAAAGCTCCCTCAATGATTCTAATGTACAGCCAGGGTTGAGAATCACTGCTCTATATTCTCTAAACATTAACCCTTAGTTATGTTAGCAGTGTAAGCTTAAGCAAAGTAAATGGACCATATTTCCTAAGATTCACATAAAAATGCCTTTAGATAATAAATATGCAATGTTATGCCCTCTGTTTTAATGGAGAGTAAATAAAAACATCCAGTCAAATAATATTTCTGCTATGGGAATTTTGCAACAAACTGATGATATGTGATAAATTCTTCCTTAGATTAAATCCCAGGAAAAATAAGTTTATTTTTTTTCTACAAATTGGTAGACTTTATTAATCAGATGAGATAAAATGAGCTTTTCATTTTGGGCACCTGAATACTTATACTTTTGCTACTTGAAATTTTCTTCCTTTAGAAAAAACTGTCTTTGCCATGTGTTGTACTCAAATTCATAAACCACATCCACTTATTTTTGCAAGTGGACAGAATATAATAAAGAATAATAATTTGTGTTTTTCTCCATTGAATAGAATCACATTAACCTTCCCCATCCATTTGTTTTCCTCCTGACCTTTCCTGTGACCCTATCTTTGTTACATTTTCTCCATTGTGCTTCAAGGTCACAAGGCTCAGTCCTTCTTAGTCGGCATGCCATGCTCTGGATCTTTTTCTGTTTATTTACCGTGCCATCCATTAGATTTTAATTGTCCCGGATGTCAATTTCCTCCCTAATAACATGCTACACACTAAACCTCATGTCAGTCTGCTTCTTCCGGAATCCCATCTGGAGCAAACCCATGAGGCTGGTACAAATACTATACCCATTTTACAAATGAGTAAACTGACACCTAGTGAGATTAAGTTACCTTCCCAAGCTACTACAGTAAATAGATGAGAAAATCAGGATTTGAACCCAGGAAGTTTGACTTCAGAGCCTACAGCCACAAGAGCATCACTACCAAACCAAGGCTACCAGATGGGGTGTTTTCGGATACTTTAAAAATAAGCATAGGCATTTTGCTTCCGCCTCTAAGAAACCTTTGTATAGCTCTTGGGAGCCACACCTGTAGAAGGGAGGGGAGGGAAGCAGGACTGGAAAGAAAAAGAAACTGAGCTGCAATGAAACTCTAACAGAGGTCTCAGCCCTCGGGGATCTCAGGACCTAAGGCAGCGCTTTCGTCGGAATGAGGGGACTGGGCCCTTATAACCCCCACAGTGATCAGTCATTGGATGCAGGCTGCCCTTGGAAGGAGATTTGACCTTGGGAGAGATACCGAAGGGCCCTTTTCTACAACATTTTGGTAGCTGTGGAATAAGTTCTCCGTTCTTGAAGGGGGATCTTTGGGGAGCACCACAGCATACACCCCAGGGTTGTTCTAAGGAAACCACATCCCAGTGGTTAACCTAGGGACGCTTGCCCCTAAAGACTACTCACCAGGCTTAACATGATGGAGCCAAGTAAACAGAACCCACAGCAAAACAGAGCAATCCTTTTTCTAGCAGTGAGCTTGGTAGCAGTGATTAGGAGTACCCGGGCATGCCCAAGATCCCAGAGAACCCTGCAACCTGACTGTGCCCACCAGCTGCAGGGCTCTCAAGAAACAACTCCTACCAAAGTACATTCTAACTGTTTGTGATCTAACCTCTCCCTAAATAATACCCAAATACTCAAATAAGCAAAATATTCAAATGAACAGTAAAATTTAAAATATATACATCCTATTTTTTTTTCCACCATCAGCTCTCAATTAGTCTTACCAATGAACTATAAACTAATGCAGTGTGTGCTTTGGAGGTTCAGCCTCAGGCTCCATGTCCCAGGTTCCCTGACCTCCTTTTGTAAATAAGTAAGCAACCATATCCAAGCAAATTCTCCTGTATTTGAAATAGCAGTTTAAATATAAAATAAAATTTTACTTACATATTTATTTTCCTTACTTTCCAGGAACCTTTTCAACATCTGACTCCTGCTGCTACTGGGAACAAGAGTTCCAGCTAACAGAGCAGAATTTTGTGAACACACATTTGATTTATGGTGAAAGCAGATTTGGGAGGCCTGGAGGACCATATCCCAGTGGGCATTAAACTTATCATTTATTAAATGGAATTAGGTTATAGGCTGCACATTGCTTCTGGACATAAAAGCATATGGAGCCCCAATTCCTTACACAGGAGCCCCAGCACAGGTGGGCTTCTGCAGGGATGAGTAATGGCCATAACTTTTGGGGTAAGGGATGTGTATGGTTGTGGGGCAGCAGAATGATACACTGATGAGGGAATGTGTGACCACAAGAAGAGATACTAGATGGGGGTGGCCTCTGGAGTCACTGCTACTATTCTTAGAATTATGGTCAGATTGATATTTTGGGAGGATAAAGTTAAACCAATATGACAAAGCAAATGAAGATTATAAATAGATTTATTAAAAACAAAATTTATAAAACGTTTATAATCTGCTGCAGTAGACATCATGACCCCTCTTCAAGGAAGGACTTGCTCTCTTGCTTCTGGGAGTGTGGGATGGTCTTCAGCTCTCAGCACCTTCAGGGATTGCCTTAGTCACACAGAACTGTCCTGTCCAAGGTCATAGTCCTTCTGGACAGCCCAAATCCAGTGAACGATCCATATGGCGGAATAAAGGGCTGGCCAACTTGGCCCAATTTGGTACAACTCTGAAGGGCCCCTCTAGCTCCAGAGTTCCCCGTAGGGATGGCCAAGGCTGTTGTTGGGTCTGCATTACTCTTAACTTCTCCCTCCACTCTTGCTTCCTTCCCCTCACAATCACAGTGTCTGCTTCCCAGGAAACCCAACCTGTGACAGGAGCTAAGACAAGGAGCACTCAGGAAAGGATAACTTCCTTTGGGTCATTTTCCAACCAATCTCAGAATGCCTTTTACACACTACTTTTAGGTAAAACGATCTCCATTTACCATTCCATCTTTGGACCACTGTGACAGAGAGTAAATGCTCCCTGGCAATCTGAAATTGATATCCCTGTCACTTTCAGCCTTTACGACCTCTTCCTCTTGCAGTGATAAAGAACAAGTTGAATTTTACTTTCCAAGCAGTACTTCCCCACACCTGTTATGTAGGTTTTTTCAATCTAAACATCTCCATATCTTTTAACTCTTCCTCAGATGTCAGGCTTTGGAAATCTTTCAACATCCTGGATGCTCTTTCCTGAACAGACATTAGTTGTTCCAAACCTTTCATATGATGTGATGCTCAAAAAGAAATGAACTTCTCTTTGTAAGGTATCAACATCATAGAGAGGAGCAGGACTGTCACTCACTTTGTAATAATACTTTTAGTAAGGATGCCTTGAACAGCATTAGCTATTTTAGCAACCACATAAAAATATTTACTCATATTGAGCTCATGAAATTATGAGTATAGAAAAAATTAATAAATGAGACTGCATTAAAATTTAACACTTCTGCTTATCAAAAGACTTTATTAAGAGAATGAAAAAGCAAGCAAGAGAAGGGTACAAGATAGACACAAAACATAAATCCATATCCACTATATATATATATAACTCCTACCAATCAATAAGAAAAAGACCAATTTCCAAAAACAAATATGAGTGAAGGACTTGAGCAGACATATCACAAAAGATTATACCAAAACAGTCAATAAACATATGAAAAGTAGCTCAACTTCATTAGTAATAAGGGAAATGAAAGTTAAAACCCCACAATGAGATAGAACTATATACCTACCCGAATAGCTAAAATGAAAATGACAGGAAATACCCTGTGTCATCGAGCAACTGGAATGTTTGTGTACTCCTGGTATGGTACATGGTACAAACATCATTCAGGAAAGCTGAACATATATATGTCCTATTATCTATCAACTCCACTGCAAGGTATGCATTCAACAGAAATGCATACATATATTCACCAAAAGATATACAGAAGAATGTTTATAGAAGCACCATTCATAATGGCCAAAATATGAAAACAACCGAATACCTATGAATAGTTGATTAGATAAAATGTATAATCATACAATGGAATGCCATACAGCAATGAAAATGAATAAACAATTGCTACACAGGACAGCATCGATGAATCTTACAAGACTGGATGAGAAAAGTCAGATTTTTTAAAAGCATACACTGTATGATTCCAGTTACATAAAATTCAAAATTAGGCAAAACTAATTTACAAGGGTGACCCTTGGAAAGGGATAATTCCTGGAAGGAAGTGCAAAAGGAGCTTCTAGAATGGTAATAATATTCTGTTTCTTGATCTGGTATGCTGGTAACATAGGTGTGCTCACTTTGTGAAAATTCAGTGAGCTATATTTTTTTATTACTTATGCATTTTTCTGTAATAAGTAAATAGAAAGGATTACTTTAAAATGAAATTGTAGGGTAAATATTTGATAATTGCAGTGAATCTAGGTTTATTTTAGAAAGCAACTGCTATTTCATAGCATTGGCTGTACCATGCTGTGCCTCATTTGTGTTTCTTTCACATAAATACTGATTTCATGAACAGTCAGGTGTTAATGGCAACAAAAGTAAAGCACACAGAGGGCTCCTAGTAATAAGGAAAAGTGTTATCTATTTACCTATGCAGTCATCATTTCTGGTGCTCTTCACTCCTTTGTGTAGATTCAGATTTCCATCTGGTATCATTTTCCTTCTCATTGAAGGACTTTATTTACCATTTTTGTAGTGATGGGTCTGCTGTGATAAACTATTTCAGCTTCTATATGTCTGAAAAAGTCTATTTCACCTTCATTCTTGAAAGGTATTTTCATTGGGTTTACTATTCTAGATTAACAGGGTTTTTTTAATCTTTAAAAACACTGTCTTCTTGCTTCTATTGCTTCTGATGAGAAGTCAAATGTCATCTTTATCTTTGTCCCTCTATACATAACGTGAGCATTTACTCTGGTTGTTTTTAAGATTTTTCATTATCACTAGAGTTGAGCAATTTGATTATGACATGCTTTGGCGTAGTTTTCTTCATATTGTTTGTGCTTGGAGTTTGTTAACCTTCTTGGGTCTGTGGATTTATAGTTTTCATAAAATTTACAAAATTTAGGCTGTTATTTATCCAAATTTTTTTCTGTCCCATTCCTCACTACTTTCCTTTGCAGACTCCAATTACACATATATTAGACCACATGAGGTTGTCTCACAGTTCCCTGATGCTTTTTTCCTTTTTTTAAAATTAATTTTCTCTATTTGCTTTCAGATAGTATCTATTGCTATGTCTTCAAGTTTACTACTCTTTTCTTCTTCAATGGCTAATCTGTAATTAACCAAATCCAGTGTATTTTTCACCTCAGACATTGTAGTTTCATCTCTAGTAGTTTGATTTGGGCCCTTTTTACACCTTTCCTGTGTCTACTTAACTTTTTCAACTTATATATTAACAGTTACACCTTCAATGTCTGTCTGCTAATTCTAACATCTGTATCAGTTCTGGGTCAGTTTCCAATGACTGATTCTTCTCCACATCAGGGGTCATATTTTCCTGCCTCTTGCATGCCTGTGATCATTGATGTGGATACCAGACATTGTGAATGCCACCTTGCTGGATAGTGGATGTTGTTGTGTTTCTATAAATACTTTTTAGCTTTGCTCGGAATGCAGTTAAATCTCTTGAAAATAGTTTGATCTTGTCAGGTCTTAAGATTCATTAGCTGGGACCAGAGCCATGTTTACTCTGCTGCTAATTATTCTCCCACTATTGAGACAAGATCTTTCTGAATAATTTACCACAATACCCTGTGTGGCTGGTGGGAACAGGCACTATTTCTTGTCCTATATGAGTGCCAGACACTATTCCCTCTCATCCTTTCAGATAAGTAGTTTCCTCACGTACATGCATTGATGAGTATTGAGTTGAGGAATACTGATAAGAATTGCTGCATACTCATGGTGGACCCTGCGTGGATTTCTGGTTCTTCTTCCATGCAGCTGTTGCCTCTCTGATGCTCTGTCCTGTAACTCTAGCTGCCTTTGGTCCCCGTGGTCTCTCAGCTCTGTTTCCTCACCTCAGAGAGTCTGCCAGGCTTTCCCTGCGTTCCTCCTACTGTGCTACGGCTGGAAACTCTCTCGAGTAGTGGGCTGAGTCAGTAGCAGGGTTTACCTCACTTGTTTCTCACCCCTCAAAGATCACTGTCCTCTGATGCCAATGTCCAGTGTATTTGAAAAGTGTTGTTTCAAATGTTTTATTTGGCATGGGGCAGAGAAAGAGGAGGGTTGTTTCAGTTGTGAAGATAAATGCAATTCCGGTTACTCCACCTTGGCCAAAAGCAAATCCACTATTTTGTGTGAATAGTATCTCTCTGAAAAACAGCTCCAGAGAATATATACATGCAGTTTTTTTTAATAAGAAAAAACTCAAAATGGGATAAACCCTGGCTAAGAACTTAGGGACCAAGTACTAGCCTATTTTCATCAACTAAAAACTATGCTGAATACACAAGTGAGTTTTTGAGGAGAATTTCATTTTATTTGACCTGACAGATTACATGTGAAGCTTACACAGGTCAGTGTTCAAATTGGTAACAGTGGTTGCCCCTGGTTACAAGAACTGAAGGACTAGGATCAGGGGTGAGAGCAAACTTGCAGTTCACCATATAACTTTTGTTTTGTTGGAATTACTTTTACCATGTACTTGTAAAATCTCTTCCAAAGCAAAGTCAAAATTTAAGAAAGAAGCATAACTATAGGTATGATATGGAATAATCTCCAAGATATTTTATTAAATGAAAAAAGCAAGGATCAGAACAATATGTTGTATATGTAACCACTTATGTGAAATAGTGAGTAAATATTTTAAAAGAGAGTATCCTTGTACACTGATACACGTGTAAGCAGGCAAAATTTCAAAAGGATATGCTGAAAAGTATAGAAAAGGGTTTTCTTTGGGATTGGGATGGTAGGAAATTCAATTTTGAGTTCAAAAGTATTAACTTTGATCTGTTTGAATTCTTGGCCATGTGCTTATTTTTAATAATAAAAATTATCAGGAAAAAGCAGTGTCTGTTCTTCCATTGTCTCATAACAATATACATGCAACATACATTTTGCTATAACTCATGCTAGTTTATTAAGTTAAATTTATGTCACCATCTCAAGTGGCATTAGCTGCTTAATTCTATTCTTATTATGTCTGTTTTTCACTTGCCCAGACGTATGCAAAAGAGCCTCTCTTAGAGGACAAAGCCCCAAGTTTATCAGGAAGAACACATACAGTTCCTGAATCATTATTAATGCTGGCCTATGGCCACGTTTCTGATTTGAGTAGCTGCAGAATAAGACAGCTTAAGTGAAGGGACTAGGAATTTCTTCAGTACCCCTTTGTATGTCATCCTCCTTTTGGATTAGTATTCTAGCACTGTGATTAGCTACCCATGGAACATACGTCCTTTGAATTTCAAAACTCTTAGGTGAAAATGAAGATCTTTAAGGTGGTTTAGATATCTGGTACCTGTTTGATTCCTGTAAACACTTAGGCCTCACAGGCCTGCCCTGAAACAAAAAGAATTAAGACAGCACTTGTGGACAAAGGGTAGCCCCAAGGATCAGGTCAAGATAAATTTTTCACATATGGTGAATCACAGCTCTTAGTAATTTTTTTTTTTCCCTGAGGCAGATTCATCCTGAGCTAACATCTGTGCCAATCTTCTATTTTGTATGTGGGTCACTGCCACAGCATGGCTGCTGCCAAGTGATGTAGGTCTGCGCTCAGCAACTGAACCCAGGCCACCAAAGCAGAGCCTGCCAAACTCAACCTCTAGACCACAGGGCCAGCCTCCTTAGTAACCTTTATTACACAATTTGACACTGAATTCTCTCTCCCTTCCATCGCTCTCTAGCTGTTTCATGGATGCGTGCCTCACTGTCATCTGGAGCAGAGAAATCTTATTTCATAATTCTCTAGTGTCTCTCCTTACAACTCTCTGCCAAATAGTAAACACTGAATAGATGCCATCAATCTTGACTTAGTGACAAAAATATAGAAGTGTCACTGGGCACTTTTAGCCAAAAAAATGCTCTGAGAGGCAAAAGCTACTAATATCTCTAGGTATGACTGGCTTGGTCTGCTGGAAAAACCTAAAAGAGAGAAGCTATAAATCAATTAATCACAATAGAAATAAGAAAAAAGTGAAAAAAAGAGAAAAGTAAGGGAATGCCTTTTGTGGCAAGGGTAGTATGTTACTAGCAATTGCCTCAGTGCCTAAGACCAAGAGTCCAGCCTAGCTGGGCCCACAGTGGCACAGGCATCCTCCAGCAGGATGGAGACCTTCCACGACCTTCAATTATAGGCAGAATTTGTTGGAGGCAGAAAAGTGCTGGTGACTATGAAAGCTATCAGGGACCCTCTCACTGTCATTTACATTTTTCAATCCTATATATTAAACTTTTAGCCAAAAGAAAGTCAAATGTAAGAAATCAGTGCACAGATGTAAAAGGCGACTTCAGGGTTGGGAGAAACCCGGTTTATGACAACCACCACCACAAAAAGCCACCCAAGACCACGAGGATGAAGTCCACCTCTTTCTCTTTGGAATAAGTGGCCCTTTCCACTTAGCTTTCCAAGAGGGCACTCTTCTGCCTGGTGATTATCTGATTAGCTTTCTTCGGGAAAAGTATCTAAGAAAGCATATTTTCTACTGACTAACAGCCTCGTAGTAAATACATTTTCCTGCAGAAAGCTGGGGATGTCTCCTTTATAGTAAAGTATAAGTGCAGAGGCATCTGTGGGGCGAAAGTGTCTAACACTGATTCTGCCTGTTTTCAAGTTCCATATTCCCTAGAAAAGTAAGTAGTCCATTCCCTCTTCTTATTAATTTTTTCAACTTTAATTTTTATTTAAATTTTAGTAAAAATAATCTCCTTTCTCTCCCACAGCATTTTATCCCAAATTTCTGAATAAAACAGAAAGTAGGCATTGACAAAAGAAGACTGGGCAATACTTAAAATGCCTTCTTTAAATAAGCAGGGATCATGCGATGAGTGACCTGGAATTTCCCCAGGTTTTCATACTTGCTGACTGACTACAACGTAATTGTGCAACAGCTTCATAAGTCAGGAAGATGTAGTGGCTGTGCCTCTAGACCCAGGCCTAGCTCATCGTAACCTCCAGCTGCTGGATGATGCACGTGGAGAGCTTCAAGGGAAGGAGAGAGCTCCATCCAGGAGTCCACACAGCTAGGTACCCTAGTCTGTGGGCAGGAATGACTCAAAGTTATTTTAAGCAGAAAGGGAGGATGGAAAAGATAATGAAGTGGATGCTAGGATCTCTCTGCAGACTGGGAGAGACTGTGGTCAACCAGGAGATTGGGTCTACAACTTCATGTGCAAAATGCTGATGACCACCAGTAGAAGTTATCACTCAGGGGAATAGAGCATAGGGCAAATTACATAGTATGGGATTCACAGGATATTTTTATACAAATGAAATCCAGTTAAAATCAACAGCAATGACGATCTTCACAGGAAAAAGGGGTAACACAAAATTAGCCTGAAAAATGTCTTTTATCTGATTACAGTGAAAGAAATGTGTCTGTTCCTAACCAAGAGGAAAGCCTCTGTCAGTCCTCTGGATCTCATCCCATCCCTCTACAGTCTATATTTTCCGTTTTAACAGCTCGTGATATAATTCACATACCTAAAAACCTCTCCATTTAAAGTATACAAGTAAATGCTTTTTAATATTTAAAACATTGATATTTGCACAACTCTGTAATATACAAAGTTGTGCAATCTAATTTCATATACATGCAATCTAATACAATCTAATTTTACAATACTTTACCACTCCAAAAAAGAAACCCCATACCCTCGGCTATCATTCCCCATTTCCCCCTTCCCCAGCCTCTAGCAACAACTAACTTTCTGTCTCTATGGATTCAACTACTCTAGACTTTCATATAAAATGGAATTATACAATATGTGGTGTTTTTTGACTAGCTTCTTTCATTTAACATCATGTTTTCAAGATTCATCCATATTGTATATATGAATACATATATCTCACTCTTTGCTCATATATGCATACTTTGTGATGAGGCATATATGATATATATATATGTACATCAAATATATGATGATATATGATACAAATATGATACACATGATATATATACTATATACTACAGACATAGATTTATATGTACATATCTCACTCTTAGCTGACACAATGTATCCTGTATGTATATATGTAAATACATATATTTAACCTGTCATACCATATCCTGATAGGATGACAGGCTGAGTATACATATTCATCTCCCCATCACTGCCACTCTTCAGGGAAATAACAGAATACACATGTAATGTAGAACAAATCTAAAACAGTAAGGAGAAATGAGAATGTAAGTGAGGCAAATTTCTGGAAAGAGAGCAGATGAAAACAAGTTTAAGACAAATAAGAATGACAGCAACTTAACGAAGGAAGCAAAAGACTTGAATACTGAAAACTACAAAATACTGCTGAAAGACATTAAAGACACAAATAAGTGTCACCAAAGGCACAGGCAACAAAAGTAAAAATAGATCAACAGGACTACAACCAAATTTTAAACTTCTGTGCAACACAGGATATGATCAACAGAGTGAAAAGGCAGCCTACAGAATGGGAGAAAAATTTGTAAATAATACATCTGATAAGGGGACAATATCCCGAATACATAAAGAACTCCACCACTGAACAAATGGAAATGGAAAGGTATCCTGTTTTCATGGATTAGAAGGCTTAATATTGTTAAGATGCCAATACTATCCAAAGTGAACTATAGATTTAATGCAATTCCTATCAAAATCCCAATGGCGTTTTTGCAGAAATAAAAAAATCCATCCTAAAATTCACATTGACTCTCAAGAGACCCCAAATAGCAAAAATAGTCTTGAAAAAGAAGAACAAAATAGAGGTCTTGCACTTCCTGATTTCAAAACTTATCACAAAGCTACAGTAATCAAAACAGTGCGGTTCTAGTACAAAGACAGACATACAGACCAATAGAATAGACAGCTCAGAAATAAACCTTCATATATATGGTGGAAGGCAGCAGGAAA
The DNA here is from genome assembly GCF_021613505.1 of Equus quagga. Taxonomy (NCBI): domain Eukaryota; kingdom Metazoa; phylum Chordata; class Mammalia; order Perissodactyla; family Equidae; genus Equus; species Equus quagga. Next base: position 78,868,701 of record NC_060278.1, read on the forward strand.
AGATGAAAACTAAATATGAGATAGACTGACTTCATAAAGGAAGCCATAGGCATGAATCTACAGAAGCTGAGGAGAGCTATTGAGGACAGGACATCGCGGACATCACTCATTCATAGGATCACCAGGCTCATAGCTAACGGGATGACATGTAACAACAACATATGTGGTCAAACAATTTTCAACAAGGGTTTCAAGATCACTCAATGGAGCAGAGACAGTCTCTTCAACAAACCATGCTGGAAAAACCAGACATACGCAAGCAAAAGAACGAAGCTGGACCCTTACCTTACACCATGTATAAAAATTAACTCAAATTAGATTAAGGACCTAAATGTAAGACCTAAAACTATCAAAGTTTCAGAAGAAAACACAGAGTAAAAACTTCATGACATTAGATTTGGCAATGATTTCCTGGATATGACACCAAAGGCACAGGCAACAAAAGTAAAAATAGATCAACAGGACTACAACCAAATTTTAAACTTCTGTGCAACACAGATATGATCAACAGAGTGAAAAGGCAGCCTACAGAATGGGAGAAAAATTTGTAAATAATACATCTGATAAGGGGACAATATCCCGAATACATAAAGAACTCCACCACTGAACAACAAAAAATCAAATAACTACTAAAAAATGAGCAAAGGGCTTGAATAGCTATTTTTTCAAAGATGATATACAAACAGCCAACAAGCATATGAAAAGGTGTTCAACATCACTAACCAGCAGAGAAATGCAAATCAAAACCACAATGAGGTATCACCTCACACCCATCAGAATAACTACTATAAGAAAGAGGGTGGGGGGGTAGAAAGGAGGGGGAGAGGGAGAGGGAGGGAGAGGCAGGGAGGGAGAGGAAGAGAAAAAGTGTTGGCAAGGACGTGGAAAAATTAGAAGTCTCGTGCACTGTTGGTGAGAATGTAAAATGGAATTACAGGGCCTGGCTCCATGGCCAAGTGGTTAAAGTTCCTCATGCTCTGCTTCAGCAGCCCGGGATCATGGGTTCAGATCCCAGGCACAGACCTACTCCACTAACCAGCCACACTATGGAGGTGTCCCACATATGAAAAATAGAGGAAGACTGACAGATGTTAGCTCAGGGCTAATCTTCCTCAATCAAAAAAAGAGGAGGATTGGCAATGGATGTTAGGTCAGAGTGAATCTTCCTCAGGTGAAAAAAAAATGGAATTACATATGATCCAGCAATTCCACCTCTTGGTATATATTCAAAAGAATTGAAAGCAGGGTCTCAATGAGATATTTGCAAACCCATGTTTATACCAGCATTATACACAATAGCCAAAAGGTGGAAGCAACCCAAGTTTCCATCAACAGATGAATGAATATACAAAAGGTGGTAGATACATACAATAGAATATTATTTCAGCCTTAGAAAGAAGGAAATTCTGACATATGCTACAACATGAATGAACTTGAGGACATTACGATAAGTGAAATAAACCAGTCACAAAAAGACAATACTGTATGATTCCACACATATGAGGTACCTGGAGTAATCAAATTCATAGAAACAGAAAGTAGAATGGTGGTTTCCAGGGGTTCTGGAAATTGTTTACACAACAATGTGAATGTACTTGACACTACTGAGCTGTATACTTTAAAATGGTTACGGTGGTAAATTTTATGCCATGTATATTTTACCATAATTAAATTTTTTTTTAATTACAATGGTGACAAATAGAAATGGCAAGCAACAGGATATATTGCAGTATATGAGGAAGCCATTTGGTGTAAACCTAATTCAGCCTGACCTTGTTTTTCCAAAAGGGCCTGAGCGTGACCGTGGCCGTTGAGCATGCATTGTATATCTGCGTTAGACATTCCCTACGGCAAGAACAAAGGCCCTTGAGATAAAGGTGCAACTTCCTTACCCCTCCCAACGTTGGCATTTCCTTAAGGATTAAGCATCTTTCCTTAGGTTAGGAACTGATTGCTGCGCTCACCTGTGACCACCCAGCTCCAGACAACAGACTTGCTTCCTGCTGTGTCCTCCGAGATAACAGACCCACTACCTGCTCTGTCCATCAGGGCAATCTTGTGACTATTGTGGGAGGGACATTTCAATCATATGTGAAACATCCTGTTTGGGGGTATATAACCACTCTGTATACCTCACTTCTTTGGTGCCCTTTCTTCCTTCAGGAAGAAAGGCCCCAGGCCATGGTCCTCAGATTTTAGCTCAGAATAAACTCTCCCAAATTTTCATTTATAGATTGGTTATGGATTATTTTTGTCAACAATGGGAACAAGCGGTACAGGATGATGTGGATTAAGGCTGCCCCAGCTAGAGAAGCCCAAGGTGACCTGGCCTACATGCCAAACTATACGACCCAGTGGACTTTTTTTATGGTATGAATTAGGACCGCCCCAGGGAGAGAAGCCCAGGGCATCCTCACCTACATGCCGATCTATATGGCCAGATTCGTATCTAAAGTTATATGACTGCACAATAACCAGACCCCATCTGCACTGAAATCATTTAATGACTTTTTACATCATCTTTTCTTTTCTCCAGTAAAAATAAGTCACGTACCCATGCCTTATAAAATTAGCCCTAACCCTCAACTCGGGGCAGCAGCACCAGCTCTGCCTGCCCATGGGTCCTGTCCCCATGCCAGCGGGGGCAGCAGAAGCGGCAGCAGCAGGAGCTCTGACTGCCCGTGGGTCTTGTCCCCACGCACCAGCTCTGCCTGCCCATGGGTCCTGTCCGCATGCCAGCAGGGGCAGCAGCAGGAGCTCTGACTGCCCGTGGGTCCTGTGCCCACGCACCAGCTCTGCCTGCCCATGGGCCCTGTCCGCATGCCAGCGGGGGCAGCAGAAGCGGCGGCAGCAGAAGCTCTGACTGCCCATGGGTCCTGTCCCCATGCTATTCCACACTATTCTCTAAATAAAAGAGCACTACTGCCAGATCTTGAGAGTCTAAGAAATCTTTCTTTCGACTCCTCGGCTCACCGACCCCACATCATTTCTGGTGGTCCGTATGGGGATCTTGCTTCATCGGCTTGTGAGCTTGAGTTCTGAAAGTGCCCTTTTATTCTCTAAATAAAAGAGCACTACTGCCAGATCTTGAGAGTCTAAGAAATCTTTCTTTCGACTCCTCGGCTCACCGACCCCGCATCACAGGACAGGCTATGATGAGGCTGCATGGAAGTGGAAGCCAATCCATCAAGGAAACCCAGAGAAACTTCAAATGCAGAATCAGTAACCGGGTCAAGAAGAGAGGCTGAAAATAAGGGAATTAACATGATGAACATGATTCTGTATGCATAAAGCTGCACATATTGTGAGCCTATCACAGACAGAAGATCTAGTATTTAGCCCCATGCAAAAAACAGGGAAAGGTTCTCTGTAGAAATTGAACAGGTCACCTGGGAAGAATTTCATCTTCTCTTGTAGATGTTGTTGCCCAAGAGGAAAGAAGCTTCCACACACTTACTCTGGCATTTGGGTTATTGGGAGCTTGAGAGCTGGCTGGCCCCCTCACACCAAGACAGAACCACATAGTTAACACAACCTATGGATGTATAATGTTCCTATGTAGTCTCATCAATCAAGGAAGATGTGTACTGGAAACAGACCTACCTATATGACAGCAGGGCAATCTTATAATCACTCCGTAGAATCATAAACCACGACTTTCACTTTTCAAAGTGAAAACAACAGCATGAATAACAAAGACCAAGACAAAACACAATATCCAACCCTGGAGAATCAGATGTTATTCTAAGAACAAAGGTGAATTTATCAACAACATTTGAATCAATATTAATAGACAGATACATAGATAGTTCATCTATGAGAACAAAAGGCTATGAAGAATAAACAATCAAAGAACAAGAAAGAAGCTTAAAAATAAAATTGTGATTTTATAAAACAGAAACCATAGAAGAACTTTAAGATAAGTCTAAAGAAATTTCAAAGAACATAGAGCAAAATAAAAGTAGAAATTATGAGTGAAAGCAAATGAGATACAGAGGCCCAACGGCCAACAAATTTGTCCCATAGGAATAGGACAAAGAAAACTGTAAAAGGAAATTTTCAAATAAACAATGGGAAATTCCCCTGGGTTAAAGAAAAATTGAAGATTGAGAGATCCCAAGCCTCCAGGAACACAAATAAGCAAAAACCCACAATAAAGCCCTGACTTGGATATATCTTCAAGAAATTTCAGCACATCAATGACAAAAAGAAGATCCTAAAAGCTTCCAAGTAGGAGAAAAACACCCAGATCACCTATAATGGAACTAAACATCCTGAGCAATAAGAAACTTTGGGGCAACGTCCTTGAGCCCCAAGGTAAAATGATTTTTGATCTGGAATTCTACAGCCAACCTTTTTATCAATTGAGTCTGAGAGCAGAATAAAGACATTTTAAAAGCATGCAAAGACTCAGAAAGCAAAAGCTTCCATGGTCCTTTCTTAGGAAGTTACCTAAGAGCCAGAAAACCCAGAAAGAGAACATGGGATGCAAAAAAACTATGTGACAATCCTGGAGAGCAGACAAGAGAGGTAACATGTTGAAATCTCTGAGCAGATCTAAATGTGTTCTTTTGAAAAAGGAGGAGGGAAAAAACAGAAAGGAAGGAGGGAAGAGAGGAGGACAAAAGGAGGGAGAGAGAGGGAGAAACCCTGTAATATTCAGACATCCTATGTGAATGAAAGCTTGCATTAACTTGGAGATACTATAAAGACGTTCTCAATAAATATAAAGGAACTTATAAAATATAAGAAAAACAAAACACTGAACAATAAAACAATTATTATAATATTAAAACAACTTTAAATGGGTTATTTTAATTAAAGGAAAGAAAATATATTTGATCTTGATGTTAAGAATATTCTCCTTCAGTATCCTCAGAAAATTAAGAATAGATCTACCATATGATCCAGCTATTCCACTGCTGCGACAAATAAAATAAAGTGGGATAAAAAAAATAAAGTGTTCATTGATTTTATCCAATATTAAGAAAAACAACCAAAAGGTCCATGTGTCAAAATGGAGAACAATCATAAGCAGAACCTAAAGCTACGTCCTATGGCACAGAGAAATGCAGAAAGTGAGCACTTAAGTTTTACTGATTTAAAGGTCCTGTGCAATTCACTCATCATTTTTTATTCATTTATTCAATAAACATTGCCAAAAAGGTGAATCTTTATGAAGAAGCAGCCAGATATAATGCAACATGTCTCAAAAGTTTATATAGATTTACCCTGAACGAAAAGAGATTGAACTCCTTGCTCTTTAGTCCCCAGAAGCATCTGAATACTCAAATCCCATGAAGACAATTTCCTTTGAAGCATTCCAATTTTTAACTCAAAAACTAATGGAAGAGTCCTAAGTATGTAGCCTGATGCAGTTGATGAGAATCATTAAAGAAGCACATTAGATGCAGTAGAATCCAATCTCAGAATAGCTGCCTGTGAGGTTGGCTCCAAGAAAGATCTAGATTCTAACTACTAGATGAGGGTAAAATCTTAAGGGATGAACGAATAATGGAAGATTGCTAGAGGCCTTGTCTCTTCAGAGGGTAATTAATATTGATTAACACCAAGATCAATAGGAAAAGTGTTAACCAATTTAAGAGTAACGTCTAAGACAAAAGAAACAGATATATAAATCCCAAATATTAAACAAAACACTGCAGCAGTCCTGTTAAAAACAGTATATAAAAAGAAACAAGGAAATATCGAGAGAGTAAATTTAAAAATTGCAAATAAGATCTTAGAAAAATGATCAAATATATCAGTTATCAAGATAGATGTGAACAAAACTGATATCTGATTAAATAGGGAGGCTAAAAGGCATTTTTGCTTCTTGATAAATGCTGAAAAGAAGGAAAAATAACAAAATTTAAAAACCAATTTCATCTTCAATGTCAGACACTACCAGAAATGAAAACTACAAAGCAGATATACCCACAAACAATGATATTTGGATGCTAAGGTAGAACATTGGTGAATGGGACACAGAACCCCTGAGATACATGAAGAATCTTGTGATTCGTTGTTAGTAAGGAAATCAAAGTCTGTGGACTGAGCATGGGAAAAGGCAGATAATGGCCCTAAAGAGACTCCACTGAGCCCAAAGAACAGCAAGAGAGGTGAAGCCGAAGGAGAAAAAGACATGCCATTTCAAATTGTGTATGCCCTATCCTGGGCGCCTGGGGAGACTTCTGGAGGTGAGGCACAGCCAAGGAGGAGGAGAGAAAGTCATCCCCAGGTTACAGCACAGGGAGTGTGACTAGATGGGCACTGCTATGATCTACACAGAAATTGAGAGAGACGTGCTCCCCAGCAAAGAATTTTCAAAAAGAGATTTGGTTAGGAGACGTTCAAGAATATAAATCCAAATGGAAATGTAGAGCTGCTCCACTTTCAAAACACACTTGAAAATAGTCTAACTCCTTTAAAGGGAAGTAATAATGAGAAAGGGACCAGCTATGAACTTATTAATAGAAACTGCAAAGGAAAAAGAGGGAAGGAATGTAAGTAAACGACAGATGAAGCACGTACAGGCTAAGAGAAACTATTGAAGGAATTGGACACGCAGATCCCCATACTCAAGCAGATTATGAACGTGATTTCAAAAACTTAAGAAGGGCACAAAATATAGATACAGGTATTCAAGTAATAGGAGGAAGTAAGAAGCAAGCCCTCCAAGAAGAAGATAAAAAGAAAAGAAACAGAGAAGAGAGAATAAAATAGAGCTGCTCCTTAGCTCCATATAACTATAACTGTGAAAAATATTTCTTTAAAAACTAAATTCTTCAGAAACTATCCTAAGGGTATACAGCAAATGGAGAAACACCTAAGAAAATCTATTATCTTGGTAACAACAGTGAGAATGTGTGTCACTTGAGCCATGACCTGCCACCTCGCTACCCACCCCCAGTTCAGGGTGACAGAAGCTCCACTCCAGCTCACAGTCAAGGGCGACAATATCTCTCCACTAGGGCCAGCCCGTCAGCATTTCTCATCCCGTCCCAATTTCACACTGCAGAAGCCAACTTGCAGCTGAGTTCAGTCAAGGAGTCAGGAGCTCCCTCCTCCACCCAGCCACCAGTCATAGGATAGAGGCTCTACACCAGGCAAGCAGGCTGAGAGGACTGGAGCGCTCACCCCAGTTCACTCACAGCATGGAGGTTCCAGACCAGGAGAAGCAAGCTGAGAAGACAAGAGCCTATTGCTTCTACATAGTTCCCTGCTCACAGATCAGGAATGTCACTCTAAGAAAAAAAAGACATTGTCCCCACCACCTGCTTTACAGCTGTGGCTCAGAGATTTTGTCCTGGGGAGAGACAGGCCATAATAATAGAGAGGTACCTGACTTTATTTGAAACAGAGTATGGGGAAGTTCAAGCCTAAGGGAGCTCTCAAAAACAGTGGAGATTTGGGTAGTAAACAGTGAGGAAGAGGCTGACAGGTCCATAAGACCAACAAGCTAAACTATAGGTCAGCTAGGTTACCTGGGAGAACCAGGGCAAGAGTGAGCTAAAAAGAGCCCTCCTGTGGTCAGCACAAACCTCAAAGACTGACCTAAAAACTCCCCCTCAAAAGGGGTGTAAAATTAATTAGATGATATTTAAGTGCAATTTATGCCCCAGGGCATTGTCAAAAATAAGAGCCTAACAGCCATGTGCGCTCAATCGCAGTAGGGGCAGGTAGTTCAACAGAGATCAAGGAGAGACATAGTTGAAAACAGCCCTGCTAAAACCACCTGTCATCAAAGGGTGACTGTGTGTGTGCTGAAGGCTGTGCCCTCTGAGGAGCAACACTAGGAGGAGGCGGAACAGACTTCACTAAAATAGTCCCAACCAAGTCACTAAACAAATACACAAGCAAACAACAACTCTGGAGGGGGGATCAATATCCACAGTTGCTAAAATACATGTCTAAATATATTATCTAAAATGCCCGGTTTTCAACAAAACAATTATGAAACAGGAAAGTTTCTTTGTATGTACCCCATACACAGGAGGAAAAAAAGCAAGGACCAGAAACTGCATGTAAAAGGGCCCAGATGTCAGACTTAACAAAGACTTCAAAAAAGTCACTATAAATGTGTTTATACACACACACACACACATAAACACATCATAATGTTGAAAGGCACCGTTGAGGCAAGCAAATATTCCAAAAAATTTTTTTTTAAAAAAACCTATGGACATACAGGACAGATTGATGAAATCACACAAAATGAAGAGGAAAATAACAACTATTAAAAGATAATAGAAGCAGAGATCTCGTCAAGATGGCAGCGTAAGCAGACTCTCAACTCATCCCCTCCCATGAACACAACCAGGTTACAACTAATTTTGGAAAAATTACCCTGGATAGAAAACCGAAAACTGGATAAAAAGAACCCTTACAATGGGGCCGGCCCAGAGGAACAGCAGTTAAGTTTGCACATTCCGCTTCTCAGCAGCCCAGGGTTCAGAGATTCCGATCCCGGGTGCAGACACGGCACCGTTTGGCAAAAGCCATGCTGTGGTAGGCATCCCACTTATAAAATAGAGGAAGATGGGCATGGATGTTAGCTCAGGGCCAGTCTTCCTCAGCAAAAAGAGGAGGATTGGTGGCAGTAGTTAGCTTAGAGCTAATCTTCCTCAAAAGAACAAAACAAAGAACCCCCACAACAAAGGACAGTCCTGACTAAGGTGGAAGAGGCAGAAATTCCTGCTGGAGAGGAAAAAAGCTACCTTTGAGAGCAGCAGAGCTTCTCAGCTGGTCAGGCGGGAGCCACCCTAAGGTACGCAGCCCTCCCTTGAGGGGTGAGGTCCGGAGCCGGGGCGATACTGCTATAAGCATCCTTCAGACTCAGCCCAAGTGAGATGGCGTCTTAATGTCTGGCTTCTCTGGATATTAACTGCAGCGAGGATACCCCCAGAAAAGCTATCAGCCGAAAGCCCAAGAGACCCAGGTCTTAAAAGGGCCCACGCACAAACTCACTCATTGCAGCAACCGAAAATCACCAGAGAGAAGGCTGACAGTCCTTTGGTGAAACGAGACTCACTGGTAGGCTCTGGGGGCATCTTGGTGAGAGGAGGGACCTCTCAAGAGACTAAGACATTGGTGGGGGCCATTGTTCTGGCCTGGTCCAGGCGTGCTGGCACAGACCCCGGTGGGTGCCACTGAGGTTCTTCCCTTGGCCTGTTAGCCCAGGGGTCTGCCACACCCACTAGAGCACAGATTTAATCCAGTTCAGCCAGGGCAGGCAGCCTGCCCTAGGGACCAGCCCCACCTAACAGCAAGCCCTCAGGATACTTTTCAGACTGCACTGACTCAGTGCCTTGATCCTCTACAGGCAGGCGAATGTGTCCCCCTCTGTGAGGCAGGGCCTGTGTGAGGACCAGGTGAACTGTGGGGGGCATTGGTGGAGAGGTGGAGGCCTCTGCAGCGCGGCATCAGGATGCACTCCAGGGAGATGGGAAGTGTGCACAGACCGGGACTGTGTTGATGGCGTGTGTGGTCCTGTGGGGGGTGAGGCTTATCAGTGCCATAAGACCTATGCTTCACAAATAGCCATAAAAAGGATCAGCCCCACCTTCCAAGGCCTAAAACAGTTGAGTGCTGCCATGCCTAGGGCCAGCCCCACTCAGCTGCACTCCTGAGAGAACTGACAACAGCCTTGTGGGTCTGAGGCCTATAGCAACTGTAAGGCCTTGAGCCTAGCAACTAGCTACACTGGGTACCAACCCAATTAAGAAGAAAACTGCAATAGGAGTGTGCTGATAGATGTTACAGCCAACGGCACTGAGGCTCCCCAAATCGGGTTTACAAACAGCTGGCTAGGGAACGAAAGACTAGACTCCCTGGGTACCTGGAGTAAGAGCAACCCTGCCACAGCAGAAGGACACAAGTAGCCCACAAAGGGGTCACTCCTGGATCATTTGGACTGGTGACGAGAGGGAAGTTCACTGCTGGGCCTCATAAGGCATCTCATACATAAGGCCACTTCTCCAAGATCAGGAGACATAGCCAACTCACCTAATATGTAGAAATAAGCACAGAGAAAGAGGCATAATGAGGAGACAAAGGATACTTTCCAAGCAAGGGAATAGGACAAAACCCCAGAAAAAGGACTAAATGAAACAGAAACAAGAGACCTACTTGACAAAGAGTTCAAACAAAATATCATAAGGATGATCACAGATATTGGGAGAAGACTGGATGAACACAGTGAGTTCATCAGCAAAGAACTGGAAGATAAAAAAAAGAATCAATCAGAAATGAAGAATACAATACTGGAAATGAAAAATTCACTATAGGGACTCAACAGCAGAGCAGAGAATGCAGAAGAACGGATCAGCGAGCTAGAGGAAAGACTAGAGAAAACCACCCAAGCTGAACAGAAAAAAGAAAAAGAATTAGACAGAATGAGAACAGTCTAAGGGAACTCTGGCACAATATCAAGTATGCTAACATTCAGATTATAGGTGTCCAGAAGGAGAAGAGAGAGACAAAGGGGCAGAAAATTTATTTGAAGAAATAATAGATGAAAATTTTCCTAACCTAAGGAAGGAAACAGACATCCAAGTACAGGAAGCACAGAGGGCTCCAAACAAGATAAGCCCAAAGAGTACCACACTAAGACATATTATAATTAAAATGTCCAAAATTAAAGATAAAGAGAGAATCCTAAAAGCAGCAAGAGAAAGGCCACAGGTGACATACAGAGGAAAGCCCATAAAGCTATCAGCGGACTTCTCAGCTGAGACCCTAGAGGCAAGAAGAGAATGGCAAGATGTATTTAAAGTGCTAAAAGGAAAAAATCTACAGCAAAGAATACTCTATCCATCAAGGCTGTCATTCAGAATAGAAGGAGAGATAAACAGCTTCCCAGACAAACAAAAATTAAAGGAGTTTATCACCAAGAAACCAGTTCTACAAGAAATGCTGAAGGGACTTATTTAAGTGGGAAAGCGATGACCACAAATAGAGATTAAAAAAAATTATCAAAAAACAACAAAAAAACAGGCAATAAAATTACCTGTAAAGGTAAAAATATAGTAAAGGCAACAGATCAACTACCTGTGAAGATAATATGAAGGTTAAAAGACAAATGTACTAAAATCACCTATTTCAATGATAAGAGGGTAATGGATAGACACACACTAAACAAGAGACTATATACAATTTGAAAAACATAAAATGTGGGAGGAGGGGAGTGAAAAAGTAGAGCTTTTAGAAAGAGGTCAAGCTATAGAGTCTATCAACTCGATATAGATTGTCACATACATAGAATATTAAATAGGATCCTCATGGTAATCACAAATCAGAAACCTATAAAAAGCAAGAAAAAAAGTAAGACAAAAGAAATCAAACATACTACTAAGGATAACCATCAAACCACAAGCATAGAGAGCAAGAGAAAAAGAAAGGAACAGAGAAGAACTACTAAAACACCCAGAAAAAAAGTAACAAAATGGCAATAAATACATATTTATCAATAGCTACTTTAAACATCAATGGACTAAATGCACCAATCAAATGCCATAGGGTGGCCAATTGGATTAAAAAAACAAGACCCATGTAAACGCTGCATACAAGAGACACACTTCAGACTTAAAGACACTCACAAACTGAAAGTGAAAGGATGGAAAAAGATATTCCATTAAAATAGCAAAGAAAAGAAAGCGGGGGTAGCAATACTTATATCAACCAAAGTAGACTTTAAAACAAAACTTAACAAGAGACAAAGACGGGCACTACATAATGATAAAGGGAACATTCCAACAAGAAAATATAACACTAGTAAATATCTATGCACCCAACATAGGAGCACCTAAATATATAAAGCAATTATTAACAGACATAAAAGGAGAAATAGTAACACAATAATAGTAGGGGACTTTAACACTCCACTTACACCAACGGATAGATCATCCAAACAGAAGATCAATAAGGAAACACTGGCCTTAAAGGACACATTAGACGAGATGGACTTAGCAGATACATATAGAACGTTTCATCCAAAAACCACAGAACACACATTCTTTTCAAATGCACATGGAACATTCTCCAGGATTGATCACATATTAGGCCACAAAACAAGTCTCAATAAATTTAAGAAGATCAAAACAATAGCATGCATCTTTTAAACTAGAAATCAAACTACAGGAAGAAAACCAGAAAAGCCACAAAAATGTGGAAATTAAACAAAATGCTACTGAACAACAAGTGGGTCAATGAAGAAATGAAAGGAGAAATCAAAAACTTCCTGGAGACGAATGAAAATGAAAATACGACATGCCAAAATCTGTGGGATACAGCAAAAGCAGTTCTAAGAGGGAAGTTTATAGCAATTCAGGCCTACCTCAACAAAGAACAAAAATCCCAAGTAAACAATCTAAAAGCACATCTAAAGGTACTGGAAAAAGAACAATAAACAAAGCCCAAAATCAGCAGAAGGAAGGAAATGATAAAAATCAGAGCAGAAATAAACGACATAGAGACTAAAAAAAAATAGAAAAAATTAATGAAACCAAGAGCAGATTCTTTGAAAAGATAAACAAAATTGACAAACCCTTATTAGCTAGACTCACCAAGAAAAAAAGAGAGGAGGCTCAAACCAAAAAAATCAGAAATGAAACAGAAGAGATTACAATGGACACCTCAGAAATACAAAAGATAATAAGAGGATACTATGAAAAGCTATATGACAATAAATTGGATAATCTAGAAGAAATGGATAAATTCTTAGAAACATACAACCTTCCAAAACTGGACCAAGAAGAAGTAGAGAATTTGAATAGACCAATCACCAGCAAGGAGATCAAAACAGCAATCAAAACCTCCCAAAAAATAAAAGTCCAGGACCAGACAGCTTTCCTGGTGAATTCTACCAAACATTCAAAGAAGACTTAATACCTATCCTTCTCAAACTCTTCCAAAAAATTGAAGAGGAGGGGAGGCTTCCTAACTCATTCTACAAAGCTAATGTTATCCTGATACCAAAACCAGACAAGGACAACACAAAAAAAGAAAATTACAGGCCACTGTAATGAACATTGACACAAAAATCCTCAACAAAAATACTAGCAAATCGAATACGACAATACATTAAAAAGATCAAACATCATGATCAAGTGGGTTTCATTCCAGGGATGCAGGGATGGTTCAGCATCTGCAAATCTATCAACGTGATACACCACATTAACAAAATGAAGAATGAAAATCACATGATCATCTCAATAGATGCAGAGAAAGCATTTGACAAGATACAGCATCCATTTATGATAAAAACTCTAAATAAAATGGGTATAGAAGGAAAATACCTCAACATTAAATTAAGGCCATATATGACAAACCCACAGCAAATATCATTCTCAATGGAGAAAAACTGAAAGCTATCCCTCTAAGAATAGGAACCAGACAAGGATGCCCACTGTCACCACTCTTATTTAACATATTATTGGAAGTCCTAGCCAGAGCAATCAGGCAAGAAAAAGAAATAAAAGGGATCTACATTGGAAAAGAAGAAGTGAAACTGTCACTCTTTGCAGATGACATGATTTTATATCTAGAAAACTGTAAAGAATCCACTAAAAAACTTTTAGAAACAATAAAGGAATACAGTCAAGTCGTGGTATGCAAAATCAATGTACAAAAATCGGTTGCGTTTCTATACACTAACAACGAAGTAGCAGAAAGAGAAATTAAGAATACAATCCCATTTACAATTGCAACAAAAAAAATAAAACACCTAGGAATAAACTTAACCAAAGAGGTGAAAGATCTGTACACTGAAAACTATAAAACATTGTTGAAAGAAATCGAAGACGACACAAAGAAATGGAAAGATATTCTGTGCTCTTGGATTGGAAGAATTAACATTGTTAAAATGTCCATACTTCCCAAAGCAACCTGCAGACTCAATCCAACCCCCATCAAAGTTCCAACAATATTTTTCACAGAAATAGAACACAGAATCCTAAAATTTATATGGAATAACAAAAGACCCCGAATAGCCAAAGGATTCCTAAGAAAAAAGAACAAAGCTGGAGGTATCATACTCCCTGATTTCAAAATATACTACAAAGGCATAGTAACTGAAACAGCAAGGTATTGACACACAGATCAATGGAACAGAATCGAGAGCCCAGAAATAGACCCACACATTTTTGGACAGCTAATATTCAACAAGAGAGCCAAGAGCATACAATGGAGAAGGGAGAGTCTCTTCAATAAACGGTGTTGGGAAAACTGGACTGCCACATGCAAAAGAACAAAAGTAGACCATTACCTTACACCATGCACAAAAATCAACTCAAAATGGATTAAAAAATTGAATGTAAGACCCGAAACCATGAGACTTCTAGAAGAAAACATAGGCAGTATGCTCTTTGACATCAGTCTTAGCAGCATATTTTCAAGTACTATGTCTGACTGGGCAAGGGAAACAATAGGACTACATCAAACTAAAAAGCTTCTGCACAGCAAAGGAAACCATCAACAAAACGAAAAGACAACCTAACAATTGGGAGAAGATATTTGCAAACCATATATCAGGTAAGGGGTTAATATGCAAAATATACAAAGATCTCATACATCTCAACAACAAAAAAACCAACAACGCAATTAAAAAATGGGCAAAAGATCTGAACAGAGATTTCTCCAAAGAAGATATACAGATGGCAAACAGGAATATGAAAAGATGCTCAACATCATTAGCTATCAGGGAAATGCAAATCAAATCTACAATGAGGTATCACCTCACTCTGGTCAGAATGGCTATAATTAACAAGACAGGAAACAACAAATGCTGGAGAGGACAGGCAGAGAATGGAACCCTATTACACTGCTGGTAGGAGTGCAAACTGGTGCGGCCACTATGGAAAGCAGTATGGAGTATCCTCAGAAAATTAAGAATAGATCTACCATATGATCCAGCTATCCCACTGCTGGGTATTTACCCAAAAAACTTGAAAATGCAAAGGCATAAAGATACTTGCACCCCAGTGTTCACTGCATTATACACAATAGCCAAGACTTGGAAGCAACCCATCAAGGGGCGAATAGATAAAGAAGATGTGGTATTTATACACAATGGAATACTACTCAGCTATAAGAAATGATGAAATCTGGCCATTTGTGACAACATGGATGGTCCTTGAAGGTATTATGCTGAGTGAAATTAGTCAGAGGGAGAAAGTCAAATACTGTATGATCTCACTCATAAGTAGAAGATAAAAATGACAAACACACACATAGCAATGGGGATTGGATTGGTGGTTACCATGGGGAAGGGAGGGGAGGGCAAAAGGGGTGATTATGTGAGGCGATGGACTATAATTAGTTTTTGGGTGGTGAACATTATGTAATCTACACAGAATTCAAAGTATATTACAATGTTCATCTGAAAGCTACATAATGTTATAATCCAATGTTACTGCAATTAGAAAAAAAATAAAAATAAATTAAATTTTAAAAAGATAATAGAAGCAGAAGACAGACAAGGTTTATCACACATATATAATTGAATTCTCTGAAAAAGAGAACAGTAAAAAATCAAACAAAAAATGAACATAGACATAATAGAAGAAAACTTGCCTGAAACAAAGTAGATGTGGATCTACTGCTTAAAAAAGACACATCATGTTCCAAGAAAAACAGATGGAAGCAATACCAGTCATACCCGGTGCAGTTAATGAACTTCAAGGAAAATGAAATTATATAGACATCCACATTCTCTAAATCCAGTGAAAGAAAAATATAGTTTAACAATAAAGGTATTATTCATAAAACCCTTCAATTAAAAATTTTCAAAATAATTTGTAAATAACTTAGGATAAAGAGGAACTTATAACTGAATTTCTAGGTACCGGAATAAGGATAGACAATGATCAATGGAATGGAGATTCCAGAAATAAACCCAAATAGCTATGGTCAACTAATTTTCTACAAGGATGCCACAACCATTCAATGCAGGAAAGAACAGTCTCTTCAACAAATAGTGCTGGGACAACTAGATCTCCAAACGCAAAAGAATGAAGTCTTTACCTTACACTCTATACAAAAATTAACTCAAAATGGATCAAAGACCTAAACATAAGAGCTAAAATTATAAAACTCTTAGAAGATAACATAGAGTCAATCTTGTAGACTTTGGATTTGGCAATGGTTTCTTAGATATGACACCAAAAGCACAGGCAAAAAAATAAAAACAAATTGGACTTCATAAAAATTAAAACTTGTGTATCAAAAGTCATTATCAAGAAAGTAAAAAGACAACTTACAGAATGAGAGAAAATATTTAAAACATATCTAATAAGGGTCTAGTACCAGAGAACATAAAGAACTCTTACAACCCAGCAATAACAAAAAAAGTCAAAGAACCTAACTTAAAAATGGGCAAAGGACTTGAACAGACATTTCTCTAAAGAAGATATACAAATGGCCAATGAGCACATGAGAAAATGTTCAATATTATTAGTCATAAGGAAAATGCAAATCAAACCCACAATGAGATACCACTTCACACATATTAGGATGGGGCTAGAACAAAAAAGACAGACAATAACAAGTGTTGGTGAGCATGTGGGGAAATTGGAACCCTCATACATTTGCTACTGGGAATGTAAAATGGTGTACTTGCTGTGAAAACAGTTTGGTGGTTTCTCAATAAAAACACAATTATCATATGACAACAATTCTACTTCAAAAGAACTGAAAACAGATGTTCAAACAAAAACCTGTATGTGAATATTAATAGAAACATTATTCACAATAGTCAAAATGTGGAAACAATCCAAATGTCCATCAATTGATGAATTGATAAACAAAATGTAATATTCATACAATGAAATACTATTCAGCCATAAAAGGGAATGAACTATAGATACATGCTACAACACGGATGAACCTTGAAAACATTATGCTAAGTGAAAGAAGCCAGACACAAAAAGACACATATTGTATGATTCCATTCATATGAAATATCCAGAATTAAGGAATATCCATTGAGGTCAGAGGGAAAGCGAGAGGAGGCTAGGCAAGTTTCTTTGTTCCATTTTCTTTGTCTACAAGATCAGACATTTAGAGTAGTTTATACAAAAGGTCCGTTCCACGACTAGCATTTGTCATCATTCTGCAAGTGAGTACCACTGCCATTAACAAGTCTTTTTTCTTTCTTTCTTTTAAGAAAGTAGGACTGCCTCACACAAGGGTTCCATTTTTATGTCCTAACCTGAAAGAAACATTGGAGGTGTGGGCAGACTGGAAATATGAATCTCATCCATTGTTAGGTAATCACTAGGCAGAGTAGTCCATAATTTTTCTCATATGGTTTCCTCTTCTTCCCTCGTACAAGCACTTCAATCTATCTCTTTCTCTCTCTCTCTCCCTGTCTCTCTCTCTCTCTCTCTCTCTCTCTCTCTCTCTCTCTCTCTCTCTCTCTCTCTCTCGATGTAGATAGATAGATTTCAAATCTAGGCTCTAAGCACTCTATCAGCACTTTATAACAACTAATTTAAGACCTTAGGTATTATATGAGAAACTTGCCTTCTCTCTCTTCTTAATACTTTTCCTTACTCTCTAATTGCTTTACTATAAAGGGAATATGAGCTCTGACTTGATGCTGAAAAAAAGCCACTGTTGTCTGGTTTATGCACTGACAGCACAGAAATACAAAAGGGGAGATCGATAAGGTAACACATCTTAGCTGAATCAGAAAGTCCATTCACCAATTCCACTTTCATGATGTTTCTCTCCAAGGGCTGCAAATCTTTGAATCCAACAAATACCTAGCCTGGTACAAAGACAGCTCTGGACTGAGGCAAAGGAGACCATGTGCCTCTATTTCATGCCCAAATTATCAAAATCTCAACCAAATGTTGTCTTTGGTCAAACACAGAATGTTCACTTTTGCTACCTCCTGGGAAAATGACCTAGTTTGTATTTGTGATGAAGCTGTGGAAAGAGCTGTGGCTTCCCCTCTTTCACTTTTCAAAGACTCGCTGACACTCACCAAGCTCCACAATAGCTCTCAGTTCCAACCCGTTAGTTCTGAGACAACTTTACAAAGCCACATGCTGAAGACAGAAAACAACAGGCCAAGTCCCCCCTTTGCTCTGCAGACAAAATAAAATAGAATCATCTCAGAGGGCAGAAAAAACTACATGAACTCAGACTGCTCAAATGATCCAGTGCATCCCAGATGACCTGAAACCAACAGGCATCAAGCAACACTAGTTATTTATAAGACACTGTCGGAAAAAAAGCAACCTAGAGTCAGGAAGAAAGCCTGCAGCACCACTGGTCCCAGCCCCGCGCACTGCTCCACAATGCTCTCGTGCTGTTGTTTTGTGCTGAATGCGCACAGTTCGCGGAGCCTTTCATCGGCTCTTAAATCCACTGCTGCTCAAGCATGAAATATCTTTGGGTTCCATTAAAAAAAAATAAATGTGCTAACAAGCTGTTAAACCACATTTTACAACAAACGCATCAAACTGATGACTTAGTTTCAAAAATATGAACTAACCGGAATAATAAAGGCTTTGTGGAACTTGGATAAATGAAGTGATTACCTCACAGTGAGGGAAATCTGTGGGGCACATCCATGTAATCAAAAAAATAAGTTCCCGGTTCTCAGAGGGGAATTCAAAATGCTCTGCCTTGCCTCCCAACAGTCCTGAGCCCAAAGGGTTTGGACAGGAGGAAAAACAACACAGGTACAAAAACAGCAGCGGGCAGGGGTGGGAGAAAGAAAGAAATTCAGTCAGTTCTTTGATTAACAAGACTTTTTGCAGGACTTAAGTACAAACAGCTGCCTGGACTCCAACAGCCAAGCCTAAATCTAAACACTCCACTGTTTACATAACCCAAACTTAATCAAGCGACCATATAATCCACCAATTTAAAGTATCCCTAAGAGTTTCAATGTAATGTTGGTTTTCTCACAAGCCAGTCCATCAACAAGCTGTTGAAAACGCCAGCTCTTTCAGCTTCATCTCTGGTCTTGCAGCATCTCCTGCCTGGTCACACTGCAGGGCTGTTCAAGGAAGAATCCTTAGATGATCTGGGATTACAAACTATTTCCTGTTATTCTTCTGTTGGCATAGTATACAATATTTGCTTAATATCCAGAATCCAGATTGTATTTTTTTTAAAGTTTGGATTTGATAGGATTTAATATTACAAGCAACAGTGTTACTAATAAGAAGATAAAGAAAACTTTTTTATTCTTCTATGGTATTAAACACTATAAAAGATGTGCTCTGAGATAGAGAGATAAACGTGATTTTCATGAGGAAAGGGATGCGAAAAGGGAACTTACCAAGAGAAAGAGACTAGAAAAAGTAAACTGCTCATGAGCATTAAACCGAAGCTCAAAAATCAAATGCCAACAGAGACCAGTGACATAACAAAAATGAGAGAAGCCAGCTGGGTCCCAGTGTGGTGGAATCAGTACAGAATGAGAGAGACTATGGCAAACCAGAGTTCACGTACCCCATCTAAAGAAGGTATATGGTACCTGGCTCCAAACCATTTTTTAAAATAACAACTATATTTAGAGGTGAGATATAATTCACATACTATGTAATTCACACATTTGAAGTATACAATGATTTTTTTAGTATATTCACAGATTTATGCAACCATTACCGCAATAGTTTTCTGAACATTTTCATCCCCCAAAAGAAACTCTGTACCCTTTAGAACCACTCCCCATTTTCCATCAACCTCCCTAGCCCTGGAAATCCACTAATCAACTTTCTGTCTCTCCAGATTTGCCTATTCTGGACACTTCATATAAATGGGATCAAACAATATGTAGCCTTTTGTGACTGGTTTCTTCCACTTAGCACAATGTTTCTAAGGACTCCAATCCATTTTGCCTCAAGTACAGGCCCAGTGTGGCCAGAACTGTCAAATTTTAAGAGAAGTTGGAAATCTGGATTCTTAACCAAAATTTCCCAATGTTTAAATACTGGCCTCTAATTCAAATTAAATGCAAACTGTACAAGCTTCCCCACAGGGCAGGCCAAACAAATATGCCTGCACACTGGATTCACACATGGGCCACCATTTTGTTTCCTCTGGGGTTCCTGAGACAGAGGGAGGAAAAAATAAAGAGTGAGGCAAAAGTAAAGAAAACCAAAAAAACGGTCAAACTCACCTAGGCAAGGAAGGAAGAGAGGAAGGTGTGGAGAGAAGAAATTGGGGACTTCTCATAGAGCAGGGAGTCTGAATCTGAATCTGCTATGCAGCCCAGCAAAAGCTCACAGTCTCCTCAACCTGCCACAGCCTCAGCCAGGCTTGCTCTGGCTCTGCCCTGGGAGCTCGCCATCTGGGATGTCAGAGAGTGAGCTCATTTTGTCTGTCGCACACACAGGCCCTGAAAGAACTAATTCAGATTGTCTCTAGAAAGAATGAGAAAATCCAGCACCTTTAACAGGATAATTCATTGAAATACTTATTTGTGTTTCCCATCCTCTTTCTCTTTCTCTCTCTCTCTCATAACACGTGCACACGCCCCTCAAGTTGGCCAGGCCCTTTCTGCTCTCTTGCCTTCAGGGATGTTTAGGCTTATGTGCCAGCTGAAAAGGGAAGTCCTTCCAGATCATCTTTCTAATTATCCTTGTAAAACCTAAATTCTTGAGGTAATAATGCAGATGTTCAGTACACAGGGAAGAGAAGAGAGTTCCTAAATAAGGGAGAAGCCAAAGGAGTGGTGCAGGAAAGACTCCTAGACTGGGAAAAGCAGGACTAGTCAGTGGATCCCAGGAGCAGCCCATTTCATCCACACACTGAGAGCACCACAGGAAGACCTCAGAGGAGAATGACTGCTTACCTGGGAAGGCTAAAGCTCGATATTGGAGTTTCTAACGTGGGTAAAGAATTCTATGCTTAAATTTATCACGAAGGGTGTTTTTCAAGTCCCATGAGCGCTACCCAGGTGAGGAGATCAGCAGTCCTCTTTAAGGCCTACAGTCAAGAGGGCTCTTGACTGAACTTCTAGATTAACGTACTATATCCTGGGAAGAAGGTTATTTCAATAGCACGATACTTGATTTGATGGACAGCTATTTTTTTAGAAATAGTAATCTCCTATCTCAGGCTCACCAAATTCAACCCAATGTCAAGACTGAGTTCTTCATAGGACAACCTTATGGGATAGACAGAAAATCTGTACATATTTGGGGAGAGAAACAGTGACTGGAACCATATCTGAAGGCCTGTCACTTTCTCTTGATGACCATAAGTCTGGCATCAAGGACACAATGATTTTCTTTACTATTTCTGGGATTTACTCTCTTTGGGAATTTCCTCTTGCAGGTTTGCACTAAGTTGAGTGCAATTCAACTGCATTTTCAAAGTGTTTATTGTCTACAAATCATGTGCCAGGATAAGGTCAAGGAAGGCATGAACTTTACCCCCAGAGAAGTCACAGTGAGGCAACAACTGTAGACATTTCACTATAATTTGATTAGTGAACACCATTAACACGAGCCAAGTGCTAATAAGACAGATCACACTACAAAGAACCTGGGATATTATCCCCAAATGAAAATCTTACAAGTAATATTTTAAAGTTTATTAAACTTAACCATTTTTAATAAGAATTAGAATTATCATAGATAAGTTAAACAATAAAACAGAATTGAATGAATAGTTGTATATCTTTGTATCGTGTAGGTATAATATATACTTTCATTCTAAGAACATATTAAACATTAACTAAAGCTAAGTTCATATTGAGTTATAATGGAAAACTTAACAAATGACAAAACACAGAAATTGCAGAGGCCATAGTCTCTGGATGCAACAAGTTTTTTATTAAAGATTGGAAATTTAAAAGCACCCTCCTAAATAAATCTCAGCCAAAGAAGCAAATCAAAACTATAATTTCCACTACGATAAAAGTGGCAATTTAAATCAGTGGGCAAAATTAACATCAGTAAATGGTTTGGGGACATTAACTGTTTGGAAACATACAAATTTGGATCACTACCTTATAATATATATTAAAACATTTCAGAGTGATAAAAGGTTTAAATGCAGAATTGATATCATAAAAGAAATAGAGAAAGATATCAGTGAATATTAACTCATCACAAATTGGGTAAGATTTCTCCAAGCAGGAAAGAAAAAGGGAGAAACCATTTAAATATTGATATTTTTATTATATAAAACTTAAAATTTCTGTATATCAAACAAAATTTTAAAAAAGAACTCTTTTGAAAATATATTTGTACATAATGACAAAGAGTTTAACATCCTTTATATATAAAATATCATATAACTTGCTAGAAAAAGATGAATGCCCCAAAAGAAAGTACATAAAAGACAGGCACGGACTTAAAAAGAAACACCAACAAGCATAAGAAAAACATATTAAAACTCACTGACACTAGAAAACAAATTCAAACCAAGACAAGGAGGTACCACATACCACTATCCAAGCTGGCAAAGAGTTCCTTTCAACTGTTCACCTTGATAGGAAATGCACATTCTTACATGGACAGCTGGTGGCTGCATAATTTATACAACTTTTCTATAGGACAACTTAATATATATCAAAAGCCTTAAAAATGTTCATCTCATTTTGCTCGACAATCTGTGTCTGGAAATTCATTTTAAGGAAATAATCCTAATCCACTCTAAAATTTATGTACAAAGACATATATTATTTGTAATTTATAATAGCAAAACATAGAAACAATCTAAATAACTGAAAAGAGGGGGGTGACTAAGTAAAATATATGCACATGATGGACTGATACATAGTTAATAATACTGTTTTCTAGAAGAACATATGACAACATACAAAAATACTCATGATGTAACTTAAGATAGAAAACCTTACATATAATAGGATCTCAATTTTGTTTAAAATAAACATAAAAGTTTGTGCCTTCTGGGAAAAAAGACTAGAAGGATATACATAAGAATGTCAATGGTAGTTCTCACAGTAGAGGGAGAGCTGGGGTAATAATTAATGTTTATTTTCATATTTACTTAAATATATTTATATTTATCTATATATACCAAATATTACGGTATGCGCTTTTTCATATTTATGTATACCAGTTTCCAAATGCATATACTTTTATAATTATTTTATCATGTAAAAACTTACAAATAAATACTATTTAGAAAAGACAAAAGTCATTATAGTACTATCAAAACTTCTAAGAAGCAGCCAAAGTTTGATTTGGAAAAAAATAGGTAACATTTTATTATTTTGTTAATAAATTTTAAAAAATGAAAATCAGTGAAATACAAACTCGAAATATTTATAGAAAGAATAAACCATGGAGCCGGCCTGGTGACACAGCAGTTAAGTTCACGTACTCCACTTCAGTGGCCCAGGGTTCGCCAATTCAGATCCCAGGTACAGACCTACACATCGCTTATCAAGCCATGCTGCAGCAGGCATCCCACATGTAAAATAGAGAAGATGAGCACAGATGTTAGCTCAGGGCCAATTTTCCTCACCCCCCCCCCCCAAAAAAAAGCATATCTTTAAAAAAAATACAAAGCAGAAATCAACAAATGAAACACAGAAGAGCAGCAGAATTAATAACTACAATGAGTCCTTCTTTGGAAAAGAAAGCAAGGGGCCAGCCCCATGGCCTAGAGGTTAAGTTCGGCACACTTCACTTCAGCAGCGCAGGCCCAGTCACTGGGTGCAGACCTACACCACGCAGCAGCAGCTGCGCTGTGGCAGCAACCCACACACAAAAATAGATGAAGACTGGCACAGATGTTAGCTCAGGATGAATCTTCCTCAAGCAAAAAGAAGACTGGAAGCAAAAAGAGGAAGATTGGCAACAGATGTTAGCTCAGGTCAAATCTTCCTCAGCAAAAAAAAGAAAGACAGAAAAGAAAAAGAAAGATTGTTCCTAATCTATAAAACAGCCATGTCTATATTTACTTTTAGTTGAGGGATGTCTACATTTTATCATGTTTTAAAAAAAATTAATTTAATTATATTTTCTCCAACTTTTTATTTGAAAATTATCGAACCTACAGTAAAGTTGAAAGAACAGTACATGAAAGCATGAACCCAGAGACATACCAACAGCTTCCCTGAGGGCATCTTCCAATCAGGTCTCTGCTTCTCTGGTTTTGGTTTTGCGCACTTTGGGAAAGAAGGTAAAGACAATGGCCACTACAATGTGGTAAGTCAAACGGAGAACTCTGAACGGAGCTGGTACTCCAAGAGGCATCAAGAATTTCCATAAAGAGAGTTTCAAGTGTCATGAGATCACAATAAAAAATCACAAAACACATGAAGAAATGAACCACCCCAAGCTCAGAGTTAGCAAGGAAAACACACACACAATCTGGCCCATAAAGATGAAGGATGTTGGGATTATCAGAGTATATATCATTCCCAGAAAAATATAAGGGTGTATCAAAATTATGATCTGCAGCAAGTGACCAGTTAAAGTTGAAAACGAAACAAAAGTTGTAAAAATAAAAAATATTATCACTCAAATTAGAAAATCAATGGACACACTGACTGAACAGAAAATAAATTAACTAAAAGATAGATCTAAAAAAGAAGATCACCAAGAATGCAGTACAGAGAGATAAATGGTCAGAAAATGGAAAGAACTGCCAGGACACAGGGAAACTAGAATGAAAAAGTCTAACATACATTTGATCCAAGCTCCAGAAAGACATGATAGAAAGACTGAGAAAGAAGTAAAATCTAAAACATTTTCAAAATAAATGAAAGACACATGTCCTCAGATTCATGAAGCTGAGGGTATTCTAAAAAGGATAATTAAATGAAATACACACCCAGGGCTATCATAGTTAAATTACAGGTCACTAAAATTAAAGACTTTAAAAGCAACTGGGGATGGGTGGGGTGTACTGCGGGTAGGAAAGAGATCATCTACGAAGAGATGACAATTACACTCCTACCTGGTTTCTCAACAGCAACAATGGAAACGTAAAGCGGAAGACTTTTATCTTCAGACTTCTGTCTGCTGAGACAAAATATCTGCCAACCTAAAACTACTTTCAAATAAGTCATTTTCAAAAACGCCTCCACGTGCAGCAGCAGTCCTGGAGAGTCACCGACTCACACTGGACTTTGCAAGACAAAGAATAAGCCTGTGTTAAACAACTGAAATTTGCAGGTTTCTTCCTACTGTGGCATAGCCTAACCTATCTTAACTGATACATAAAACATTTACTACCAACAGATCCTTCATCCTATAGAAGACAGAGAACAAATCCAGAAGAAAAGACTGCAAAAAATACGGGGAAAATGAATATAAAACTTTTTTCATAAATATGAGGCAACATTTGAAGGAGGAGGAGGAGGAAAATTGGTAGTGGTGGAATTGGTCTATAAGATATTAAAAATGTATTATAAAGCTATAAATAATGGTTTATAATATAAATGTATTATAAAGCTATAAATAATGGTAACAGTTTTCAATACAGATCAAATGTGTTGAATATTCTCTCTTTGCCTTTCCAGATCGACTCACCGCCCTTCTCCCTCTTGCTGAGGGTCCCAAGAGGCTAATCCTTACGCATCACATCAACGGCTCCCTTTCCCTCTAGTTTCTGGTTAAGTTCAAACAATGGGAGGCACCACTGGAGATTCAGGTTGGGGAATTTTTTCTCCCAGCTTCCTCCCTACCAGATTGTGAGTGGCCAATAGATCTGTCCTTTTATGGAAGGCACAGCTCCCGTCAGGTGGTCCTCTCTTATACTCTCTCTGTGTTCTGTAACTACTCCCACCCCTTGCCCTTTGGGCCCAGATATGATCATCTTCCCCACTCTTACCAGCCCAGAGGGGCTTCATCACCCCTTACTGAATTCCCTTATGACTGTCCATATCTTTGTAAACAGTTCTCTCATTACACTCTCCTCACTTACCCCATTTAAGTACACCATCTGCTTTCTATCAGGACCCTAACTGATGCAATGACTTACTGGTTCTTAACTGAGGCCTCAGGGGACATTTGGCAATGTCTGGAGACATCTTTGATTATTACAATTCAGGGGATGCTATTGGTATCCAGTGGGTAGAGCCCATGGAAGCTGCTTAACATCCTACAATGCACGACAAAAAATCATCCAGTCTAAAATGTCAATAATGCCAAGGTTGAGAAAACGTGCAATACCTGAATATACGAGTATATATAAGAAACAGCATAAATTCATGATATATAAATGGCCTCTTTAACAAAAGATATTAGGGACAGCTAGAGCTTAACCATTTTAAAACAAATATCACTTTATATCATATACCAAAATAAATTTCACAGAGATTCAAAAGGTCAAAGACTCAGCAGATATGACAACTCTAAGCATACTAGCATTTTATTGCAAAACTCAAATTTCAGTTTTAGTTACTATAACTTATTATTAATTTACTTTTATCTTAAATTACAGGTACGTCAACTTAGCATCAATTTTGTTTACAAAAATCAGATATTCTGTGCAAACAAGTATTTAAATAGTAAAAATATACGTTAATGTCAACTTGAAACCCCCAAGCATGGCAAAACATAGTTAAAATGCCTATAAGTAACAAACTATTGTGTTATGATGTAAATGCTTAAAACATAGCTTCCCACTCTCAGAACAATTAATGTGGTTGTAACAAACAGTTGCTGTGAATGAAGAGTAGCATGGCCCCTCCTAGCTCAGCACCTCCGTCGCCTCGACATCTGGCGCAGTTTCCCAAATGCCCACATGTGCTTCTGGCATTCTACCAGTTGCATCTAGAATATACCTCAAACTTTTCCTGTCTCATGTATTGCTAATGTTGTATTCAGCTTTGGCGATGTAAATATAATTTTTTCTATAAGTAGCCACCTGAAAAATATTGTATTAAAAGATTTGTACATCCTGTGACATCTGGCTGTTAAAAAACAGGAAACCATTAACTAGGTAGATGTTCTGAGGATGATAATTTTTCACCTCCTGGTTCAGTATCCCATTGTTGGCGGAGGCAATCAGCTCTAACAGACTCGAAGCAAGCAACACAAGGAGTCTCTCTGGATGGCAGGATATAGTATCCTCACACAATTAGGATTGCAATACACTTTGATAATTTGCTTGGCTTTTCACTGGAAAGAAACAAGAGCCCAAGTACAACGTGCATTATATTCATGGCCAGTTCATCAAAGCAACAATGAAGGGGACTGTTAGTGGGGCTACATAGGGAAACACCAGCACATGCAATTAATTCCTACTTTTCTCTTAATGAAGGTGTTTCCCTTGTCTGTTGTCTTTTTTGATTAATCTTTGCATTCTGAAATGATGATAGCCACCAAGAACTATTATAAGAGAGGAGGCAAAGAACAACAATATTGCAAGGGGAGCAGAATCCATTTGAGGACATCTGATAATCTAGTTAAACATGAAATTTCTGGATTGTTAGCATACTGCAACCAAAGCACCAATGTTCAAATGTTACCACTAAAAACCAATGGATTATTAATCTTTACTTGTGTCCCAATATTTTCTCCATAATCACATAATTTCATCTTCCTTTCACCTGTTTTGATTAGTGCTATATTCAATTTTGATGATTTCTGTTATGACTTCAATGCCCACATTCACCTAATTAGTGGTGAGAGGCCAGGAGTTACATTAGAAACCTTGGTTCCTGTGGTTTACTGACTAATGCAGCTTTTAATTACCCCTGCTTGCACTTGACGCCCAGCTCATCAAAACCTGAGTCCAAATATTCCCCTTAGTCAACCTGAGGCGATCTACAGCTGTCAGGTGAATTTCTCCTCCAAGGAAGGTCCTTGCTAGCTGAATAGAATAAACGTTTATCGAAAAAGAACAGTTCTTCAGTACATGCTTGTTACCTGAGTGACGATTCTTAGCTTCTCTGTATCAGATTGCCACTCATTCATGAGTTTTGAAATAAACTTAAAGAATTGCTTACCAGTGTTTGCAGCATTTTTTTAATGAAATAATATAGAATAGGACAGAATAGAAAACATCAGATTGTATCCAAGGAGTAAGATGAACATCAACTCAAGAAACTTGTTTTAGATAGACAGAGAGATAAATAGATAAAATATCTCCATATAAAATGTATATATTTATAAATATGCATTTTTTAAATTCTATATCACAATAACAGAAATTTTCAAAGTCACTTTTAAAATTTTCTCCTACACTATATTATAATAAATACCACGATATCTGATACATTTCCCCAAATTTTCAACTGACCACAGCTTCATCCACTGAACATGCACCCCACTGCTGACAGACATTGTCAGCGTCCAGAACATTGTCTGGCACATACTATGTACTCAATAAATATTTGTCAAAGGAATTCACAGCTGGGTGGGGGTTGCAAATCCAG
Source organism: Equus quagga (assembly GCF_021613505.1). Taxonomy (NCBI): domain Eukaryota; kingdom Metazoa; phylum Chordata; class Mammalia; order Perissodactyla; family Equidae; genus Equus; species Equus quagga. The sequence goes on from NC_060278.1 coordinate 78,897,031, forward strand.
CCAGGCAAAGACTTGGGGGAAATTCTTGAGTTCAAAGGTTAGTATTTTACTGACATGAAACATTTTCTCGCTGTTCCTAGTCTTGGATAAAAAGAGAACTAATAATAGTAAAACCTGGATTAACTAGTACCCAACTGGTTCTGGGCCCCTACCAGGATTCTACATTATTATCTGCTTTCATCAGGAGCAGACAAGCACAAGGCTAAAAGCCCCTACTGAAATTTTAGTTGAGAAATAGTTCATGGCTCTTGAATACAAGAGTCATTAGAGATATCTGCCGAATAATCCACATCTACAACACTATAAGGATTATCATCTGTTGCTCAAAGTAATCACGCTGGGCACAGCAAGAGATCCTTACTTATCAGAGAAATATTTATTTGTGTTTAGCACACTCAACTGTAAGGTAAGAAGGTGGACCAACATACTCTATAACGGTTTCAGCAAAAAATGTCAAAACACAAAAGGTTTTCCATGCCACATTAAGTTAATCAGAATCTGTCATCCCTCCAGTGGCAAGGATTAGAAGTCAGTACAGATGCTATGTTTATGAAGCACCTACCCACCGGGCAGACAAGAACTGTTCAGGAGCTTTCCACATTTCAATTTAGTCTTCAAAAAAAGTATGAAACATGGGTATTTTTATAGTCATAGCAAAAATGGGAAAATGAGGTTCAATGAAGTTAGGTAACTGCCTAAGGTCACACACTTAACAGGTGACATATCCTGGATTTAAAGTTTCCCTTGAGCCCATTTTCTTTAAACCATACCATGACGCCCACAGACATAAGAAAACTGGCTGGTCCAAGCAGTACTGTAAGAGGGTTAAAAGCTTTGGCCAGGCTGATATTATTTTCTCCAAACATGCCTTTTCATACATTTGTGCCTTGGCCCTGCCATTCCCTCTGCCTTAGAAGACTGCCCATTTCTGAATTTCCTCTATTCCACCCACTTCTGTGATATTAGTCAACCCCTACAGAACCTTTCTTAATTGTCCAAGTAGAATTAATTATTATATATTCCAAGAATTTCTTGATTGCAAGCAATCAAAAACCTAACTCATGCTAGCTTAAGCATAGAAGTATTAACAGCTAGAAATTTTAGGGTCATCAGGACCTAGTCTCTCCGTTTGTCTGCTCCATGGCACTCTGTGCTGTTTCTACTGACCAAGAGAATATTTTCTCATCATGGCAATATAGAGGCTAATAGTGTCAGGCTTCCATCCTCACAATTCCAAGTCTAGGAAGGAATGAAAATAATCTGTCCCAGAAGTTTAAACCAAGTCCTATCCCTGATTTTCACAGTTATATGTCCTCCTCTGAAACAAGTACTATAGTGAATAGGACACAATGCTCTGATTGGCTAGGCCAGAATTAAGTACCCAACTTTGGAGTCAAAAGTAAAGTCAAGATCACCTAAGGGTGGTTCCCCAGAGGAAGATATGGGCACTATTCCAAAACATAAGTCTCAAAAATTATGGATATCCACAATTATCACTGGGCATCCCAGCCGCTTGTTCATACCTCTAAGATCGCCCCTATCTTATTACATTGTAATGTTTTACATGTTTGTCTCTCCTCTATTGTCTTTAATTATAATTTTATTTAGATAGATAAAATAGAAATTGGAAAACATTTTTTCTCAGGTTACCTTATAAGCATTCAAACTTTAATTCAATTACCTTCTACCATAGTTGATAAATGTCAACTCATACTACTGAAAAACCCTGGGGTCCCACATCAATAATAATAATAGTAGCGGTAACTATTATTATTATTGTAGGTAGTATATTTAACACTTACTATATGCCAGATACTACGTATGCTAAGTGTTTTGTACATATTCTCCTTTTTAATCCTCACTACAACCTCTGAGGTAAGTACTACCATTATCCCCAAGATACAGATAGGGTAACAGACTTAAAGGTTCAACACACCTGGGGCCAGCCCCACAGCCTAGTGGTTAAGTTTGACACAGCCTGCTTCAGCAGCCCAGGTTCACGGGTTCAGATCCCAGGTGCAGACTGACACCACTTGTCAGCCACGCCGTGGTGGCAACCCACATACAAAGTAGAGGAAGACTGGCAACAGATGCTAGCTCAGGGCGAATCTTCCTCAGCCAAAAAAAAGTTCAACATACCTAAGGTCACTAAACCAAGACATGGTGGAGTCAGATTCTAACTGAAGTCTGAGTCTAGGGAGCCCTCCTGTTAACTAGTATATGATAGTGCCTCAACCAATATGTAAACTTCCTTTGACCTATTCCTTTGTTACTGTCATCAATTAAATCTAAATAGTCCCTTCTTCTCAAAGATCTCCAAATACCCCCACAGGCATCGTGTTATTAATTTCACAACATCAATAAAGAGTTACCTTCTTTGACTTATAAATGTTGATACTGAGGCTTTTATTTTTTTTTTCTTTTAAAGATTGGCACCTGAATTAACAACTGTTGTCAATCTTTTTTTTTTTCTGGTTTTTCCTCCCCAATTCCCCCCAGTACATAGTTGCATATTTTAGGTGTGGGTCGCTCTAGCTGTGGCATGTGGGATGCCACCTCAGCATGGCCTGACGAGCGGTGCCATGTCCATGCCCAGGATCTGAGGCTTTTAGATAGAAAGAATTAGACTTCATCTGAACCAAATCCCATGTTTTCTGCCTCCCATTTCTGTACTCTTCACTGGAACATTAAACATACAATATTTATATACTTATGTGCTTAAGAGAGACATTACACATATAATGTTATGGAGAGCAAAACACTAATAGGGTAAAAGTGCATTTAATATACTAATTTTGAAAATGTTTTGACTTTCAGGCCATCTATAAAGTGTTTCTTACTGTGAAACCTCACTCCTTCAGAAGAGCAAATGCTACTAATGGAAAAAATGATTCAATTAAAATAAGAACATTGTACAGGAGAAAACAAATCTGGGATCAATAGGGGGAGGGTTTTTTACAGTATTTCAAAGATCCCTGGTAATTACCAAATGTTTCAGTAGCAACAGAAGTTAGGTAAACAAAGGATAGAAGTGTACCTTACTCTCAAAATAATCTGAACAATTATGACTCAGAAAAGAGTCATACTGCAGACTTTAAGAAATCAGCACAATGTGCTCTTGTGGCTGAGAAGGCTACAGAATCCTGAGCATCATCAGAAAGAGTATTGGAAAGAGAGCAGGAAACTTTATCCATCCCATCTATGGAAACGTGGTTTACCCACACCTGGAGCATGAGTATCATTTGGTTATTACAGCTCAAGAAAACCAAGAACTAGCATGGAGACGACCAGAAAAGAGCTACTAAACTGAACAAGGAGCTTCTTTATGAGAACAGACTGAAAACAGTATTCTTCAGTTTATAAAGACAAAGACTCAAAGAATATAGTAGAGTCTAAAACCATAATGTGTTTGGCTAACAAGAATACAAAGTTTACCCTCAACATTGAAAAAAGTCAAATTTAAGAGTATTAGAGAAAAATTCTCTGTGATTAATAAGGATATCAAGTTTATTATCCCAAGAGATGTCATGGGTCACAAAAATAAGTAATTTCAAAAGATTATTTCATTGGTAACACCACGAGTTTAGTCAGAGGCCAAGAAGCAATTAATGTGTGGATGGTAGATTTATGATGTTACTAAGTGGACCGGAGATTATTAGCCCAGGTTTTTAGTTCTAACAGCGACATGAAAAGCAATTGTGAAATTGCTTCCACGACTCATTCTTACTATTGATAAAAACAGAAAATGATACTCTTAGGCTAGCAGACTAAGTCAACTAAAATTAAATTAAGAAACTCTAAGACTCTGTCAGGGACCCTCTGAGGACTTAAGTCCCTCTACCATATCAGTACGATCTGTCCCTAACTAAACTCAGCTCTGGATGCTCCTTTTTCCAGCTCTCATTCAGAATTACATTAATGCAGGCCCTTCATTTTAGTACTAAGCTTGGTGAGCAATTACACAGAACGCATACTAAAAGGCCATCTAACTAGTTGACCAAGTGGAATGACCCATGATTCCCAAAGATGTCTCCTCATTTCTGTGCATGTTCTCTTCATTCCACTGCTCATCTCCTGGTGGAGGTATGAGAACTGTAACAAGGATATTCAGAGCCCTTCCATAACATTATACAAGTTATCCCAAAAGAAAACTCATAAAAGAGGCCAACCAAGTAAATCACATTCTTGATGGTCAGTTATCCAAGCGTCACTATGTCTTGGCCCTATGGGCTAATGCTTCTTTTCACAGCAGAGATAGAGGTAGGAGGGAGAATCTTGAAGGGCAGATCCAATCATCAATTTATATTTGTCTTCCTCTGTCACCTGAAATGCTATTGTGCCAGTAGACATTTGATGAATTGGATTAAGCAAGGTCAGAAGTGAAGCCAGTCAGAAGGTGTGAAAGGAAAAGAATCACACAGAAGCTGCGATAAAGGAGCAGTCAGAGACAGAAGCAAGGAGACCAGAATGGACGTACATAAGAGCATGAATTTTTTAGCTTTGCATGCTATTTTATTTTAATTGAGTCCCCTTTTCTTTTGAAGACCACCTGGTGACAATTTAAGGAAATAATGAAGCAATCGTTTAGTTCCAAACATTCCTCAATAAAACAAACTCCAGGTTTCAGGAGTGTGTTAGCCACTGTCATTAAATAGAAGGAACAAGCCTGTTATAAGGAGAAATCATGTGTTTGGCTAACATCTACATGTTCTCTTTAGTATGCTGTGATTAAAATGATATCTCTAGAGGTGGACTTGTTTGTTTGTAAGACTGTTGCTTTAATTTGGCCATTACTTCTAAAGTTTCCAGGGAAAAAGCCCAAAGGGTAGTTTTCCCCTTAAACATAATGTGTTTCATTCTTTTAAACATTTATTACTTCTAGCCCTAGAATCTAGCTTCTCTATTATTTGGGGGATGGTTGGCTGTTTCCCAAGAATGCAGTTTGATGACTCCAGGACACCAAGCACCCAGAATGGTTCTACTGGGTAATTCAGTAAGTGCCAGGCACTCTCCCTCAAGACTATTAAATGTGAACGTTACATTCTAATGTAAATGGACAGAAGCTATTTTAATAGCGGACTTTTAACAGTGAAAATTGCAGCCACACAAATGGAAGAGACTGACAATCCAATAACCAATTACATTTAGTTTTGAAACAAGTTACACATTCATTTCAAGTAAACTGGCCTTTCTGATTATGATTGCTTGGGAATGGGGCCATAGAAAGGTAGAAAGTAAAAGATCTCAGGAGGATTCCAGGCAATGAAACCAGATTGCAATCCACTAATTGTGCTGTTAGAGGAGGGAGCACAAATGCAATAGCACTACATTCCCAGATATTTCAATCCTTTTGTATGTATGGCCATTATTTCCAGTGTTTTTGCCCATCAGCTTACCATGAAAGGTTTCTGCTAAGGAATAACACTAGCTGATTAGATTTCACTGCCTTTCCATTTGTCAATCTGCCCTACAAAGAAATGATGCTACTAAAGAGTGACAAGCCCACTTAAAGAAAGTCAAAGCAGCCATCTTGCCTTAATGAGGCTCTGGGACCTTGAAATAATCTCATCTGGAAAATTCCAAATTGACTCTAAAACCCTTGCCAGTTTCCTTAAGACTCTTGGGTAAATTTTCTCCAGCTTCAAGTTAAATTACCAAAAACTTACAACTCAAGTAAAACTTTCATTTCTACATCACCTCAAGGTAGCAGCTAAGATTTGTCTTTACTTTGTAACAAACAACTCCATGAGGCAAGCATTACTCATAATTTTATGAACATTGACTAGGAAGCAACAGCCAGTATTATTATTCCTTAGCAGAAAGCTTTCATGGTAAGTTGATGGGCAAAAATACTGGAAATAATGGCCATACATACACAAGGATCAAAATATCTGGGAATGTAATGTTGGTGCATTTGCACTCATATTCCATAGGGTAAGAATTATTCATAATTTTATGAATATTGAATATGAAGCAACTGAGACATTAAATAACTTGTCCAGGGTCATACAGCTAATTAACAGCACATCTAGAATTTGATTCCATAGTTACATGCTCACCATCAGAAGGAGAATCACTGATTTTTGTCAATAAAGACCTTGGTATGAAGAGCATTCCCAACATTTTAGGGTTCCTTTTGACAAAGGCTGGCTTATCCAAAGTCAATTACATTTGAGTGCCCTTGACAATAATAAACAATACAGTCGTGCATGGTATAATGACGTCTCGGTCAATATGGACTGCATATCTGACAGTGGTCCCATAAGATTAGTACCATATAGCCTAGATGTGTAGTAAGCTATCCCATCTAGGTTTGTGTAAGTACCCTCTACGGTGTTCACACGACAACGAAATCACTTAAGGACACATTTGTTAGAATGTATCCCACGGTTAAGTGATGCATGACTGTATTTCAAAAAAATTTCAGATGTTTACTGAGTACGTGCTACATTTAAGGTACCATTCTAGACAGTGACTTGAGCACCATGTAATATACTCTCTGGACTTTACAACTTAAAGGGACCGCGAAAATTATCAAATTCGAACATCACATTTTCATATTAGAATATTTAAAATTCAAGACACTAAATTGCTGGCTTGTAATTACAAAGCCAGTTAGCTGTAGAAGTGAGACTAGAACTCTGATTCCTGAAATCTAGAACAGTGCTTCTTCCATGACACAATTCTGAGATGTACAAGGTAAGTCTATGCCCTGAAGGAGCTTCCAGTCTAAGTAGGAAGATAGAATGCAAAACCATTAAATGATAAATAATGGCACAAAATTCAAATTCCAACAAAGATAGTAAGTCAAGTTTTCACAAGAGTACATTATGCCCTAATAAGGGTTACAGTTCAGGAATGAGGGCTTAGCATAATAGGCAGGAAAGGAATCCTCTAGGAGAAGATAAATGGCCATGTGGAAAGTCACTGGTGGAAGATACATGGGAAATTACTTACGTGGTGGGAATTATATATTAATAAGTAAAAGTACAGCAGCAGGAAGACTAAGAAACAATGGGGATACAAGTAGGGCTTCTATGAGCCTCCTATCCTTGCTAACAGCATGTATCACTCTGATTGACCCGCGTTTCTACAGACTCCATCCACCAGTGAACTCTAAGTCATTACAGTACCTGGTACATACTAGGAGTTCTACAATATCGCAGATGACTGACTGACTGAATAAACGAATAGCTGTGATTAGAATTACAGATTGAATAACACCAGAAAAGATAAGAAAATAGTCCCCTTGGGATTAAAAATACATAAAGGACTTCACTCACTCTCTGCTCATACTCAAAGTTAAGTTATCAACAGTCCCAAAAAAGCATAGCTAGAGGCTGCTATCAGCACAGTACTAATAACAGCACACTTATCAGCCCACTGACATCGTCTAATAATGGTTAATTCCTTCAGACTGTGGAGGGCATTCACCAGCTGAAGCCCCTTTCCAATCTGAGGTAGCGAAGAGGTGTTTAAGAGAAGGCCGGAAGGAGTTTGAGGATGTGTGTTAATGAGGGATTTTTCAAACATCTATACACACTTCATGATAAAATGCTTCTAAGCTAGGGTCATTTCCTGTACAGACAATGTAGCTTTTCTTTAGACTCATGCCAAACTGCTGCCTGGCTGAATATCTAAACTAATATAAGGCGGTATCCCCTCAGCAGGTGAGGGACAAGCTGAGCACCAGTTAATCAGGCATAATGGAAGGCTGAGCCTATGAAGTGGGGCATGATTAATCATTTGGAGGCATCCTGCCAAGGCCACACGCTAGTGGTATAGCTGTGACTCCACACTCAATGCAAATGCAATTCACTAGTAGGTACTTAGTGCTAAACTGTGCTGAAAAGACAGTCTTGGTGCTGCACTATGCTGAAAAGTTGATGACGTTTGGCACTAAATGATTCATTTTATCTTACATTATTTTGGAAGACCAAAATAATCACCCTTCTTTTAACAGGGATACGGGGTTAAAATTCTTCAGTTCAAATGCAGATGGTTTGAGAAATCTTCATGGGATTTCTAGCTAAAGTGGGAATGAGACAGAGTCCCTCTGAGACTTCTGGTTAAATAGATATTGGGGTAAGCAACACCCAGTTATCATACCTGTCTGGGGACACATTCAGATTGGAGCCCAGACAAAGTCTCTTAAGAAGTCTTGGTACCCCTAAGCTGAAGTCCAGCAGCGACATGGAGCGCTGTCCATGTATTTCTCAAGGGATGCCATCAGCAGCCCAGGGAATCAGAGAGGAAAGTGCGAATGTTGGGGTTGAACAGGTCAAGACAATCATAAAGTGGAGAGCAGACCAATCAGAGGTAGCGGGAATAATTGTGCATGAAGATAACTGCATGTTTTTTCTTAGAAGTGAATTTATGAACTCCAGATGGATGAAGCAGGCTGAAATAGTGACCCCTAAATCCAGTTAAATCCGGCAATGCCCTGGAAGCTTGGGAGTCCTTGCTGAAAACCTTTTTTTTTTTGAGGAAGATTAGCCCTGAGCTAACATCTGCCACCAATCCTCCTCTTTTTGCTGAGGAAGACGGGCCCTGAGCTAACATCTGTGCCCATCTTCCTCTACTTTATACGAGGGACGCCTGCCACAGCATGGCTTGACAAGCAGTGCATAGGTCCACACCCAGGATCCGAACCTGTGAACCCTAGGCCACCAAAGCAGAACGTGTGAATTTAACCACTGCGCCACTGGGCCGGCCCCCTGAAAACTTTTTAATGAAACTGCTTTCTTAATGAAATTGCTAAAAGAGTGTGTGGGGAGGAGTAATTTATTTTAGGAGGATAGCACCTTTCATCCACAGCTAAAAACTTGTGGCTTGTTTCTCTGATACTGGCCAGGGATTGTGTTACACAGAGTTTCCCTGGAGAAATACTGAGCAGTCACTTGCAAACTCTAAGGCAGAGCCAATCAGCACTGTATGAAAAGAAAATAAATGTGGCCTTAGTTGAAGAACACTCATGTAACCTGTGCACATAGATCTCCTCAGCATTGCCGGCTGGTAGGTCTTTGCCCCAGAACTCAATTTGCTTTCCTCCTTTATGCATAGAAGCTGCCTGTATCTTCAAAAGTACATAGAGTCACCAACCCCTGGCTCAGGAAACAAATGCCTTTTCAGCTACAGAGACCCTCCCTCTTCTCCCATACCCTTAGAAAGCAGAAGGGATTATAAAAAATAAAAATCTTGTCCCCTCTTTGCACAAAGATTTAACTTGAGGACATCTGCTGAGTCAGCACATGGTCTGTGAGGATGTCCTGGTGTCCTCATTAGAGGCTGGACTTCATGCACAGTCAGGGAGGAGGAAAGCACACTAAGCGTATAGGCAGTCCACAGGTGACAAACCTCTGAAAGACGGCGCTTAGTTAGAATAAATTCTTGCGTACATCATTATAATACCTTAGCTATAATTAATACCAACCACTCCTCTCCTCCTGGGGAGATTTCCTCTGGTGTGACACATATCCAGATCTACCACCAGAGGGGCCCCATGCCAGCCTCATGCATAGAGCAAAACCGCAAAACCCCATAAAGATCTTTTAATCCAACAAGAAAAGTTTTCGGCACATTCTCCCAGGTATCCAAGAGATCATTTACAAGGATTTCCTTCTTTTAGATTCTAAACCCAAAGCAGAGAACTGTTCATCTTCTTTAGTAATTCCCCGCAGGCCTTTGACTATCAGGGGTAGGTCCTGTGCATCTACTGAATTTCCAGGTTGATTATTCAGGTTCATGCTGCCCTTAGAGTCAGGTAAGAAATGCACTGGTTTTTTTGGGGGGTGAGAGGGAGGGTCAATATATCTATATTTTTTTCTTTTTTTCAAACTTTTCTTATTTTAAATGATTTCAAATTTACAGAAAAATTTCAAGAATAGAACCAAAAAGTTCTATATACCTTTTACCCACATATACCATTATCAATATTTGGCTACAGTTGCTTTATAATTCTCTCTCAGCACACACATACACTGTAATTGTTTTCCGAACCATCTGACAATAAGTTGCAGACATTATGCATCTTTACCCCTAAATACTTCAGTGTGTATTTCCTAACAACAGGGACATGTTCTTACATAACCACAATATAATTATCAAAATTAGGACATTTAACATTGATATAATAGTATCATCTAATCCACAATCCATATTCAAATTTCAGCAACTGACCCAATAATGCCCAACAGTCTCTCCCTCCCCGCCTTACAGAATCCAGTCCAGGGTCACCTGGTGCATTTAGTTGTCATGTCATTTTAGTCTCCTTTAAGAGACTAAACACGAAGAGCTCCTCAGTCTTTTTTCGCCTACATGACATTAACATCTTGAATGAACAGAGGACTGTCATCTATAGCTTGTCACTCAGTTTGAATTGATCAGTTTCTTAGGATTAGGTCAGTTTCTGAAAATTTGGCAGGAATACTCCACAAACGATGTAGACTTCTCATCAGATTCCTTCTGACATATCTATTGCTAGTTTGTTCCATTGCTAGTGATGTCAGCTTTGAACACTTAGTTACCATGGTGCCGATCAGGTTTTTCCATTGATAAATGACTGTTTCCTTTTATAATTAATACATAAAATCTAGGGATTATTTGAGACTACATAAATGTCCTCTTTCTCATCAAGCTTTCACTTTTTTTAAGTATCCATTGATGAGTCTCATAAAATCGTGATTGTCAAACTCCCTCATTCTGGAGAAGGGACAGCTCTTCCTTACAATAGAATGCCACCTAGCAAATTCACTTTTAAATGTTAGGGTTAGCAAACCACCTGGCATCTGCTTTAGTAGCTAATCTGTTATACCAAGATTTTCTGGCTGGCCTCTGTTATTTTTCTAGAATCATAAGTGGGCCTTTTGTTGAGGATTCTTCAGGGTACAGCAGATTCCTTTTGTATAGCAGTGTTGTGCTACAACGGGGATACCAATATATGTATTTATCTATTTATTTTAATTTGACAATACTTATGCAGCATATGCTACATGCTGGTCACTCTTTTAAATACTTTACAAATATTAACCATTTTAAGACATTATTTTAACCCAGAGGTAGATACTATTATTATTCCCATTTTACAGATGAGGAAATGGAAGCAGTGGGCTTGAGCAATGTGTTCAAGTTCAAGCAGCTTATAAGATCAATGTTTTGAACCAAACTAGTCTGGCTCCAGAAACGTGTACTCTTAAACCATTATAACATGCTGCACCTCAGCACAGGTGCACAAATTCTTTCTTCCCAAATTCTACAATGCTTTAACTTCATATCAGTGAAAAGAAACTACCTACTTTCAACAGCAAATAAGTGGCATGGCATTTTTTAACTAAATGATACTAAATAATGTTGTCAATGCTACCCCAAAAGGCAAGGATCATAAAGACAGAGCTAACCCAGAAAATTCAGTTGTTGGAGGGAGTTAAGGATTGATAATGGGGCTGGGTCAGGAAGGTGGCAGCACATCTGTCCTGGAGATTTGAGAAGGAATAGCTTCCACATGGCCTCAGGACACCTACCTTGATCCCTCTAGAAATGGAAGGAGATTCTGAGTTTCTGAGGGAGTCTGCTGGTGTGCTGAGGCCTGGGGAAGAGACGATGCCAATTTGGGCAGTTCATCCTCAGAGACAGGGATGCACCCAATGACAGGAGAAATGTACAGTCAGGGAAGGTGGCAATGGACGAGGGGAGGGACATGAGACAAGAATGTCGGTGGCGAGAGCACCAGTGTGCCATCTGGATCACTGGTAACCTGCTCCTCAGTCTTGTCAGCCATAAATGACTGCTGGTGTCAGATGGGATTCCAACAATTTTGCTAACGGAACTCAGGGAGAAATGAGACCTCTCCTAGCCCATGGGTAGGGATGCTCACGTACATCTTCCCTTGCCTTTCCCCCAACAACGTAACAGCTATTACAATCAGATCAGACAGGTTGTATTCACTCAGGGCAAGTGGTTTAAAATGCTGTGGAGCACAGGTTTACAAACCGTGCTCAGTGCTCTCACTAGACATTGTGAGTTTGAAGGCTTAGGAGAGGCAAGGTATCATGCCACTTCAACCACCCAGCTCGACTTTTAATTGCTTTATATTCTGAACTTCTCTGGAGACTTTTACTGAAAGAAAAAGAGGTGGAGTAGGACTTTTTAAAAAACACTGTAAAGCAACTAAAATATCGCCATCATGCTTTGCATTAGAATGTATTTAATAGAGTAAAACACAAAGCACAGAGAAGAATTTGAGAACGTTGTGTTCTAATTATTTGTGGCCTCTCCCAAGGTGAAAGATGACAGATAAATGGAAAATTCCCTCTGGGCCTCCACCATATGCAGCCAACTCTCTAAGTTGTAAATATTTGGTGTGGTAGATATAATAAAGGTCACCAAATTGTCCAAAATGCTCCCTGATAATCTCCAGCCCCATTGTATTTGGGAATGGCCATGGGGCTAGATATAAGAGAGGAGTGTCACTTCTGGGCCAAAGCATGTAAGAGCCGGTGTGAGTTCTCTGTATTCTTTCTTAATACATTTCCGTAACCACAGAAGCCTCGTGTTGTGATGGTGGAACCCACTGGAAGCAGATTGGGCCATTCAATCACTACATGGGGGACAGCTCCCTTGGAACAAGAAATACATTTGTTCCATTAAGCCACTGGCATGTGGAGTTTGCTACTGCAACTCTACCTATCCCACCCCGCCTAATACAACTGAAAAAAACATTGATTTGGGGCAGAGAGAAGCATTAGACTCAAATTACCACATACATGTGCCCAAAGCAGTGGTTCTCAACCAGGTAGTGTATTTATTTGCCCCTCTACCCCAGGGGACATTTGGCAATGTCTAAAGACATTTTTGGTAGTCACAACTGTGGAGGGAGGGAAGATGTGCTACTGATGTCTAGTGGGTAGAGGTGAGGAATGCTGTCAATATCCTACAAAGCATAAGACAGCCTCCACAACAAAGAATTATCTGGCCCAAAATATCAATAGTGCCAAGGTTTTAAGAACCCCTGGCCTAAAGAAAAAGGCTAGCATCTTCATTTTATGCAGGGAATTATTTACTTGCTACATAAAAATCTATCAAAAAAAGATATACTTATGCCTATAATGTTTTAAAGCTTAGTCAAAAATCATATATTTAATAGAATTTTAAAATTTATCCTAAATACAAAATTTCTATTTCTTTAAAAAATTCACTACTCTGCCTTTTTTCCCACTTTCATAAAACAAGAAAACATCAAACAGCAGTTTAAATAGGTCCATATTGTATACTTGTCTTCACTTCTGCCTTTTCATATATCTAGAAATTCTTGTTCAAGAGAGGTTTCTTAATCCAATTCCCTGATTTTTTTAGAAAAATAAACTGTAGTCCAGAAGGGTTAAGTTGCTTCCTAAAGAGTGTATATACTAGAAGCAGAAACTACAAGGGTTAATGAGTGTGTATATGAGACCCAGAATCTACATTTCTCAGTTCTCATCTCACTGTTCTTTCCACTACGTCACACTGTTCTCCTTCATTAAAAAATGCTAGGTAGAGGTCTGAGGAGGGTAAACAGCTGCTCAAGCCATAGGCAGTGCTGGAAGGGTGGTGGAGCATCATGCTGGAGAATGATGCATAGTTTCCAGGTGAGAGTGTTTGGTTTCGACGGGAAGGGCCGAATAGGAAAGGCAGAAAGCAAGCCTCCCCCGTGAGCTCACCGACACAGCATGTCCCCATTCAACCACTGCTCCACAGACCCATTTGGCCACGTCTGTCTGCATCTTCTTATCTCCCAGGTAAGCATACAGACGTACAAGGGAGAAGTGAACCGCAGCTTGGCAAGAGCTGTGAGAAACTTCACAATGTAATTGAATGAAAGCTGGCTTCAGAGTTGAGATATGTAATGCCAGCTCTAATTCTAACTAATTAACTATATGTCCTTGTTTAAGCCAACAGGAGCCTAAATTTTCTCACCTTGAAATAAGAGGCATGAATTAAATAATAACAATTACATTATCAATAATAAAATAACAGCTACTATTGTTGAGTGCTTTCTATAAGCCAGGAACTGTGCCAAACGCATTTCATTACATTCACAAGACCAACCCGGACATTATTACCCCTCTTTATAGGTGAGGAAACTGGGACTTGCAGAGGTTAAGCAACATGACAAACACGATTAATAAGAACCAGGATTTGAACCAAGATCTTCTTGACTACAAAGCCAACATGTTTAATGACTATACTTGCTGCCTCTCACCCCCAATTCTCCAACCCTGCATTTCTAGAATCCCTCCCCAAATTGTCTAAGTTTTGGTGAGTGACTTGTGGGATCTTAATCAATTTGAAGCATAAGCTGGGGTCCTTTGCCTGGGGTTAACCAGCTCAGACATTTTTATTACTCATCCACAAACCCCAAAGATGAAACAGGTTGTTCATAAACCTCATTGGGTTTAGTTCTCATGCTGTCTAATAAACAAAACGCAAATAAAAAATTTAGCAGCCAGAAGCCCATAGGATCCAAACTTAAGTGAAAATTTTGCAGAATATCCAGGTGAGCTGGAAATACAAAGGGTAATTGAATTACCAAAAATAGTTCGAGTCGATGGTCTTTGTTTGCAGAACAGACAATAGGGTTTATATTCTATTGTGCTCTAAGTGCGCATTCTACTGTGCCTTTAAAAATAAAGAAAACGATGGTTCAGCACAAAAATACAGCAGATACGACCTCTTGGATATCCGCTAACTTTGCCAGACAGCAAGTGACGCCCTGTAGCACAACATTTAAAAAGGATGTCCAAACCCACAGCATTTAAAAGGATATCCCAAACTCAAATTCCTTTACCTACACCTTCCAGATATTTGGGATTCCTCCATGGCAGTGGGGGATAAGGGAGGAGGTGGTACGGGTTATCCTTCTCCTACTCATCTTTTGTTCCCATATTCTTCTTCTGACGTATTCTCAAACTCTCACATCTCATAGCCCCTGGCTGGCATTCACTTCCCTCCATCCCATGTTGACCCAAATGTTAACCTACTTAACTAATTTCCTAAATATATCACTCATATAAAGGCAAGATTTATGCAATAGAATTGTATCAAAGAGTGAGGATAATGGTGGGGAGGGGGAAACACAAACAGAAAACATCTTTAACATTAGTATAAGCCAGTAGTGTTCTTAAAAATACATAAGCCAGACTTACACCCTGGAATTGGCCATTGTTTGTCCTTGGGGCTTCAGGCTCCTCTAATTGCCCCGCCTTTCCCCCATTTCATGAACCTTGCCCCGCCCCCTTCCTTCTTGGGCTGCCTGTGAAAACTATAAAAATTCCTTTTATTATATGGTGCAATTTTGTTCTTTCAGTCTCAATCTAACCCATCTTGAGCAAGTCTGAGGTTGTGAACTTTGTTTAAAAGGTTCGAGGTTGTGAAATAGGTCACCAGACCAGGTTGGCAGAGCCCAGAGAATCACCTTTCTCGGAAAAGTTGGGCTTCTTGACTGGAGGATGTTTGTGGTTAAGGTGACATATGTTATTACAAAGCCTTGCAGAGATAAGCGTGACAGAGGGGCTCTGTGGGACACCAGGCAGCCTCTCACTGCTCGGGAAGTTCCCTGTTTTCATCTAATGCTTTCAGCACTTCCCTGGTGTTCAAATGCCATAAAGCATCTCCCAGCATTAGATTCTGGTGGGAAGGACTCGACTTCAGCAAATAAAAGCAATCCAACAATAGGAACATACAAGGTCTATACCAAACACCAACTGGATTCACTTTCATCATTTAGCAGAGAGTGTATATTTTGGTTTTTACTTACTGACTCATAAATATAATTGGAAGTAGGTGAGAAGCAAAGTAAGATAAATAATTAAATAATAAGACAGAGCAATTATTGGAATTATTTTATTCTGAATTAAGGTGAATTAAAAAGTAGATATATATATGTGCATATACACAAATGCAATCTGAGCCCAACTCAGGAAATCCTTTGTTTCAGCAAGAACTGTTTGGCTGGGATAAATGAACATGTGCACCATACCCTTTCATCCATTCTACTTCTGATGACTTCCAACTTTTGGCATCTTATCTTCTGAGCAAAAACAGGGGGGAAAGAAACTAGTTTTCCGGTAAGAGGTTAAACCTTTTGGAGGCGTGGAAGAGAAGAGCCCCTGAGAGGCACTGGATTACCTGGTGCCATCTCCCTCAGGAATGCTCTCTGTAACTCTTCTCTTCATCTACTCCCCCTTTTTCAGCCAGCTCCTGACATGCAAACTCACTGATAAGGAGAGGGGAAGCCAGCCAATTTTCTTTTATCCAAGTCAGTGACTGTGAGCCACTCATCATTTACAGCAGTTCTCTTGAGACCTGAGAGCTGACCTCATGCTTATAATCTGTTGGAAGGTTCCTGACCTCATTTTGGTCTCCATTCCAGCATAGTTTCCCCAGCGATAACTAGCAATGGCTGAGATAACTCATATTCCATAGCTGGTAAAGTCTGAGTTGAAAAGTCCCTTCTCTATCTTCTCCCCAATTCCCAAACTACTAGCTTCTCTCTCTTAGTTAGGGGTCCCAACCAGGCACTGGTGCAAACAGCCCTCATGGCCCATTCAGAGGTCACTTCCAGAAGGTGTTCTGGGAACCAAAAGAAAGAATAACCCACCCTCTCTTTCTGTTCTGGTTCCAAGCAAATACACAGTAGAGTGTGCGCCAAGAGTCCTCTAATAATGAGATGGGGCTTGGATTCCAGGCCAAACTCTGCCCTTTATTTGATGTGTCACTGTGACCAGGTCACTTAACTTCTCTAGACTTTAGATTCTTAATTTTTAAATCAGCAAATCAGAGTAGAAGACCTAGAAAGGACTGACCAGGGCCACAAGCACATATAATAAGAGCATCTACAGCTGTCACAAACAACTACCCTCACAGTGAGTCAGTTCCGTTCCTTATCATGGGCAGTGGGGAGCACTTCAATAGTCTCAAGTCTAAATCAGAATAAACAACTATGATTTACCAGAAAACTACACTAAACCCTCAAAGCCCTCAGCCATGGACAACTGGAAAGACTGTTGGACTGCTGATATGAAATGCAATGGTTTATCGATTCTCTGTGACTTTACTCACACTGTTAATCACTGAACCATGCTTCACTTGTGCTCAAGAGTTTGGCAAAGAATGGCAGGACAAGGAAGGATGTTTTCTTCCTCTGCCCCAGGATTCTGAATCATCAGGTGTCTTTCCAGGCCCATTTGTCTCCTAGGAAAGACTGTGCTCTCTGGTGTATGAAGCCCTATTATTTGGAGCATGTTAATAAAATTGGCCTTTCAGGGACCAATTACTGGACCCATCTGAAAAGTTCAGGATGAGCTAGGTTATGCTGCAGTAACAAAAACAAAGAAAGCTCAGTGGCCTAAAACATCAAAAGTTTAATTTATTGTTCATGCTACACAGCCATCATGGGTCAGCTGGGGGCTATGTTCAGCATTGTCCTCATGCTGGGAACCAGGCTGACAAAAGAGCCTCTATTTGGAATATTACTGGTCACCATGGCAAATGCAAAGACAGAGTATGCGGAATTATACACTGACTCTTAAAGCTTTCTCCAAAAGGTAATGTGCAATCACTTCTGCTCACATCATTGGCTAAAACAAATCACATGACAATATCTGACATAAAGACCTGAAAGGGAACGAGAAACATTTACAAATAGCACTAATGACGACCTCAGGGATTTTTCTCTGTTTCATCAGACTCAGGAGCCCTGATCTCGTGGGGACAAACCTGTGCAGACAGTGCCCACATTATGTCCATGTTACTCAGCTGAAAAGACCCAAAAGATTTTCCATACCCTTACATATACCTCCATAGCCCTCAGTAGACCTAAAGACCATGTCTCTGGCAAACAAGAAGAAAAATATTAACGGATTACATTTGAGTTCCTAAAAAGGTACACCTAGAAACAGCTTGGGGAAAATGAAGCTGACAAAGTTGCTTCAACAAAGACGGATAATCACATATCTCGAAAAAACTTTCTACTGCCTTTGAAAATCAAGTTCCTAGAAGCTTATGCTCAAAGATGAAGACTTCCACCTATTAAAAATTCACCAGATACTAACTGGTCCTGCTTTTATTATTTAGCAGTGTGCATATTTTGGGTTTTACTCACTAAACCATACATATAATTGGAAATAGGTGGGAAGGGATGTAACATAAATAAGACCAAAAAAAGTGGAATTATTTTATTCTGAATCAAGGTGAATTAAAAAGTAAATACAGGGGCCAGCCCAGTGGTGCAGTGGTTAAGCGCCCACATTCCACTTCGGTGGCCCCGGTTTCACCAGTTCAGATCCCAGGTGCAGACATGGCACCACTTGGCACACCATGCTATGGTAGGCATCCCATATGTAAAGTAGAGGAAGATGGGCATGGATGTTAGCTCAGGGCCAGTCTTCCTCAGCGAAAAGAGGAGGATTGGCAGCAGTTAGCTCAGGACTAATCTTCCTCAAAAAAAAAAAAAAGTAAATACATACACATACACAAATGAAAAGCAACTAACAAAACAAGGCATTTGCAGCAGGAATGTATGAGAGTTCCAGGTGCTTCACAACATTGGGACTACTTGATGTTGTCAGCGTTTTACATTTTGGTCATTTATAGTTTTCTCTTCCATTTCTCTGGCAGCTAAAAAAGTTCAGTAATCTTTTGTTGAATGAACTGAAGAAGGATAGAGCAGGAGATTCCTGGAGGATGAAAGGACCAGCAAAGTCTTCTCAAAGGTGGGGGATGTCATTTCAAATTTGGGACTCTCAGAGCTACCTTCAGATTTCACTTCAGAGCAGGGCAGTTCTTTGCAATATTTGTGCTGAAGCTTTTCCTAATCCAGAAAGAGGTGGAGAGAAGTGGGAAGAGCGTGACTGTCCCAAGTTCCATCTATAGACTCCTAGGAATGGCCTGATTCCTGCCACCACCATGAAAACACAGAAGAGCTTGATAAGAAGTAAAGGCAATGTCAGCAGCTGAAACAAGAGCTGATGGTGCCAGCACCTTCCTTTTTGCCCCCTCTCACTCCTGGTCTGCCTCTGTACTCTGTCACAGGTGAAGTAGGACAGGCTGGTCCAAACAGAGGACCAGAACTTATTTAAAAATCCTGGACTACAAAAAGATCATGATTTTCAAGTTGGACCAGAATTTTGAAGTCAAAGGAGCTTTCATAAAACAATAACAAAGAATCTTATTTTCAGAGTAGTGATTCCTCCTGGAAATGATAGAGTTGGGGAAAGTTCACTGACAAAATTGATACTCATTTTTTCTATGAGTAATAGGTATGGAATTTTAAAACAAAGACTATGTTAAAGAGAAAACCACAGGCCCAAAATGGCATCACTTGTGCTAAAGCCCCTGATACCAAACCTAGATCTAATACCCAATTGCATTTTCAACCTTCCCCAGAAATGTAATCTTAATCAACCAGTCTGGAGTTTTCTAGTCCATACTAATGAGG
The DNA here is from genome assembly GCF_021613505.1 of Equus quagga. Lineage (NCBI taxonomy): Eukaryota > Metazoa > Chordata > Mammalia > Perissodactyla > Equidae > Equus > Equus quagga. The sequence goes on from NC_060278.1 coordinate 78,916,502, forward strand.
TAATCTGTCACTTGGGCCGCCTCCATCCTCCAGAGGAAGAGGAGTCAATCTGCGTGATGAAAGCATTGCCATTCCCCTCCCCATAAAGAGATGTCCTAGCCCAAAATAATATTTTATTTTCTTTTGCTAGTAACTTCCTTGCCCCAACCTCCTTCCTATAAAAACTCTGCATTTTGTATAACTCCTCAGAGTCTCTCTCTGCTTGCTACACGAGTTGCTGCCCAACTCACGAATCACTGAATAAAGCCAATTACATCTTCAGATTCACTTGGTGAAATTTTGTTTTCAACAATCGAAATGTATGTGGATATTTTATTACTGTGCATATTTGAGAAACAGCCAATTATGAGTGATTCAAAGAGCCAGCCCTGATGGCCTAGTGGTTAAAGTTCAGCACGCTCCACTTTCGTGGCCCCAGTTCAGTTCCCAGGTGTGGAACCACACAACTCCGTCAGTAGCCATGCTGTGGTGGCAGCTCACATAGAAGAACTAGAAGGACTTACAACTAGAATACACAACTATGTACTGGGGCTTCGGGTAAGAAAAGAAAAAGAGAGAGGAAGATCAGCAAGAGATGTTAGCTCAGGGAGACTCCTTCCCAGCAAAAAAAATGTAATTAAAGAAATGTTCCTTATTTATAAAAAAAAGAAGAGTGATTCAAAGAAAACTGGATTTTTTTTCATTTTTTTTAAAAAAATGTATTTTTTATTGAAATATAATTGATATGTAACATTATATTAGTTTCAGGCATACAACATAAGTTTATATACATATACATTACAAAATGTGGATACCATTTTATAGACAGTCTAACGATTGCCTGTTAACTTCCACTGTGAATGACTCTCAAAATTTGTAGAATTTGGGCAACTTGAAGAAAGAATTACCTTGTTATGCAAAGGTGAAGAATTTTGTAATTTTGAGTGACAATGTTAACACAAAAAAGACACATCTCTGTAAGCTTAATGTAGGGAAAAGTTACCTATCTTCATTCTGAAACAAATGCAAAGTGGTCACTGCTGTGAGTTCAGGCTTTAGGGAAACAGTCTGGAGTGTTCTTGCTGTCTACAATAAGTTGGAACAATATTTAAGCATTTCCAAAACCTAAGACTAGCTCATCTTTCACGTGACTGCTAAAGAATTCACCAAGATAGATCTAACCAACTCACCTAAAACATTAACTATTCAAGGAAAAGGAGTTTGTCTTATAACGCTAATAAATAAGCAAGTATTTCCATTTTTAGAAAAAGTAATCTCATGTAAATATAGAAACAGACATAACTATGGCTATGGATACAGATTTATTGCTGCTTCATTAAAACATAAGAAAAATGAAACATCAACTGAGAAATCTATGTATTGCATGAAGGCACATTACATTTGTGAAATTAGAAAAGAGTCTAATAACAATATATATTTAATGTAAATAATGTAAAAGAACAACTACTAAATAAGACTTTATTTTACTTAAAAGGCTTTTTAACTAAAATCAAATTTTTGGATGTTATAAAAAACGTAATTTATAAACAAAAATTAGAATTTAGGTCAGATTTATATAGCTAGTCCCCCATCCATTCTTTCCTCTGGTTAAGTCCTAAAATATCTTATTAGTTTTGCATTTTCCAATGCTCCTTACTGTACTAATAATGGTTGGTAGACCAGATGACCCATTATTTCATGCTCCACAAATGTAAGGTAATAGATAAATATTAAGGCCAAATAAAACTGAAACAGGTAATAATGTTGGGAGAAGAAAGCAGAGGGTAGAAGAAGACAATGGGCCCTTGAGAAGGTCAGGCGCCTCTGCCCATATCCAAGAGCACCACCCAGAGGGCAGAGAAAGGCCAAGTGGTCCTTAAATACTCTTTAAAGTGCCACTTTCTAGGCTGACCCACTCATCCAAAGGGCAAGGCACTGCTGAGCATTATCTGCTGAGATGCCCTCCTCAATGAGCTACGTGTCAGGAAATATCATCAGGCAGTTTCTAAACTAGTCCATAATCACTATTCCCTTGAACTCTGAGGCCCAAGCAATCTCCATCACTGAATAACGTTAAGCATCACCATAAGATACCAAGCAAACAAACACAACAATGCCTTTTGAGATATCCTAACTCATCTTGGGTCAGTGAGTTAGTGGCCTCTGGAATTGGGACTATGTAGGCAAGGAGTGATGATGAATTCTCTTGGTTTGGTCCCAATGGCTGCCCAAAGGATGTTTTAATATTTGGGAAAATTTAGGATCCAGAGATTCAGGTTGTAGAGAAGATTCTCATTAGAAGTAGAAGTAAGGGACAGAGCAGGAGGCAAAGGCAGAGGAGAAAAAATGGGATGAAATGGAGGTCTCGAGAGCAGAGAGAGGGTAAATTTATCAGCACTTAGCAAAGTGAGTGAGTCTAACTTTTCTTCACTATCTTACAGAGTATGGAAAAAAGAAGAGCAGTTGTTCTCGTAAGAATCAAGAGATTACAGGAACAATGAAACATACCTTCTTAACAGTTGGCTTACCACCTCATAATAAAGGATGAGTGGTTACACTTAAGCTGTTCTGAATTATTTTCAATGTGCTACAATACCAATGAATTTCTAGGTCTAAGTGATATCCACAATGGAGAAATAAAGGAATAGAACGGAGTAGAAACCCAGCTCTGGCCAAAGTTCTTTCTGAGATGGAATAGTAGGTACTAGAGGGGTTTTGTCCTGCATGTACACATGGGGATATGGACAAGAGAGACTGGGAACAACCACCCTGACAAATGGAGGTTTCAGGTGCAAGCAGATGAAGGGAATCTTGAGGGTCCAGCTCAAGTGACATCCATTATAAAACTGTTCAGAGCATGTTCTAGGGACTCAAGTAAATATTTTGTTATTGGGGTTATATTAAGCTTTATACACATTTGGAACTCAATCTTGGTTACTTACTAAAAAGATGACCTTGGGTAAGTCTCCTGTCCTTTCTAAGCTGCCACTTCATTATCTAGAAGTTGAAGTAATAGCAGGGCCAACTCCATAGGGTTTTTCTAAGGATAATGTGTGATAACATGCTAAAGGTTTAGCATATACAGTCCTCTGAATTATTCCTAATGCTTCACCTCTTTCTGTATCCACACTTTTTCCCATGTGACTTGGAAATTCTTCCCACAAAAGGCATAGTTTATTTCCCTCTACCATTGATGCTGGGCTTGGCTGTGTGGTTTATTTGACCAATGGAATGTGGGTAGAAGTTTCCACCATATGCCTTCAGCGGAATCCCCTATATAAGTTTTTAACCTCTGCCTTGAGAAGAATATGCCCCCAGTGACTGCTGCCTCTTTGGTCTGGGTCTCAGAATGAACACACAGGAAGCATACCGGAACAAAACGTGCAGAACTTTGAGTGTGTGAATAAATGCTCATTGTTGTATGCTATTGAGTTTGGGGCTGGTTTGTTAAGTAGCAATAGGTGACTAATACAACAGAGTCCTGGGACATAGCCTGGGAATTTGCATTTATAGGTTATGCACAATAATAGATCTTGTGAATTACTTCAATATCCTTACTGTTCTAAAACTACATCACTTTTAAAAGAATCACTTGAAACTAACCTTTGAAAAGTACAAATTCACTGCCGGTTGACTTTGTGGGAAAATTATCCTTTCTTTTAAAGAGTTCTTGAATTTCCTCGCGTATGTTTTTGCTCAAAGCTTATCCTATCCCTTCTTTCTCCAAAGCCCTCTTATAAATAGACTTCCCCTTTTTCCTCTCACCTAGATTCCTCCGTATCCTTCAATACCAGCTTTAAACCTGACTGCTTCACAAGCCTTACTTGACTACCTCAGCCCATACTGATTGCCCTTTTCTCTGCACACCTGCTGTTTCTGTCATCAATGCTGTATGGTTAAGACTACCTCCATAATGATTTCATGAGTTTCTTTCCTCCTCTGGGCTAAACTGATAACTGCTCCAGGCAGGGGCTGTCTTCGCTCCTCCGTATCTCCCATGATCTCTAACATAAAGAGAGATATACAGTCAAGGCTTTCATATCAAGTCAATAGATATTACTCTATTGACTTCATGGATTTTTTAAAACTGAATGAAATTCCTGATGAAACTGAATGTTTCGTTTACAAGAGAGGTTAGATTTATTCCTTGAGAAAACACATGAAATTACATCTCAAAACTGCAGAAAAGCACCTTTCCCCTTCCTTTTTTTAAGGCATTCCAACCTCAAGTTTTGTGTTGTTCTCATTTGCCAGCAGGGTTTGTGAGTTTCACAGAAACATAGTAATTGTTTCCAAGTTGGAAAAAGGCTTCTGTTTCCAAAGTCTCACTTATCCCAAATAAATCTGCCCCACCTCATCTTCTTTACCTTGAATGATGCAGAGCTGCGTGATCCTTAGTAGGATTCAAACCTTCAGTTTCAGGGAGTAGTGGTATTTCACGCCTCTGCCAACAGCTTAAAATGCATGGAGATAATGAAGTTGAAAGTTATGAATCAGAATCAGCTGTATGACTTTTATCTCCCTTGTAATCACATGGACAACTATTTATGAAAAATGGCATTCAGTCATCATCTAATTTGCTAGCCGTGATTTTTTAGATTGCTTGGGAATAAATAGTGAGAGTGGAAATTTCCTCTAGTCTAATATTGCGAGTAAGCTAAATGTTTTAAATCTATCATTTCGTATGTCTAGATTAAATTTACATTAATAACTTCTTAAAAGAACATTGAACTGTTAGGCAATATCTCCTAAAACTAAACATATGTGCCCGCCCTACAACTCAGCACTTCTGAAACTCTTGGGTATATCCAACAGAAATAATTGTATATTTCCACCAAAAGACTTGTATAAGAATTCTCACTGAAGTTCCAAACTGGCAACAATCCAATGTCTATCAACAGTAGAATGGATAAATAAATTATAGCATATTCATACAACAAAATATTACACAACTATTTCAAAAATAATTCAACAGCATGGATGAATCTCATAGACATAATTGTGAATGAAAGAAGCCAAAGCCAAAGGAATAAATTCTGTATTATTCCATTTATATGAAGTTCAAGAAGAGGTAAAATTGATCTATGAGAATAGAAGTTAGAATAGAGTTTCTTGGGGCAGGGGTGGGTCTTGACTGGGAAGTGGTAGAAGGCAGCCTTTTGCACTGTTAGAAATGTTCTACATCTTAATTTGGATGGTGGTTACATGGCTGTATATATTATAAAAATTCACCAAGCTATAGATTACCAATAGATGTACTATATATACGATACCTCAATTAAAAATAAACACATAAAAAAGAAAATCTCACCTGGAATTAGGGAAAAAAAAGTGCATGTTCAAAATGCCAGTATTCATAACTTACCACATTTAATTTATCAAATCTTTAGCATGGCATGATATTAAGACAAATAGATATAACTAGTCAATGAAGGATTAAGCTGGACATCATGAAACATGGTGTCTGATAAATGTTTCAGTTACTTATATACCTAAGTCCAGGAATGTACAAAGATACATATCAACAAGGACAAGCCATTTGGTACGCTGACTGGCTAAATATCCATCAGTGGTTATGTCCTATGCCAACCTGTCTCCAGACGGACAAGATAGTGTTAATGCTGAAGCAAGGGAAACAGAAACAAAGGCAGGTGCTGATGCTGCCTTAACAATGAGGGCCTATTCTCTCCCCTGCACCTGAGAACACCAGTGAACTTGGTCATTGTTCAGCAGCAGAAACCTTGTGGTTTCTCTCATCCTTGGCTCCTCATCATGTGACCACATTATTTCCTTACGGGTGATCCTGCCCTGTGCTCTTGACAATGGAATCCTCCAAACTCATAAACTGTGTCATCCTGATTGACCAATCAGAGGTCATCGTTCCTCACCCCCCTCTTATCCCAAGCTGTTTGCTCTTATTGTTCATCAGAAAAAGAATGAAAGGGAAGGAAATACAGCAATCCAAGTCCAGTAACAAGCAGCACAAAAGATTCATTTGTGAAGGGCAAAGATTAACAGGACTAATAGCTCTAGGGGTTTGGGGAAAGCCTGTCTGCTTCAGAGCACCAACAGGGAAAAGTTGAGTGCAGACAAATTGCTTGCTCCAAAGGGAATACTATGTGGGTGGGTATGGAAATAACTATGTTCTGAGAGCCTGTTTTACTTTCTGTGGTGCTTCACCAACATGAGATGCAAGGACAGCCAGAGTAACAGAATAATACACCTGTGATAAAAGCAGTTGTCTCCTTTCCTCCAGACACTGGAAGTTTGGCTTTTGCTTCAGATCTATATATGGTGAAGCCTCAATTTACCAGACTTGTTAAGTAACAAGTCTTTATAAAATTGTTTTTCTTTTTTTTTTCCCCCAAAGATTGGCACCTAGGCTGACAACTGTTGCCAATCTTCCTTTTTTTTCTTTTTTTTTTAAGGATTGGCACCTGGGCTAGCAACTGTTGCCAATCTTTTGGGTTTTTTTTTTTTCTGCTTTATCTCCCCAAATCCCCCCCTCCGCCTCACCCCGTACACAGTTGTATATCTTAGTTGCCGGTCCTTCTAGTTGTGGGATGTGGGACGCCGCCTCAACATGGCCTGACGAGCGGTGCCATGTCCGCGCCCAGGATCCAAACCCTGGGCTGCCGCAGCGGAGCGTGCGAACTTAACCACTCTGCCACGGAACCAGCCCCTCAAATTGATTTTCATGTTGTACTTTCATTTAAATAGGAAAAAAAAGAAAAACTTTCTTGAGAGGTTACACAGATATTTTCTTCAACCGTAACCTGAGTTCTAGCATTTTATGAGAATTTATTCTCCATAAAGTGACCTAAAGACATCGTAAAAACCTCACTAAGGCTTTCTAGATCAATGCTTTGGAGAAATACCTAATAGCTAGGGCTAGAACAAGAAGGGTTTGCTGATATTTAGTTAATTTTAATATCTCCATTCACACAGCTCTCTGGATAATAAAGAGGAGATGATTATTTTTACTCTTTTGTTGTTATTGTGTTTAAAATACTAAATAAGCAGAACTGCACAGAGATAAAAGTAAACAACATACGAAATGACAATAGGATCAAGTCATCTTTTCGCTAGTTTGGGGGAGAAAAGACTCCCAAAACTAAATCTTTTCATTATTTTTCTCCAGATAAATTATTTTCATAGATAAGCGTGGATATCCTTCTTGGCACAGTTAAAACAACACATTCTTCTAATCAAAGCAGAGGGACATGTTTTATCTTTACCGATCTCACTTAGAATTACCATTTGGCCCTCTAGAAAAGTGATCTTCAAACTTTGGTATGAGTTAGAATAACTGGAAGTGCTTATTAAATGTACAGACCCTTCAGGCCTCATCCCAATGTTGTGAATCAGCAGGTCTGGGGTGGGCCTTGGAAATTTTATTTCTGTGAAACATTCCAGGTAATTCTCATGCAGGAAGCTCACAGATTGCACTTTGAGACTCCATAACTCATTCCTACACTCCACTGGTTCTGAACTGCTAAGTCTTAGTCCCAATGTCATTGATTTTAACAGTTCCAAAGTTAAGATGGAAGTTTGAAAACTGCAAGACACATAAACCTGGTCCCATTGTTTCTAACACTAAGCTAAGGAATGCTCCAGTGCACAAACAGGGACATGCTCATCTAGAAGGCCACTCACATAAATCAGCCACCATCCTGCTTGCCGACTGGAGTTGACGCAAACCTTACCCCAGCTGCCATTTAGTAAGTATCTCATTGAGAACACGCAAGTAACTTAATCGCATGGGGATAGTGAAAGGGTTTGAGAATTATCAAGAAAAGCTAAGAACCTTTTTATTCCAGTGCATTTTGCCCCAGGGTTAGAAACATCCCACAAATACCCATAAGTTTAACAGAAGCAGCAAGTGTAAGAGGCCACCATCATCTGATTTAGAACACTCCATCTTCCCAGCAAAGACTGGGTTTCCACAATTCACCTTTGCTTTGTACCAAAGAAAGTCCAATTCTACAGTGAATGCTCTCAAGATAGGAATGTGAAACTATGATCCAGGGAAGAACTCCCTATCAGTAAAAGCTTTATCAGGGTATCAATTAAACCGTATTGAACTGAATGCAGTGGTTTGGTTTTGTTTTCCCTCCAGCTCTTCTACTTGTCCTGTGAAAATTGTTCCTACAGGCTTCTCCAGTGAAAGGACTTCAGAAACAGGAGCCGTCTTCAGGGGAGGAAGAGTGAACTGTTGATATGCTGACCCACGGGGCACAAAAGCCCACTGACAGATGGGAAGAAAAAAAGGAAAGTGCTGAGAGGATTAAACACAAAAGAATTTTATAAGCAGTAAAGGCAATAATGAGTCCCTCTGGAAAGAGGCCACTACATATTAACAGGGGTCATCTGATCTGTTAGAGGGCACAGACAATGAAAGGGGTAAACAAAATGCCCAAAACACATTTGGGTAAATAGGGGAGACAATGGTCATATGAACAGCCAAGTACAAGTGCTGCCAGCACGTCTGTTGGGCCTCTGGAGGTAGGATTTTGAAAGCCTAAGAGGGTTATGCCGATTTCAACATACGTTCTTATCCTTGGGATCTGGAAGGCAATTATAAAGTCAGCTTTCATGAGCGGGCTATCCCACAAACATTACTTGGCTGCTATTATGCCTGACAGTTGGGCCAACTTCTGGTTCAAAAATAGACCATTTGTCAGTTTCCTCTACTCCCTGCTATTGTGAAAGAGGCAGAATTAGAAGGTATTGCTGGGACACCAGTTGAATCACTTTGAAATTGTGGCATTGGTTTGTCAGAAGAAAGAGCGGACTTCGGGCCCCAGGGGCCAGGAAAGGATAGTGGGTTGCGCGAAAGGAAATGCCCACTTTGGGCAAGCTGTCTGCGGAATTCCCTGAAATGAGCTGCACGTTGGAGCTACACAAATACTTCAGAGATCTTCTAGATTCAAAGCCCCCTACTCTGTCTTGTTTTGCCAGGCCTCACTCTCTCTTCTCTTACACTCTATTTAAATAGAGTGATGAAAAACCAATAAACAAAATAGGAATTTGCACCATGCCCTCAGGAGCAGCACAACAGCCACTGATAAGTGCTCATGGAGCTTCACATAGCCTGTTATGAGCTCACCATGTGCCTGTACTGATGCCTTACTCAATGGCTTCTGAATCACTCCCCATAAAGAAAACTCAAACATGCCTTTCTCCTTTTAGACTGAGAGAGCCCAGTGGGGAAATGCACACAAGTAGTCAAACACAGACAGTTGCCTTTCTAAGAGACAGCCACTCTACACAAAAACAGCATGACAGCCCCATAATAGTGGCAATTACAAGGGGCTTCAAATCTTTAAAGGAACTCCTCAAAAGGTCTGTGTTTCCTCTCCTCGTCTAGATATAGAGGGGTCTTTAAGTCAAGCCTTTGCTCTGGAACATGCTCACTATGGACCTCTGAAGACACTTCGGGTCACAATCACAGCAGCAGGACGACAAAGCAATCACACATCCATATGGGAAAACACTGCAGTGGCAAAAGGCATGATGCAAAAATATTTCAGTTATCATAGAGGTTCATGATAAATGCACCTTATTGATAGGTTGAGATTAGATAGATAGATTGTACCTCATTTGGAGAAGGTTACCAGCTTCCTCTGACCTAATTAAGTATGGAAATGGCTCCCTCCACCTTAAATATCTGTTTGATTATATGTGTATGTATATATACATTTATAAGGTATGAAAATTTATAAACACATGAAATATATTTTAATTATATTTAAATATATTTTAATATAATATGTAAGTCTGAACCATACAAAATTGCCTTCTTTTGTAGATTAAAAAGTATTTTAGTGGGGCATCAGCAATTTTACATGGTTCAATAAATACGTAAACATGGCAGTCATTAAGCCAGTGTTGTTTCATCTCCAAACCCACCTTCTAAATGCTGGTTTGGATGCTGAGGTTGGGACTCAGCACACCACGTTTCTGTGCTGCCACTTGCTCTCTGCTGGACTGGTCAGTAAGGGGCGCTAGAGGGAGACTGCAAGATGGGAAGAGAGAGGAAGTCTTGCCTCGTCCTGTTGGCTTGCTATTCCAACGAGCATCTCCCGAGCCTTGCTTGTTCACCTCTTTTGAGTCCGGCCTCCAATCCTATGGTTTCACGTATTTATTTTTGTCTTACGTGCTAAGTACTACACTCATTGCATCCCCTCAGATCCAGCTCTGCAAGGTCCCTTCTCTAAGCTTCTCATAACCCTAGCTCCTTCTTTTTTCCTGTAGCCTGAGAGGTAGTAGCTGCTTACAATATCTATTATTTCTTTAGCAAATTTCAGGCTTCCAATATCCGTTTAACAAATTTATATATGAAATTTTCTCTGTTAAAATAACTGGCATGGTTTCTCCTTTCTTGACTGGCTCTTGACTGATACAGTATGTACACATATTTAAAATGTCTTTTATGTATATATGCTTATTTTATATAGAGAGAAACAGGGACACAGAGAATCAGAAAAGCTTAAAAATGACAGTGATGCCATACACATTTTAATATATTCAGACAATATTGGCTATCAGAATTATGTATTTCCTCAAGCCCAATCTCCCCGCAAGCCCACAGAAAATGCATCCAAGAGGCAAGAAACAATGTATAGCCTCTATACCAACACAGTTTAAAAATCATTAGGCTGTCAACCTGCCAAACCAGAAAGACTCTGATGACGAACAGTGAAAAACGATGAGTCCGTTTTTTGCCTACGGGTCATCTGAAAAAGTGGACTTGCTGGCTGATTCATTCGGATATTTCACCCATATTTTTCAAAAGTCTTCCCAGTTTTGACACAGACAGCTTCCTAGGATGCCCGCCCTGATTAATGGGGCTGTTATCTTCAACATTAGGCCCTGCTGGGTTGTCTGCCCTTCCCTCGGTCACGTGGGGCAGAGGGGGAGACTTTAACACAGTTGTCCACATCAGCTTTCACTCCTCATCACCATTACCAAGGGCCTCAGATTTCCACAATGCAGGAAGGCCTTTGGTGTGGTTAACCTTTCTGTTCCTAATTTTAACACACAGACCACTCAGTAAGAAATAGGGTTTTTAAAAAGGCGCGAGAAAAGCACACGGTTACCATGGAGTGGCAACTAACCTCAGCCTCATTTCAAAAAAATTTTTTAAATATTATACATATCACACTGGGTAGAAGGGCAACTTTCTAATCAAGATGTTTCACTATTTTCTCAAAAGTTCACATGCTTACAATAAGCATGGTGTTTTATATTACATACGCATTGACATGTACAAATGGTCTTCCCTCAGTAACTAAGACTTATGCATACTGACAAGCATGCAAGCACACACACCCTCCCACACAACACACACTATAGCCTCCCAATCATGCAAACCAATTTTAAAGTATTAAATAAGCTCAAGGGCTTTTTTAATTAGCATATAAAAATTTTCCAATGCCAAAATCATCCATTAATAATGGGAGTCATTTGCAGTGTACAAATATTTGGGCAAGCTGAGTATCCCACCATGCTCAACTCTGTAGTGAGCAAAGTAGCTAAGCTGTCCACCCACCTAGCATACGTATCAGAGGCACATCTAGGATTAAATTCTATGCCCTAAGGACTTCCCAATGATATTCTTAGCAGATGCCTTCCACCCACCCTGGAAGGCACCTGAAGCTCCCAGAGTTCTCATACAAAAAACAGCACAGGCATCTCTCTGCTTGAGGGTGCAATAAGGGACGAGACTTGGGAGTTAAATAACCCAACTTTGTCCCTTGGTTGAGCAATTCAGAGGGTCCCCAACAGAAGTGAACCCCATTGCCCAGCCTAATAACCCACTCATGAACATATCCTATATTGGCTTTCCTGTCTTACTCTCCCACTCCCACACCATCCTTCCTGGCATCACCTCCCAAAGAAATATTTGGACCCAAATTCCTGTCTCAGAGTCTACTTTTGGAAAATGCAAAGTGAGATAGCCACTCAACCCCGAGCACCGCCCCTGGCCCAAGCACTGCACCATCACACATTAACTAGTCCTTCTCAGGCCAGGACACAGCAAAAGCCCAAAGGTCTCCTCCTTTCCCCTGAGCAGACAGTCTTGACTCTGCCACAATCACCTCAAATTTTAGGTGAAGCAGTTTAGGTTCCTAGTGTGTTCTTCACCTGTAAGTTCTGGGATGTAATGTACAACACAGTGACTACAGTAACAATACTGTATTGTACACATGAAAGTTGCTAAGAGAGTGGATCTTAAAAGTTCCCATCACAAGGAAAAAATCTGTAACTATGTGAGGTGATGGCTGTTAACTAATCTTATTGTGGTAACCTTTTTACAATATATACATATATCAAATCATTATGTTGTACACTTTAAACTTACATAAAGTTTATCTCAATAAAACTGGAAGAAAAACTTAAAAATATTTTTTAAATGCATAGCTGTGACAAACAAAGAGAAATAGACAGTGGTAACCCGGGCAAGAACATTTGCTTCCCTATACCATACTGAGAATCAAATATAAGAACTGCAGCCCCAACCAAAGGAAAATGCCCATGTGTCAGATGGACACTTGATCCCATCTTTCTAATAAAATGAACAAAATTCACACAAAAAATTATACGTGGTATATATACACCACTCAAGTAACTGCAAGCATTAAGCAGACTTTGACCCACCTTCTTTATTTCCAAAATGTGCAATGAACCAATACAGCGAGAGTTCAGACAGTGTCCATATGTTTACCATACTTTGTAACAAGCTTCATTAAACTACCTACATAAGGAATGACAGCAGGTACTCATAATCTCAATCTGAAGCAAGCCAATGGCCTCTACCTTGTGCTGGTATCCAGATATATTTCCTACAAGAGCCACCAACTCAAAGTGTCATTTTTTTTGTCACCTCCAAATATCTCAAAGAGTGTCAGGGTCCTCCTGTTTCCTTAGCAGATGACAGTTAACATCTACTTCACACAACCCATTTTAAACTTTATCTTCCAGGATCATTCTTATCTGTGTGGCCAAGCTGGTGCTGTGCTCTTAAGAAGGTGAATTTGACAACGTGCTGCCCAGCACTGATAAATGAAGCCAAGTCAACGGCATACGCTTTGGGGAGGAGGGTCTCAACCCTGCGTACACAAGAGAAAATCCCAGGTGCTCAAATTTCACTCAAGACTCAACATCAGAGAATTTCTGGGTGTCAGTCTGACCCTGTGATTTCGAGATTCTGAAAACTCTCCATGGGAAATTCTCCACACATCACAGCTTCCATGTACTGCAGAGAACTATAAGAAAGAGACCATTTAACTGCATTGCAATTTGATCCTCATAGAAACCACTCACACGCCTTTAGATAAATCTTTGTCTTTATCCCTGAGACTCTCCATCTGTAAAATGGATATAATACCACCCACCCTACCTACCTCATAGGAAGGGAGCAAAAATCTTACACAATCTCATTTTAAAATAGAAAAAAAAAGAAATCATTGTTTGGAGTACAAGGATCCTGTGGTGCAGAAATGCCATAGAGCTTAAATAAAACATTTTTAGAGGTCCTTTCCAGAAGAACAAACATTCAAGAAAAAAAAAAGGAAGCAAGGGAGAAACACAAGACAGAATAAGAATGAATATGTGAGTATATTTTGTTTATGAGAAAGACAGAAAAGATTGAATAGGAAGTTTTAAATTTTTTTCCATAATTAGGAAATCATTGAAATTTTGCAAAACTCAGTGAAATAGAATAATGAGCATAATGCTCTAGTACATTTAGAAACATGAAAGATGCTGTGTGAACATTATCACACATCACACTATAAAACTGATACTGTTTGACATTTGCTGGTGCTTTGATTAAATTATTCTTGAGAATACTGGAATATTTATCGGACAATAACAATAGAATCAGAAATATCAATTGAGCACACATTTAAATTTAATTTTGTCTTTATATTGATTTCTAACAAGCAATGAAAGAGGTGACCACCAGGCATTTAGTTTAGTGTAAACTGATGACTGCAAATTTCTCAGGTGTAGTCATGGAACCCGTCTCAAAGTTGAGCCCCTCTACTAGTGCCCAGGCCAAATCCTGGCCACAGTCTTTTTGAGCACAAGAGGCCTTAGTTTTGCAGTAAGTATCTTTAGTATGCTACTTGGCTTTTACTTGTTCTGCAAGCACTTGCAACTGTTTTAATTCCAGTGCTGCTGGGATCAGGATCCCAGCCTCAGCTCTCTGTCCAATCCTTTCCCAGAACTGGAATTCCAAGCTTGAAACTCAGGTCTCACAGCTTGGTCCTCATCATGTGACAGCAGATCTTTCTGATGAGGACAGGCTTTCTGCTAGCCCCTACTGCTGGCCACAAAACAAGTTTCACTGCTCTTCTCTCACACTGACCCGTGCCTCCCTCTGCCATGGGATCCCTCTACTGCCCTCCTATCAAGCCACCTATGCATCAACTGCTGCCTTGATTTCCTCTGTCACCTTCTTCATTGTTGCACATTTATCTGGAATATTGAGCCCAGTTGTGTTCACAAGAGGGCTCTCAGTACTGACTTTGACAACATACTGGGCACCAAAATAACCAGACTCCTACGAGTGGCATCAACAAGCCCTTTGTAAAGCCACTGACCTTTATGTTCCCAATCTAGACACAGCAAGATTGAAGCCAAACCTGTATTCTCGTGTCTTCAAACACTCAATGACAGAGGATTTTGTCCAGAGCATAGGAGCCAGGTTTCTAGGCAGAATTCGAGTAAACCTTTGAGTATAACCATGGACACAGTTTCCATGTGAATGTCTTCTGACATATTTCTCTTATTAAAAAAAAAAAAACAGTTGAGCATCATCACACTAGCCAATCAGTAACCCTTGAAATTGAAAGCTGAGAAAATGCCAGGAAAAAAAATTTCATCTTCTCCCTCCAAGCGTTTCCTACCCGGGCTTTAATGATATTGCTAAAGACCTGTGGCCAGAGCCCACTCACGTGATCAAGCCCTGTCCCAGCATTTCAATATCCACACAGCTCCAGAGGCGCCAGCTTATTCTAAAAGTGCTTTCCCTTTTTGGTCTACCTGGACACTAAAATTTGGGGCCAGCATAGATCAGCCAACTAGCCACCATATGTGTCAATCCCATGATTTCCTAAAACAATTCAATGCACTCTCAATAAGTATTTAAACAACAAACATTTTTCTGTGGCCAAGTATCTTGAGGAAACAGGTTAAACAAAACCGAACCAGTTTATCTATTGCAAGCTTTCAATACATTTTCAGATGATAATATGTCTCTCCATGAGAGAATAAAATGAAACTTTTTTTTTGAGGGGCAGTTCACAAGATTAGTCCTCCATGAAACACACTTAACGGAACTCCTCGTGAGCCAACAGTTCGCCTATTCATCTTTGGACCACGCCACTAGCACAGCTGTAGCTCTGAACAGAAACGAAATAAACTGGAATGGAACGACGTGGAGTGGAGAGGAACCAAATCAGACGAAGCAGAGGGGAACGCCGAAGAATACCGGCAGCTTGCCAAAAGAATACAGCAGAACCCCAGCTGTAATCTAATTTCAGCTTCTAGGCCAAATTATACAAAAAATTCTATCTATTCCCTGTCCTCGCTATCAAAGCAGGCTATATCCTACCTGGCTGAGCAGACAAATGTTTGGTAAACAAATGCACTAATGAGGCACGATACCCAACAAATACAACAATGTGTGCTGGATACACAATAAGCAGATTTTGCTAGAATCATGGAAGCCTTCAGAGATCTGCTTCCATAGAAACAGGGAGACCTAGCCTTGCTTTGTCCCCAGTTCCTCCAGGTTTTTCTCAGTCTCCCCTGAGTGTTCAAATCCTGTGCCAATCTTCTCTGAAGCCTGACCACATCCCCCCATCCAGCCAATGCTGTCTCTTCAGAGCCCTTGTGCTGCCCCAACTGGTCCTCTTCATCCTTGGATTCCTACTCTTTTGTTCTCACTGGAGCTACACTAAGAGGCCCTTAGTACAGTTCAAGTTCTAGAAACTTCTCTCTTACCAGCTGTATCCAGTTTCAGCCAGTTCTCTGACTTGTCCAGGGCTAGATCCAGCTACCCATTCCAGACCAGGCCAACAGCCAACCATTTCCGCTCTATCAAAGGAACTTTCATTTGTTTATTCCAGAAGGCAGGAGGCCAGGGGAAGAGGCAAATCTTTGGAATCCAAGAAAGTTCTTCACTAAGGTAAGTCTCCCTGAGGCTACCCCTTGACCCTGCAACTTTTCAGGACAGTAGGCCTGAGCCAATCTGTTTTCAACATCCTGGAAATAGACACACTTGCTAGAATCCAAGAATCAAGGCTATCCTGCAAGAATTCATGATTGGATCTAGTTGCATCCTCTAAGTTCAAGAGGTTTTTTTTAGCAGTTCCTTTTTGCCTGTAAAAAACAGTACCTGCCAGGGCTGGCCCAGTGGTGTAGTGGTTAAGTTCACTCCCTCCATTGAAGAGGCCCTGGGTTTGCAGGTTAAGATCCCAGGCACAGACCTATGCATTGCTTGTAAAGCCATGCTGTGGAGGCATCCCACATACAAGATAGGCAGAGATGTTAGCTCAGGGCCATCTTCCTCACAAAAAAAACACAGTACCTGCCATATACCTGGTTACTCAGAAGATAGCTAAAATGACATTGCTCTGGCACCTAAAGGGTGGAAGAACGCTTATACTGAAATCCTTGGGTCCATGCAATCAGCTCTGGTCGCTAGGCTTTATTCCTTTCTGAACAAACCTTTCCCACTGCATTCACCATTCTAGTAAACAAAACTTTCTCTGGCCCCCATATCTGAGTCCCAGAGTTGACTGATGTCTTCTATCTTCTACCAACCCCCAGCATTTCTAGGAAATATAGTTTACTCATCAACTCCATCCAGTCCCTATATAGGGAAATATAGCAGTTCCTTATTCTGGGCTCTGTCTACCTTCTGAGGCCTCAGATTTTGCCTCCTGCCAGAGGCCCCTGATCCTCACTGATCATCAATTTCCTTGGACCCACTATGCTTCCAGGTGCTGGTAGAACCTCCCCAGACAATCTCCCGAGGCTGCTGCTCAGCCTGGACCCAAGCCTTGGCCTACTGCACTTTTGATTAAGCCCTGCTTTCCCCACATCTCACTCCACTCTGGGCATATGTGCAGCAAAGCAGGTAGGTTTTGAAAGGGAAGACAATTAAATCCAGATTCTAGAAAACCCAGCTCATATTGTATATGTGCACAACTTCTAAAGTGGTCAATTCTTCAATGTCACAGACACACCCACCAACTAGCCAACAGATTCCAGCTCCAGAGAATTTGGTTTCACAACAAGAAAGGCTTTTCGTGGGAATGATTTATGTTCACAAAGCACGAGCACTCTCTGTTGAGATCTGAATTTCCAGGGTGAAATGTATCTCTTGGCTGCTTAGAAGTCTCCATGTCTCTAATTGTGCTCCTAGCTTGGAAGCTGTTGGGGTGCTTGGACCAGCAGAGAATTCCTGATGTGTGATGCTTCCATGGGAAGTACCATTTCAATAGCAGAAGTCTAACACATCTGATGGGCAGACTGCCCACTGGGCCATCTTGTCTGCCAACACTCCCACATTTATTAAGGTTCTTTTGTGAGATAAAGAGGTTGGACACCTGGATCCTTCCAAAAACAAAACAAAATTAAAGCTGCAATTACCTGTCTGTCCTGTGGAAGGCAATCTACCCTGCTGTCCTTTTGGTTTCACTGGTGACAAGCAGATGTCACCCAGAGCAATTTGGAAACCTGAGCAAAGAGAATTCAGATAAGACTCAAAAGAAGAACTTAATCCAAAAGCACAACCCACCCGCCAGACAGTGAATGTAGGAGCTAATAGACAGGGAACTGGCAACAAGTAAAGAGGCATCATAATGACCCTGCCGGGCCCCTCCCCTCCAGTACTCCTCCTAGCTGAGGCTGACTGGGTCCCAAGCTGCACGCTAGTCCTGCTCCAGATTCTGGGATCTTGATGGGAATTTAAGGTACTCTATAAACTCCTGGAATTAATTTTAGGTAAAATTTGCTGCTTCAAGTTTAACAATTAATCTTCTGTTTTGTCCCTACAATCAAGCCATCATCTTGGGTCCCTGTCTTGAGATCCATGCCTGATTTTCCTGTTTTGCTCAGAGCATAGAGACCTGAAGAAGTACTGCTATATCTCCTTGATATGAGCCGACACTTTGTCAGCTTGAGCCCCATATAATGACCTCTTTGTCAATCAACCTCTGTACTCTGCTCACTTGATGAGAAACACCTATATCTCCAGAGACTTCACTGAGTTTAACCATAGAACAAACAATCAGTTATTGCCCGTACTCTAGGCATTCTGCTGGGCCTGGCTGTTGATCCCATCGCCCACATCTGGGTCTGCTCCCAAAGGCCTCCCCAATTCCTGGCTCAATCTTCTCCGAGATTGCTTCTTCTGTTTTCAACAACACGCGTAGTTTCCATCTTCCTGAGAGAGCTACAGTACTCCATTCTGCCTTGCATTCCAGTGAGTAGTTTACCAGGCTGTCTCGTCCATTCTTTTTTTAAGATCCTTAAAGAAGGAAGCCAAATCTTACTCTTCATTACAGTTGCTACAATGTTTTAAAAGGTTTTTTTACATAGTAGATGCTTCGTAAGAGTTTGTTGAACAAATGAATGAATGAAAACATAACTATCAAAAAGAAGTATCCAACGTGGCTTTTGATATGCTCAAGTACACTGTGAAATATGGACTACATGCAGTACTACAAATACATGTCCAATAGAGTAGAAGGTCATCAACACTGGCTCAGGAAATCTAAGATAGGCAGGTCATCCAAAATGGCCTAGAAGCTTATCCTATTTTCTAAAGGATCATAGTGAAAGCAAATAGACTCTGTACAGAAAGAACAATGAGCACTAAATTGGAGAGAAAGAGATTTAAGTCTAAGAAGCATAAAATTTGAGAGTGAGACTGTTCTGATTATGATTCCATTCTAACACTTGGCCACACCTTAGGTATGAGATTGGTCATCTATAACAGAGAAAGTAAAAATGGCTAAAAGTGCCAGATACTGCTCTAACTGCTTTACATGGAATAACTCATTCTACCCTTCCAAACTTCCATGTGAGGTTTGTCTTATTCTAAAATGCAACTTAAAGCCTTGGAAGTTGATGCATAGCAACAAAAACAAAAATTGGGGTGGAGAATTACCAGTAAGGAGTAGAATCTTCATGTTATAAACCTTGACCTTAAAAATGACATAATTCACAAGTATCTGGAGGAAAAAGACAGTGGAAATGGAGGAAGTATAATTTTTTTTAAATATTTCATAGTAGATATGGATAGAGTCTCAAACTGAAATATTAGTTTAAAAATTTTTTAATTCCAACCCCTTAATATTTTTCACATTTTTTCCTGAGAGGATTATTTTATGAACTAACATCTGTTATTAAAAATGTTTTTCTCAGTGTTCAATGCAGAATTATTTACGATAGCTAAGATGTGGAAGGAACCTAAGTGCCCATCAACTGATGATTGGATAAAGAAGATATGGTATATATATACAATGGAATACTACTCAGCCATAAAAAAGAATAAAATCATCCCATTCACAACAACATGGATGAACCTTGAGGGTATTATGTTAAGTGAAATAAGCCAGACAGAGAAAGACAATCTCTGTATGACTCCACTCATATGTGGAAGTTAAACATGTAGATAAAGAGAACAGATTAGTGGCTACCAGGAGAAAGAGGTGGTGGGGGGTGGGCACAAAGAGTGAGGTGGTGCACCTACGACACGATTGACAAACATTAACGTACGACTGAAATTTCACAAGGTTGTAAACTATCATAATCTCAATAAAAACTGTTTAAAAAAATGTTTTTCTGAGGTTCAATAACTCACTTTCACCTTAATTACTATTTCTTTTTTTATTTTTTTTACTTTTTAAAGATTGGCACCTGAGCTAACAACTGCCGCCAATCTTTTTCTTCTTCTTCTTCTTCTTCTCCCGGAAGCCCCCCAGTACATAGTTGTATATTCTAGTTGTGAGTGCCTCTGGTTGTGCTATGTGGGACGCTGCCTCAGCATGGCCCAACGAGCAGTGCCATGTCTGCACCCTGGATCAGAACAAGTGAAACCCTGGGCCGCCAAAGCAGAGCGCACAAACTTAACCACTCGGTCACGCGGTGGCCCCATTAATTACTGTTTCTTCTGATAAATTCAAGGAAACACTTTTAGTTCACACAATACATGTTGTAGTAACTAACCTCTGGCCCGCTCGCTCATGCTCCTTTCCTCTTGAAGTCAAGTACAGTCAGTATTTTCTTATTCTATGTGTTCTATACTAGGTGAGGTGAGTTCAAAAGAAATATAAGATGGATGCACACTCTACAGATAAGGCCTATGTCTGGAGAAAAAGTGATGTCTTACATTTCATTGTTTAAAGAAAGCAGCTGGAGAGTGGAAACAGCAACTTTCAGAGTTCTAGCTGGAATTCTTCCCCGCTTTGTGAAGGGTGTTCTGTATATGTACAAGCTTTCATACCCCTCTCAGGGAAAGTCAGGTTAAGCACTAAAAATATGATTTTATACAGTAGCCCCCTTATCCACAGTTTTGGTTTCCCCAGTTTTAGTTACTCTCAGTAAACTGTGGTTTGAAAATACTAAATGGAAAATTCCAGAAATAAACAATTCATAAATTTTAAATTGCACACTGTTTTGAGTAGCATGATGAAGTCTCGCACCATCCAGCTCTGTCTCACCCAGGACGTGAATCATCCCTTTATCCAGTGCATCCACACTGTGTACACTACCCGTCCATTAGTTACTTAGTAGCCGTCTCAGTTATCAGACGGAATGTCACAGTATCGCAGTGCTTGCGTTCAGGTAACCCTTATTTTACTAAACAATGGTCCCAAAGTGCAAGAGCAGTGATGCTGGCAATTTGGATATGCCAAAGAGAAGCCATAAAGTGTTTCCTTTAAGTGAAAAGGTGAAAGTTCTCAATTCAATAAAAAAAGAAACAGAATTGTAAGCTGTCTTTGCCAAGATCTACGGTAGGAGTCATTTTGCAGCAGTGTCTGTTCACCTGTTCCCTTCTGACCCAGTTCACAAGACAACATGTAAGGCTTCCTTGTCTTGGACACAGAGGTTTCAAATTTGAGAAGAAAGTGTTTAGCAGGCACCTCACTGTCCCAAAGTTAAGGCATCAAGAACTGTGGAATACTGCCATTTCTGAGACTAAGATGAGGGGAGCAAGACGAAGACTGAGGTCTGAGACTTGAAGAAAAATGAGAGTCACTGAGGATCAACACAGAGATACACACAACACCACACACACACACACACACACACAGAACAGTCTCATTTTAAAGTTCAAGGCTCATGTCTTCCATCACTGCATGACAGAAATGAAACAAGGCTTTGCCCCTATGCCATGGAGAGTTATCACCCAGCCAACAGGCCCGTTTGGGAAGAGAATGGAGCACATTTACAGTGGAGTCCATGGGGCATACATTACTCACTGATTTTCTAACAAGACTTCAAATTATTGATAACGTAAAAAAAAAAAAGGCAAGACAAATCATCATTGGGTCTTTCCTTCACCATCATCTGTTCTTCAGAAGCCCTTGGGTTATCATTTTCAATAAAAATTGATTTCATCTACACATAAAGTAACAAAATATAGAAAATTTACATTGTATAAAAATCACTATAAAACCTATGGTTTATTTTTGGAGCTATATTATAATAAGAGATCATTCTTTACATTATATTCTGCCATTCCTTCATGTAAGGAATTCAATTTGGATTTATGAAAATAAATAGTAATTTACAAGATGGATCAGATTCAAAATTTTAAACATGAGGAGATCACCTAAGACACTACATTGAGTAAGAACCAGGGTATTGTCAAAGGGTATGAAAAAAAGACTATGAGGGCATAAAGGCTAAAATAATAAGAAATTATGTGTGTCTGGAGATGGGTTAAAGAAAACTCAGGAGTTACTGCCCGGATATACTCATATGCTTTTATGTCTCTTACAAAAGGAACTGCCCAAACACAAAGTTCTCTGGATATTTCGGTTCCCAGCTAAACACCAACGGGTCACAGCAAAAAGCCTCCAATGCAATGCATCGCAAACATTTTTCACCAGGACATACATGAAAGATATGCAAGACACAGCATTTCCCAGGCAGCAATGCAGGTAAGATGAGCTGAGGGAGGAGTAAAAGTCGGTCCAGTAGCTGGCCAACAATTCCTTTCTTTCCTTTACCCTATGTATCACTATATCTGGTGGGATGCCACAGCCCAGTGAGTTTGTCTTCATGAATCAGACTGGGTGGACAGCATGTCAGGTTGGGACCATTATCACCATGCTCTAAAACCACTTTGAGTTCCTAATATATGTGGGACAAAGGGAAGCTGCTGGACACTCTGTCAACAATTCAAGTGCTACAATCTAAGGTGGTCACATTGGACATCAGATGTTAGGGGATGAAAATGTTACACCACAACATCAAGGAACAAGGAAGCACTCCACCAACTTCAGAGTGAGAAAAAGTATTAGATACATGGCCTAGAGCAGTCATAGAGAGAAGCGGACACCTGACAAGGCAAAATCAATGCTGATCCATATGTGAAGCAAACTGGAGGATTTGGTTGGTCTTTTAAGAATTCTTCCCTTTGGACACAAAGCTACTTATTCCTTGGTCTATACGGCCAAGGAAGGTCACGCAGCATGGTGTATGGAGCCAGGGCTGAAAGTTACACCTGAGCTCTGTTCTTGATTCTGTTGTTACCCTGTCCTGTCATTTTAAACAAGGTTTGTGCCTCAGTTTACCAATGTGTTCAATGAAAGGATTGAGCCAGAACAGACATTTCCAAATTGCTCTGCAAGGCACTACTGAGGCTCATATGAAGTCCACCTAGGGCTGGACTAAATACAAGGAAGGAGACAAGGCCTAGGGGAGAAGAAAGAGAGGAGGGAAGGGAAGAGGAGATGCTAGAAGGTTATGATTCCATCCTCACCTCAGCCTAAGCTTCTTTTTTCTATTTCAAGGAAATGTAGAAAGAAAATAAAATTTAGTGAAGTTTTAAGCCATTGTGCTAAGTGAAAAAAGCCAGTCACAAAGGACCACATATTGTATGACTCCATTTATACTAAACGTCCAAGATAGGCAAATCCATCGAGTCAGGAAGGAGACTAGTGGTTGCCAAAGGCTGGAGTTAAGGGATAAGGGAGTTGGGGTTAGCACAGTGTGTGAAAGCTAATAGATGCAAGGTTTCTTTGTGGGGTAACGAAAACATTTTAATATTAATTGTAGTGATAGATGCACAACTCTGAATATGCTAAACGTCAATGAACTGTGTACCTTGAGTGAATTGTACAGTATGTGTATTATATCTCAATAAAGCTGCTTAAAAAATTCAGTTAGTTTTACTTCATGCATATTCTCTCTAAAGAAAGACATTTTAAAAGTTACAGGAAATGACTCAAGCATGATGTTTCCCACAATATTTCTTTTACACTCTCCATCCCTCTGCAGAGAACTTACGTAAACATGGAAGTAAGCGACGGGCATATCATTCAATAAATATTAGTCCCTGCAAGCATGGCTCTTTCAATGCAGAAGTGTAGACAGATGTTAAGCAAATAAACACTCAAATAAAAATGAGAGTACAATATTGTGTTGAATGATAATGGCACAGATGAATTATTGGGCATTTGGTCAACTCTGCCTCTTCATACTGAATTTCCACTCCATGCCTCTGTGGCCGTCCTTATCATATTTTATCACTGACACTCCAAGTGCCTTGAAGGTAGAAACTGTGTTTTATCCATCCCTGGGCACAGCACTCAGAACAGCAGCACGCACAAAATAAATTCGTAACATATATTATTGACTGAATAACCCAATAAAAAAATCTATCACTACCAGAAATACACAGACTTTGGCTGAAAATAGTGAAAAGATCTACCTTTATCAACTGCATTCCTCAACTAATTGACTATATATACCAAAACAGAGAATACGTACTTCTTCAATAGGCCACTTTCAAAATTTCTTGCTAGCTATTACTATTGCGGATGTCTATGACTTCTGGAATATTCTTTTTTCCTCTCCATATAAGTAGACAAATTACAGCTGCTGCATTTAGAGTCTGATTTTTTTTCCCCTCAAGAGGCAAACTCAAGCAAAGCTTCTCAAACTTTAACGTGTATATGAATCACCTGGATATATTTTTATAAAGCAGTTTTGAATCAGTGGTTCTGGATGGGCCTGGGAATCTGTGTCTCTAAGGAGTTCCAGGGCGATGCTGATACAGCTGGCCAGAGACCACCCTTTAAATAGCCTAGGGTGAGCAGAGATATCTGATGGTGCTTCCTTTACAAAAGATTCCTTTCTTTTATTAGGATTTCAAAGTAGCCTTGAGTCTCTAAAATACAGGTTGGAAACTAGTGACCAAAGTGTGAAATCAAGCTCCAGGATGGAGATTTTTCTCACACAGTGATTTTAAAACATTGCAATTGGTTAGCCATATTAAATAGAAGGAAATTTCACATGAAAATCCAGATTCTTGGTTTCTCCTAACAAGTCAGAAACCCTCCTTCACTCCCCAAGACACACTCCCTAAGACGCCAAGAACATACACGCTCTTGTTGTCCATAGTCCCCCCAGGACCACTGGCCACAGCAGATGTTGGGTTTTTAGCCCCCTCTCTAAACATGAAGGAAATAAGAGACTGGCCCAAAAGCCCACTGACCCTCTCCATATAACAAGGTTAATAAGAGGAGACAAAATGATGGGGATCATTTATATCCCAGGTGTCGGTCATGCTAATAATAAAACACTGGGTGACCTTACAGAAATTTGGCTCTGAAGTTTAAATCTGAGTTCTTGGAAACTCTGTTTGATATGTTACATTATCAAAAAGAAAATATTCTGAATTTCAAAAAGAAGAGTAAAGGGAAACACAGACTCGTCCAAGAAACACTAAACAACTTCTAGAAGGACCAAAATGTATTCAAATTCCCCTGGTTCATACTCCCCTGGCTGGGAATCTAATTCCTCACACTCTGGGGGCTTTGCTCAGCCATGTTGATTTACTCACGGTTTCACTTTGATAAAATTTCAGTGTGGTTCGAATCATGGTAAATAAATTCCTTCTCCCCCTATCACTTCCTGTTTTTCCTTTGCTTACAACCTTGTTCTTTGTTTACGGAAGGTTCTGAAACAGTCTGACTCTAACGATGCATTCTGCTTCCCCTTTCACAGGGGCCCTTCACCCAGAGACTTTCTCCATCATCACTCCTCGTTAGCAGAATTTAGAACTACATCAAAAAACCTTCTAACAACTTCCTCAGATGCTCAAATTAACAAGCATGTAGTGAGTCCTTACTGTGTGATCATTATTTAAACAACATATACAACATATGTTATTCTATCTTTTCCCTGAAAGAGACAGAATTAAATAAAAAGCACACCGATGGAATGTGTAATGTGGCGGGAAAATACTATGACACCATAAATCAAGGCAGTAAACTCCTGGTGACTTTCAGACAGTAAGTACAATTTGAGTATCAATACTTGAGCATTTATTCATTCATTTAATGAGGACTGTCTGAGATTGGATGTCCCAAAGCAAAGGGATTTGAGAAAAGGATCCAAGCACAAGTAGGGTGGCTGGGCAGTAATCTCAGGAAACACTCCTGGGGGTGGAGAAGTGAGGTAGGAAAAGAAAGGAAGAAAATTAAGACTATACGACACCCTCACCTGCCTAGTGCATCGGCTAGCTAAAGGTGCAGGACACCTCTGCTCTGCGATTGCCTGGGCACACACAGATCTAGCACCGACAAGGGATGGCAGGACTCCACCCCGACACCGAGAGAAAGGCTCCCTGAAACTGTCTCCACAGCCCGCAGGGTGCCTACATTTCACAGGCACACACAAAGGCTGGAGACCACCCTCACCCCCCCGACTATGGAACTCTGGCACAGCAGATGTTCCTACAACTAGACCTGGGCACCCTCTCAAAACAGCTTGGGTCCAAGAGAAAATCCAGCCCATACTCCCAGAACCCAAGGTATACCCAGGAGTACACAGGCTACAGCTGGTTCTAAGGCTCCTGGGCTACCCATCTCGAACACTGCTATCCAGAACTTAGTCAATTTAGCGCCCTTCACGCAGTGGGATTTAGAAAAACAGAAACAAACATACGAAAACATACACGCGCTCACAAACACACCCAGGCAGTCACCCACATCCTCCTGGCCAGCAGCGGCGAGGTGTCTTGAAGTGGACCCAGGAAACCATCGCTGCCTGCTCCTCCAGCCTTCCCCCGAAGAACGGCCTCAGCACATGGCTCTCTCTTTCCGCCCACTCCAACCGCCAGCACCTACCTAGAGAGCTGGCCCCTTCACCCAAGCCCCTCGGTCAGGATACGTCCTCTTTGAACACCAGGAAGGACTGTCGAGCCAGGCCGGGATGGGCCAGGCCTGGAGGGGGCGGGGATGGGGGGAGTGGAGTTAGGGGTTTCCCAGGAAGGCAAATAGAAGCCCGCAGGGTACACTGCATAGCTTAAGGTATATGCAGGGGAGTGAGTGCGAGTCCTGATGGAGAGCAGGGAGAGGATGGGCTGAGATGCGCCCGGCATCAACCGAGGCTCGGGTAATGGTGGCTATAGGCCCACAGCACGGCTGCCTCCATCACTCTTTCCACAGGAAGCCGGATCTCGCGGGATCTCGGGAGACCTATGGGGGCCGGCAGGGCATCGCTGGGATGAGAAATCCCAGAGTGCCCGCGGGTGCGGTGCCCGACGCCCCTCGTCCCAGACTCCTCCTTAAAGAATCTGGCTCACGCAACCTGTCAAGGAAACCCTAGTTCTCACCGACGCCTTGTCCCTCACCCTCCCCCTTAGAGTCATGGGGCGGCATTGACTCGCCCCAGGGGCCAGGCCAAGGCGGCAACCACCCAAACGCGCCTTTCCATTCTGAAGTCAGAAAATAAGGTGTCAGGCTAGCAGAGGACCTGAACGGGAGCCCTCGTGATAATCC
This sequence comes from Equus quagga, assembly GCF_021613505.1. Taxonomy (NCBI): domain Eukaryota; kingdom Metazoa; phylum Chordata; class Mammalia; order Perissodactyla; family Equidae; genus Equus; species Equus quagga. The sequence continues at coordinate 78,943,525 of NC_060278.1, forward strand.
CAGGTTTCATCCACCGCCTGTCGTCCACAGCCATCCTCATCTTTCTCCTCTTCCTGCAGACCTGAGTATGGAGCCCTCCTATCAACATGCTCCCATGTCCCCACATGTCCAGGTGAAGAGGACGTTCATCATGGCTTCAACCGTTTATTCTAGTTCATTGCTGGCTGTTGCTTGAACGGTATAGTTCATGTTCCTCCAAAAGCACAGCCTGAGATAAAGATCCCAACCGAGAGAGAAAGTGAGGACAGTGACACAGGAAAGGAGGACCACCAATATAAGGGGCATTATTGAGGTCACTGCTACGGGCAATGGAGGTTTGATTTTGACATTCAGAGGAGGTGCTTAGCAAACATATGTTTAGTGAATGAATGGGCCCACCGAACTGGCAATGGAGATAGAAATTCTTTGACCTTCCTAATCCAGTCCTTTATTTAAGTACAGATGCCACAGGGTTACAAGTAAAGCCAATGGAAGGGAATGAGAACCAAACAGAATGCATGTCAGAGTATTTATACGCAAAGGGAAACCTAACTGTGAGTGGCTTTTCATGGGCAAGGATTCTGTCATCTGAGACCGATATTAGCAGGTTCCAACTTGCAGGGATTTATGTCCATGAATGTCTAGGTGATGAAAAGTAACAGCTACCACAGCTGTTGTTCCTTGAGCCTCCTGCTGAAAGAAACATCTCCACATGGATGTTTTGCAGACATCTTAAACTTGTGTCCGAAACCAGACTCCTAATTTCCATCCCACACTTCAAATATTCTTCCCTGAGTCTTTCCCATCTCAGCCAATGGAGACGTCCTTCACTCCCCTCTCTCACACGCATCATTAAATCCTATCATCTCTTCCCTCAGGCTATAGCTGAAGTCAAACCACTTCCCCTCACTGAGGCCCTCTGTTCTCCATTCCAAGACACCATCATCACTAGCCTAGATTTTTGCAATAGCTTTCTGCTATTCCCATCGGAATAATCATATCCCACCAAGATCACTTTCCCAGAAGCTTTCTCTGACCCATACCTTTATGACAATATCAAAGGTCATGATTCCAAGTAGCTGGTCTCTAATTAAGGCATAAACTCTATTTATAGCACCGCTTGGGCCCTTCTTCATTTTACTCCCAGCTCTGTTCCTGGCTCTTGGTTTCCACTTGGCTCTGAGTTTCACCTCCTAATTCCAGATTTGCTCATGCCTCTTGGACGTGTTGACTGAGCCTGGTTTCCTTGGGTGGATCTTTGCCATTTTGGAATACTAAATTTAGCCCACACTGATCTTCCTGGGTCATCATTCCTTAAGTCCCCTAGAGTAGACTAGTCCGTCTTTGCTCCTGTTCTCTGTATACAAACTAGATGCCACCCAGATTAACAAACATCCGGGCACATTCTGATTCCCTGGGAGAAAATCACATGCACAGGAATGAGGACCAAGGTGAGGGTTTTCTTGAGATAAAAGGCGATTAAGACACTTGGTGGTATGCCGTTCTCAACTTTAAATGGGAACTCTGGTATGTCAGGAACCAAATGTTTGGGCATTTCATGCCCTAGAAGACCTCTCCAGCCACCAGGAATTACTAGAATTACAATCTTTTTGAGGGAGGTCTGTAAAAAGACTATTACCACCAAGACTGGAAAATCGAGCATCAACAATTAGAAACTCTTAAACCTGCTAAATATCATTCATGTTCTGAGGGACCCTCCATTATAACATTGCATCATTCTCAATTGGAAGCACCTAAATTGCCTAACATGAGATGTTGGACTCTAAAATTCAGGAAGGGTGCATGCAATGTACTTAATTTTGCACCCAGGTAACTCAAAATTAAAGAAGGAAGAATTAGGTATTTTGTGTGGATACTTAATGGTACCCACAATCCAGTATATCATGGAGAACAGCATTCCAAATTTCTCAATCTGTAATGATAAAGGAACTCATGCATGTTCAAAACTGTTTTTCCTCAAAATGAGTACAAATGAGTAGAAAATTCCTGAGTCAAACTTCTTTTCTCTGAAGATTTTGTAGGTTTTATTCTCCTGAATTACACTGTATTTCTTATGATTTACTCCTTTATTCAAGATTATGTTTGAAAGGCTTATCCATTCTACTGTAAGTAGCTAGGATTCATTATTCATTTTCATGTTCCACAGTGTTCCAGAGTATCAATAGTCAAGGTTGATTTAGCCATTCTACTATTAATGGACATTTGGGGTATTTTTCTTTGGCGGCCAGTGCAATACAAATAATGCTGCTGTGAATATTCATATTATCTTCTGGGGTAAACATGCAAAAGTTTCCCTAGCATCAATGCCTAGCAATAGAATGGCTAGGTCGTAGGATGTGCCCATTTTGGACTACATCAGATGATGCCAAAGTGTTTTGCAAAGTGGGTATAAAAATTCCCAATCCTGGGTCCATCCCACGATGTAGTGCTTAAGTTCGGCATGTTCCACTTTGGCGGACTGGGTTTGCAGGTTCGGATGCCAGGCATGGACCTACACCACTTGTATGTGATAGCCCCACCCACGTATAAAGTGTAGGAAGATTGGCATAGATGTTAGCTCAGGGCTAATCTTCCTCAAAAAAAAAAAAAAAATTCCCAATCCCACCTATGGTGTAAAAGAGTTGCCATTGCCCAATTTTTGGCAGCACTTCATATTATCTGATCTACGTGTCTGTTATATATGTGATCTAGTTTATATATAGAAGGGTAACTCATTATTTTCATTAGTATTTCCCTGGTTATTTATGAGGGTCTTCTTTTTGGATTTCATCTTTTATGAAGTGCTTGTTTAAGTCCTATGCCCACTTTTCTTATTTTCTTTTCATTGCAATTATGTTTGTCTATAATGGCGATCCTCCTGAAACCCCCACACACTTCCCAAACTCACAGTGGCCTTGTGTGTGCACCTTCGACTTCAGAAGATGCTCTCAGCCAGTGGGGGAAAATGGAATTTTATCAACCTCTGCCACTTTTCAAGTATCCATATAAGCGTGGGTCTGTGGGAGGGCTCTCTATTCTTAATATATTTGGTAGAGCAGGTATGTTTGTCTATTCCTGCACCAAATCACACCACCTTAATTGCCATAGCTTTATGAGCCTTGATACCTTGTTTTTCTCAAAAGTACATTATGAATTCTTGTCTTTTTGCCTTTCTGAATAAATTTTAGAATTAGCTTATAAAATTCCACAGTTTTAAACTGGACTACGATGATTTTTTAAGACCTTATTTTTTAAGAGCAGTTTTAAGTTCATAGCAAAACCAAGAGGAAGGTACAGAGATGTCCCATACAGCCTCTGCCCTCCAACGCATGCATAGCCTCCCCCATTGTCAGCATCCCCCACCAGAGTGGTACATTTGTTACCATTGATGAACCTACATTGACATGTCCTTATCACCCTAAGACCATAGTTTACATTAGGGGTCACTCTTGGTATTGTACGTTCTGCAAGTTTGGACAAATGTATAATGACATGTATCCTTCATTACAGTATCATATGGAGTAGTTTCACTGCCCTAAAAACCTTCCGTGCTCTGCTTACTCATCCCTCCCACTCTACCCCAACCCCTGGCAACCACTGATCTTTCTACTATCTCCATAGTTTTTTCATTTCCAGAATGTCATATAGTTGGAATCAGAGTATGTAGCCTTTTCAGATTGGCTTCTTTCACTCAGTAATATAAATTTTTTTCCTCCATGCCTTCTCATGGCTTGATATCTCATTTCTGTTTAGTGCTGAATAATATTCCATTGTCTGAATGTACCACAGTTTATTTATCCATTCATCTATTGAAAAAATCTTGGTTGCTTTCAAGTTTTGGATATTATGAATAATGCTGCTATAAATATCCATGTGCAGGTATTTGTGTGAACATAAGTTTTCAATTCCTTTGGGTAAATACCAAGGAGCAGGACTGCTGGATCGTATGGTAAAGAGTATGTTTAGTTTTGTAAGAAACTGCCAAACTGTCTTCCAAAGTAACTGTACCATTTTGCATTCTCACCAGCAATGATTGAAAGTTCCTTTTACTCCACATCCTTGTTGACATTTGGTGTTGTCACTGTTCCAGATTTTGGCCTACTAATAGGCTGGTAGTGGTATATCATTGTTGTTTTAATTTGCATTTTCCTGATGACATATGATGTAGAACATCTTTTCATATGCTTATTCGCCATCTATAAATCTTTGGTGAAGTGTGTGTTAAGGACTTTGGCCCATTTTTTAATCAGATCGTTTGTCTTCTTACTGTTGAGTTTTAAGAGTTCTTTGTATATTTTGAATAACAGTTCTTTATCAGATGTATCTTTTGTATATATATTCTCCCAGTCTGTAGCTTGCCTTCTCATTTTATTGACGTTACCTTTCACAGAGCAGTAATTTTTAATTTTAATGAAGTCCAGCTTATCAATTATCCCTTTCATGGATTGTGCCTTTGGTGTTATATCTACTACAATGAATTTTTAGATTAATTTGGAAGAAATTTATGCATTTATCTACTCAGTCATCCAACTTATGAATATGGTACATCTAAAAAGATGTCTTTAACATCTCTGAATTAATTTTTATAACTTTAGCCACCAAGATCTTTCACATCTTTTGTTAGATCTCTCCCTAGTTACTTTATATCCTAAATATATTGTCTAATTTCTTTTTCTTTTTATTGTAATTGATTTTTATACACCGATTTTGTATCTGGCAACTTTGTTACACTCTTACTGGGATATGGTTGTGTATTTCAAAACAGGGGTTTTTCTTGCCAATTTCAACCATTTAGGTTGTCTGTTACCTCCATTGTGAGGTTGCCAAATACCCGTTGGAAATTAACATGATACTCTCCCACTGCTCAAAAAGGAAGTTCTGTTGAAGTACATAGTTACCTACTCTAGCTTACAAGTCCTTAATTAGAAATTAATACAGAGACTGCTAGCCTTCATGTAAACTGGCATTCTCAAACTTTAGTGGGCATCAGAATCACCTAAGGGGTGTGTTAAAACATGGTTGTTGAACCCCACATCCAGAATTTCTTATTCAGAGGATCTGGGGTAGGAATTTGCATTTCTAACAAGTCTCAGGTGAGGCTGATGTTGCTATTCTGGGGACCACACTTTGAGAGCCACTTGTGTCGACTCTCAGCTGAACCAGAATCCCCATCAAATTGAAATAAAAGGAGGATTCACTGCCAGGGTAGGCAAGATTGGCATATCTTGTACTCAGGACTTGGTTTTCATCCTCACCTGTTAGAACCAGTTCCTGCCACAAGGATAAATGTTCAGTAAGCAGAAAAGGGAGATACTTTACACTCTTTATGTTTCCTGGAAGTGGGAAAGGTTTGGCAGAATAATGTCATGACTGGCTTTACAAAAGGATGTAAAGAGAGGGGGAAAAAATTCCACGGCCCATAGGACAGCAGGAAATCAGTCACAGGACAGGTTCAGTTTATAATCTGAGGGCATTAAAGTGAATCCAGAGAAATATCAGAGATGAGAGACAGTGACCTTTCAACCCAATGATTTGAGTCCAAAAAGGTATTAAGAGATGAGAAAAAAGAATTGGTTTGACAGGAGTTTTCTTACCTAGTGCTACTCTTAGCAGGCTGTCCACACACCTGGCTAGAGAAGTTTCTTATCTGTTCTAAGTGGACATATCAGAGGAGCTCCTTGGTGAATGTTGGGCTCCTGATAGCTCTTGAAGAATCAGGAGGATTTCCCTGACCAGAGAGCTCTGGGTGGGGCAGAATGGGGTTATATGGCTGTCAGACAACTCACACTCAAGAAGACCACCAGACACTTTGGCTGGAAAAGGCTATTTGATTGGAGACTTCATAGGAAGTAAGGCAAGAGGATAGGCTGAGCTGGCATTTGGGATGGATTTAAATGCTATGAGACTAAGGAGTTTTGAAATTATCCTACATTTTGGCAGCATTAAAAGTTCTTGAATAATGATTAAAACAACCCAAAGGGTAACGTTTGTAGACCACTGTGGCAGAATTGTGTATGCTGTTGAAAGAGGGAAGCCTGAGAGGAGGCTGTTGAAATAGCCTAGGGGTAATAGACAGTGAGGACTTAAACTCAATTTCATCTATTTCATCAAGTGTTTATTGATGAAATAGACATTGATGATGGGCATGGGGCATTTGCTGGACAGTGTTGCCGGTGGATAGACTCTTAGGAGGAGAAACAGTCAAGACACTATGTCCTGGAGTCCTAGACACTGAGCAGCTTCAAAATAAACATCTCGAGAGTAACACCTTTATGGAACCTTTACATTTTTTCTGGCAGGAACATTCACCAAGGAAGTTTGATTTATTCCAGAAGTTGCTCTCTTCCTAAGAACACTTCAGTAGATTTTTGCTTTTTGAGTATCTATCTCCCCTGGAATTCCTGAAGACGGTGATGCAGAATGGATTCTTTCTTATAAATACTCAAGTCCTACTTCCTAGAAATATCCTAGGGAAATATATTTTTTTGCTGAGTTGACAACAGAGATCCACATGGAAGAGAGAACAGAAGAGCTAGAAGTCAATGTAAGATCTAAAACGACACATGGCATTTTTATTTGTAAGTGGCATAGAGGCAGGCTCCTGGGTACATTAAGAGAATTAGAACCAGCAACTCTGTTTCGGTGGGTGAGTTACAGTATATTGACATGACAAATGGGGACTGAGGGAGCATTCGGAGTTTCAGCTAACAGTCTGTGGGCCAAACAGTGAACTGATACCCACCATCCTGGGTTCTTAACAAGGCCCCGCACTGTATACTGACTCTATTATCCCAAGGTTCAGACCAATCAGATGTTAGACTGCAGTACAGACTAAAAGGCAGGCATATGGATGGCATAGCACTGTTAACAGACCTGAACTCCAGAACATTTTAATAAACTGAGTTACCCACATGCTTGGGCAGGGAATGAACCACTTAACAGGAGATTAAATAGGTTCTTCTTACCTCCTGGTTTCCTGAAAAAGCCAAACCTAATCAAATTCCAGTGGCACAAACAGGGCCACATGGATAATTTGAGGGTAAAGAATGCTTTTATATCAAAGGCAGTGTTTGTCTCTAGCATTCTATTACCTACAAACCAACATGGTTTCAATTTAAGCTTCTGTTAATCCTGACCATTTCTTTCAAGTGTTTCTTATTTAAAATAGAAATTCCACGTTGAACATTTTAATAACATTAACTGTCAAAGGCAGCTGTGATCAGTTTTCCTTTCAATCCTCTGCCAGATGTAGATATTTGTAATCATTGATGCCTTTTGTTTTCCTCCTTCTCCCTTATTAAATATATCATTAGTAAAATGCAAGTCTAAGGGAAATCACTTTTCACTGAGACTCTGCTACGAAGAGGTGAGGAAACAATACCCAGAGAAACTGAAGGATCACTACAGCCAGCCATCACCCACAGAGATGGATGCCAAGAGGGTTACATTATTGTGCTAGTAATTTAATGAGTTACTACTTTATGGTTCCTTCCATTGTCAGAGCAGATGTTTTTGCCACATAGGCCACAAAAGACAGGATAAGAAAAATGAAAGTCAGCTTACTGCCTCAAAATAAACCACATGCTTCAATGTATGTTTAAAGTGTATTAAAACATATGAACTTCAAAGTGTTCCCATAGAAAAGCCAATAATTAGGTGGGCCATGTTAGAAGGAATGCTGGAGAAATCATTTTCAATGAGAAATGAGCATACCTCCCAAAAGAAATCCTAAGACTGTCTTATTATAAAGAGAAAGCCAGATATTTTCCAAACAGTATGCTAGGAGGTGCAACTGCTTACAAACTTCGTCTTTCTGATGGATACTTAGAGTAACTGAAACTGATGAAGACAAGTCTGGAGACAGCAAGTATGCAGGAACCTTCAGCCTCTTCACTTACAAGCATGGGTGGATTCCTTTGGCCAGAGAACAGTTGCTCCTTTTGAGAACACTGCCTCTAATATTAGCATCACACAGGGTACACTGATCCACGTTTCTGATTTCATCATCAACACTCTCCTACACACAAGCTTTGTTCCTGGAAGTTCGTCTATATACCATCACCAAATGTGACCCTGCTGTTCCTGTCTCTTCAACCCAGACTACATGACCCTCTCAAATGCATGCCCCCCTTCCCTCTATCTCACCCAACTCCAGGCAACCTTCCAGACCTGCCTGACTCAAATTCCACCACTTCTATGAAGACTTCAACAACCACCCACTTCTGGGCTTGTAGGTCACGTATTGTCTGAACTCTTTACATGGCATATAAAGCACACTCTTGGGATATTATCTATTTTTTTTCTTATACATATTTTGAAAGATTGTTATGACTTTCAGATTAGTTTCAAATGGAGACATTGAAATCAAACATCACATGGACACCATGTATGATAGTGGCATAGTTTCCAAACTAGTAAATGACTTATCAACTGATTGGCAGTGTAATGTTATTCTTGTATCTTCTTTAGCCAAGACTATTTATCTACTGATCCATGGTAGATAGCATTGCTCCAACTAATACTAGTAGTAAAATAGATCGGTTACAAGAAAAAATGCCACCAAGAAGCTAGAATGTTGGATCAAATCTAAGAAGATGAAATTTCACATGAAAAATATTTAGTCCTGCGAATAGTCCAAAAAGCAAGTGTAAGTTACATATGTTAATAGTAGCAGGGGTGAAAAAGACCTAGAGATCATAAATTACTGTAAACTCCTTACAAGTCAAGCAATGGTGTGGCTGCCAAAGTCTTTGAGTCTTGGATTGCATTAAAACAGTGTGTCCAATACAGAAGAGATTGTCACATTCTCTTGGGCCCTATCCCATTCCATGCTGTTCATATATTGAGTATGAAGTTTGGTTCTTTAAAAAGAAACAAAAGCATGTCCACAGTACAGTCACCATAAAAGTAACAAAGAACAGTGTGGGGACCGTTGAGGTTTTAGTCAAATGAAAAGAGGCAATGGGATAAAACTATCTTCAAATACTTAAAGGGTTGTCATGGGAGTGAAAGATTAGACTCGTTTCAACTGGTTTCATAGGAAGTAACTATAAATAATTGCAGAAGACATGATAAGACAGATCTAAGTTCAAAATAAATCTTATGTAACTTTTAAATCGTCTCCAAACTAACGAAGTTATATGAAGCTCCTCATTACTGCAGGCAGTCAAGACAAAGGCATCTAGCCATAAGATGGGGTTATAATAGAGGACATATAGATGGAAGATCTCATCCAACCCTGAAACTCTCCTTTATGAGTATGGATGGGGGGAAACCATATAAGAAATTGCTATGATCTGAATGTGTCCCTCCAAAATTCACCTATTGAAATCATAATCCCCAAAGATGATGGGATTAGGAGTTGGGGCCTTTGGGAGGTGCTTAAGCCATGAGGGTAGACCCCTCATGAGTGGGATTAGTGCCCTTATAAAAGAGTTTCCAAACAGATCCCTAGCCCCTTCCACCATGTTAAGATACAGCAAGAAGTCGCCAGCCATGAGCCAGGAAGAAAGCCCTCACCAAAACAGGACCATGCTGGCACCTTGCTCTTGGACTTCCGAGCCTGCAGAACTGGGAGCAATAAATTTTTGTCATTTATAAGCTACCCAATCTGTGGTATGATCCTCACAGTGCTCCTATAAGGTAGAGACTATCACAGGAGAGTGTAGCATAGGAGGTTCTTAAACTCAAGGATACACAGACTCCTCTCAAGGGTTTCATGAAAACTGATTTGAGGGATTTTCTTATTCAGTAGGTCTGGAGTGCAGCCTGAGCATTTGCTTCTCTAACTACTTCCTAGGCAATGCCGCAGCTGCATGAAATGTGTATGATAATAGTACCTGTGCTCTAGGGTTTTGAGGAGGCTCTCCTGAGCTAGACGATGACATTCATGGCATATAGCAGGTACTAAGCAGATGTTTACCAAATTATTTTACAGATGAGAAAACTAAAGCATCTAGAGATTAAGTTGCCCCCATTTCACAAGTAGTAACTATAGAGTCTGTACTTGAACCTGAGCCTATCTTCAAGGTGTTTTTTACTGTAGTAAACTCTCTCTCAAATAATGTGTTAAAAAAAATCTTTTCTAAGTACCTTAACAAAAATATCTGGTATGCTAGGAAGCTTTGAAGAACCCTGATGCCCAGAGCGCACCTGTCAATTATGTCAGCATCTCTGGGAGTGGGATCCAGGCATTGAGAGGCTTAACATCCCTCCCAGGTGATTCCAGTGTGAGCAGTGGTGCTTTGGCTTTGACTCACAATGAGGTTCTTTGACTCACTGGGCGTGGGGCGGGGGGGGGGCGGGGGAGGATTTAAAAGGTCCCTAGATGATTCTAATGCACAATAAGGCTGTGATCTAATGATATTCTAGAGACATACGTTTGTTTCACTGCCTAGAAGGATGTTTCAAAATAATGAAAATGGAAGTCCCTGACTTGAAGTTATTTCAATCGGATATCAAAGCACCAGTGAATTTCAATTCCATTTTAGAATATTTTAATGAGAGAAATGCTCCTGTAAATATATATGCACATGAACAGAGCAAAATGAAATTAGCCCAAACCATCAAAGGCATCCTGATATATATGTTTGTACCAATATTACTATTCCAAGTTTCTAGTTCAAGGACATCACTGCTTATAAATTTCTCTCTGTAACTGTTTATGTTATGCTTCTACCGTAATTTATGTTCTTCAACATTTGTAATGTTTGATATTCCTAGCAGTATCTTCTAGTGTGGGACTTAGTCTGCTTTTGCCATTAACGTTTGGTTTTGTATTATTGTTTTACCATAGGCAAAATTGTGGCAATAAGGTTTAGATTGACTTATAGCCCACCTATAATTTCTAGATATATATTAGCAAATTATTAAAAATTCAGTTTCCTTAAACTGAAAGAACAATTACCTCTTGTAAAAACCTAAAATCAATGCTCTTTCCATGGTCCTTATATGCCAGGACATACAGAATTAAGAAAATGGACTAAAGATAAAGTTGGTTTGTGGACATACAGCTGGAGAGTCCGGTCTACCTACTGTCAAAATATAATATTTATTAAAAAGTTACTTATACAAAGACAGAGTAAGTCATGTCACCATCCCTTTAGGCTTTGCATCTAATATTTTCTTTTAAAAATAGATTTGATTTTTTTGGCTTTAATATAAAAGACTAAAAATACATTGCAACTTCCCTCACATCTCAAAAGAGATGGCAGGAAAAACGATGTGCGTGTGCGTGAACACACGCACACACACGTACATAGTTGTGCTCAAAAGAGGAAATATATAAAATAAATAAAAATAAAATATATATTTTTAATTTGGGTAATTCAACTATTTGTTAAGAGAAAAAAGTAGACATGCATATACTTATTTGGAATAAAATCCAAAAGATAGAAAGTTTAAAAGGCAAATTGATAGAAAAATACAGCATGAAAATATAATATGTTCCCATAAAAAAACCAACCTCTTAGTTTATACATTAGTAAAAACATAAAGGGATATAAAATACTATAAGGGATATATACCAAACTATTAGTACTAGCTATCTGGGTTTGTGCAAGAATGGCGATGGGAGGGGTGGAATTCTAGGAAAAAAGAGGTCTTTTTAATTTATATACTTCTGAGTCATTTGAATTCGGAAAACAGGCACATATTGTACAATCTTTAAAATAACAATAAAAACTTTTTAAAACATGAGGCTATGAAGAGTTAGCTACATGAAAATTTGGGAAACATACTATAATGGAAATAAAGATCATTGAAACTGGAAGCAAAAGACTTAACCTCCCGTTTGTGCCCATTGCTTTATTAGTTAAGCAGCAGTGGGCAGGCCCCTTAACTTCTCCAGGCCAGAGTCTACATTTATGAAAATTTGTGTGATTGACACAGGATTACTGTCAGGAAGAAATGATAGCATGGTTATACTATCTGAAAGCTGCAACGTACACAATGTGAGACACTGTAATTGTTGCTGAGTTTAGGATATCTTACCACTCCACGGAGACAAAGTATTTCAGAGACATAGAACTCATGATTAATAACCAATGCAAGATAGAGTTATAAGTTGCTACAAGAGATACAGAGAAAGTACCAGATGAGCTCCTGTAGAAATTCTCAAATTGGTCTGTCAGTAGAGATCTTGGCCTGTTTGAGATGACAGTACCTACATAATTCGCAATGGAAGGTGGGAATGTGCTGGGCCTCCTCAAACTGGATTCATGAGCTTTGAGCACAGGAGTTCCCATGAAAGCCTTTAAGAGCATCAGCTGTATACTAGCCGATCTGAATCTATCTTAAGATAGATTAAATCTCTTAAATCTTAAGAGATTTTCAAATCTCTACTGTACCATGCCTATCCATGGTACACAGTAAATATTTGTGGATGAGTGAAGACTAGAATCTAATAGGGAAGAGAGACTAGAAAAGAGGCCATTATATTCAATAAAGATAAATGTCACAATAAGTTGCCTTGGAAGGTTTTGCAAGTGGATTAAATTGTTGGTATTTGGTAAAATACATTTGTTTGAAGTTCTAATTAATTGTTTTCTGAATTCTCATCCATTTCTTCTCCTGTCTCCCTTTTTTTCAATCTATAGATTTGCTGTGGATTCCAAAGTCATCCAGAAGAGTGCCAGAAAGCAAAGCAGAACCAGCATTGATGCTTACTTGCTGCATCTGTTTTATGATATACTGGAAAATGGGAAAAGAGGTTTAACACAATCCCTACAACCTCCATTACCAACCTTATTTCCCCAATATTTACTTCATTTATATTAATTGCTCAGAGGAAAAAAAAGAGTTCAAGTTAAAAATACTGCTTAAACCTGTTAATGTAAGTCAGGAGGGAAGGATAAATAAGAGAATATTCTCAGGGAATATGAATTAAGGAAGGGAATAACATGAATATTTACTGAGAGTAGTCACCAAACCACCAAACACTGAACATGGGGTGGCTGCTGAGCAGAGATATTATTTAATATTCATTAACTGCCCTGTTAGGCATTTTTATCCCCATTTTACATACGAGAAGACTAAGGCTCGCAGAAGTTCAATAACTTATCCAAAGGAGACTATTTGGACCCACCCTATGTTGACTTCCGAGTCCATTCTCTTTTCAGGCTGGCTTTCATTCTCCAATTCTCTATACAACACCGTCATTCCACTTAACTCATCTGGATTTACCTTATGCAAACGAAGGGATACCCATGTTTCCAGGTCCTAAATTAACAACTCAAACGTACTCAGGTGCAACAGAGATGTATAAGGTTTTAACATTCTTTATTCTTCTACGACTAAATTCTACTCATTCCTGATCCCTATTCTAGTTGCCCTGGGTCCAAAATTTATGTCCACCTGGAACTTCATAATATGACCTTATTCGGAAATAGGGTATTTGAAGATGCAATCAAGTTAATTTGAGTTCATCCTGGATTAGAGTGGGACCCAGCCCAATGGCCGATGTCCTTATAAGAAGAGAAAACAGACACACACACACACACACACACACACAGAGAAGACCATATGACGATGGTGGCAGAGATTGGAGTGATGCGTCTACCGGCTAAGGAATGCCAAGGATTGCTGGTAACCACCAGAAGCTAGGAAGATGCAAAGAAGGATCCTCCCCTAGAGCCTTCAGAGAGAATGCAGCCCTGCTGACATCTTGATTGCAGACTTCTAGCCTCCAGAACTGTGAAAGAATAAAATTCTTTTGTTTTAAGTACTATCCAGTTTGGGGTAGTACTTTGTTATGGCAACCCTAGGAAACTAGTCAAAGTGGAAAATCTTGATTTTGCTAAGATAAGGAAGCTTAGTAACTTCTAGTTCAAAACTGGTTCTTTTGGAGTGAATATTCACTCGGGCTTGGGGTTTTCTCTGCCCCTTCTTTCTCCTTCACTCCTGAGTGTGATCTAAGTTGCCCGTTGGGGTGTCTAGTCCTCACACTTCCCTGGCCTCAGCTGAAGTCTCTCCTTCCCTTGGTGTCTGAATTCAACCTCTGCCCTACTGCTTCCACTGCTAATTCAATTTTCTTAGCTTGTGGAATGTGAGGGCTCTCTTCAGAGACTCAGGGACATTCCCTCATCCATCCCACATTGAGGATAACTCAGGACCAGATAGAGAGGATCAAACCAGCCAGTGATAAGAAGAAGAAAGCCTAAGAAAAATGTGTGCAATGCTCAGAGCACTGTAGATGACCTCAAGTCAAGTAAGCGACCCTACAAGCTTACCTCCACACTCACAGCAGAGAGGGGAGCCAAAGGGAGCCTCACGTGTGCAAGCCTAAACCTTCATACCTTGCTGGACAGAGAGAAAGCTCCCCACCAGTCAAGAGTTGAACTCAATCCATCCCTTGGTGGGTCAGGATGGGCACCAGAGATGATGGGAGCCTATACTCCAGCTTGAGATCAGCAATCACCATGCATAGAAAGACTTCTAGTGTCCCTTCCTCTTTATCACAGTACACACACACTCAGCATCATAAGATTTTCTCAGGGTCCCAGCTGCCTCCACTACTGTATCAGCAAAATTCACATTGGTGTTAGTGTACGTAGAATAATGACAACTTGTATCATTTTGACTTAAACTCTTCAATATGGAGGGACTGATGCTGGGATGTTAGTTCTTCAGTCAATCTGCTTTCATTGTTTTGGTAGTCTCACGTCATGGGACTGTAAAGGGTTGAAATGCGTTTCCCACCTTGTGTGTCAAATATATATTTGATCAAATACACACAGCCAGCAAAAGGAACTTTTCGACGACAAAACCAAGCAATATATGCTTCCCTGGCTTTGAAACTTCAAATGCAACATGATATTCTCTCAAAAAAATAGCCAAGATAATGCCAAATTATTACTTTTAAAAGTACCTGTATTCAATCCTAAAACAAATAGCAAGCAAACTAGAAGAGAGAGAGAACGAAGGGTGAGGGGAGGCAGGGGAGAGGAAGGGAGGGAGGAAAGGAAGAATTACAACTCAACATTCCATTCTTTGATATGCTGTATGATACTTTTATTCGAGGCAAGCATATTTTGGACATGATCAAGCCTTCTTCCTTGATTTCCTATCCTGGGAACATTGATAGGATAAGACAATTATTTAGTTACGACAAATTATTTCCCTCAAGATGCTTGTTCCTAGACACCACCACGAGCAATGTGAAACAGCTTTGGTGTACTTGCCAGGTGGTGCAATTGAAATATTGTATTGCATATGCAATTTCTGATCTTTGCACTTACTCGTCAAAGCAAAAAATGAAACCAAATCTTTGAAATGACACTGCAAAGCCCATTTTTGAATCAGGGCTATCCCCAAATGGAAACAAGCTGGCTCTACCCCTTACTACAATTTCATTCCTGATTTCCATCTAGCCTGCCTTAAAGTTTGGAATATTTTATGGCACAAGTTTGGAATGAGGGAAGAGGGAGCCAGACAGTTCAGTAAACAATAGTAAGTGTCTAATCCTCAAAGAAATGAGCTTCTTTAAAAATGACCAGTTTTTCTGTCAGATTTCATCTTCTTAAGTCTCCCAGGAGACAATTCTAGCTAAATAAATCTCAAGGCCCTCCTTAATTATAGAAGTTCACTCATGTGCCCAAGGAGCAGTGCTGTCATAGTGGAGAACCTTGAAAACTTTGAAGGGAAATGCAACTTTCCATTAAAGATCCGAAAACAAACTCCCAGCTAATAATTTCAGGGAGTAGAGACTAGAGACTGCCCTTGATCTTTCTTTTCTAAGGTGGGAGGGGAGTGCCAATATCAACATGGCTGGGCTTTTTTTTTTTTTTTTTGGTTAAATTCATGAATTCTTATGAATTTAATCTCATTAGGGTGAGCCATTGCTCCCTGGAGCTTCTCAATGGGGCCAGCTCTCAGGGAACAGTGCCCTATTAAAACCTGCAGGCCTAGTTGGTTCAGGAGCCAGACATCAGGTTTATATTTCCAACTAGATTCATGGACCCAGATGTCACCTTACATGATTCACTGTCCTTTGGTTTTCTATGTGTAGGAGAGATGACACATGATTTAAAGAGAAAAAGAGCTCCCGGTATTCATAGCCAGTCTAGGATATGCTCACTGAGAAATGTTCATCTTACTTACATAAGCTTTAAGCGAAATCAGGAACATATAAAAATGTAGTGAAAAGAATACAAACTTTGGATTTAGATAGAAAAGAGTAAAATACCAATCTCAGCAGATTTTTTATTTACCAAGTTGGGATTATAATAATTTGGGTGACAGGAAGGGTTAACATTTTATGTAATGTCTGACAAAAAGAAGGTCTTTAATAAGTGACAACTATTGTTATTGTTACTATGATTATTAAAATGTAAAATTTGAATATTTTCTCTAACTTTTCCTTTAAGAAAAACATGAATCTCTTTCCTCATGTAAGGTTTTGCCAAAATTAGCTGCTGGTTACATAGATTCAAAGCTAAGTCTTAAGTCATGTTCTGTGTAGAAATGCATTTAAATTGCTACTTTAAGAGATTCCACAAATATGACTTTAATGGTGCAGATTGCTTAGGATTCATTATGTCTGTTCTACTATATCCCATCGCTGTTCTTTACTGCAACTTCTTTGAAAACTTTCCTGTAGGGTGTTTTGACATGGTAGTCTGCCCTTCTCTTGGCACCAATATATTATATACAAATTTAGTTGTCTCTGTGTTTTTTTCTCTTGAGGATGGAACAATTATAATAGTACTACTTTCCTTTATCCCAATTATTCAAATTGGTAATAGTTACTCAGAAAACATTGTGGGTTGAATTGTGTCCCCCTAAAAGATGTTGTAGTCCTAACCCCAGTGACCATGACTGTGACCTCATTTGGAAATAGAGTCTTTGCCGATGATCAAGTTAAGATGAAGTTATTGGAGTGGTCTAATTCAATATGACTGATGTCCTTATAGAAAGGAGAAATTTGGACAGACACACATACAAGGAAAATGCCATGTGAACGTGACTACCGAGATCTTTGGCATCTGCAAGCAAAGAAATACCAGAGATTGCCAGCAAACCACCAGACGCTAGGAAAGAGGAATGAAATAGCCCTGCCAACACCTTGATCTTGGACTTCTAGCCTCCACAACTATGAGACAATAAATTTCTGTTGCTTAAGCCACCCAGTCTAAGCACTAGCAAACTAGTACGGAAGATGACCATCTATCAAGCTTTGAATGTGTTCGTGTAAATTTTTCTTCTATCATCCTTAAAATTTGAAAAAAAAATATAAGAGCTCTTGTGTCTCTCTGAAAATATGTCCATAGGCCACAGGGATCTATAGTTTCCAGCTTGAGGAACAATGTAAACCAGAACTTAATAATATTAATACCACATGTTACATATGCACCGCCCCATCTCACTGGCAGCATAATCCAAAGGCAAAAGACTTGCATTAGAAGCTCTTTGGCATTATGCCAGATCCATGCAGAAAATATTCTAAAGGGCAGAGTTCAGAGAAAAAAAATTCTAATGATGTGCTTTTTCCAAGCAGTCACATCCATTTCACTGTAGCCCTTGCCCATGGTCCGGCAAGACCACACACTGGTTGCCATTTACCAAGATAGCAATGAGTTACTGTACCATCACAGGCTGACTTCGGTTTTACAGTCTTAAAGAAAAAAGAAATGTTTTTAAAAACCACCAAAAGATTTGAGAAGAAAATCTGATATCCATCAGTTTGTTTCCTGCATTTAGCAGAAACCTGCTTATTTGTTTAGTTCTGGGCAGGAGATATTACTTCCCTGTAATTTTTTTTTTTTTTTAATATTCCAAAATCTTTGGTCTGAAGCCCTCAGGCTCTACTGCATTCTGTTTAGCCTATATTTAGAACAAAGCAAACACATGTGATTCTTTAGAGCTAAGCACTTCTGCCAGTGGGTCCTGGAAAATTGCTAACCCCAAAATAAAACAATACTGCTTTCTTTAAATACTTCTGCTTACACTTACAGTGAGGAGATATTGACAGCAAGCGTCAGTTTGAGTGACTGAAAATAAACAGGAGTGAAGAAAACAGGGACTTTGGGTATTGAAGCCAGATTTATTTAGAGGAAATAGATGACAAGTATCATTATTTTCTCAAATAGCAATCTCAGGATCTCTCACGCATGAAGAAAAGTTATGATGTCACTTTCATGACTCCTAAAGGCTTATTGAGAGCTCTCCCCAATCTGATTCTAAATTGGGGCCAATATGGAAAAGCAAGGAAGATAGCTTGGTTCACCCAGAGAGACAACCCCAATAAGAGGAAAAGACAACATAAGTTAAAGTGACCCTGTCACTGCAAAGATCTAACTTTACACAAGTAGCCACATCTACAGACATCGGGCATGCCCACTATGAGGTAACCCGTGCAAGAACAGTGGGAAATTCCATTGACTGGCCTTCGTGTTTTTCCTACAACTCGGAACCTACCCCAAGTTCAAAGTTAAGAACGTGGGCAGAGAGTGAGGTGTGTATTTTTCACTCTGATCGCATCCTTGTGTGAGCTTTGAAAACTCACGAGCTTTCCAGGCCTCAGTTTTTCCATCTGTAACATGACTGCATTGGATCAAAAACTCTCTAAAGTTCATTCTAGGGTTACAATTTTAGGGGGAAATTTAATTATCCAACTCATAGTTGCCAATTAAATTTGCTGTGACACTCTGTTGAACCAGCCATTTTTTATTCCTTTCAACACTTCCATTCTTTCAAAGTTTGGGTTCAACTGTCATATTTATTTAATTAACACTTTGATATATAAAATCATATAATTCTTAATGATTTCCTCAAGGCACACAAAAGATGAAAACTTCCTATTAGCTTCGTGAAAATTACAAAAGTTTCTATACATTTAAAACCTGCTATAGAATAGAAAAAAAAACCCCTGGAAATATATATACTGAGTGTTAATAATGGTCATCCTGGGTAGGGAGAGTATAGATCATTTTTATGCCCTTCATTGTACATATCTAAATTGTCTAAAATTTTCGCAATAGACATGTATTACATTTGTAATCAAGACAAATAAGTAGCATGTTTTAAAAGTCTGTTTTAAACAGTGCCACAGATCCCACCATTACTCAAATTCTCTCTTCTTAGAGCAGTTGGTTTTTATATTTACTTTATCTATACTACTAACAGTACTACAAAAGTTTTATGTGAAATTATTTTTTTACATTCACCCTATTTGTTTTTTAACTTTATTGAGGTATATTTTTATATATCATAAAATTCATCTGTTTCAAGTGTATAATTCAGTAATTTTTAGTAACCTTACTGAGTGGTGCAATCTTCACCACAAATCAGTTTTAGACCATTTCATCTCCCAAATAAGATCCCATTTAATCCTGATAAGCTCATGCCAATTTGCAGTTAATACCTATTCCCACCCCAGCCTCAGGCAACCACTAATATGCTTGTTGTCTTCATAAATTTGCCTTTTCTGGACATTTCACATAAATGGAATCACACAGTATGATGATTGTGTCTGGCTTCTTTTATACCACATGGTGTTTTAGAGTTTCATCCTTAATGTAACATATGTCAACAGCCCATTCTTTTTCATTGGTGAATAGTATTCTGTTATATGGATAGACAACATTTTGTCTCTGCATTTACCTTCCAGTTGTTGTTATGATTGTTTACTCGTTTTTAGATAATATTTATTTTTAACATTTTTACTTCCACTGTACTGCTTTCCCTCTCCCGCTCTCAGTTTTCATTGTTTATTAACATTATCACTCCTAGCATATAATGTCAAAAGTGATTCTTTTCCAGAGTTTTTGGAGGGGAACTGAGGCTTCCTGCCAATAACTAGAACCAGCTTGCCAGCCACATGAATGAGCCATCTTGGAAATAAATCTCCCAGCTCCAGTTAATTCCAAGTTGACATCTTGGCTGCAGCTTCATGACAGACCCTGAGCCAGAGCCACCCAGCTAAGCTGCCTTCAAATTCCTCACCCCTAGAAAATCTGTGAGATAATAAACACTTATTATTGTTTTAAGCCACTTAAGTTTGGGATAATTTATTATGCAGCAATAGATAACAAATATAGACACCAGATGGTCTGTCACCCAGAAATTAATCAAAAACTTTGGTTTGCTTATGTCTTTCTACATCCTTCCCCCATCTACTCTCAGCAACTTTATGAATTTATTCCTTTAATTTTTAACTGCCATTTTAATAGCTTTGAGGAAAGAGACAGGAATATTTGTACGCAGTCCATCATCTTGTACCAGACCTCAGACAATTTTGTTTGAAATGATGCACATTTTTCTAAATGAAGTCTGAAAATAAACTTCTAGGAGGGGCTGGCCCCATTGCCAGGTGGTTATGTTCGCGTGCGCTTTGGCAGCCCGGGGTTTCACCAGTTCACATCCTGGGTGCAGACACAGAACCACTCTTCACGCCATGCTGAGGTGGTGTCCCACATGGCACAACCAGAAGGACCCACAACTAGAATATATATAACTACGTACTGGGAGGCTTTGGCAGAAGAATTTAAAAAAGAAGAAGAAGATTGGCAACAGATGTTAGCTAAGGAGCCAATCTTTAAAAAAAAAAAACTTCCAGGAGAGCTGAGGACCACCATTCTCCCCATAACATAGCTGTTGATCACAATCCATCCTTTTGTACTTGTTGACAGGCTACTTTCTGTGGGTGACAAGGAAGTTTGTTAAAATTCCTGAAGAAATTTGAAAGGAACAACTATGTGGGAATAAAAATCACCTGGAGAACTTATCTAAAATGCAGATTTCCAGACTACCCACAAAGATTTTCGAATGGGGCATTTTTTAAAGGAACACCATAGACAATGGAAAACAGCAATGTAATGGACTAAAGAGTCCAGAAATAGATCAAAGGAACCATAGAGCTTTACCTAGTGATGAAGACGGCATCTTAAATCACTAGGGCCAAGATGAACTTTTGATAAATGGTGCTAGGACAACTGATTTGCCATTTGAAAAGACATAAAATTAAATCCCTACCTCACACCATACATAAGAATACACTAATAGTAAATGGAGAATCTAATATAAAAAATAAAATCACATAAGTTTAAGAAATAAACATAGGTGAATTATTCTATAATCTGGCCATAGGGAAGGTTTTCTGATTATGACTAAAATCCAGATGCAACAAAAAACACACCAGATAATTCTGCTGCAGGTTCTCCCCAGAAGTGATGCAGAAAGATATTATAGATATAAGAGGCTGAGAAAATATCTTTGTGTATCATGTCTATTAGCTTATACGAAAACCTGCAAGGACTTCTATAATATATATTGTGCACTTTATTTGTACAAACGGTTTTTCTTTCCTAAAAAGACAAGGCCTGTCCATTACTTAACTCTTGTCTAGACCACTTATTAAAATCCTCTAACCTTAGCTAAATGGAACCCAGAAGGACAGGGCCTGTCCTACATTTGCCAGGGTCAAGATTGTGGCCCTCCCTCCCTTTGAGTGTGTCCACCAACTCTGTGAAATTGTCTCCTTCACGCCATAAATGGCTTGTTCTATAGTTAAAAACATCTGAGTTTTGCTGTGTAGCTTAGGTTAAAATTTCTTACCTCCTCTTAGAAAACATCAGCCTCCAACAAAACATAAAACCTACCACTTGAATTCATCAACCAGGCCAGAAAAAAAACCCTCCTCCAATTCCAGTCAATACTTATTAGTAAAAGAATGTAGCATGGCTTTGTAGCTAGGTATTACTTTCAAAGCAGTGAATTGTATAGCTTTACATTAAGAATTTAATTACAGTTTACGTATGTACTTGTAAGAGTTGCCATATTTCACTTGGCAAATGGCAACAACATTAGCACTTAACCTTTCCTTAAAGGAAAGGAAATGTACTTAGAAGTGACTAGGGTTCCAAAATGTTAGTTAGAAGCACCAGGGAATTGAATTCAGTGTTTATTTGTATATGCCCTTTATAGGACAACCAACTGCTGAATTGCTGAAGAACTAAATCAGCTTGCCACTGCTTGGTAGCTCCTCGAATTTTCTCTATTTAGGGCTTTCCCACCACGAATCTCTAGAGAAACCCCTTGTTATGTAGAATAAAAGTAATGACATTTGCCATCGTCCCAGTGGTCATTGTGACAGAAGAAAGCCCCTCAGAAGCATTGAGGTCAATAAGACAAGCAAGTTGTGCATGGTGTGAGGCAAGGATACAATTTCATTTTCTTTTTCCTTATGGATAACCAATTGCCTCAGCACCATTCAGTGAATAATCAATCCTTTTCCCATTGATATCCATTGCCAGCTGTGTTACATAGAGGACCTTGCATGAATTGTTCTCCATTATCTTCATTTTTTCTCTCTGTTTATCCTTGTACCATACCCCTCTAAATTATGTAGTTCTATAATGTCTTCATAGATTAAGGAGCCATTCCCCACTCCATCCCACTCACATATACCTTATTTATATTCTTCAGGAGTCTCAGGTACTTTTGGTCCTTTTTTCTTCCATATAAAGTTTAGAAACAGCTTGTAAAGTTTCACAAAATATCTTTTTCTGCTTTAATTGGAAGTATACAGTATCTGCAGATAATTTGGGGGACACTTTACATCTTAAAAATATTAAATATTCTCTTCCAAGAACATGGTATTTCTCTAGTTATTTTGTTCTTAATGTGTTTCAATAAAATTTTATAATTTTCTTCAAAAAAATCCCACTTTAGATTTAACTATAGATATTATAGATAGAGTTAGGTAGATAATAGATAGGTAGGTAGGTAGAATTACTGTGATAAAAGTCACCTTTTGCATTTTATTTTTTATTTTCTGCAAAATATATAGAAAAGCAAATTATTATATATCAACTTAATATCCAATATCTTTGTTAAGCTTTTATTCATTCTAATCATCTTCCTATGCTTTCTTTTGGATTTCCTTGTAGACAATCATATAATCTATGGATAATGATAGATTTGGTCTTTCTTTCCAATCTTTATACCACTTATTTATTTTCTTCTGTTAACTGTTTGCCCAGCTGATTTTGCTTTGTATTTGCCTAACAGGTCTTTTTGTATCCAAATGCCCTTTAATTTTAACGATGTTACATGTAAGCCATATATTGCTGTATTCTGTTTTTTTATACAGTCTACTATTTTTGAAATGGTTACTGATATATTTGGGCTCATCACTACTATCTCATTTTGTGCTTTATGTTTTCTTTTTACTCTCTGTTTTCTGACCTTCTTTACTATTAACTTTTCCTCACTCTATTTTTTTCCTCTCTTACTTTTTCTCTTCCTTAGTTGTTTCCCCAGAAAACTTGAATAAGGATATTTAACTCAACACAATTTAAGTTAAATCAATATAAAAACAAGGGCTTAGAACTTACCATTCCTCTCTTGATTATGTTTCTTATTCAATATTTTACCTTTGTCTTGTTTTTCTAACCTATAAGTTACATATTATGTATCTTCTAAGATCATCAATTTTAAGTCGACAGTAATTTTCTCTCAGAAAGTTGAAGATACTGTTTATTGTCTCCTGTTTTATATTGTTGCTGTCAAGAAGTCAGTTTTAATCTTATTTTTGGGATTTGTAAACAGCTTCCTTTTTTCCTCTGGCTGCTTTTAAAATAATGTTTTTGTCTTTCATCCTACAATTTTACAACGATTTGTCTAAGTATATCTTCCGTTTTATTTATCCTGACTTCCTGAAACTGAAGATTTATGCCTTACATCAATTCTGGAAAATTCTTAGCCATTATCTCTTCAAATATTGCCTTTCCTACATTTTTTGTATTCTTTTCTTCCAGAATTCCATTTATAAGTATGCTAAATATTCTTTTTCTTTGCTCCATTTTTCAAATCTTTTATATATTTATTATATAAATTTATATATTTTCTATATGTTTTATGTGATCTATATATATATAGCATGTGCATAATTTACTCATTTTTACATTCTAGTTTATTAATTTTTTCTATGCATGACTAACAATGCATGACTTGTTGCTTATCAATACATTGAGTTTCCATTTTTAATTATTATATTTTTCAGTAAAATGAGTCTAGTTGAAAAACTTGCCTGGTCATTTTGATAGTCTCTTACTCTTGTTCTTATTCCTTAATTATACTTATAATACCCTATCTTATTTATTTAAACATCGTCTTGGTCTATTCAGGCTGCTGTAACAAAAATACCATAAACTGGATGGCTTATCACAACAAACATTTATCTTTCACAGTTCTGGAGGCTGGGGAGTCCAAGATTGTGGCGCTGACAGACTCAATGGCTGGGAAGGGCCTGAGTTTTAGACCACAGTGTTTTCACTGTAACTACACATAGCACAAGGGATAAGCTATCTCTCTGGGTCTTTTTTATAAAGGTGCTAATCCCATTCATGAGACTTCCTCCCTCATGACCTAATCACCTCCCAATGGCCCTGCCTCCTAATACAGTCACCTTGGGGGTTAGGGTTCAGCATAAGAATTTGGCAGGGACACAAACATTCAGACCATAGCAAACATATTAAGTACTTATGTTATATTCCACACCTGATTATTGCCGTGATTCTAGCATTTAAACATGTGATTCTGTAGTTGCTCCTCTGACCTCCATCATGGTGGCTTTTTCCCTCATGTGTTTGGTGATTTTTGATGCAAAATTCGAGCTCCTAGGAACTTCATATTAGGAAGTATTTACCTGGAGGACCTGGTAAATCGCCATTCTTCCAGAAAAGACTTGAGTTTGTTTCCACCAGATATGTGGGAGCAACACCAATCTGAGCCCACTATAAATTTTTTTAAAAATTTGAATAAATAATGCCTGAGAATTTCCAAAACTAACATAAGACATCAAACAACAGATCCAATAAGTTCAAAGAACATCAAGCAAGATAAATACCTACACACACACACGCATACACAGAGCTAGACAAATCATATTTAAACTTCTAAAAACCATAAATAGAAAATCTTAAAGGCAGACACAGAAAAAAGATGCATTATCTACAGAGGAATACAGATAAGATTTCTCATCAGAAACCATGCAAGCAAGAAGTCAATAGAGTAGTATCTTTAAAGTGCTGAAAGAAAAAACTGACAAGCCAGAATTCTATAGCCAGCAAAAATATCTTTAAAAAAGCAAAGGAGGAAAAACACACTTTGTCAGACAAAGAAAAACTAAGGGAATTCATTGCTATCAGAACCACTCTACAATAAATATTACAGGAAGTTCTTCAAGCAGATTAATATGATATCAGTTAAAACCTATATCTGAACAAAGAAAGGAAAAATGCTGAAAATGGAATGAATGAAGGTAAAATCATTTTTTCTTATTTTTAATTACTATAAAAAATTTATTTATGCAAAAATACTGACAATGTAGTGTGCATTTTTCACATATGCAAAAGTAAAATATATGACAGTAATAGCACAAAGAATGGGAGAGAGGAATTGGGAATATACTGCTTTTAGGTCCTCACACTACATGTGAAGTGGCATAATATTATTTGAAGATAGACTCAGATCGATTTAAAATGTATGTTGTAAACCCTAGGGCAACCACTAAAAGTGTAAAAAGAGTTAAAAATAAGGTCAATAGAGGAGACAGAGTGGAATAATAAAAAATGCTCAATTAACCCAAAAGAAAGGAAAAAAACCAGGAAATTAAAAAACAGCAGAATTTAGATTAGAATATTAGATTTTAATGGAATCATATTGGTAATGATTTTGAATATGGCTGATCTAAACTCCCAGTTATAAGACACAGATTGTCAGGGGCCGGCCCTGCGGCATATCAGTTAAGTTTGCATGCTCTGCTTTGGCAGCCCAGGGTTTGCTGGTTTGGATCCCGGGTGTGGACCTATGCACTGCTCATCAAACCGTGCTGTGGTAGGCATCCCACATATAAAATAGAGGGAGATGGGCACAGATATTAGCCCAGGGCCCAGTCTTCCTCAGCAAAAAGAGGAGGATTGGCAGCCAATGTTAGCTCAGGGCTAATCTTCCTCAAAAAACAAAAGACGCATTGTCAGAATGGATACAAAAGAAGATTCATTTATATTCTTCTTACAAGAATGAATGGGCCCATTCTAGCCTCTGAAGGCCATTCCTTTGTAAGATCTACTCCCATAATGATTAAAGAAGACAGAGAAATCAGATGGTATTGCACAAGAGGTTGATGCAAGACTTTGGTATTTCTTCCTAACTTCTGTAGTTCTCCATGTTCCACCCAATTCTGAAGATAACAAGACAATAGAGATCCCCTTAAGGGGATCTTGTCAAAAATGAAAAATAGTTAAGAAATTACTTTGATTCATATACTTCCTCTCTTCCATCACTGGCTTACAATTCAGTAGGATATTACTAGATATTTATTTCATTTCCTTTCAACAGAATTTATGTCAAGGTTTATTAAGGGTTAAGACAAGACCTTAAAAAAATATCTCTTTGCTCAAACTCCTAAACCCTAAAGAGTAGACTATAAATAGCTGACACAAGAGAAGGAAATTAACAAAGACTCAAAAATTTCATGTGAAAGAGGGAAATGCAAACTCTTGACCAATTATGTCACACAGAATTGAAGAATTATCCATTCAGAGGAATATAAGCATATAATGACTTGTTAAACAAGGAAGATGGGTTCCACATTTCTTGTCAGAAACAATAACTAAAGGTAGAAAACCTAAAACCTCACGATGGGACTTGAGTTAAGGGGAACCATAGCATAAAAATTATTAAGCTCAAACTAAAGTAACATCAAATGTTTCACACAAGTTAAAAATACTTGTGTGTGCAAAAGTAGGGGAATGGAGACCAAGAATGTAAAGTTTCTGAGAGCTGAAAGAAGGGGCCAAATTGTGTTCAGGAAGAAAATAATTAGAAAAATTAATAGCAAACATTTATGATGTACCATTCAGTTATATGAACTTATTTAAGGGAAGAAAATGACTGCTGAGTAATGCCCAGAGCCCCCTGACACTATTAGAATATTCATCACTCTTTATCTTAATGACTTGTTTTAATTGCCCATCTCCCCTACTAAGCTGTGAGATCTATCTGAGAAGAGCTGTATCTTTGATATCCCCAAGGTATTCCCTGGCTTTGTTAAAGAGAACACTTGTGGGATAGGAAAGACATGGTACCTATCTTCTGCCTCTTCATTACTATGGTCAAGTCATTCTAAAAGAATTGAATCAGAATAACCATCAAGGCCACCTAAGCAAAACTAGTGGGAGACACTCATTGCTTCAACAGATTTTCACAAGACATACTCAGCCCAAGTTCTGCATCTGCTGGCCATGCCTAAAATTCCTTCAACAAGTAAAAAATTCAAAGACTGGTTGAGAATATTTTGATATATAATTAGCCAATCAACCAG
This sequence comes from Equus quagga, assembly GCF_021613505.1. NCBI lineage: Eukaryota > Metazoa > Chordata > Mammalia > Perissodactyla > Equidae > Equus > Equus quagga. Next base: position 78,970,829 of record NC_060278.1, read on the forward strand.
TGAGAATAAAGAACAACCCTCTGTATTAGTCAGGTTTCTACTGCAATTATGCTGCATAATGTATAACCCAAAAAGCACAGTGGCTTATAAAAAAACATTTCGTCTCTTTCACTCTAATGTCTGTGGTTTAGACTAATGGATTAGATGGATTAGCCCACCAGGATGGCTGGTACCGATCTGATTTCATCTTTGATTAACAGTATTTAGCTTAGGCTACCAGTTGGGTTTAAGTCTCTACCTCATGGTTAAGCAGGAGCTATATAGACCAGATTCTCTTCAAGGAGGATGGCAGAAGTATTAGAGATAAAGTCAAATAATAAAAGTACATTCATACTCTCCACTCACATCACATTGACTCCCATTCCTTTAGCCAAAATAAATTACATAGCCAAGTCCTGTAACAATGGGGTAGAGAAATAGACTCCACGTACTCTGGGGCGCAATAATACAATGTCCCATGGCAAAGGGTGTGAGCATATAATTCCATGACAGGGGGGCAGTGAAGAATTGGGAGCAGTCATTCCATGTATCACTCAAAACTTACCTGTTTTAATAAGAAGAAAGGAAAGAAGAGAACAAGAGGGAGCTGTGTGTCTAAGGGTCGTTACACCCAAACAGGGCAAAGTTTCAGATTGTGAAGAAATCATTCATACACACACATTTGTCTCCACTTCATTCCCTAGAGAAAAATACAAGTTGTGCACATCCCAAAGCCCTTCTTCCAGTTCCTTAGACACAGCAAGCTTTTGGACACATCAAGGCTGCTCTCTGCTAGAACACTCCTACCTTTACTCTTTCCTTTGCTAATCCCTATTCACAATTCGGGTTTCAGCTGAAATGTTGCCTTTTCATGAGGCCTTTTTCTGCCACCTCCCCACCATTCCCAACCTGAGTCAGACATCATTACAATCTTTTGAAGAAGCTTTATCCCGCTTTATTGTGTCCATCTCAATTTGCAATTGTGTGATTTTCTTTTAATTACATCACTCATTGTGAGCCACTTGAGGACAGGACCATGACTGTGTTTCCACCAGTGTGGCTAACACTAACCCCAGAAGAGAATAGGTAATAAATAAATATGTGTTGATGCAATGAATGGACAATTTTTTCCCAGATGACAATTTTTGTTAATAAAGACAGTTCAGAATTCAATCACATAAGCTAAAGCAAACATTTTCCCCGAACGAATTAGCCACATGTTCAGGATGTTGACTTAGAGATCCTTTAGTGTTGCCTTGTCCAATATGGTAGCCACTAGTCATGTGAGACTACTTAAATTTAAGTTTAAATCAATTTATATTAATTAAATTTAAAATTCTGTTCCTCAGTTACACTAACCATGTTTCAAGTGCTCGAAAGCCACATGGGTAGATACCCAGAAGTAGGATTGCTGGTTCCTATGGTAATTCTATTTTTAATTTTTAAGGAAACTCCATACTGTTTTCCCAGCAGGTACACCAATCCCACCAACAGTATACAAGGGTTCCATTTTCTCCACAGCTTCACCAATACTTGTTGCCTTTTGTTCTTTGGTAACAGCCATCCTAACAGGTATGTGTTGATATCTCATTGTGGTTTTGATTAGCATTTTCCTGATGATTAGTGATGTTGAGTATCTTTTTATATACCTCTTGGCCCTTTGTATTTCTTCTTTGGACAAGAGTCTATTCAAGCCCTTTACCAATTTTTAAATTGGGTTATTAGTTTTCTGCTCTTGATTGTGGGAGTTCCTTCCATATTTTGGAGATAAACCCCTTATCTGATATATGGTTTGCAAATATTTTCTCCCACACTATAGGCTGCCTCATCACTCTGTAAATTGTTTCCTTTGCTGTGCAGAAGACTTTTAGTTTGATGTAGTTAAACTTGTCTAGTTTTGCTTTTGTTACCTGTGCTCTTGATGTTATATCCATGAAATCATTGCCAATTTTAGCACTCCCATGTTCATTGCAATATTATTCACAAGAGCCAAAATATGGAAACAACCTAAATATCCATCAGCAGATGAATGGATAAAGATAATACATACATACAGTGGAATAGTATTTTCAGCCTTTAAAAAGAAGGAAATTCTGCAGTGTGTGACGACATGGATGAATCTTGAGGACATTATGCTAAGTGAAATAAACCAGTCACAGAAAGACAAATACTGTATCATTCCACTTATATGAGGTATCTAAAGTAGTCAAACTCAGAATCAGAGAATGGAATGGTGGTTGCCAGGGGCTGGGAAAGGGGGAAATGGGGCATTGTTAATCAACAGGCTTAAAGTTATAGTTATGCAAGATAAATAAGTTCTGGAGAGTTCTACAGGCACAACATTGTACCTATAGGTAACAATACTATATTGTACACAAAAATTTATTGAGGGTAGATCCAATGTTAAGTGTTCTTATCACTATAAAATAAAATAAAATATTTTAAGAAGCCATATGGGATTGGTAGAGAACATACTTAACAGCACAGATAAAGAACATTTAAAAAGTTCTTTTGGACAGGGATGCTTTGGAGGAAACATTCAATCCCATAACCAAATTCTTCTCTTTTAAGATGCTCTAAAGCTGCGTGAAGCTTCCCAAAATGTCTGATTTCTAAGGACTCATTTATAGACCCCAAGATTCTGACTCTGCTTTCCCAAAGCACACTTGCTCAGCATGTCACTGACTAGTTACCCCAAGGAACTCAAGGCTGGGTTTGGATATTTTAACTGTTTTACCAAACTGTTCTTTTTCCCTTTGTTGTGTTAAGGAGATGCAGTCACCAACCTCCCTGAACCAGACTAAGCCTCACCATGAGAGCTATGCCTGTGACCTTTGCCTTATGTTGAATGCTAAGATCTCTCCAGGAGGAGCTGAGGCCTTATTACCGTAACCTGCAGTGTATGTGGAAGCATGTTTTCCAACTGAGTCTGCACAAGTGAATACCCTCCTCTCCCTTTCGAATATTCATTCCCCATCTGAAATAAATGTCCCTGCTTCCGTTTGTTCGGGGATGCGCCATAACTCTGGAAATGAGTCCTCATGGTCTCCTATTTGCTGCAACTATATCTTACTTTGTGAAACAACTACTTCTGGTGGAGAGTCTGATTTAACTCACCAGGAGGGAACCCCCTTCAGTTTTGGTAGCAAGCATACAACTCCTTAAAAGGTGTTTACACTTGAACTGGGTAACCTTCTTAAGTTTCAAAAAAGTATTTTCCACTAATGTTTGCAAAAGGACATTGTAGTTCACCAAGTCAAACTAATTATCTGTCCTTGCTAAAATCAGTTCACCCAGGTTTGCAAACTCCACAGTTGATTATGATTCTCTCTCCTCTTTTTTGTCCATTGTATCCTGGTAATAACCCAGATCTGTTAACTATTCTCTCCTTAATTCTCTTTGTGTGTCTCTTTTCTTCCACACGTGCTGTGGTATACATAGTTCAGACTCTTAGAAGCCCTTGCTTGGATGATTTGCAGTTGATCTTGCTTCTAGACAATCCCCTGCTATTCCATTCCATAGTCAGTTGCCAATCAAATATAATCTTATTGTGTCACTTTCCTGCTCACGTAACTTTCAAAGACACTTATCAGCCACTATTTAAGACTCTCAACAGGCTATGCTGTACTTCCCTTTCTAACAATATTCCCCACCACTCTCAATTGCTGCAGCCAGATTCATCCACTCACCTTCCAAGCACACCAAAGGCATTTCTGCCTCAGCACATTTCCTCTCACCGATGCTCCCACTGACAGTTCCTTTTCTTCCTTTGTAACTTCCTCAAATTTCTCTATTTCCCACTGTTTCCTCTTTTTAATAACTTTCAAAAATGTTCTTACTTATATTGCTATTTTAGCTTTGAATCATATATGGCCTGTATTATCACTTGTATTACAGCATAATCACAAATTATTATCATTTGTTTAAATAGCAGTATGTCGATATGTCTTTTTCTCTCTTACTATAAAGTGAGCTCTTGAGATCATGGATTTTGTATTACTTCTTTTATTTCCCACAGAATTGAGTACTATCAGGAGAGAGAGAGAGGAAGGCAGAGAGAGTGAGAGCTCTGTGTGTGAGTTTGTAATGCACATTTAACAAATGTGTATATATATTGTATATGTATGCATGCATGTGTGTGCATATATATATAAATCCCTGATGAATGAATGAATAAATGAATGAGCCCTACTGCAATCTCATAGGTTTGCCTTGACTTCTTCGCATGTGTCTTTAATTTTTCTGGTAAATATTCAGGATGTCATACAGGAAAATCATGTATCATGCCAGAAACCGCTTAATAATGTGGGTTCAAAACTGCCAAGCAAAGGCAATTACTTCCTTTAAAATATTGCCTTATTTGGTCTCTTCCTTTTTCTGTAATAGTTGTTCACAGACCTACTGCTCTGTCTTCATTTAAAAAAAGAAAATCTTAAAACCCGAACTCTGTGGTCTGAAACCTATTTTGTAAGAAATGTATTTCTTTTGGCAATCAGAGATTAAGGAAAAGTGCAAAAAAAGAATTTGAGACTATATCAGTATTCAACTGTGTATATATGGCCAAAAAAAAAGAAAAACTTAAGCCCTACATTCACATAATTCAAAGAGAAACTTTCATGCAGCTTAAAGATGGATAAGACAGCAAAATACATGCAGTCGTGCTGGGGCCACCTTTGGGCATAATGAATCCCTTCTTTCACCGTGTTGACGTCTCTCTTCTAAACTTTCCAATCTTAAGTTCTTTGGAGAAAAGCACTACAGTCAATTCTCAAGTATTCGTATTGAGGAAAAAAATAAGAAGTTTGGATGACCTCAAGTTATAAATAAGCTAAAATTATTAAATTTGATACTAAAATATGTTCTGACATTTTAATATGTGTTCACCAAGCTTTCTAGGAATTCTACATCATACGAAACCCCAGCACCACATTGTGAAGGCTCCAGAGGGTTTAAAAGTTGTCCAGAATCTTTCATACTTGCTCTTTTCTGACCCTTTCCTTCCACTCTCCTCTCCCTGATTGGGAATAAGCTGATAAAAAAAAATCTGTCTTTTCTCAAATCTCCCTTGCTTAAGAGAAAGTAGAAATGATCAAGTATTTAAATTTCAAGGGACTTTTCTCAATAAAAGCAAATAGATATTTGAGATGTCAACAACATTATATTTGAGTATATTGGGTTCAATCACCTGAGTAGCTCTCCTCTATAATTCTCTCTCCCATCCTCCTTATCATTTTTATCCAGAATTTTAGTTCCATCTTTAAGAAAATTAGTGACTACTTTTCTTACAGTCAATATTTTCCAATGCAGTTTATGCATTTTCTTATTCATGGTGGCTTTTAAACAAAATTCTTCTCCTTAGATAGTATTTTCAGCAAAGAATTGGGAATGATAAACTCTCTTAGTTTTTGCATATCTGGAAATTTGTTCGTTTAACACTCATTTTCAAGGGATAGTTTAGCTTGGTATAGAATTCCTAGGTAGTAACTTCAGTGAAGGAATGTGACGGGTACACTCCTGGTTTTTGCACATCTGAAAATGTGTTCATTTCATACTCACTGTCAAATGACAGTTTAGCGTGATATGGAATTCTAGCTTCTTTCCCTTTGCACTTTGATGATACTACCCCACTGTTTTTAAGCATTTATTTTTGAAGCTGAGACATCTCCCATCACTCTCAGTGTCATTTCATTGTAGGTAATCTGTTTCTTCTCTCTGGCAATTCAAAAAATTTTTCAATTTATCCTTGATGTTCTGCAACTTCACTTCAATTGATCTTTCTGAATTTATGTCACTTAATCTGATCAGCATTTGGTGTGCACTTTCAGTCTGAAAACTCATGTCTTTTCTGGCAATATTAAAAGCATCAGCCATAATCCATTTTAATATTTCCTCTCAACCATCCCTCTCTTCTCTCTTTACAAAAATCATGTGTATATATGTATTGAGTCTCTCAATCTATCTTCCATTACCCTAATTTCTCTTCTAAGATTTTACTCTAACTCATAATTTGCAGCACTATGAGTAAATTCCTCAGTAACATCATCCAATTCACAAATTCTGCTTTTACTGTGAAGAACCAACTGGATTATTTTTAAATTTCACTGATTATGCATCTCTTTCATATCCAGGATTTCTAACAGATTATCCACTTGCTTTAATGCATAGCTGACTGTATTTGTATTATAATCTTTTGTTACTTTCCTTAAACTTATTTACTATAAAGTCATTTTGCATTTTATCAGGAGTTAATTTGTGTTCTGATTGTTGATCTTGTTGGCTACCTTTTTTGGTGCTGGCTAGGCACATGTGCTTTAGCATTTCAGTTTCCAGGTTTATTTTAAGGGTGGGAGTGGGTAGAGTTATTGACTGTCCTGATTTTCCCAGCACTGATGGTGTTCCTGGAGCATGGGAACATCAGTACTAAAACTGGAAAAACCCTGGGAAAACCAAGAACACTTGGTGATCCTTGAGGCGATTTGCTTCCCTCTCTCTGGCAGATGGTTTTGACTTTGCCTCCCTCCAGTCCCTGAGGACTGGTACATCCAGAACTAAGTCTTCTGTTGGCAGCAGAGCACTCTTATCCTACAAAACGGTACATTTTCTGAACCAGCAAAAGGCTTAGCCCAGTCCTGGTTGCAGAGACGTCTCTTTCCAGGAGCTTTATAAAAACCTGAGATGCAAGCACTGATCCTGGCTCTTTTGAGCCTTTTTTGTGACATAGGAATACCAATGCCACCTCCAACTTCATGTAAGGAGAAAAACTCAGTCCCCAAACATAAGTTGATGCTACAACCATCCACCCTCAGAAGTCAAACTCCTGGCCACCTCTACCTGTCCCCAGACCAAGAGCTCAGTGAGCCTATCACTTCCGCTCACCTTGCCAGTTTCCCTGCTCTCCCTCTGTTCACAGTGTGCCTACATCTTGTTAATTCATAGGAAATATTGTCTACTTTATCTTTTTCTGGAACAGAGGATGGAGTTCAAAGTTCAATTTCACAGAACAATTTTGTCTGAAAATCTCTGTCATAAACGTGGAACATTTAAACACCATGCCAGTAGAAGGCCTCGTAGTCTTCCAAATCCTGCATGGCCACCAACTCCTCTCAGCGTTTTCTCTGCTCATCCTATTATGCAATGGCCATTAATATGTAAAAGGAATTTGTCAACTCCTGGAAGTTTAGATATTCACCAGCTTCAAGTGGTGAAAATGCAGATGGGAATCAGAAATTTAGAAAGAATCCTTGACAAATAATGAAAACAGGTGTCTCAAAGTTTACAGAAGAAATTACAGGCCTATTAGCCACGGGAAAGTTTATACTTCACCAGCATGCGGGGTCCTTGGGACTAGAGGTTTCATTCATCTTTATATCCTGAGCATTTAGCACAATGCCTATCACATATTAAGCACTCAACACATTTTGAGTGAAGTTGTTTGAACTATAAGGAGAATTCCTTGGGCTTCTACTCAGAGCCTAGTTACTTTTACTTTATAGATGTTTGTAACAGGTTGACAGCACATCAGAAGACAAATAAAAGCAAGAGAGAAAGCAGAATAAAACTTTAAAGGCAGACACGGGATTCAAACAGACGAACACAAACAGACGGTTATATGTTAATAGATCCCAAGAGCATCCTATATTATGACATGATATAAAAACTAAAATGTATAATGATTCTCTTGATTCAGGGAGAAAAGATTAAATTACATAAGTCTGTTTTGCTTAAAAAGACAGAGTAACAAAATGTGTATTTTAGAATAATTCCCATATACAATGGGTAAATTTTTTAAGGAGGTGTTTATACTCGAAGGTATTAAACCCTCAACTTTTTGGAACATGCAGCTGCTGCAGACAATGCCCTCCTTGAAAGCTGAAAACAGTTGAAATCTTTCTGCATAATGAAATCTCAGTTACCCACCATGATTATAGAATGACCAGTTCCAGAAAAGCATTTTCTTCCCATGAATAAGAGTTTAACTCCTTCAAGCAAACCACATGCTACCCTTGGTGGTACTTGAGCCATAAGTAACTTTTTGGTGCTGCACACCTCTCTCAGAACCACGGCTGTGCCTTGAGGATTACAGAAGTAGAGGGAGCTTTTTGCCTCTGCAAAAGTGTTTGGTTTCACTTTTCATCATGGAATTTCTTCTGGGTTGCTTGCCCATCTCAGTAGCCTTTTCGATTTCCAAGTGTCCTGCCAGCCACTTGTCTCCACGGCTGCCACCACTTAAATCTCATCCAATCTTTTCCTGAATTAGGAGGACTAATTAAATGAGACCCCCTATATGACATAGCTAATATGGTGGCTGGCTCATGACAGACCCTGAACTGGAGTGAGAGGATTATTATGATAATTCTCATACCATCATTTCATAGATGGAGAAACAGAAACTGGGAGGTCAGTAACAAGTCCATTTAGATAGAAAGTGACAGGGTGAGAATTTAGCCCACTTCTGAGTGATTCCAAGAACTCCAGGTGTCTTTGCCTCAGCATAACGTCGCTTCTATCCATCACCAGATCTGCCTCCTTTGAAGTAAGCAGGAGAATATTTATTGTGGGCTGCTGACAGGAAAAGCAAGTGTGAACAGAGTAGGAGAAGAGAGAGAAATAAAGATGGGTAGCTATAACCATGGGTACATGAGCTTTGATTTTCAATATCCAGAAGATATAAAAGGACTTTAATCAAAAACATCCATACTTTTGTGAACTGCCTAATTGATAAGACGATTTTGTTTTTCAGGTGAGAATTCTACACCACTTTCTATACTTCTCTAAAAGTTAGATTTTGTAGTCTGTGGGCCCAAAAAGGACCTCCAGCTGAAGAAAAGAATATTAGGGTAAACGTTTTTTTTGAATTATCAGTTCTATTTCTAGGTGGGGAAAAAAAGACATTCTAGGAAGGTAAAATGGTAACACCAGTTGGCCTTTTACAATCACCCATAGGACTGTTTCTAAGACTCTAATAGCTGTCTGGGTTCTTCTCTACATTCTTCAAAAAAAAAAAAGATAGTTTTCACAGTTTAGATTTCATACCTATGAAATATCCTCAAGTCACCTTAGAATTTTAAACTTTTGATAAGATTTTCATCATGTTCATGTTAATAACTTGCCACTAAACATGAATGAAGTTCATTTGGGTAAATAAATAAAATACTTTAATACACATATTCATAAAATTACAATAAATTGGTCCAAAGACCTCTCCAAATCAATAAGGAAAGATAAATAACAAGCACAAAGGATTTGGAGGCATTTCACAGAAAGAGAAATCCAAGTGATCAATATAATGATCTCCAACCTCACCAGAAATCAGTGAAAGAGTGAAATACAAATTAAAACAATGATGAGATGCTACTTTATACCCACCAAATTAACCAACTTTAAAACTCTGAAAATGCCAATTCTTGGTGAAAATAAGGTAAAAATGAGACTCATATGGCTGATAGCAGTGCAAATTAGTCCAATTACTTGGAAGAGTAATTTGGCAATAGCTAATATATTTGAAGATGTTCCTATAATACAGTCTATCAATCTAGATATCTACCCTAAAACAATTCTCAGACATATTTGTAAAGCAACATGTACAGGATGTTTGTTACAAAATCATCATAATCGTAAAAATTATGGAAACAACTAACATATTGCAGGCAATAGGTTAGGTAACTGTGGATGTTCATAAATGGCATGCCATATAAGAGTTAAAATGGATGAACTAGACATATATGTACCAATGTGCATACATTTCAAATACTTTATAATGAATTAAAAATGCAAGCTGTAATGACAACATTTATGTACATTTTAAACACACAATACTATAAATTGTGGAATCATATATTTGTAAGAAAAAGTAGGAAAGCATGGATGGGAATAGAGAACTATTTCAGGAAGGAAAGAGAAGGAAGGTATAGAATGAAATTTGGTGCTATATTCGCAACATTTTATTGTTTAAAAACAAAAATATCTGAAACAAATATGTTAAAACTTATCTCTGAAATCTGAGTGATAAATCCATGATGTGTCTTAGATTATTTTCTATACTTTTCTGGAGGTCTGAAATGTTTCATAATTTATCATTAAAAATCTAAGTAACATATTGATATTATGCACACTGCATAGTTAAAATCATAATACATAAAAAGGAACATACACAGAAAAACCGCATCAAAATATTAACCATAGTGCTATTAGTGAGGGAAACGATTGGTGAACTTTTCTCCTCTTTTCTCTAGTGTCCAAATTTTGTTTACTGTGTATATACTACTTTTAAGTTTTAAAAATGTATTGATTTGATTATAAAGCACAATTAGTAGATTTTCTTATCTTTTACTAGGAGAAATTTTGTCTTTTTAAAGAGATAAAATAAGTGACTCATACTCCTTTTGAGGCTACACATTAGTAATGAATGCCTTTAAATTTAGCATTGTAAATATTGAATTCAGTAGTTACAATAACTTAAATGAGTCAGTGTTTGTTTACACAGTCAAGCCAATGCTTCTAAAATAGTGCTAGCTGCCGTTTAAAAAAGAAATGCTACTGCAAGTTTTGGTCATCATGAATTCTTTTTTCAAGTAATTGCATCCTCCTCAGTTTGTCAGTTTCTAAGTTATACCCAACCTGAAGCTGTATCAGACTGGAAAATCCTTCATACTGATGAGTGGACAACTAAAGAAATGCATTTTCTAAATAAAGTTGGATTAAATGGCTCTGGTTTTTAAAAGGCCAACAAGTATCCTAATACATATCTACAATGTCAGCACTAAAAGGGAGTTTAGAAATTAGCTTATTTAACCCCACAATTTTACGAAGGTAGAACTGACATGCAAGGAGGTTAAGAGGTTAATGTCACACAGTTTATGAGAGGCAGAGCCACTATCACATGCCAGCTGTTCAATCTTATCATAGAACACCCTCTCCAAGCTACCAACCTGCTGGGAATGACTTTTAACATCTCCTCAGAGTTCCAGACTATAATGCTCCTTAAAAAACACTCAACTGTATCATGTCTGAAAGCTCGGACAATATAAGAGAGCAGAGACCCTGGAGAGAGAGGGTTAACAAATTTTTAAACTGAGGTTTGGTCCTCCAAAATCTTTGATGTGAGTTACTGCTTTTAATTCATTATTATAGAGCAGCAAATAACTTCTCCACCCCAAGAGGTACACCATCCTTCCAAATTCTCAGCCAAAGATTTGCCTACTTGTGAGATTGCACCATCTTTCCTCCCTCCCACCTCTCTCCCTTCCTGCCTTCCTTCCTACAACAAATATTTCTTGATTTTACTATTATTTGGGCTGACCTATACGGTCCCTACCATTACAAAGCATATGGTCTAGAACTCTAAGGTCCAATATGGTAGCAACTAGCCACAAGTGGCTATTCAAATTTAAATTAAAATTAAGTGAAATTAAAATTTCAGGCCCTCAGTCACACTAGCCACATTTCTAGTGCTCAATACCCACAGTGCAGATGTAGAATATTTCCGTCATTACAGAAAGTACTATTGGAAGTGTTGGTCTAGAAAGAGGAGAAAGTAAATTAAGCAATCACAGTGCAAGTTGTTTGTACTATGATAGGGGAAGTTCAGGAAGCAATAGGAGCACCAAAAAAAAAAAAAGAGTTAAAGATGGTGATGGGAAAGTATCGGCTCCACCTCTATTAGAATTTCTGGCTGTCTCTCTGGCCTTCTCTCTTTACCTTACCTCTTCTTGTCCTTTATCCTATTTGTTATCCTGGCTGGTGGGAGCATGAGGTTCAATCCTAGTAGACAAAATAAAACACCACCTCCTCAATCCTGTCCAATCCACTCCTCAAGTCTTCTCTAGTGACTAAATCCGCCAGCTTAATACTTGCCCATTCAAAACAAAATACTCCCAACAAAGGTTCTAGAGGAAGCTTTTTGTCCTGTGCATGACCCCGTGGTCTCTGGTGCCAAATGACCAGGTCAGGCCTGAAAAGGTGGGAGTCCATTAGGTTCTCAAAAGGGGTGCTTCCTTTGAGCTCCTGTAACAATACAAGAATCTCTTCTGTCGGGCTACACAGGCAGTCAACTAATTATGAGATCTGTTTACTCACTGCTTTTTAAATATTCTAATCGTCCCCCAATGTTCTCGGAGCCAAGAGTTAACTCAAACACAGGTGCAGAAGAGCTAACAAAAGGAAAAGAAATAATATACAGATCAAGTGAGAAATCAGACCCTCAATGGTTTGCTTATGTAATGGCTGTTGTCATGTCCCTAATGGACACACATGTGACTGCAGAAAATCCCTGCCAGACAGGTTGGTTTGGAGAAGCCAAGTGGATAGTAAAAAGTGCATTCAAAGAATGCTTTTTAAACCAAGACATATCACATTGATATCTAGACAAGCAAAGAAGGATTCACAGGTCTCTGGGGGCATGTTTGCTTTTTTAAAAAAACGGACAATAGTTATTTAAAATGCCAAATCAATTATTATCATGTAAATACCTTCAAAGTCCTTTCTTCTTTTTATCAAGAAGTTTCAGCGACACCATCCCACCTCAAAGCAATTTTATTTATGCTATTCAGTTACACAGAGCAAACCTTTCTCTTTTTTTTTTTTTAAAGATTTTATTTTTTTTCCCTTTTTCTCCCCAAAGCCCCCCGGTACATAGTTGTATATTCTTCGTTGTGGCATGTGGGACGCTGCCTCAGCATGGTTTGATGAACAGTGCCATGTCCGCGCCCAGGATTCGAACCAACGAAACACTGGGCCGCCTGCAGCAGAGCGCGCGAACTTAACCACTCAGCCACGGGGCCAGTCCCAAACCTTTCTCTTTTTAACAGAACAAAGTTCAGCCTAATTCTGGCTTATTTCTGAAGGATCACAAATTCAAAATTATTTTGATTGTTGGAGGCATTATTGTTAATATAAAATTAGTGTTGCTAAAGGTAATTATGACCTGGAAATTCTCCTTTTGCCCCTCTAGATCCATCGGGCCCCCTTTTCCACTCTGCTCTGTACTCCTGAGGCCTACTTTTATGAACTACAACAACGGGCTCCTTTGCCTTCTGGTTTCTAGTTGGGTTTGGCCATCTCCTCTGACTCTGACACTCCGGCCTCCTTCTTTCACTTATAAGGACCCTTGTGATTACATGGGGCCCACCCAGATAATTTAGGATAATATCCCTATCTCAGTGCTCTTAACCTAACCTCATCTGCAAAGTCCCTCTTTCCATGTAAGCTAACATATTTACAAGTTCCAGGCATTAGGACATGAACATCTTTAGGGGATCATTTTTCTGCCTACCACAGTCCACACTCTGGCCTGAAAAGATTCACATCTATCCCATATGCAGAATTAATTCACCTCAACACAACAGCGCCAAAGTCTTAACCTGCTATGGCATCGCCTCAAAGTCCCAAATCTCATCTAAATCTCATCAGCTCAAATGTGCCATATCTCATCATCTAAATAGGATATGAGTGAAACTCTGAGTATGATCCATCCTGGGACAAAATTCTTCTCCCTCTGTGGACCTATGAAACTAGAAACCAAGTTATCTGCTCCCAACATACAACAGTGAAACAGACATAGGATAGCAGCTATACACATTCCTGTTCAAAAAAGGAGAAAATGGAAGGAAAAACATGAGTCACTGATGCCAAGCTATTTCAAAAGCCAGCCAGGCTTTTTGTTGGAAGGCCTCGGAATAATCCTCTGTGCCTCTGACCACTGAGTCATCCTTCCCTTTTCATGAAAGGTAGCACAGGTTTTCAGCTGAGTAGTTTTATTAGTCTTTTTCTTGCCTATAGAATTATGGGGGTCCAACAGCCTTCTTTCATTTTGTCTTCTGTCGGCACCTTTTAGTCCAAGCTGGCAGTGTTTCTGCTGGTACCAAATTCTCAAGAATCTTGTGGATCTCCTGTGTATGTCACTAGGATTCACTCCATAGATGCACAGCTCCTCTACATATCTTTCCTGGATAATCCCGTCTCTATTCCTGGCTTCTACTGGGACAGCTGAGATGATCCATGAGTCACACGTCTAATCTCTTCAAAAAGTCCTCCATATGACTTAATACTCTGAACTTTTCATCCTTCTGAGGCACTAACATAAGGCTGTTTAGCCACTTGCTTGGCCTTCTCTCCAAAGCACACTTTCTTGACACTGAATCTTTTAATAGCAGCAATTTTTTTGCAATCTGTATAGGCTGAGAATTTCCCAAGTCCTGGTTCTTTTTTGCTTAACAGCTCTTTCAACCCATCTCCTTCCTCTTGTGTTTCACTATAAGCAGCAAGAGGAAACCAGCTTGCACCTTCAACATTTTTCTTGGAAATCTCTTCAGCTAAATCTCCAAAGGAATCATTTACAAGTTTTGCTTTCCACATAACTTCAGGACACAATTCAGCCAAGTTTTCTGTCACTATACAAAAAGGATTTCCTTTCTTCCAGTTTCCAAAAGCTTGTTCTTCTTTCCTTCTGAACCCTTTCTAACAAAACCTTTAACATCTGTATTTCTACTTATTCGTGACAATTTAGGTATCATCTACCATGCTTCTCACTTCCTTCGAAGTCCTAACAGAGTCACTAACATCCATATTTCTACTAAAAGTCTGTTCAAGGCAATGTACGATTTTCCTATTTTACTACTCAATTTTCCTCCAGCCTCTGCCTACTGCTCAGTTTCAAAGCCATATCTACATATTTGTTACAGCAGCACCCCACTTCTGGTACCAAAATCTGTATTAATTTCCCATCTTCTGTAACAAATTACCACAAATTTAGTAGCTTAAGCAAATGCATGCTTAATATCATATAATTCGGGAAGTCAGAAGTCCAAAATGGGTCTCATTGGGCTGAAATCAAGGGGTTAGCAGGGCTCCATTCCTTTCTGGAGGCTCTAAGGAAGAATTCGTTTTCTTACTTTCTTCACCTTCTAGAGGCTTCCCACATTCCTTAGCTTATGGCCCACTTTTATTTTCAAAGCCAGCAATAGACAGTCAAGTCTTTCTCACATGGCATCTTGCAATTACATTGGGCCCAACTGAATAATTCAGGATAATCTCCGCTTGTCAAGATCCGCAACTTAATCACCTCTGCAATGTCAATTTTTCCATATAATGTATCGTCTTCACAAGTTCCAGGGATTCAGATGTGGACATCTTTGGTGGGGAGGGGAGCATTATCCTGTCTACCACATCCTCATCCTGGGATCAGCCCCTAATAAATTACTGGCATGAATTGGTATATAAATAGTCCCATCCCTTCAGATCCTATGCCCCTCAGATAGGGAAAGTTTGAGATGCATGTTTTACACTGGCTTAAATTTCCTTAAGTTCCCTAGTAGGCTTAAATTTAAGTTCAATCACTGGTGAATTGTTTAATGTATTGATTGCCTACCTTTCATTTTTTGCTTTCACAACTGAAGTTTCCTGAGACCATCTCCCAAACAAACTGCTTGCACTAAGATCCATGTCCCAGGATCTTCTTCTGGGGGAACCCAAACTAAGACATTACGTGATTTGAACCCCACTTTTCCTCTGTCTCAGTTTCCTTGGGAAAGAGATATAATACCATCTCCCTGATTTTCTCCCAAGGAATGTATATGAATATGAAAGGAATAATGCTTCTGAAAGTGTTTTGGGAAAATCTTAAACAAGGGTGCGCAGATGAGTGCTATCTTGATTTAAATCTAGCCAACATTTTTTTCTTGATATAGTGAATGGGTAAATTTCAGTCAATGCTTCTAAAGCAGTGTTTCTCCACTGGACACAATTTTGCCCACTGGGAACATTTATCAATGTCTGAAGACATTTTTGATTGTCACAACTTTGGGAGATGGGTTAGCTACTGGCATCCAGCTGCACATCCTACAGGGCAGAGGACAACTCCCCACAACAAAGAATTACTCAGTTTAAATGTCAATAGTGCCACTGTTGGGAAACCTTGCTCTTAAGTCAGAAGATTAAACTGATTTATGTCATTCTTAGGTCTGTTTACAATAATTTTCTGCCTCCTCAAAGTTTATGATTGCTCAGTTCATTCTTTGAAAATTAATTTTACTCCAACTATTGGCTAGAGAAGCCATTATGTAAACAACCTAATGTCACTCTTCATAAACACCTTATATTTTTTTTGGTGGCATTTGCTAATGTTTTTGTCACAGAACCATAGCAAACCACGTTGTAGATGAATCCCAAAGCCATTCTAACTACATCGTAAAAGTCGCTACTGTATAGTAAACAGAGGCCAATTCACCATCAAAACCAGGTTCTGCCCAACCCAATGGAATAGAGCAGAGTTGAACTTGCTTAAAATATTTCCTTTCCTTTTTTCCCTGAACCATTTACTTTAATATAACACAAAGGAATTACAACTGAAGCATTAGTTACTAGAAAATCTGAGCTTCTTTGCAAGTCTTTCCTTATTTTTCATTGTTGTTTCCATATTCCATTTTCATTTTCCTTCTTTCCTCGGTTCATTTTACTTCTTCATCTTCTCCCATTGCCAACTTCAGCATCTTTTCATTTTACTGTTCCTCTTTTCCTTTCTCTCCTTCTTTTCCTTCCCACCTGTCCTGTCCCAACCCTTTTCAAGTTTTTCTTGCCCTCAGAACTGAAACTCTTCTCATTAACTGAGTGGCACTTGCAGGATTTAACTGCCTTTCCCAGCTCCTCTTTAAACATGTCAAGTTGAGCCATCTGGGCTTTTTAATGTTTCCTGTAAAGCCTGTCACTGCTTCCATCGCCTATTTTGAGGGGCTGCACAAGAAGTCATTGTAAGTTAATTTTTCCCTAGGGCACTCCAGTCACTTTATTAATTGTTTTCTTCCTCACGAATGTCTTTTAGTCAATAATAGCCTGATTTTTTTCTTAAACACAATCCAAATTCCCTCCTAATTGTTTACTTGTTTTTTTAAAACCATGCCCTCATAGCTTAGAATTACAGAAATCTTAACAAGGAAAGGATCTTCTATTTAAAGAAAATGGCTTAAAAATCAGAGGATGAAACAATCTCTAGAAGATTCCCACCCTGTCAAAGAATTCAGAAATATTTTTTTAAAAAACACACAAGGTAAAGATCTAAGAGGACCATGACTTTGATTTTCTATGATCCTCCCCTTATTCTCACAGATAAGTATTATTTTTGTATTATTTATTTATTTATGGTGTTCACCTTGGAATTATTTTTAATGAAGGTAAGAAGTCTAAGCAATCTCTCTTTAAAAGTAAACATTTAAATAATGCTTACCTTGCAAGAATAATTTGAAAGTAGATAAATAGTTTAGTGCAAAAATATCCCATAGTTGCAGTCATTTGGACAAATTACGTGTTTCAATCTATGACTCCACATAGAAACATAATTACAATAACAGTAACAGCAACACCAATTTATTAAGTATCTCCTTCAAGCCAGAAATAGTGCTTTTCATATAGTATCCCCAATTGTCACAAACTTTTTTCTACCTCATCACTTCTAACTTTGTTTTTATCTTTCTTCTTATCTCTTCCTTCTTCTTTTTCTCTAGATTAACTTTTCTTCTTTATTTTCTTCATCATCTTTGTTGCCATGATCTTCTTCTTCTTCATGTAACTATTATAATCAATAGTCTTTTGACATGGAATAAAAAGCTTTGGCATTCAGAGAAGGGAAATAACTTGTCTAGAATCATGCACATTTTAGGTGAAACCCAGGTCTGTCTGATACCAAAATCTGTAATCCTATTATAAGAATGCTTTTAAAGGATCATGCACCTCACTTTAAAATCTTTGCTTTGCTTACTTTAGGCATTCATGCAATATCCTTCTTTTCCGAACACATAAATACTCACAATCCTCCCCCATCCCATTTAATTGGTTTTCTTGAAATATTCCTCAGTCTGTATTTTAATTGTCCACATTGAACAAGGTGAAGAATGCTCTCCAAGAGTAGAAGATAGATCCACGCAGCGTAGAAAAAAACTGAGGCTAAACTTAATCTCAAAGGTACACCTGCTACCTTCCATTTACAGACGCCCTGGAGAAGGCAGTGGGCCTGAGATCACTATGATCAACCAAGAGGATTAATGACCAACAAAACCATTCTTTAAATTATTTGAAGCTTTTTAACAATATAATTATGTGTGTGTATATAAACATATATACACAAAATATCTAATATCTGATGACATCAAACTACAAAATATATCTTACTTTTTGTTGATAAGCTTTCCCAATTTTGAGTGTAGTTTTATTTGTGTTTCTGACTAATTCATATTCTAATGTGGTTACAGGGGAGGAAGACATTTCCTCTACTCACTCTAGGTTCTTCTGGCAGGGCTATGAATTAAATTGACATGAGACAGAATAACACGAGAAAATCAAACAAAGCTTTATAAAATGTATCCATGAGAGAGACTCAGGAAAACTGAGTAGCCCACCAAAATGGCAGAGGTTCTCATCTTAAATACCATCTTCAGCTAAAGACAAAGGAGGATGTTGGGGGTGGTGCTTTGGGTCTTCAAAGGGGAGGAAGGCAATTCACATGGAGATGGAAAAGCAAATGTTTGATAAATAGAACTTTGATGAGAGTGGGCTTAGCAAGGGTCCTCCCAGTCTACCAGATACCCAGAGTTATCTATGGTGACACCCTGTCCTGGGGACAGGCCTTTATTTTAAATTTCTTTTAGGCATTTAGGGGTAAGGTCAAAGTTTCTTTCAGAGTCTTTTGTTATTAAAAATAATCAAGGCAAGGCAAAGAGATAGCTTTTGGGGTAGCCAATTCTGATCCCCCACATGCTGTTCTCCTCAAAGTAAGTAATTTTTTGAACCCCTATTAAATCCACTTTTTAAAGACAAAATCTCTCTCTGATACACAAGCATTGTGTCCTCCAGCCCACCTCTCTGCAATAACTGTGAACTCTGAGAAGCTGCAAGAAAGATCAGGAAGTACTTAAAACACTGATATGACTCAACTTCCCTAAGTGAATCTGGCCCAAGCACCAGATTCATGTTCTTTGAAGCAGCTGATAGCAAGAATTTCAGCTGACAATAGAAGCAAACCGAGGAAAGAGCAAAAAAATTAAAAATTTTCAAGACAGAAAGAACACAAAAGAATCTCTTTGAAATAATAATACTCAACTGCAATAAACAATTTGAATCCAGGAAGCAGTGCCAGGAGTACATGCACTTGGCAAAGATTTCATTTGTTCTTTCCCAAAGGGGGTTTTTAGCCAACATTGAGTTCTTATCCCCATCTAATATAAAGCACCAATAAAAAAAGAATGGTAATGCATGAGTGTGCCAATAGAAAGAATTGACATAGAGGTGGAGGTGAGTATACTATGTTGGCTAAAACGAGTTAAATAAAACTCACATAGAATATCCTATTATTTCCTCTTTCCTTGTCATTCCACTAAACACATCCAAATGAGAAGACGAGGAAATAAGAGTCTTTTCACTTTTAAAAATTTAATTTCACTTCATAAATGATCAAACTTTTAGAGAGGTATATAAGACGAGGAGCATTCAGAGTAAGTGGTCACCAACTTTGCATATAGGACATTCTGGGCCACCACAACAAATAACATGCTTTGTTAAGCAACCCAAGCTGGGTTTGATTTATTTTCTCTCTCCTTGTTTCTATAGTACCCTTTCATTTTTTTCCCTAATAAAAACAATTTAGAATAAGAAACACTGGTTCTTTGAAGTTAGTTTATGTAATTAATGCCAGGACTCCAAAGTACAAACAAACTAGACAGAAGTTGTCAACAGCTGCATGGTTCAGTCAAAGGCTTTGCATCTTCCCTCTCCCAGTCCTCGTGTGTTCATGAAGGCAGCCTGCCCACATTCCACCCAGGTCTGTTAGGTTCTCCATGTGGACCCCAAAATACATAAAAATGAAGGATTAATTTCTGTAACCCTATGGCAGTAATAAAGGTTTGGTCATTATTGTATTCTAGAAGAGGGAAATCTTTAGCATCTGAAAACTAAGGTTCCACTTCAGGGTTCTATTCTCAACTGTCTAGCTCTTCTCCCTGGGTGGCCTCAGGCAAGCACTATACTCCACATCTTCCTCATTTAGAAAATCAGCTACTCCCTATTCCAAAAGATGTTGTGAAACTAAACAAGATTAAAGTGCTTATGACACTTGCCAGATATTCATGAGTGAATGAACCCATCAAATGTTCTCTTATAAATTTGAAACAGAAATATGAAGAAATATGAAGATGATTTAAGATATGAATAAAACATTTTTTTTCAAGAAGCTCAGAAGTCTAAGGTCAAGAAAGCCATGTAAACAATGAGATTTATGACTGACTTATTGGCAGAAACAATGGAAGCCAGAAGATAGTGGAATATATTATTTGAAGAGCTAAAAGAAAACTGCAAGCCTACGGGCCAGCCCAGTGGCACAGCGGTTAAGTTTACATGTTCCACTTTGGCGGCCTGGGGTTTGCCGGTTCAAATCCCAGGTGCGGACATGGTACCGCTTGGCACACCATGCTGTGATAGGTGTCCCAGATATAAGGTAGAGGAAGATGGACATGGATGTTAGCTCAGGGCCAGTCTTCCTCAGCAAAAAGAGGAGGATTGGCAGCAGTTAGCTCAGGGCTAATCTTCCTCAAAAAGAAGAAAGGAAAAAAAATGCAAGCCTAGATTTGCATATTCAGGGAAAATATCCTATAACAATGAAATAAATACATCTCCAGACAACTAAAAACAGAGAATTTGTCACCAGAAGCTTTGTACTAAGAGAAGTCCTACAGAGGGTTGTTCAAGTAGAAGGAAAATAATCCCAGATGGAAACACAGAAAAATGAGAAGGAATGAGGAGCAATGGAAATTGTAAAATTAACATTAGTTTTATTAATATTATACAAAACAGTAATGTCTTGTGGGATTATTTTACTAAAATGAATGAAAGTAAACTGGTTGTACCATTTTGCACTCCTAGCAGCAATATAAGAGAGTTCCAGTTCCTGCACATCCTTGTAAGAACTTGGTTTTGTTGTTTTTATTTTTTAATTTTAGCCATTCAAATAGTGTGTAGCAGTATCTCATTGTGGTTTTAATTCACAGCTTTCTAATAACTATTAATATTGAATATCTTTTCATGTGCTTATTTCCATCCATGTATTTTCTTTGAAATGCCTGTTCAAAACATTCTCCCATTTTCAAATTGAGTTGTTCATTTTCTTATTATCAAGTGGTGAGAGTGCTTTATTTCTTCTGGACACAAGATCTTTATCAGATATGTGTTTTGCAAGAGGAATGAAAACATATGTCTATACGTAGCCCTCTACAGAATGTTTATAGCAACTTTATTCAAATCGCTAAAAACTTTAAACACTGTGGACCAACCAGTGAATGGATAAGCAAACTGTGGTGGATCCACACAGTGGAATACTCCTCATTCATAAAAAGGCCTGAACTATTGATACAAGCAACAACATGCATGAATCTCAAAAGCATTATGCCATGTGAAAGAAGCCATACACAAAATATTCTACTGTGTAGCTGTATAATTCAGTCTGGGTGACATTCTGGAAAACATAAAACTATTAAAAACCAAAATCACATCAGTGGTTGCTAGGGGCTGGGGTGAGAACATTAATCATAAGAAAGCACAGAGAAATATTTAAGATATTTGTGGTGATGGCAATATTCTGTGTCTTGATTGTGGGTGTTTAAATGACTGTATTTGTTTGCCAAAAACGTAGAACTGTATCCCTAAAAAGGGTGAATTTTGCTGCATGTAAACCATATTTCAATAAATCTGGCACTAAAAAAACCAATAATATAAAACATGGGAGTGATAAATGTTCTGGGAAGTCATAAAAATATGAATATGTATTATAAATAATGTATACAAATATATAATTTATATTAAATGGAAATAAGTCATAGATATATGTTGCAAACTCTCAGATAACTACAAAATATTACTGAGAGAAATTAAATGCCCAAAAAAGGAGAGGAATAGATTTTATTCATGGACTAGAAGACCCAATATAGTAAGATATAAATTCTCTCCAAATGATCTATAGTCAGTACAATTCCAATTATCCTTTTCCTAAAGTTTTTTGTGGAAATTGACACGCCGATTCTAAAATAAAGATGGGAATGCAAAAGACCCAGAATAGCCAAGAACTGAAGAGGAACAAGGTTGGAGGACTTATACAACCAGATATCAGGTAGAACCTAGACCTAAATGTGAAAGGGAAAACAATAATGTTCCTGGGAGTTAGTAGAAGAATATGTTTATTCCCTTGGGGTGGGCACAAAAAGCTCAAACAATAAGGGTAGAGATTGACAAATTGGATTTCACTAATATCAAGAACTTGTGTCACCAAAGGATAACATTAAGATAGGGAAAGTAAAGACACTGAATGGAAGAAGATATTGTCAATACAAACACATGAAAAAATACTCCTCCATAATATATAAAGAACTCCTAGCAATCAACAAGGAAAAGAGACAGTATGATTTCTAAAATGCGTAACAGACTTGAACAGATATTTTATAAAAGAGAATATCCAAATGACCAATATTCATATAAAGATTTTCTAGGCATCACTGATCAGAGAAGTACAAATTAAAGCCACAGTGAAATATCATTTCATACCCACCAGCATAACTAACATTACCCAGCGTTAGTGAGGATGTGAAGCAACAGGAACCCTTACACACTGCAGGAGGAACTGTAAATGGAAATGATCACTTTGGAAATCTCTTTTGCTTAATTACTAAAGGTGAACATGTGCCTGCTCTATGATCTAAAAGTTCCATTCCTGGGTGTATGCTCAACAGAAATGAGTACTCTGTCTAACTAAAGACATGTACAAGAATGTTAATTAGCCAAATGTTGGAAACAATTCAGACATTCATCAGCAGTAGAATGGATAAATTATGATATATTGATACAATGGAATACTACACGGCAATGAAAAAGTATGAACTATTGATACATGCAACATCATGGATGACTCTCACAAATACGATCAGAATCCAAACACAAAAGAATATGTACTATATGGTTCCGTTTATATGAGTTCAAAACATGGCAAAACTAGTCTATGTGGATGTATGTCAGAACAGTGGTCACCTTTCCTCAAGGTAAAGGCTGAGGTGGGGCACAGGGAAGTCTGACAGGGACCTAGCAATGCTTTTTGTCTTGATAATGGGTATTGTTTTCATGGGAGTTTCCACTTTGCAGAAATTTATGAAGATGTGCACTTAGGACTTGTACTCTTTTTGCGTGTATCTTATATTTCAGCAATAATAACTTTACTAGAAAAGAAAATACTGTGGGTTTCTGGAAGATAAATCGAAGTACTGTGAAGAATGACCATTGGCCAAGCCAGTTTCCTAAAGGGACACAGAGTTCCAAATATGATACTTATCAAAGTAACATTTTTGTACAGTAACTCATTTTCCCTACAACTGTGTGTGGCAACCTCAGAAACAGTGTCTGCTCAAGTGTGGAGGGACTTTAGTTAGTATTCCTCCTCACTGTATTATTTCACAAAGGGACTGAAACTTCTAGAGAGATTGATTTTAGTAGGGGAATCCTCACCAGTAGAATAATCATTTACTGGTAGTTCCTGAAGCCTACCCCACAGATTTTCACACTTGTTGCTCTTTTTCTCTCTATGCAATCCTCCCTGCCTAGTTTACTGGAATTTCCACCCAGAAGGGAAGTGCACGCGACAGAGACAGTTACCCCTTCTATATTTAGTATTTCACCACTAGCCCTTATTCCTGCTTACCACCCATTTCTTGGAGATTACGCAGATTTAGGGAATTGAAAAGTTTGCATTCACAAATTAAATCACTTACGGTTTTCCTTCGATGGGTGTCTAGATCACCTACCATCACATGACACTAGTGAAAAGGCTAAAGGGTTGTCATTTTGCGATTGCAGAAGCCTCACAACATTGGTCACTTTTCTTCATTTACTGGATTCAGTCATCCTGCAGGCAAGTGATTCATCCCAAAATATTTTGATCAGTAGATAAATCCACCAATGAAAACCTTTCCTTAAAATACCGTCCATTCCAACTGCCAAAGGAGATACAAGCTGCATAATTTCTAAAGTTTACCATTTCTTCCCATCATATAGAACTTCTACCTCCGTTTTTCTTTGTAAAGGGAAAAATGGAGGCTTTCTGCCTGTTGTACATTTACCAGAATCATACAATTATAAAAGTATTCACACACACACACACACACGAAAATTGTACACAACATCATTGCCTTGGGCCGGCCCCGTGGCCGAATGGTTAAGTTTGCGTGCTCCGTTTTGGTGGTCTGGGGTTCGGATCCTGGGCGTGGACATGGCATCGCTCATTAGGCCGTGCTGAGGCAGCGTCCCACATGCCACAACTAGAAGGACCCACAACTAAAATGTACAACTATGTACTGGGGGGATGTGTGGAGAAAAAAGAAGGGGAAAAAAAGAGATTGGCAACAGTTGTTAGCTCAGGTGCCAATCTTTAAAAAAAAAAAATCATTGCCTTATACTTCTTGAAGTGTTTCATCCAGGAAAAATATAAATAAAGAGAGGTTATTGGGCCTATCAGAAAGATAAACAGAGAGCTGAGAAAGCCAAGAAGGGAATTCTTTAGCAATAGCTTGGACTACATTATTTACCGGATGACCTGACTCCATTGCAAGGCTCACCTACCCACCATCTCTGATGTGAAGGACTCTTACCCGACCAAACGTTCATTAAGGACCTGCCACCCATCCTGGGTAGATTGGGAAACAAACATGGTACAAGACTTCTTTATAAATACGTATAAATTATGTAATCTACTCGAATGGAGAATGCAGACTTGCATGTCAGCACCTTACAAAACCCAGGTATAAACTAAAACATGAGCTGTGCAGGTTGGTGTATCTGCTAGGTCTCTGCTGGTTATTTCTGGATTGACATGTATCTTAACTTCTTCCCCAGAGATTCCACGACTATAGATGAGCCCAGGTATAAATTCCACTTTATCAGCTGCGGTAGTTGCAACCAGCTGCCACACCTAAAAGATTAGGTAGATCAAACTCGGGCACATCACCAGCCCTCCTCTTTTATCCCTGGCGTGCATCTCTGGAGACCCTGAGGGGATCCTTTGGAAAGGAGGTATTCTTAGCCACTGAGCTAGTTTTCCTCGTCACTACCTCTTAACCCAGGATACCTTGTTATAGTGGTTACAGGCATCAGATATATGAGCTCCAAACCCCAATTTCTGAGTGTTTCTTTACATCAAGTCGCCAAACATATAGATCACAGCTACATATCCTTGTGGGTGTACAAACCACGGGAAGAACTGACTGGAGTACTGGTAAAGGGACAAACGAAACAAAACAGCAACAACAAATAGCATAAGAAGTAAGATACAGGACAGCTATTACTTTCGTTTGTTCATTTGCTTTGTTTTAAAGTGGCTAACTGGTTTTTTTATTTGTTGGCCATTCTCATTGACTTTTTTTTTTTTTTAAGATTTTATTTTTCCTTTTTCTCCCCAAAGTCCCCCAGTACATAGTTGTGTATTTTTAGTGGGACACCGCCTCAGCATGGCTTGATGAGCGGTGCCATGTCCACGCCCGGGATCTGAACTGGTGAAACCCTGGGCCACTAAAGCAGAGCACGTGAACTTAACCACAGGGCCGGCCCCCTCATTGACCTTTTGATGTTTGGCCATTACTTAAGATTGACTTTGTGTCTCACTTACTTGCAAATATACCTCTTTACAGATCAGGAAGAGGCACCCAACAACAGACAGGCAATGTCTCTCAAAGCCAGCTCCCTAGGCTGGGCCTCTGGATGCTCCAGTCAAATCATTCACCCATCTGGACCCAGGATAGCACAAAAGGTGAAGATCAAGCCACGGGTCATCCCATAGTAGTTCACACCTGTTTCTGTGGTTTGCAAAGTCAACTCTTAAAGGAACTGTTGCAATCTTTAAGATTCCAAATGCACACTTTATGAGCAGAACTTGCTAAAAACTACTATTAGAAAAAAAAAATGGGGGGGCTGGCCCAGTGGCGTAGTGGTTAACTTCAGCAAGCTCCACTTTGGTGACCCGGGGTCTGTGGGTTTGGATCCCAGGCAAGGACCTACACACTGCTCATCAAGCTGTGCTGTGGTAGCATCCCACATAAAAAGTAGAGGAAGATTGGCACAGATGTTAGCTCAGGGCCAATCTTCTTCACCAAAAAGAAAAAAGAAAGAAGAAAAAATTTTGACTGAGTAGGGATTTGTAGAGACCACTCAAGTCAGAGGTTCCTAATCTCTTGGGATCATGTAGCCTTTGAAAATCCATCGAAAGCTATGGATCCTTTTGCCTCCAAACTGCATTTAAGATCTTGCATAGAACTTTAAGGAATTTTAGATTTAAGAAAAATCTGTATATATTATGAATCTCATCCATGAATCTTCTCAAAGTCCATGGGCTCCCCATTAAAAATCCCTGATTTAACCCAAGTAGGAATAGGAGGTCTGGAAAGGTTAAGTAGTTTACCTAAAGTGACAAGAGTGATGAGAGCAGAACAGAGACTAAAACATGGGCACCCTGGCTCAGAGTCTACTGCCCACACCACTGCTCTGGAATAAAGAAAAATCCAAATTTAAAAAAATACAATTATTCTGGGGCAGGTTGGACTTTCTTGAAACATATATTGATTGATATAGGAAGTTGCAGTGGAGACAAATGGTCTTGAATATAAGTGAAAGTCAGCTTTCCTATTTCAGGTCTAAATTAATTACCTTTCTTTTTCTTTTCTAGACCAGCTTTAAAGCTAGGTGATCAGGTGATTGGAAACATAAATTCCTAGGAACAGGCATTATGCTGGTGTTTTCCTCCAGTATATCCAGGCTGACATGCAGGAGAAGAGGGTCCCAAATTTTGAAACCACCGTTATTTATTCCAAAGTCTGTAATACAAACAGAGAGTAAGAGCCTGTTTTATTTATTTATTCATTTCAGGAAGTTAGACCACTATGTATTTCTTGCAACTTTAAGCATCATGCTCTTTCTATTTCTAACAAAATTTTGGAGATGCTCACTCCCAGAGTTGCTGGAAATGTCTGGCATTGATACCCCATAATGAAGTAGCAACCTGTTAGTTATAGTGGAACTGCCCTTCTATGGGATCTATGAGACACCCTGTCCTGGGTGCTCCCTCTTCCCTCTGTTCACACTGAAATTGATCCTATTAGCAAGAGCAGCCTGGCAAGGATGCCGCATTGCCTATGTTTAAAGTGGTTCTGATTCTTCCTAACTGTGTGACTCTAAGCAAGTCTTTTAACCTCTCCGAAACTTGATGTCCTCATGAGTGAAGCAGGAATAACAATCAAACTGGATTACAACGTCACTGAAGGTAAAAGGCAACCAGGCATGCAAAACAATTAACCCAGTGCCTGGAGCACAGAAGGCCGGCTGCACATTAGTGAGTGTTGCTGTTATTAACTTCTCAGATTAAGGCACAGAGCCAGGAGAGGAAGAGCCAGAACGGAGCGCTAACCAATGCCTGAAATTGAAGAAGACATTATAAAGCAGAATGGCTTGGCCTTGATTAAAAATACAGAATCAAGGGGCCCGCCCAGTGGGGTAATGGTTAAGTTCACGCACTGTGCAGTGGCCTGGGATTCGTGGGTTCAGATCCCAGGTGCCGACCTACGCACTGCTCATCAAGCCATGCTGTGGTGGCATCTCACATACAAAATAGAGGGAGATTGGCACAGAGGTTAGCTCAGGGACAATCTTACTCAAGCAAAAAGAGGAAGATTGGCAACACATGTTAGCTCAGGGCCAATCTTCCCCACAAAAACACCCCCCCTAAAAAACCCAGAAACAATTGAAGCCGGTCTAACCCTAGTTACTTTCAAACAGAATACATGAAAAGGTTTCTACCAAAGGGTCTTAATTAAATACAGTATCAAAAGGACCTCATTAAAAAGATTCTATTATAAACTGCAGCCCCAGGGGTAGTAACAAGGCAAGATTCCAGTGTCCTTGAACCCCCGGGATAATGATTTTCTGGTCTGTTGTGGGAAGTGATTCCTCCTGGGTTCTGCCTGTGGCCACAGAGCACAGCTGAAGCTCAGCTACTCGTCAGCTTCCAGCTTCTGAGAAGAGAGGCGGAAGCTTGTGACTGAAGAGTCCACATATTACAAGCAGAGAGCACAGGGGCTTTCTCTGCAGAGATTCTGTTTTTCTTTTGTGGCAGTCATTTTTGGTTTTAATATGCATTATTTCTCATTCGTGCAGAGGATGTCAATCTTTCTAATCAGAGCTTAGGCTGATTTTTTTTTTTTACTATAATGGAGACTCAATAAGCACCTATTGTCTTCCTATTATTTAAAAAAATAAAACACGAACTGTCAATCTTCTGTGTGTCTTTTTGCTGCTTACCCTTGTGCTGCAAGAAATCTACCGGGGCAGAGCTTAAATGTCAGAAACCTGGTTGGCTCCCTAGAGACATCTGGAGGCCACCTCTCCTTCTGGCTTCTCAGCGCTCCAATGGTGATCCAGATGGTGAAGCGAACTCTGCAGATTGGGCCACAAAATTCCACTTCAAAAATAAACAAAGACATCTTGCTTCCTACCTTGAGGTTGTGGCTCCAATCGCTTCAAACAGCCTGTTTACATAACAGCGGGGATCTGGCCTGAGCTGAGATCCCTTCCCTGATAAGAACCTCAGCATGTTCTGTGTCCAAGCTGTTTGGGTTCAAGTATAGGGCAAGGCCCAGAAGGGGAAAGCTCACTGGGTCCCTGTAAGCACGGCAAAGAAGTTGGGCCTGTTTTTTCAGGAGCTGCCACCCAGCAACCCCATCCAACAGCCCCCGATTGCCCAGCACCGCTAGACAAAAACATACACCAGATCAACAGGCAGGAGATAATTTTCACGCTTCCAACTCCAGGAAACAACTCATCAGTTGTCGTTAACCTTCCTTCCACCTCTTAACTTACAAAAATATTTTAAGATACTCTCATCCTAAAACAAAGTTGTTAAATTTTAAAACTTTAAACCTTTACCTAAATTCTGCAAACGTCACAAACTACTCCGTGTTCTTCCTCCCTTCTCCACCTCTGCAAAGGGCAGTCATCTATCGGCAGAGAAATATACTTCGAACCTCAGGAAATTGTCAATACTCAACTGTCGTTGACCCACAGAATCTTTCATATGGTTCAACCTAATGCCCTCAATCTGTTGACAGTGTTTATTACGGAGGGATCTTAAGTGATCATTATTTTCTGCTTTATACTTTTCTATATTTTCCAAATTTCTTCAACCAGCATTTATCAGTTTTAAACTCACAATTGAAAAGAAGTGGTCGAAGTCTCCATCTCCGCTTTCTCAAGACACGTTGATTCCACAGCCTCTTGACATCTGCTCTTTGCAGTTGCCCTCTTTCTTCTCTCACTGAGGACAGCAAAGTGACCCAGTGACTAAATTCAGCCAAGGCCCCAAATGAACCTACTGTGACATTTGACATTTTCTCATTTCTACACTCTCTCCTTCACATGGCCCTGGTTTTCTTGGTTCTCCAGCCTTCTGTCCACTCCGTCACAGTCTCCTTCTCTGGATCACTCATTGGACAAATATTTACTGAGTATTACTATGTACCAGGCACTCCCTAGAGGCTAGTAAAATGACATGAACACAACACAGTTTTTACCTCTGCTCACCCCTAAAATGTTGGCATTCTCCAAGGTTCTGTTCACTTCTCTTATTTATTTTTATTTTTATTTTTTTGCTGAGGAAGATTCGTCCTGAGCTAACATCTGCTGCCAATCTTCCTCTATTTTGTATGTGGGTTGCTGCGACAGCATGGGCGACGAGTCGTATAGGTCCACGCCTGGGAACCAAACCTAGGACACCAAAACACAGCACACTGAACTTAACCACTAGGCCATTAAGGCTGGCCCCACTTCTCTTATTTTTTATCTTCTCCCTGGACCATCTCTTCACTTGCATGGTTTCATTCTCTTCCTTGACTTTTGTGCTGATGACTCACAAACCCCCCATTTCTCCCCACCATACCTCTTCCGCTGAATAGTCCAAAGGCACCTCAAATGCAATGCATCCTGAACCAAAATTTAACTGCCACTTTGTTCTTTTTCCAGCACTTCCTAGGTAGGTCCTGGTTTCCTATTCATCCAGCCATGCATTCTAGAGTTTTCCTTTATTACTCCCGTCTTCAACTAGGTCCCACTAAAAGCAGAACCTAGGACCAGGAATTGAGTACAAAGAATTTATTTGGAAAGTGAACCTCGGAAGCAGGAGTGAGAGACCAGGGAGTGTGAGGCCGGGAAGGAGAAAGGACCAGTGACGGGTGCATTACTGAGTGGGCTCTTGTGGTTCTTGTGGTGGGCAACTAGAGTACCTTCCATATGGGACTTTCTGAGAACCACGTGGAATAAGCATCCAGTTTTTCCCATTGAAGGATGAGAGGCTGCAGCGTTTTTACAAATTCTCATTTCCCAGTGGTTAAGGGTTGTTGGGAGTGGACATGGGTTGGGTGTTCCCTGTGCCTCCAGTGTACGTAAGAATCATCTACCACAGCCGTAGTTGAAATCAGAAGTGAGGCAAAGAGATATTGCAAGAGGCATGCATACATCTGCCACCCTCCTTCTGTCCCCACATCCAGTTTCCAACTCCTAGTACTTTACCCTCTTAAATATTGTTTAATTTGTCTCTTTTTCTCCATCATCACTTAGTTCAGACTCTCACATCTTATTAGCACAAATGCAACCATCTGACAGCTATCTTTACCCACAGTCTCTCCTCCATACTGCTGCCAAATGTATCTAAAAATATTCCTGATCATATAGATTCTTTGTTTAGAAATTCAAGATGACCCCCATCCCCACCCCGCCAAAGCCTACATATCAAGTACCTATACAAATGGAACCTAAATTTCTTTTGATGGCATAGCTGGCCCTTCACATTCTGTCTGCAGAATGTTCACCTCATACAATGTAGCTGGCCCACCCCACCCAGCTATATTAACTTCTCACTCTTTCTCAAATTTGTCAGGCCTCATAATTTGAACATTCTACTTCTTCATGATGCTTAGAAGGCACTGTGTTTATGAAATGCTACAAGTTCAAGTTACATAAATTTGAAAATGTTGAAATAATATTTTAATGTTTAATGGAACAGAATTCAATTTTTTTTAGAGCTCAATTATGTTTGTGTCCTTGAGTAGAACCCATTATTACTCTCATATTCTAGATAAATAAGCATTTCCCTACTTTGTCTTATACATTTGTTTCCAACGGTTACAAATTTTGACTAAGTAAATGAGCAATAGAAAAAACAGAAACAGATGAAAGATGATAACTGATGTCATAGAGTTGAGAAAATCACAACCTAAATGCCTGCAAGAAGGGAGAGAAGAAAGAAGTGAGGCGATTTGCCCCTGCTGAACCCTAAGAGGCACAGCACTCGGCAACACGGAAGTCTCTGCTCAGATGTCGGTCCGGACGAAGAAGGTATGGGTTACTTGTTTATAGAAGGTTGGAATTTTCCCACATGCCTGATCCCCTCCTTCATTCAAGGCAGCTAAGGAGTCTACCTTCCTCCTACATCTCCTGGAGGACAAAGCGTAATGTTCTGGATAAACAGAAGCCTGAAAGGAGAAGTGGGAAGAGGAGCTGGGCTTGAACATAAGGGCATGAAAGCAAACGTCCACTTGCTGAGCTGTGTGCCCTTGGCCCCTGTCCTCCCCTCTGCTCGCAGAACACCAGCAACCAAGTGTTTATACCACCAACACTATTCCTAGCCTCAGGACAGAGGATTGAAACTCTTATCTGGAGAGGCTGAACAGCCCCCAGGAGAAATACTTCACACAGAGATAATTGGGGACCGCCTGATGGAAAATCTAGGTCACCTGATTACCTTAAATGGCATTTCACTAGCCAACAAGGCTGCCTCCAACCCTCACCTACAGACAAAGCCACCAATCAGTTTGTTAGAGCCTCACTGAAATATGACTAGACATTCAGGAGTCACAAGAAATTGAGAAAATCTTCTAATATAAATGAAGGATTCTAAAAAATAAACTGAAAACGAAAGACAGAAACAATATAGGATATAGAAGAAAGCTACCCAAAAACCATACTTAATATCTTCAGAGGGATAGGAAAATATTGTATCCATGAAAGAAGAAGAAGATGTGATAATAAAGGAATGATCAGAAAACAAGAAAGATATCTTGATTTTTTTTTAAAAGATTTTATTTTTTCCTTTTTCTCCCCAAAGCCCCCCCAGTACATAGTTGTATATTCTTCGTTGTGGGTCCTTCTAGTTGTAGCATGTGGGACACTGCCTCAGCAGTGCCATGTCCGCGCCCAGGATTCGAACTAACGAAACACTGGGCCGCCTGCAGCGGAGCGCGCGAACTTAACCACTCAGCCACGGGGCCAGCCCCAATATCTTGATTTTTTAATGCTAATTGAAGAAATGAAATAAAAATATCATAACAAGGAAATCTCCTAGAAAGCAGTTTTTAAAAAGTCAAAGATACAAGAAAAGGGAGAATATATAAGCAAATAAGATCAGTCTAGAACATTGCTACTCAAAGTATGGTCCACAGACCAAGCACTGGCATCCCTTGGCAACTTGTAGAAATACAGATTCTCAGGCCCCACCCCAGATCTATTAAGTCAGAATCTGCGTTTTTATAAGATCTCCCAGGTGATTTGTGTGCACACTAAAGTTTGAGAAATTTATAGATGAGATCCAATATATTAGCTAGGATGCTTCGGGTTTCAAGTAAGAGAAACCCATCTCAAACCAGCTTTAAAAATAAGGACGGTTTTTATCTAAGAGTTGGACTAGAGATAGGGTGGGCTCCAATTTTTATTGATTGAGGTATTTATCCCTGTCGTTAAGGTCCCATATTCTCTTAGCCTCTTGATTCTGTCAACCACAGCCCCATCATGACCATCTGTCTGGTTCCTCAGGTGCCATAAGACTGGAAAAATGTAAATAAATAGATAAAACATTAAATAGCATGCAAAATAGTAAAAAAGAGTAGAAAGAGGCTTTCTCTGTGGACTAGGTCTGGAAGTAAGGGTAATGGCGAAGTCTGATGTTTTTCAAAATCAGACTTTCAGAATTCAGGTATCATTTTACTATTAACATAAATTTTAATTAGATCAAAGCATAGTACTTTGATCTATTTAGAACCAGATGATTCAGATGATTTCACTATTGTTAAAAGAAAAAACTTAACAGGTATAGAGTTACCAAGCTTCCTACTTAGTCACTAAAAATTCTCTGGCTGCTAGAACCTACTTATATTGTTGTTTAGCAACCAGCTCAATAAGCTAGTACCTTGGATGGTGCAGGAAGGCAGAAATGTGTTCTGTTTTGTTATTGACATGGATGTAGGTTAAGAAGAAAGACTAGAAGAGAAATACTGTGTTGATTCATTCAACAAATATTTTTGTTGAACTCTGAGGGTAAACCACAAAACATAATGCAAGATCTCTGCTTTCAAGGAACTCGTATTCAATTTCAGAACTCATATTCAATCTCAAATTCAGTTACATACTGAATAGTAGGCTACTAAAATACACACCACCATCAGAGATATTATCTTGAGTGGAAAATGCCAGACACAGAAACACGTACTAAATGATTATTTTTATATCAAGTTCAAAACTAGACAAATCTAATCTATGGTGAAGGAAGTCAGAATTTAGGTTACCCTTGGAGACAGGGGTATGAGTGGACATTCTTTCTCTCTTCCAGCCTCATTAAGTAGACGTAAAACATTTAGAGTGAGCAAAAAGATAGTAATCAATAAGACCAAACTGTGCCATGTAGGCAAGGGTAACTTGTACGTCACAGGGATTCTCAAACTCTTTCCCATATCAATAGGCATTTGAATAAGAACTCTCTCACAACACGAGAAATTGTGGGGTAGGTCCACCCCCAGATAAGATAAGCTTGAGTTATTTCTACTTCCCTGAGCAAAAGCTATAACTCAACTTCCTTCCCATAAGTAATCATAACATATTAGCATGTCAGATACGTGGTTGAGGGTGTTCAGAGAAACACTGCACAACCCATCCTCATCTTTCCAACTGTGTAATGAAAAGGTGACTTTTTCAAAAATGATTTATTCCATGACTTTGTCTTCCATAGCAGCAACAAAGGAAACTCTATTGCAAGCCTTTAGTTTCAATTAGTCAGCTGAAACTGAGCTGATGCTTTTGTTGCTTAAAGATAATATTGTATGGCCAAAAGCCATGTAGAAAATGCCCAAACCCTGCCTCTGGTACTCTTTCCCCAAATTCAAATTAGAACCAGCCCGAATCGACTATCACCATACTGTCCAGATATCCTCTTATATCTAATCAATTCCGTCTTGCCCTGGTAATACCAAGATGCTTTTTTTAAATAGAGAAAACTGACTTTTTATTAAGTTCAGAAGATTGTTCTCATTTTGGCCTCCAATTTCTGAGCAATCCAAGAAGTGAAGAAATTCACTCAACAGAGTTTTTAGCTAGCGCTCTAGAGGGTGACCTGGGCTCACCTCCACCATCCCAGATGAGGTGTGAATAACACTATCTACACATCGTGTCACTTGGGATTCCTCACAGCATGGTGGCCTCAGGGCAGCAGGACTCCAAGAGAGTGTTTCCAGCAATCAAAATGGAAGTTTCATGGACTTTTGTGATCTGGCCTCAGAAGTCACATATCGTTAATTCTTCAGTACTCCTTTGGTCAAAGAAGTCACAAGCCTGCCCAGATTCAAGGAAAGGTGAAATAGTTTTCTCTCTTGCTGGGAGAAATGTCAAAGAACTTGTAATTTAACACTGCTGCATGGAGGGGAGAGAAAGTGTCAAGTGGGCCACATTTGGAAAGAGCACAGCTCATTCACATAAGTTATCCTATCTCTTTGCTGCCAAATCTGAGGTTACCAAAAACTCAGCCTTGGTGATTCTCCTACTTCTGCCACTGAGACTCTTTGCGCAGCTGAAAAATTAAGGAAAGAAGGCAAAAGAGATCTGTTTAAGTGGCACTGTTATTTACCTGATGGGAGTGATTTTAGAGGCAGACGAAAGGACCTGAATCTCCAAAAAGATATTTCCCCCAACATTCAGGTGGAACCTGAAGTAGTCTTCTGAAAGCTTAAACTTCTTAATTCAAGCCCCCTCTGCCCCCTCACCTCCCTACCCAGAGAGGTGGTGGTCAACCTTTCTTACTTTAGTATGAATTAAGAATTAACTGAGCCGTGCAATAAGGTGTGATAAAAGGCTGAGGCAACAGGGTCCTCTGCCTAAAGTGGGGCCCAGAAGCAGAGAGAACCAGAAATACCGTATCTTCTAGGTTTTGTCCATGGTAGTTCTGAGGAAAGAAATAACGCAATGAAGTAGGATAATATAACCATGTGTTTCAACCTTGTTGCTTCATACCACTTCCAATGATTTGCAGTGGCTTGTCATAATCTAAATTTTAAAATAAGCTTCTGTTAAGAGTAAAATTTCCTCTTAGAATAGAAGAATCTGGAGATCTTTTTGTATTGAGCTTTTCTGAATTATGAAAGGTGGGTTAAAGACATATAAATCAAGCCTAAACTATAGCCTGAAAAATGCTTTTCTCCCTAAAAATGGAATTCAGGGGGAAAATTGGCTTTACAATAAAATTTTCTTTTCCTGGTTGCTTCTTTAGAAAGAGCCAGAAGCATGAGTCTAGGTAGAGAGAGGAGGGCCAAGGGGAGGTCAAAAATATTGGTCTCCTAAGTCGTGGCCAAGCACGAGATGGAATCCCATAAACATTAAGAGTCGCTTTCTTTTTTCTAAGTATGTCAAGTTTCCTGATGCTGAAACAACACCATCTGATGGTCGCATGCCTACGGTTTGGGACAGTGAATTGATGCATATGTGGAGAGGGAAAGGAAAAAAGTAACAGGGAAAGTTTTCTCCTTTTCTCTTCCTGTCTATCTCCATTTACATCAATACAACAAAAAAGGAGAGGGAGGGGCAGAGAAAGAAAAAGAAACAACTTTGCAGACAGCATCTGCCTTTTGGAAGTTTCTATATCCTAGATGCAATTCAGTGAAGAAGTTGTATTCCTCCATTGCTTCAGAATTCCTGAGTCTTAAGGTTTGTTTGCAGAGTGGCTCCTCCCAGGGTTGGTTTGCATAAAGTGCCTCTTGGTGGAACCAGCTGCTCATTCAGATCCAAATACTTGAGTGTCCTAAATCACCAATGGCTACTGGGTGCTTGACAATCGCAAAATCCCTTGGGTAAATTCCCCGTGGATTGATGCCAACCAGAGAACCTACAAGTGATCCCCCTGCCTAGGAATCATGAATTGAGGTATATATCAGCCAGTAGTTAATTAAAGAAGTAGAACCACCAGGAGGTAGCTAATAAGAGATTTATTAAGGGATTTGACCTTACACAATTGTGTGAGTTGGTTAAACAGCCTACATGAGGCTATACCTTCTGTGTCTGGTGCTGAGGCCTAAAGTCAGCAGGGCCAGCAGGAAGAAAGGAAACATGGGTATCAAGTGGAGAAAATAAGGACAAAGTGGAACCTGTAATGATGGGCTGGAGTCCTCAAGAACAGATTAGAATCTATGTTGTTCTCTCACCTCCTCGAAGCCTCCACCTTCAATGACAGAGTGTCCTGCAGCAGGTGATGATATTATTCATCATGGAAGTACACTCTGAGCTGGCCCAGGAGGCAGAGCAGCTGAAGGAGGATCCAGCAGGAGCAGCAGCAGCAGCCGGAGCTGCAGGACCAGCTCTCAGGATGAGCCTGCAGATAACTGACGGCATACGTGAGCAGCAATAGTGCCTTGGGCCATGTGCAGACCTTCCAAGCATAAAAAGAACACGGCTGTTGCTTCACTTCCACCTCCTAGATTTTTCACAAAATGTCTCTTGTGGCCTATTTTAACCCAGAACTATGCAAGGAAGGGAATTCTGGGAATGCAGTTCCAGCTGAGCTAAGTTGACACAACACATCCCAAAACGATTGATTTTCTAGCACCCACTTACCACCCACCAAGCTGGCTTCACTCAACTGTCTTCTCTGCCATATGACAAGCAAGGGAGAGTGGAAGAGGACAGAGGAAGGAAGGGGAGAGAGAAATGAGAGAAGGGGTAAGGTGCACTATCCAGAGTGACTGAAACAAGAAGAAAGAGGAAGTGCCTCTTGGCTTCTTGTGATACAAAGAAGAGATGGACAATCATAGCTAATTAATTGTCTAGGCAAGGAACAAAGTTCATTGCACTGCAACATCTTAACTAAAAGGCTGCTGTGATACCTACCAATCTCCACCCTCCAATCTACTACGGCAATGCCTATTGAGCTAAAGCCATCCAGCGGGAAATAGAGGGTCTGGCATCTCTGCTACCTGACACAGCATATGTATTGAGACTGAAGTCCTTGAAATGTCATCCAAAACCACATGCAAGGTGAGTATATAACAAATCTTTCATCCTGGGCTCGAGGAGGACTTTTGAAATCATTAAACTGAAAAATAAAAACCTTCTCTAATATTTTGAAGTATTTTCAAGGATAGTCACCAGCTGGATCTACTCCAGTCCTCCAAGTCCACCACTCCCATAATGGATCCCACAGTTCAAGGCTTCCTGGATTCCCTGGGGATCTGAGCCAGTTCCCCAGGAAGCCCAAAAGATAACAGGGGGAAAGCACCAATGACCGAGTTTAGGCTGCATACACCAACCACTTGGTCCTCATTAGCCTGGGTCCAATTACTCTCAGGACATGGGTCACAGCTTATTTTCATATGTCCATGGTGCTGTGACTCATACTCTCATTGAACTTTTAGGCAGGAAATCTCTACTGGGGGTAAATTACAACCAAGTGTCCTTCACTTTATTACCTCCTGGCAAAAGTAGGCAGAAGAAGAGCACTGTTGTTCATGTTTACTGGGTATGGTGGAAAAACGGAATCAAAGAAATGTGAAGGAAAACAAACGTGGAGCTCTCTCTTCCAAAAGAAATATGGCTTCCCACAAAAGCTAGTAAATTCTGCACACAATGTGAAATTTAGGCCTCAGGGTATGTGTAATTATGTGTAGGGAATGTCGGAGAACAAGAGATGCTCTAAAATGTGTGACAAAGGGCTTGAGAATGCCCAACACCCTTAGGAAGATTGGTGGACTGGGAGTAATTTCAAGGATGTAGGTCTAAGGTGCCACTGTAACACAGTCAAGAGAAACTAATCAGTTATATTGACTCTTACATGGACGTTTGGAGAAAGACAATGGAATGCAAGTTAGTAAGTCTTAGATCACATGAAAAAAAAAAATAATCTAAAGCCGGCAGGGTCCATCAGGAAGGCCCAGAGGAGACAGGATGATATTGGCTTTGTAAACACAAGCACTTGTTTCCTATAATGGTTGAAAGCAGTATTTCTCAAAGTGTGACCTCAGACCAGCAGTGTCAGCATCATCTGGGGACTTATTACAAATGCAAATTCTTACCCTTTTGTGTGCACACATGAAACTCTAGGGGAAGTGGAACTCAGATTAAGGCAATTCTGATACATACGAAAGTTTGAATCACTGGTTTAGCGCGTATGGATTTATTTTGGCTCAGGAATACTGCTAGGATGAAATGACTTTTGGTTCTGTTTCCACGGTCTCCAAACACCCAGGAGATAATTTGGTTCCCAGGTAGCTAGCCTGCTTTCAGGGAGTGAGTGCCCTACCCAGGCTGACTAAGGCATTCCAGTCCTCTTGGTGCTACATTTCCCAAGCTAAATTAATAAACTAGTACTGATTTTAAAAGATCAGTCACCTCTAGGGTGCTTTTGACCTGAGCCAGCACTCCAGTCTGAAATCTGATGCTAAGGAGCCCCACTGACAACACCACCCTCTGGAGTTTAACCACTATCCAAATGGAAAATGTGAAGCTTTTTTGAAGCAGAATCCCTATATATTAAAAAAGAAAAAGAAAAGTAGAACTGCTCTAGAGGAGGCTAGACTGAAAAGCAAGAACCCCCTGTGTCTCCCCTTCACAGCTTCCTGGTATGCACTCTCCAGAGATCTCAGACTTCAGGTTCATTGGAAAACCAAGTACCAGAGAAAGAAATCTCCTGGGGGAGGCTTCCCAGACCAAATAGGACTAGGGTTAGGACTGGAAGGATGGGGAGGATAGAGAGAGGCAGAGAAGAGCATTGGACACTTGAATGAAGGAAGCCATGTGAACAAGGGTCTGCAGAGGAAGTAGGGAAATAGTAACACCACAGTTTGGAGAATCTTCAACTCTGGATGAGAGAGCTTGTATTTGATTCAAAAGTCAAGAGGAGCCAGTATAAATGGCTGAGTGGACAGGTGAGATGGCAGGCAGGTCTCATCACTTAGTAATCACTGATTACTAAGAGTTTTGAGGAGGCCCTGATGTTGGTTGGCTAAGAAATCTCACCAAGCGATTCCAGGAGGTTCTTGGGAAATCTTGAATCCTGAGCGTTCCCCCTAAAAATTGACTCAATACTTCACCACTAACATGGCCTCAAGTTAACACAAACCACCCAAAAAGCAGTGATTTTCTTTGTAAAAATCTAAAAAGGGGAGTTAGAAACTTTGAATGAGCTATGACTAGCCTCTGTTAGTTGCCTCCTTCACAGGTCACGTGGACGGGTAGGGGAAACATCAAGAAGACTTGGTTTTCAGTTCCCCCTCCACCTCAGGTTGTTTGGCCTTGGGCAAGTTACTGAAACTTTCTCAGTCTGTTTCTTCATCAATAAAGTGGAAACAACAATATCTTATCACAAAGTTGTTGTGAAGATTAAATGAGAAAGCAAACCCAAAACATCTAGCACAGGGCTTGATATGTAATGGGTGCTCAATAAACATCATCAGAATCTAATTATGAAAATTCTGGAGGCGAAGTGCTACAAATATCATACCTGAAATCTTCAAAATTCTGAAGAGAACAAAAAGGTCAGCATTCATTGTGTAAACCCACATTTCAGCATGAATATTATAACGTCCTTAACCACAGATATTGAAAAACACTTGGGGAGCCTGGTCAACACGCCAAATGTTATCATTTTATGCGCATTTTCAGCCAAACCCAAAAGAAGAACAATGTCTACAGCAGAGCAGTGATGACTTTGCATCCACGTGAGCTGGGTGTGTCCACAATGGACAAATGTCGTCCTGTGCCACGTCCATACAAAGCTCAATCACACAGGAGCATGATTGTTGCCTTCAGGTTCCCATGGCAATTATCTGTGATTGGCTCTCTGGGATGGCTCACTTTGTACTGCCAGGATGAGCTCATGGAAGAGGCAGGTGATTTGAATGCACCCATCACCCCTAGATAATTAAAATCCAAAGCAGATGAGAGAGCTCCATTCCACAGACATGAGTCAGCAAACCGTGGCTTCAGCAAGGAGTTCCTAGTTTTTTTCTGGAAATATTTGCTGGAAGGCCAACAAAACTGAGCAGTCTTCTCAAAGCATCCAAAGCCATCTTGACCTAAGTGATGACCAAGAGAAATGCAAACATATGACAAAATCAAACAGAAATGGGGCCAACAGCAGCCTAGTGGGATACCTGCAATGAAATAGTAGCTCTGCTGGGCAGAACCATACAAGAGGCAGCCACTGTTTGGGGCACGTTTAAAGAATGCAGACATCATTCCTGTAAACATCATCAGGTCAGAGCTAGGCGTGGCTCCAGAGATCTCAGGAAACTACTGCTTAGCTCTTCAAAGCCCATCTTCTCTGCATGTACTTTCACTCTGTCTGTTCCTCTCTTCTCTGTTTGTTTAAATCACAAAAAAATCAAAAAATTACTTCCTTTAGGTACTGAGATTATATGTATTCCTTCCTTCTTCTCTGAGTTTTTAAAATTTCTACATATTACTTTTACAATGAACAAAAACAGTTTTTAAACTCCAATCTTATAGTCAGAGATAGTTATCCCCTTTGTTTTAGAAAAATTTATTTTTTTTCACTTTTCCACCAATAACTCTGGACCAATATTGTTCCCCATCTGGAATGTCCACTTCCTTCTTTGCTGCTAGATTCTCCCCTCTGTCAATGCCCGCTGAAGTTCCACGCTCAACAAGAAGGCTTTGCTGACTGCTCAGCCCGGCATGTCACGCCCATCCCAGAATTCCTACTACCACATTTCCCAAAGTGTGTTCCACATGAATTTTAATTCTTCAGTTTAATTTTTCAGTTTAACTTTCTAGAAGAGGTCCATGAATAAATAAGTTTGATAAATGTTCCCTATGATATCCACTTTTTTAGAAAGTCACAATTCACAGTTGTACATTAAAGGCTCTGAGAAGTCCTGCAGCAAGGCAACATTTTCTGCTTTTCCCCACCTTACCTTTTTGTTTCTTTTTCACGCACAAACATACACAATACTTATTACCATCTAAGAGTTAAATCCACAAAACTCTCTTTGGAGAACACTTTTCCATAGCAATGCATTTGAAACTCATCCGTCTAATAAATCCACTTTGACAAATACATTTGTCAGAAATTAGCTGATCTTCGACTTATTGAAGAATCTAGCAGAATAAAGAGGATGTTAGAGCAGAATAAAATCTTGGAAAATTACAAATTCTTTGAACTCTCTCTGTAAAGACATCAAGAACTCTGGGTAATGTTGTTATATGAGGACAGACTTCATCATTGCCCTCTTTTCAGAGGATAATCACATACTACCTTATATTGCAAAAGATATTGATAACTGTCTTTTCATAGATGGGTTAGAAGAAACCATTTCCTCCGCATCTCTGCATTTTCACCTTGACTAATAAAATAGGAACTTCAGGTTTGGAGGAGGTATCGGAAAACCGGGTATTATTCCCTCCCTCTGCCCACCTCGCTCCTCTCCCAAAGGAAATGGAATCACCCATCTCTCAGGGATATTAAAAGATATTTTGACCCTTGCTGAGATCTTCCTTCTGGGACCAGCCAACTTGTAGCACACCTTCTCCCTGGGGGAGAGTAAGTTCAGTGAGACAGGCCTTCTGCACCTTCAGCTGGCGGATGGGCGCGTGTCTACTGGGTAAGCAGGTGAGTATGTTAGGAAGCTAGATTGCAGCTACATGTCACCGTGTTCCCCAGTCCAGGTTGACCAGCAACAAGACTGATAT
Source organism: Equus quagga (assembly GCF_021613505.1). Lineage (NCBI taxonomy): Eukaryota > Metazoa > Chordata > Mammalia > Perissodactyla > Equidae > Equus > Equus quagga. The sequence goes on from NC_060278.1 coordinate 79,012,868, forward strand.
ATTTTATCCTACACTGAGTTCTGCATCTATTTCTCAACTAGTTCAGGATCCCAAGAAGGAGTTTGGAGAGTTGGAATCTGCAAAATAGACCCCAACAAATATGAGCACACAGGCCACTTTATATCTCTCTAACTCTCATAGGATATGTACCAGTGCCTTCCACCAAGATGATGCCTAATAAATATTAATTCAGCCAATGAATACGTAGTAAGAAATTAGTATTTCTGATTAATGCCCATATCTCATCACATCTGACAAATGATATGAACATCTGTTTCTGAGTGCCCCCAAAACGTCATGGACAAAGGCACAATTCTAGGTATTTTTGAACACAACAAGGTAGAGAGAAGTTCACAGTAAGACCTAAAAAGAATTTACAATTTTGTATGGATTGTATTTATTCTCTAACTCTCTTCATCCGGCTGGATCTCTAAATAAGTCACAGATCTGCTAATGACTGATAAACATATGTTGGATCAATTGGAGGACTCGGACAGCTTTGCCACTCATAGAATCCCAGGTCTGTAATTCAGTTCCTCATGTTAGTCCAAACAGCTTCATGAGCAGGTGGCCCAGGACAAGTTGAGACTTGAAGACACTGAAAGAACTGTTTTTCCCTAAAACATCTAATCCACTGGAACACAATGGTGCCTGAGATTCCCACCACTGGGGACATGGTACTAGATTAAAGTACCTTGGTCATTCACATAGATTACAGATACATTAGCCAGCACTTAGCAGGGGCAGGCTCTGAAAGAACAGAACGGAACTGACAACAGGGAAGCTTTCCAGGGCATAGGAAGAGTAAGCATTAGATACAATATGATGCTAGAGACTGTGGCAGACGACTTGATTTTGAAGCCCAGCTCACCACTTACTGGCTCTGTGACATTAAGCAAGCCACTCACCTCTCTGTTCTTTGTTTTCCCATCTGTTAAATGGGGCTTGGTGAGAAATAAGTGCACCAGAAGAGAACATGCAGGTGCTCTACATTATTAGAAAGGGAGGAATGAAGCATGAGTTTCTTTTTAGGAAGAGCAGGGCAGGGTAGCATCCTAAGACTGAAAGTTAGGAGAGGAGGCAGGTGGCTCTTGGAGAATTCATCAGGAAGAAGAAAATCATAATCAGAGAACAACAGTGATTTCTGCCACCTTTGTGTCACTCACAAGCTGTTGAAGCTTTTATGGTGTTGTCAGAAAATAAAAGCAAAACTGGGGACCAGGCCAATGGCTCTTAACTTTATTTCAGCTTATTTGTTATAGACAAGAATTTGGATGAATCATGCACTCCATCCAAAGAGACTTGATTCTTAAGTAAACAGCATGAACTCTTTTATGATACAGTGCCATTCAATAAAAATTTGAGTACTTCACATGTGCGAGACAGTTTGCTAGTTCACGTTTAAGAGACACAAGACATATCCCGCATCAGTAATAAGTAGATCGTCAGTGAGGTCAGGGAAAGAGTAAAGAAAATATATTCAAAAACAAAAAGAGAACATGGTAATGACAGCAAAAAGTAGGAGAAACATCTAAGTGAAGAAATAAAATAATTTTGCAAGAGTTGACAACTCAAAAAAAAGAGTGTGTATTTCCTAGAGGCATGATATGCTTTCTTGCAAAGGATATGTCTAGCTCTCAAACAGCACAAGTAATGGAATAGTGTCACAAGGCTAAATGAACAAAAAGCAAATCCCAGTGCCAAGCACAGTGCCTGGTACAGAAGGTACTCAATAAACCTTTGCTCAAATTGGCATACATAATATACATTTGTGTTTGTGTGTTAACTGTTAAATAACATTTAGCTTTCAATGATTAGACACAGTGTCATAAGATCTTGGACTTCCAGGGAGACAGTGGCTGGCCTTTGGAGTAGGATCTAGTCTGTGCTTCAATGAATAAAATAAAAACAATCCAAAGATAAAAATTGATACTTGGATTTTTTTTTTTCTGGAAGTGAAAAAGATTTGCAGAAATTCTTATTCATATTACCTTAGTTTGGCTTCGCCTGAAAGCAGACCCTGAGACAAAGACTTGGGGTTAGGTGGTTTATCTGGGAGATGACTCCAGGAAGTGGAAGTGAGGGGGTGGGGAGAAGGAAAGAGGAAAGAGCGAAGCCAACAGAAGGAGGCATTATGGAAGTCACCGCAGTACGGAAGTGGAAGTGACTCCACTAGGCCTTCCTGAGAAGCGTTCAGAATGCTTCCTCTGATTGTCCATCTAAGAAATGGAAAGATGGGGCTTTAATCCTCCTGCTACCCTCCCCACTGGCTAGGATTTGACCCCAAGTACAGTAACTCATTGCTCAGGCTTCCCTTGGAGCTCCCAGGTGTAGGAGAATGTCCCAGGATAGAAATCGGCTCACACCAGGAGGTGCTTGAAGAAGGATGCTGATTGCTGGAGGAAGTGTCTACCCCAGCTGCAGCCAAAACTCAGGGTAGGCTGAAGGAGTGTGATGCGGGAGCCAAGGGGGGTCTCCTACAGTACCTTTACTGTATAGCTTTATGAATAATATAAATTACTCCATAGATGATAATCAAAGCCTGTCGGATCCTTGACATAAAAAATAGCAGCAAAACTATTCCTCTCTCTGCAAATACCGCTCTTCCTCCTCACTATAACAGTCTCTTTCCTTCTTCAATATGCTGTTTACAATTCACAGAGCAACCTCCCTACACCAGGACATCTCTTCATCTACTGTCTATATGTTGTAGCTTATTTAAATAATATGAGTTTATATTACTAGTTTGAATTTAGCAGGGTCAAAATATGTCCTCCAAAACAATTGTCTATAATAAAAGGTTGTTCCAGCAATGTCAGCTAACAGACAGATTTTAGGACAATTTCCTTATACTATTATATTAGTTAGGGTAGCCTTAGCTGGTGTAACAAACAAATGCTAACATATATAATGGCTTAAACATGACAGAAGTTTATTCCTTGCTCATGTTAAGAACAAAATGTGTGTCTCTGATTGGCAGGTTGTATACTTCCAAGGTGTGCTGAGGTCTAGTCAATCAGAGACCCAGGCTCCTTCTATTGTGTTGCTCTGCCATCTTCAACATGTGGCCTCCAAGGTCACTGGGCTCCTCTGCGTCAAAGCCAGTAGAAGGCAAAAGAATCCAAGAGGGGCACGTGGAGGAGTTATTTATGCACCTAGAATTTAGTCACATGGCCACACCAAACTGCAAAGGAAACTGAGAAATGTAGAGGAAATGGACTTGATGAACAATGGTTTGTGGTCAGTCTCAGTCCCAGTCAGTATTATAGAGCCGTTTTCTGACTTTCTGTCAAAATTCAATATATATTTTCTTTGTATATTTGGTTTTGCTTGATCTGAATGCAACAATTTGAGACTAGAATTAAGCCTCTCTAGACTTCTCCAGAGTTAAGGATTATATGGATCTTGTTAAAAACTCCTGTTGGAATACTTTTCACACCATGTGGTGCTCTGTATGTGTGACTGTCCTATGGGACCGTGAGTTCTTTAGTGACTTGTACTGTACATCATTTTCATTTTTGAAAATTTAACCATGCCTGGTATAAAGGAGTGCTTATTAAACATTTATGAATAAATGAATGAAAGAATTTTATCTGTCATTCTCCAGAGTTACTTGTGCTGACTATTATCCACATATATTAAATATCATTACTTGTTCTGAGTAAGACATTGTCATATAGGCATTATTATTTAGAAGCAGGGTAACTGAAGGGAAGACCACATTCTGTGGTCCTCCTCTTGGCCTCTAAATATTGGTGTGCCCCAGGGTTCCAGTTCAGGCCATATTTTTGTCTCTGCGTGTGCTGTCTCCCTATGTGATCTCATCTAGCCTTTTATCAGTTATCTATTGCCAGAATAATGCTGTGTAACAACTACCACAAAGCCTCAATGTCAGGCAATGATAAACATTTATTTTTGCTAACAAATCTAGAGGTTGTCTGGGCATTTCTACCAATCCGGGCCAGGTTTAGCTATTATCTGACGCACTTACTTCTGTGCCTGTGGTCAGCCGGAAAGTCAGCTGGGCCTAGGTGGTCTCGGATGCTCACAGCTGGGGCGACTCGGCTCTGCTCCGTTTGGTCTCTCGTCCTCCCATGGACCAGCTTAGGTCTGGGTTTGCTCTTGTGACAGAGACAGGGGTTTGAGAAAGAGAGGAAGCACCAAAGCCTGTTTAAAACTATACGAGCTAATTCTCATCATGAAATAAGAAATGAAAAAAGCAAGAACAGCCAGGAAAATCCATTCTAAAACAGAAAAGTGATAAGAGGAAACTAGCCCTCTCAGAAAATAAAACATATTGTAAAGCTAGAATCGTTAAAACAGCGAGGATCAAGTGAAGAAAATAAAACAGTCAGAAACAGCCCAAAGAGTGGAATTTAGTTCATGACAAAGATGGTGTTTCTAATCAGTTTCCCCAAGAGGAATTATTCAGTAAATGTACTTCAGGCAACTGACTAGCCTTCGGGGAAAAAAAAACAAAACAGTAAGGTTGCATTACAACAGCATATCTTACAGTAAAACTCTAAATGGATCAAATGTATAAACATTAAAAGGTAAAGAATAAAAGAACGGTGGGTAAGATGTTTATAAATATGAGAGAAAATCTAAAAGCACAAAAGAAAAGATCTAAATCCTCATTACATAAAAATCAAACATTTCTGCACACAAAAAATAAACACCATAACCAAAATCTGAAGAAACGCAACAAACGGGAGAATATATTTGCTACTCACATCACTGAAAAAAAGCTAATTTTTTCAAGAGAAAAACAGGCAAAAAATATACATACAAAAATATATAAGATTTTCAGAAAAGAAGATAGAAAAAAATTTCCAACCTCACTCATAAAATGAGAGAGACAAATCTATAATTTTCTCTTACATCAGATTGTCAAGGATCAAAAAGTTCGATCTCCTTCTGTGTTGACAGGGTATGGAGCAGGGATTGGCAAACTTTGTCTGTAAAGGACTGGAGAGTAATTTTCAGCTTTGTGAATCATGTGCTTTCTGTTGTATCCACTCAACCCTGCTGTTTGAAAGAGGCCATAGACAATGGGCATAGTTGTGCTCCAACTAAATTTTATTTACAAAAGCAAGCAGCCATAGTTTGTCTACACCTGTGCAGATAAACAAGCATTCATGTATAGCACCATAGGACTGTGAGCTGGTACCACCTTCATGGGGGCAGGCTGGTATTATATACCGTCAATTAAAGGACACATTTTTGGGTTTTTTTGGTGAGGAAGATTGGCCCTGAGCTAACATTTGTTGCAAATCTTCCTCTTTTTGCTTGAGGAAGATTGTTGCTGAGCTAATATCTGTGCCAATCTTCTATTTTATGTGGGACACCACCACAGCACGGCTTGACAAGCGATGCTAGGTCTGTGCCCAGGATCTGAACCTGCGAACACTGGGCTGCCAAGCAGAGTACACAAACTTAACCACTATGCCACTGGGCCTGCCCTGGGTGCATAATTTTTGATCCAGCAATTTTAATTCTAGGCCTGCAGCTCATAGGTATACTCACACAAATGTGAAATAATATAACAACAAGGATTTTCACTGCAGCCAAAAATTAGAAACAATTTAAAGGTATCTATCCTGTGGAATAATATTCAACTGTTAAAAATAGGGAAGCCTCACTTACTAATAGGAATGAACTTCAAGGTACAATGTTAAGTGAAAAAAGCAAGATGCAGGACAGGACATAAAAGAGACCATCATTTTGGCAGGAACGCATATACATGCGTGCGCACACACACACACACACACATTTACAAATGCATGAAATATCTTATCTCTGGAAGGATACCCAGGAAATTATAGGAAAGCTTCCTTCTAAGAAGATGAACTGAGTGACTGGGGACAGAGTAAGAATGAGACTAACTTTTCACAGCATGAATACTTTCGAACTCAGAATTTTGAGCTATGTTCTCATATGACTTGTATAAAAATTAAAGTTAAATATAAATGCACATCAGCTCACCCAGGCCCATTTAACAGTGGGTAAGCAAGACATGAGGTGAAAAGGAATCTCTGGATTCAAGAAAATGTACCCAAGAAACCTATATTTCAGATTGTTCTTGCCCAGACTTTTTCCTTGGATTTTGTTGTTCTTTCATCTTCCATCTTAAGGATCTCATACCACCTTTGTTAAATCTCAAATGTTCCATCTCTCCTTTAACCTATGTGCACAGTGTGTCTGAGTCACCCAGCCCTGCTTCCTCCGCTTTTTCTCTGCTGAGGGTTCACCTAAGGTAAGGAGGTCACCAAGGATTCCTTTGTCAAATTGAGTGGGTCTTGCTAGTGAGTGTCAATGCCAAAAGAATAGGGCAGACGAGGCCACTTCTGACGGGCAAACCCTGGCCAGACCAGCTTCCATCACTCACCTGATTGAGAAAGGGCGTTCACAAGTCTTCTCACACACCTGGCCCCAGTTTGGAAAGTTCTGGATGGAATCAATGAGAAGATGTCTACGGGAACAAGGTCAATACACCCCTCGTGACCACAGAGGCAGACACGCTTGTTGGCTGACTACGATAAGGGCAGCAGATGAAAGAGAGTTAGTGCACAGGTCAACTCTGTGACCTCAAAGATTCAGGTTGCCACACCTTAGCACTTGGCCTCACTCAACCATGGCCCTACCTGCACCATGTCTTCCTTCCCCTTTGTCTCCTGTGTTAAGTGGGATGGCTCTGCTCTTTCCAATTTATCCAGGAAAGAGGCCTGAAAGGTCTAAGGTCTAAGGTCGAGTTCCCCCAGGAGCAGAGCCTGTGTCAGGGACTTAGTGAGGGTGCGCTCTCAGAAGGGCAGCGAGGGAAGCAGGACAGGTCGGGGGAGGAGCTGAGCAAGGACGTGGGCTCAGAGGGAGTCTAATTTCATCGTGATCCTATGGGCAGCTCTGAAGCACAAATGACATCACAAAGTTAGACCGCCTTAAGGCTGCAGACTAGAAGGGGAAGGGAAAGGCATAGCTTGCCTGATCAGGGGGCTTCTATGGCTCGGAGCAAGCCTCCGGAACAGCCAACAACACACACAGCAGCTGGGAAATAAGTTCCCCAGCCTGGTAAAGAATCTCAGGCAGGGCACTAAAAGCATCCACTTTTGCACGACTGGTGAACCTCTGCACAGCAGAGGGCAGCTGTTCTGACTAGAATGAATTTCCCAGGGGAAGTCATGGTTTCACCATCCACAGTCTTTCTCCATCAAGAAACAAACATTCCCGTGTTTGGTTAACACCATAGCATGCATTACCCAAATGTCAGCAGCCTTTGGGTGATGTAGCAGTTTGCTACAGCTGCTGTAACACAAGTACCACAAACTGAGTGGCTTAACCAACCGAAATGTATTGTCTCACATCTCTGGAGGCTAGAAGTCTCAGCTCAAGGTGTCGGCAGGGCCATGCTCCCTCTGAAACCTGTACAGGATCCTCCCTTGCCTCTTCCAGCTTCTGGTAACCCCAGATGTCCCTTGGCTTATGGCAGCACAACTCAACGCTTCTCATGGCATGCTCCTTATATGTGTGCCTATCTCCAAATTTCCCCTTTTAATAAGGATATCAGTCCTATTGGATCAGGGGCCCACTCTACTCCAATATGACCTTACCATAACTAATTATATCTTCAACAAGTCTATTTCCAAATAAGGTCACATTCTGAGGTACTGGAGGTTAGGACTTCAGTATATGGATTTAAGGGGCAGAGAGACACAATTCAACCCATAACAGCTAAGTTTGCAATCATATTAGCATTTTCACCTAAAGGTTTTAGCTTCCAGTCTGGGGCTGCTCCAATTATACCATACTTCTGCCTCGAGCCTGGTCATGACAACTCGGCCTTGCGTGACCCATTATTTGATTGTAACCCCATATTTAACCTTAATTATAATTAACTTAGCCATGGCAATTCCAATGGTAATTCCTGTGTGATGGCAGGCCTACCCCTGACATGGACACAATGCAATGATTCCTCTCATTTGTAGTTTCCATCTTGATCTGGCCACTGTCTAGTCACACCACAGAGCAGAGAAACTATCTCCACGTAGATAAAAAAATTTTCATTCTTGGAGGTGGGGGAGCAGAGGCAATGGGCTATATGTAAAACTTTGTGGGCAAAATGTTTGTTCTAACATTAACCATGAGGTACATGCGTTTGTTGTTAAGAAAAGTTCTGAATTTTTAGAGACAACACAGAGGAGTTAGGTTCTTGTGCCAATAGATTGGATATCAGGAGAAAGGGACCATAGACATGAATCATAATTGTTCCTGGATGCTAATTAAAAGGTCACATGAAGTCACTGGAGGCACACCTGTGCAGAGGTGCACCATTAAAACTTCCATTCTAGAGAGAAATGCTATGGAGGTGCGACATCATCAACAAAACTCTTAGGAATGTGGGTGGCAAATTTCGCATGGATCGCCAGCGGATAAACAAGGAGGCTGAAGATAACGTGTGCACATGATAGTCATTAAAGAACAAGGCAAGAGTTACATGTATGAGAGAAAAGATGAAGTGGCCCCCGCACCAAATGTTGTCTATGTCTACTCTCAGCAGCCTTCACATACCCCTCTCTCCAGCCAAGTGCTTTGCTGACCCCAGGTTTAGGTTCTGAACATCCCACGCTGCCGTCTGGGGCAGGGACTTGCTTCATTATCAAGGTGATGTCACGGGCTCCTGGCAATCAGGTCACCTATTAACTTCTCCCGCTTGTCTTGAACTTCCTGACCCATCACTTGGCCCTGCTCTCTGGAAACAGAGCACACCTTGCTCCCACTTGCTTGCCCAACCTACTGTTGCCTGAGCTAACCTATGCCCTTTGATCTTCCATACAGTGTTCTTGCAACTATCAAATATCTTGTGTGGCCCACAACTTCTACCTGTTGTCAAGTTTTCTAGGCCCTTTGAATCAAGCAGTTTTCTTTCAACCAATGGCTGTATCCTAGCTATGCTGCTTGGGATTGAATAACATTGGGCTAGGACATTTCTTTTAAATTTTGTTTTCAAAACTTGTGTTATGGCAGAAAATACATGCATGTAGAAATAAGTGTCACATACTACTTCTTTATGACTTCACATAACTGTCCTGAGAAGTAACTTCTTATGTTTGCAGCCACACCTGCAAATAGTCAGTGCACCAAATTATGTTTTACAGGTGGGGTAGCTTTGTTGCATGAATGGTCCCAATTCTTTACTCTTTCCCGTATACATGTCCTTTGTAACCTTGCAGTGTCCTCCCACTGTGACTCTGGGCTGGCCAAGCGTCTTTTTTTTTTAAAGATTGGCACCTGGGCTAACATCTATTGCCAATCTTCCTTTTTTTTCCTTCTTCTTCTTCTCCCCAAAGCCCCCCAGTACATAGTTGTATATTCTAGTTGTAGGTCCCTCTAGTTCTGCTGTGTGGGACGCACCTCAGCATGGCTTGATGAGCGGTGCTAGGTCCACGCCCAGGACTCAAACCGGCAAAATCCTGGGCCATTGAAGCGGGGCACTCGAACTTAACCACTCAGCGCCGGGGCCAGCCCCTGGCCAAGTGTCTCGATGTGGCCAGTAGGATGTTGGCAGACATGCTACAGAGGCTTGAAAAAAGCACTTGTGTGTCTACTCTCCCTCTTATTCCTCTATCACTGCTATTAGAACATTCCTGGGGCTAAGCTGGAGGGTGAGACACAGAGAGAGGATCTGAGATGTCATGCCTACTGAGGCCATCCTAGATCAGACACAGCCCACAAATCCCCCAACATGTGGGCAAGTCCAGCCCAAACCAGAAGAACCACCCAGTCAATATGCAGACTGAATGCATCTTATTTGGGGCCACAAGTTTTAGACGGTTTGGTACTGACACAATAGCTTGCAAAGTATCTTATCATATGTAATCCCATTCCATAGCAATAATTTCACTAGAATATAAATTCCATGAGAGCACAGATCTTATCTATTTGGGTCATGAGGTTTCCTAGGTATCTAAGAAAGTGCCTGATATATAGTAGTTTTCAATAGACAGTTATTGAATGAATGAATGAATAAATGAATGAAAATAATAATAGTAATAGTAATAACAATAATAGGCACAATTTATTTAAATTCTATTATGTTCTAAGCACACTACTAGGTGCTAAAGCAACTGCTTCATTTGATTATTTTCTCAACTCTGTAAAGTAACTATTATTTATC